>NC_139349.1:113366613-113966613 GCF_055883805.1 Amblyomma maculatum | reverse complement strand
ACTTGTAGAGGAGATGTGGTGTTATGGTAAATCATGGGCTGCAAACATTCCAGTTAGGTGGTTGACGTTTTGAATATTGCCATCTCGTGCTGGTATCATTAATTTAATCTAATCGACAACGAAAGGCTTTAGTATTTAGGTGTCTCATTCTTGCCATGACCGTTTTCTATCAATCTAGCAAGGTGATATCCTTCTCCATAGTGCATAGACAGAGCTTTCTGCAAAGAACGTACAGCGGTTAGGTGCAACTTTATTTTTAACAACCCAAATGAATAAATAAGTTCTATAGTATAAATTGTCCCCTCGCTTCTTCTAAAGCAAAAATAAAGACCCGTACGATCTGATGCCACGGCTAACTACAAATATGCATGCTGTTAGTGTTGTAACAACTTCGGAATTCCCACACGTGGACAGCTCAAGCTAAATATTCTTCTGACCTTTGGAAGTATTGTATAAGCCATGGCGTCTGTGCTTTCCTTGAGCAAAACTCAGTAGAACCAAGGCACTTACTAAATGCAGAAAAATGAATACCTCGTCTCATATCGCACTGGCTGTATTTACAGAACTCACGATAAATAAAATTATAGTTTATGAGAAAAAGGGGATGAAAATGCAGGGAGGTTGACCAAGAGAATTAACCATTGCATACTTGCCAACTGGGTCTCGCAATGAATGGTATATCACCGACCGCAAGAGCATTGTCTAGTCTATAGTCAGTGTATAAAAAATATTTATTTGCAGAAATGAACAGATGCACCTTTCACCTCGTTTCTAAAGTCTGAAGTCTGAGCGAATTCGCAAGAATGTGCTGTGTGTTCCCAACAGATGTAATACCGCGAGGCCTGACTACAGAGACCAATGTGTGCATCCAAACTCAACGAGCATGGTTTACCAGAATGACTATTCAAATTAGAACTGCAGCTCTGTGTGAAAGAAAGTTAGATGCATATACCTAGAGCATCATGCTGCTGCAGAAAAGATAGGGTCAAAGGAACACCACGAAGGAAAAGAAAAGATAGAAAAAAGTCCTTCTACTGGTAGTTCGTTTGTAAAGCAACTGAATTTCGGCGCTGCTGTTTTGTTCACTGATGCGGTAGCACGGTGCTTCAAACAGCGTAAATGGAGCAGATATTCCAAGGTAGCCACTATGAATGACATGTGTTTTCTTGTCCCATGCACGCGGTGTTTCGGCTGTTGCAGGACCATGTAAAGCACAAAATTTTGAAGAACACATATCTGGTATCATCTCAATTTTACTAAAAAAAATTGAAACCTCCCCGTAGTTCTGCTGCCTCTGCAAATTAACGTGTGTCAGCAACCTTACATAGCCTTTCTTCAGAATACCGTATCCGTTCTGCTTCGAGTCGGACCCACTAAGACGTCTCTCAATTGGAGCTCGCAAAATTAACAGCGCGCTCATCGGCATCAATATATGTTCAGTCCTTTACAGCAAGAGATCAGTACATATTTTACTCGAAAGGAGCCGTATCGATTGACATTCTCGGCAAACAAAAATCGAAGCTAAACATTCTTTTTTGCTTTGGGCCCTTCATGCTGCTGTGTGCTAATACAATAAAAAAATGCGTCAGCTAAAACAACAGCAAAAACAACGCGCTCCAGTGGGCCTGTAGTTACTGCAACCTGCCCTGAAGGCGTACCGTGATAGTGACCAACTTCCCTTAGAATTCTCCGGTGTGTTTTAGCCACGTTGATACATTATGCACATGGCCGAAGTGGGATACACACCGCACCATGGTTTTCAGAGGTGCTGCAAATGCAAAAGCATCGATGGGCGGTGCTCCCATTCAACTCGTGTATTTCTAATGCAACCATGACAAAGTATTTTTCGAATTCAGACCTCTTTCCCCCACGGTTCTAAAACAAAAAGAGGATGTCTCTTCTACATCCATCCTCATTGCAGGGGCATCGTAATCCGGATACCTTTAATATACTTTTCACGGCCTTGAGACTGAAATCCTTCACCTTAGCAAACCTAGTAACGCCCTGTAGACAACGACACGGCGTTATCAAAATTTTCTTTCTTGTACCTGAAATTACGCTCCTTGCTTCCACTCTTAAAATGCGGTTAAACATTAATGCAACCAAGAAACCTGCTAAAAATATATGGTGCGGCGAAGAAAACGTAGCTCTCATCAAACGAGCTCAGAAAAGTAAGCATATTCGTATCGATTCCTTTGGTAACTAAATTCCTGTCAAGACCTTACTTACTCAGTTATTGAAAACGAACCTACAGGCCCTCCTTTCATCACTTCCTTTTCATGAACCACGTTTCCCGGAATATCGAAGGTTGATTTGGGAATTGGGTTCCAGAAACACGTAGTGTGTCCTTCCTATCTTATACCAAAGGACGGCTTCTTTGTCCTTTTTCGGCGAGTGGGTAGCGATTAACGTTCTGTCGATTTTCGGCATGTCGACTGAGCACACATGAATTTCCACATGTTGAATAGTCTGACATATCTCACTGTAAATGTACCTCCGAGCAAGAACGCATCCACCAGTTCCAGATAATTTTAGTAAGGCGTTGTGAAAGATTCAGACCCACTCTACGGCCGTCTCTTATTTGTCTCGTACCGGCAAGCTCGGATTTGCGCCAGAACAGAACTATATATATTGCAACGCATTAAATTGCGAAGCCACATTGTACTAGCTGTCACGGGTTTCTTGATGTCTTCGCAGAATTTGAGGGTCGTATTACATCTTCCACAATTTTTAGCTCCACCGATGTATACTGCCGGGATCTAAAATGCTTCCTATAATGATCAGCCATCCTAATAGACCCGTATTGGTATAATATCAATAACTCCTCGTGCGCTAAAACCCCGTGATGGGGGAACATTTGCTCTATTTCATTCTTGACGCTCGATAAACTATTTGGAAAGATAGGCGGACTGAAAAAACTGGAAAAGGTTTTAGTAATTGGGCCGCCGAATTGCAGTGCTGGCTTGAGCTCGGGTAATTTGTTTTTTTTTTTTGTTGTTGTTGTTTTTTTACTGCTCCACCCCCTCTCTCTTTTTTGCGCTCGCCGTCTGTGCTCATCTAGCTCTCAATAACGTCTATCAATATAGTTACACTGAGAAGGAAAACCTACTATAATCTGTAGGTAGCAGACTTCCATATAGAACTGCTGAGCAAAGTACGCAATGAAGGAACTGGATTATAAAAGTGAAAAAAAAAAAAGAAACTTTTCCTACTGCGTAGCCAAAAACATCAAATTTAATACCTTTAAACAGCCTACCACACAATTCTTCTCAACTCAATATTTTCAGCATAGAATTTAGGTAGTGGTCTTGCCACTGAAACTAGAGCTGCTATTTGATATCTGATGTCAAATTATCACGGGTATTCTACGGACACAAATTCTCCCCTTTTTAAGCTACCATCGATGCTGGATCTAAAACATTTAAACATGCTTGCACACTGCTGGTCACCGGATGCGTGTCTATTACGCGATAACGAGTGCAATAAAGTGAGAAAGGCATGCCGATGTGCGGACGGGACAGTTCATGAGCCCTGTCTATAAAAAATATAGCTTTATAGAATGCTACTTGGTTCAGAATAGCAGGCTCTGTTCTAAATGAACTGCTTCTATTTTGACGTCTCATGCATTTCTCGTGCGCGTTTTTATTAAAGGAAGCATTAACATTCGAGTCCAGTGAAAGCTGCACAGCGGCGCGAGGCAATCATCCTCCAAATAGCGGGAAGCGCATAAAATTTATGAAACCTTGATGTTGCAAAACTTTGCCTTGTTTGAGAGCCAATCACTCTGAAACTACATGTGGGCAAAACACAAGAAGGAGGTAAAAATCGGATTTTCGATGGTGTGGTTTTCCCTATGAACGCAGGCTCTCGGCGGACAAGAATGAAAAAAACGCTACGAGGGCTCAACAAATCCTTATCACTCTATTCCGACTTTCATCTCGTACTCTGCGTGCATTGAGTATGGGAGCGCATTTAGGTCTTGAGGCATTCTTCTTAATCTCAGATTCAAATAGACGAGGGTTATGAAGCATAACGAAGACTCAAACTTCTCAAACCCAAACCCCAAACGATACAAAACTTCACGAGGTTGTTTTATAAAGTGCTTACAGTCAACAAACAAATTTGATTTCGCCTTAAAAGTAATTAACAAAACTGCTTTCAAACAGGCCAGCCTCTTATGTCATTAAGTAAATAGGAGCTGTGGTATTATCCACCGACAAAAATTGTGAGTTTGCGCAGGAAACAAGTAGGTATGAATGGAGCACGCAACGGTTAAATATTTTTATATGCGAACTTCTTTGCACAACGATCCAAACTGTACGGTTCAGCTATAGGCCTTCATCGATTGTTAGCCTCTGTCAAAATGGTGCAAGAAACTGAAATTTTACCAGGTTTTATATAATTATTTTTTCGTACTTACGTATACGTTTAGAACGTCCACAATATATTGCAAAGCATAACATAGGTTTTCGGATATGAGACATGTTTTAAGCATTTCTCGATCCACAGTTATGGTGGTAGTACAAGAATTTATTTACCACACTATGAAATATTCAACCGGCGAAAGAAAATGAGTATGCCTGCTGAAGCGGCCTACACTTAGAATTTAAAACTTCAGTACACAGCGCAATAGTGAATATGAAGAAGATGAAAGCTTGCTAAAGGAGAAAGAAAAATTCACACAATAAAAAGTTCGATATGCCTTCAAATATATGCTGTTATGTTTGCGTTGGAACTAAATCTGCTTTAAACTTAACCTTCTAGCCTCGTGCAGGTCCATATAGTGAAGAGATGGCAGTTAGGCTACACGTTAGTTACATGAACTCATTTTTTTAAGATGTATTTTTTTCTTACAGGCCACACCTAATAACTAAAGAAGCCAATTTCATTTATCGTAGCAAGACTTCAAGCTGGCCATGTTGGTTCATAGTTATTAAAAGGATTTACAGAGCCAAAGGACGACTAAAGCGCCATTCTGTGCTTGTCCTCTTTGTGTCGTCCTTTAGCGATGCAAATCCTTTTATTAACAATTTCATTTGAGTGCATAATATAGATTTTTCAGCACCCAGGCACTCAGTTCCAATAGTATGAACGTCTAACGGTTTTGCGTAACCATTAACCTCATCAGCAGTCAAAGCGGCTTCAAACCGAATTCGCTTGACGGTGCCTTCCGGGAATAAACCCCAACGAGAACGAAAAATAAATACTCAAGAAGAAATCACGAAATAACGTGACCCGCTTCCTCAACAACCGTGCCACAGCCGGCTTCATTTCGAAGGCGCTGCCGCCGGCAGAGACTTCCGGGAGTCGAACTAAAGCGGAAACGACAGTGGAGACAATAGAATCACGGACGCCTTTTCAAGAGTACTTGAAGGGCTCTGGTATTAGGTTTCCACCCTTCAAACTTAGATTGTGTTCCGGCAACTCATCTCAGTTTCCTCCCCACCCTCCGCATTCTTCGATATATCCGACAATGAAGCACTTGACGTCAAGAAGTAGTTTAACGCAAAACTGTGTGCGCGGTTTGAACAAATTCAATTTTCAGCGCAAAGCTCAGCAGTGCAAAAGGGGGGCTAACAGAACGCTTCATCTCACTGATTTACGAGAACTCCTTACAGATAAAGAAACCGAAATAGGTAAAACAGCAGACTCTAACAAATGAGTTAGAGGTATATAAGTAACTCGAATTTAACGCTTGGCTCACGCCACCGCGTGTTTCTAAATACTTCTTCAAAGAGTTGCGCTAGAGAAAACGATGCGATTAAGGTATAATGATTGACGCAATGGCAATATTCCTGCTACAAATAAGAAATGAAAAACGATGAAGGTTGTTTCTGTTCATCTTGCTAGCATTCTGAGTCTACATTCAGCATAAAAGTACAACGCCCCATACGACCCTGGAAGGACACTTACATAGCAGGCAGGACAAATGATGTGTGAGCACTTGATCCCAGAAACGTCTCGGTATTTGTATAAATTTAAGTCGGTGTTTGTTATACAATGCTTGAGAATGCTGCGCTTTTATTCAGGAGAGCAGGTTTGCACGGATGCTCATAATGGGAGGTATACGACACTTCTGTCAGCTTGCTCTTTCGCCAAAATCGGTATATAAAAAGCAGCGGTGTGTACTATAGACCGGGTGTATCAGAGTGACAGGCGCCTTCTACACAGCTATGCGCTGAAGTGATTCTTTAATGCTGCTATTTTTATTAGGGAGTAAATTGGCAACATCCACCACTCTGTCGTGCTTGCGTCTGTTCGCAGCCTTATTTCTATAGTTAAATGAGAACTTTAGACGAAACCAGGAAGACGTAAATGAAACCGGCTAGCGGAATCGCTTCAGGCAACTTGAGACGAAAGAATTCGATCTTACATCGACGCTCAGTGAAGAACGTTCGGGACTTCGTTTGCATGCAAATTGAAGCCCTAGCCGGCTTAGACTGCTTAGCCTGCTTTGAGTTCATGCATCACAATGACGGTGCATTCAGGATTTGAGCTATAGACATCGAGGCGAAGTCTGGTTGTGAAATGTACCATGAAAAAGCGTCTAAACATTGGATCTATCCTCCCAATGTGCTTACCGGTTTTAAGACGGAACCGACGCCACAGATATCTATCTACTCGTCCATGCTGCGTGCAACAGCTATCGTTTCCGTGACTTTCAAGCATGACATGCCTTCAGCTCCCATTATAGGCAGACAATGTTGAACATCGACAGAAAACGCCGTGAAATTAACGGAATAATAGGCTGTCAAGAAAGCAAATGTTTCAAACATTTACACGTTCAGGACATTATGACAAGAAGACGTGTTTCAACATAAAATTACTTGAAGCGATATTGGAGCAAGTTGAGGCGCAAATATAGAAGCATCGTTTTCTGATATGCATTGATAACTGCATCACAACTGCAGGCTGTCGGGCTACGTACTTTTGGGTGGTAGCCACAAACCTTGTACGTTGGAACGTGTTCCCCTCTGCAACTTTCATCCGTTTCATCAGCTCCAAGAGTTTTTGAGAAGTTCGTTGTTAAAGCGGTGGGTGCTGTGGCACGCAAGACATCAAAAGCAGAGAGATAAGTACTGTTGCTCCCGTATACGATACAGAAATGCAGCTGAAAGCAGCGGCAGTGAAAGCTACAATTTAAAAAAAGAAAAAGAAAAGAATTTTTGTAAATGCTATTAACCCTGGGGCTAATGGTGGGGGCCTTATAATCCACGAACGAAACAAAAAGCAGCGTACGCAACCTGGGGAGAAGAAACCGGCTTAACAAGGAAGTTCAGATCATCACGATCTGCAATCAAATATGCGAAACATAACATGAAAATACCAAAGCTAAAGAGCTAGCACCATTAAAAAGATATATAAATGCAAACAGATAATGAATAAACAAGAGAGGAGATGGGGGAATGGTTATTAAATAATGAAGTGGCAAATATATAAAAGATATTTTTGAAAATATTATTCGCAAATCATAACAAAACAGGGGAGAGAGAACACTAACTCAGTCCTTCCTTGCATGTTTATTTGATATAATGGCTGACACGCAATTCCCAACTTACAGGGCACTCAGAAATCTGCTGCGCTCCGTGTAGATCTAAGGCTATTCAAAGTATGTGACGTAAAATACATGTAAGAAACACTTGCCCAAGCTTACCATTCAAGCTGTAACACAAGCTTGTCATTTAAGCTCCAAGGCACGGTCTAACCACTCCGAGATTTTGTTTTCGCACACAGCAATTCATTCACCAAGTGGTGCAACATGAGGTGAGAAGAGTAGCAAGGTTTAAATATGAATAACTTTCACAAATTCTTAAGTTCTACCTAATGCCAAAAAGGTTTGTCTCGGAGTTAACCTTCAATTTAAAAATCTAAAACATATGTTTTTAAGTGGCACCGGTATTGTAGAGGCGCTGGTTTACTTTCAACTACGTTTTGAGAATAGTTCAGGGACCCATAGGCATCGTGCGTAGCCACATATTTCAATTATTATCCTAACGTTCTACATGATCTCACAAAACGCAATCTATATAAAGCAATCTAAAAAAGATAATTACGAGTTTTATGCTTTATTACATTGCTTTATTAACAGTAGTATATTTTTTTATTTAAGATAAGATCCTGTACACGACGGCCATCTTGGATTGGTACATCTGTTCCGTCTGAATTTACATGTTTCTGAAACGCGTGAGCCCAATTCGAAGAGGTGATAACCTGCTTAGTCGTGCGGATGTTTCCTTATCAGCTTAATCAGCCTAAAGATAGGCGCAAACTTTCTGTCACAGTTTGTCCGGCTAACAACAGGGGACTAAAAGCCGCTATTTGTAGCCGACGCATGTGAGAGCCGTATTAAGAAAATGACAACGCCTGGCAGCGTAAAAGAGACGCTAGATAACATTACTGTGCATGTGCTGCCTTATGCCTGATGCGCAGCAGAGAACTCTAAACAGGCGGAATCTAGACAGGGTGCATTCATTGTGTTTTCGTCCGCTTTTAAATTGGTAAAAGTGTCTTCGATTGCATCTTCAGACCTAGCAAGAAAAGCATATTGTATTGCACTGGTAACCAAATTCACCCAATGCACTGCCAGCGTGTCTCTGAGGTATTTCGATAAACTCACGCAAACCGTAGTTTCACTGTGATGCACAATATTCTGGAGAAATATTTTCACTAAACAACCAGACAGTCTAACCTTAACATAACAGGATTTGCAGCTGATGCTTCGGATGAGATTCGTAGATGGTTAAGCTATTTTTTAAGCTGTTTGAATAAGAGACATGCTTGCTGGTGCGCCTTCTCTTTCCTTGTTTTGAGTCTCATTACAAACGCGCTATCGTATAATAGTTTGTGTCTCTTCAAAATGGCCGCCCTCCCGCTCTTTGTCATAGGTAAATTTTTAAATATATTTTATTTTCAGCCTTTTACCGAGTTCGAGTTTGTTGCTCGCCCGTCAGGTCTACTGCACGTTTCACATTTTTAAATCGAGTTTTGTAGTTAGATATTTCATTTCTTCTTTCTTTTGTTCCACGCGATGTTGCGAACATTCTGATACTTCGATGTTCTGAGGCCAAATGTTTTTACGGTTATATTGCCCTGAGTACTTGTCGGTCAGACCGCCTAGCCGGCTGTTACAATTTTTTGCAGACGCGCTTGATTAGTTTTTGTTTGGTCCCTTCTCCTTGCTTTCATTCATCCACTTTTCTAAGCTTTCATAAAGGTTCGGCAGCTTTTATGTTTCGTGACTGAAGTTTCACTTAAATTGCAACTAATACCCCTCTCCGCGTCATTTAGGTTCATTCCAATTATTGCGCATCAACTGAAGAAAAACATACATTTGGGAGATAGTGAGCCACTTATTTTGATCTAAATACATACTCAAAACTTACGCTAAAAGAATGCAAAACATTTCGCATCAGATTATGATGTGTTTGTTGAGAAGCTGCCACATACGTACTGGGGGATTCTGAAGAAATTGGTCATACTTGTGACGTTTTCCCCAAACGGCTTTATTTTTTACAAAGCTACCAATTGTTTATCGGAGCCATTGTTTCGATAGAGGAGCACCGTGATGATCACTGAAGCAGGGGCAATAATGGGTGCCCTCAAAATTTTATAAACAGGCCATAAATCTCACTAATATTAGCTTTAGGACCACCCTGTCTACAGCTGTGGCTCACAGTTGTCGCCCACACATAAAACATTGAGCGCTCGCCCACCCGAGGGCTACAAAACAAAGGAACGATAGCATCAACTATGCGGGGAAGCGAAGCGTGGCTGGCCACGCCTGCTGCTGAAGCAGCCGGCCATCAAAGCCCAGAAGCTGATCGTGAAGGTATCATTGAATAATGGCTATCACTATTTCCGGCATAATGAAGGGGTGTGGTTAAAGCTTTGGACTTTGACCAAAGCAAAGATAGGATGACAGTACCGCTTCTGTTCACAGAGCACACGCGCGCAGCGAAGGGCAAGAGGTGGTAGTCGCGAAAGAAAGGTATTAATTTGCATAACAGACCAGGCTTTCATATTATGCACCTCCGCACACTGCGAACTTTAGCTATGACTAGGAGCGCTATTAAGGTTTTTTTTTTTTCGTTTGTGACGCATTTAGCTGTCTTCATCAAATTCTTCACGCAAAGGTGTGGGCGACTTATGGATGAATAATAGCAACGGTGACTGCTGCTCAGTGTCTTCATTTGGTAGACGTTGTTTTGATATAGCTGTGGTATTCCTCTCGGATAAAATATTTGCGCTTGAATCTGTGGCCATTGGGTATTTTTCTTGTTTTTGTGCTAAGAACAGCAGATATCAGCGTGGTCTGAGCGCGCCTTAGAGTCTGACAAGCTTAAAGAAGTTCATAAGAGCGAGTTGGCGGGCTAGTTGGGTTGAAGGAATGGTGAAGGAATAGCACAAGGGACGGGACGCAGGGACACGATGAAGCACAAACACAATGTGCTGACTATCAATTGAGGTTTATTTCGAAAAGCATGGATTATATAGCGAAGAGAACACGGGGTGCAAATCGATAGCGATAATGCTCTGTCACCGGCCATCGTGCGTGCGTGCATCCGCGAGAAGTGTTACACTTCTTCGCGAGATTCCGCGAGGTTCTGCCGTTAAAGGGCCACTGTCCAGGGAAGGACCTTTTAAGCAAAGGAGCCTAGTGTTTCGATCAGGTACCGGAGATAGTCTGTGCAAAATTCTACAGTGACACGCACGCCGCAAAGCAACGAAAATACAAATCAAAGCTCTCTCATGCTCTCCTTCGGGAAGCCAGCTTCCCCGTTTCCTGCGCTGGCCCGTCGAGCCACAGTTATGACGTACTTCCCGAGAACGAAGTCCATTGGTTGTCTCGCTGACTGACGGGAGAAGGATGGGTGTCCACCGCTCGCTGCGTGCTTTTCCCTCGCCACGGCCAGACTAAATCCAGCGTCGCGCGCTCCCTCGCCTGTTTTTTTTTTTTTTTTTTTTTTTTTTTTTATTATTATTCGCGCACGCGAAGTGCCACGCCCCAGCTCCCGCCAAACGCATACGAGGAAGGGGAATTTGTCTTGCAGAGGCTAGACGACCTCGGGCAGGAGAATGAAAACCTTTGCGAGGGAACGGAAGGAGAGAAGCATGACAGAATCGGGTGATTGCGGTGGCTGTAACTGCATATTAGTTACTCTTTTCAAACACATTTTGAGGCCTTGCGTTCTAGGGGCGAAGTCTCACAGTCACCGGGGAAGAAACCATTTTCGACCGGAGGGTGGACAGTGAGCCTTTAAAGCTCTCCGTGAAGACGTTTAGTTACGGGTAGTTAGTGATAGTGACGTCATCACTTGGTGACGTCACTGAACACGAACTGAAGTGACGTCATGACTGGATCTGACGTCATCATGACGTCACGTCCAGTCATGAACAATTACTTCGCCAGCTGATTTTTTGAGTGAGAATGTGACGCCGCCATGCGGAAGCCGTTAAAAACAAGCTGGAAGCCTGCCTCGCAAACGACCATGGCCGTATCCAATGTAGTTCCTACATGGAAGCAGTGCTGAACAATGCCGTCCATGATTTCATCGTGCGTCACTACAGGGTCTCGCGCATGTGCAGATCACTTCCGTAAAAGGCGGATTAATCATCGCCTGCGGTGCGCCGGACTATCACACCGTCGACGCCTAAAGTGAGCGTCTCCCAGACGCGCATATGCTGAGTGAAACATCGGAGTAATAGCTAGGTATACATAGTCACAGCCATATAATTTGGAACAAGTTTCGAAAATGCCAGAGCTGCGTTGCGCATACACGAAAAAAAAAAAAAGGACTTTTCTTGACGCAACAGAATAGTTAGTGATATCCGAAGTGTGCTGCGTGTTATTCTGGCTGCGACGTTAGATATCGATGCGAAAGGTTGTTTGATTTCTCTGTCGATTTTCTTCGTGTATCACCAGCGGCGGCCCAGAACCACGCGCACTTCGCACGATCTTCGTCTTCTTCACCTTCCAGAACTGACACGGTTAGCGCGGTTCACACTAGTGTAATCCGCGCTAACCGTGTCAGTTCTGGAGGGTGAAGAAGACGAAGATCGTATACAGGGATGCGGGGTTGTGTAGGCAAGTACTGACGGCGAACAGGCGGCGGTGGTGGCAGCTGCGGCGGCGGGCGACCAGCAACAAATGCGTACGTATCAATGGGCTGAGTAGGTGAAGAAGCAACGGAGCACTGTTGATAAAGGGCACTTTGTACTTCGCGGACAGCATCTGTGAGGGCGCAGGATGCCGTACCATCAGCAGGTGGAAGCAGCTGCCGTATCTCCTCTCGTGCAACTTCGCGGATGATATCACGCAGGTTTGCGGTGTCGAGGGAATCAACCGGAAAGCGAGCAGCTGAAAGGTTCGAAACGCTGGGACCTCCAGCAAGGCGACGATAATGGTCCGCTCGCGTAACCAAGGTTTGCACGATATTCGTCGCCTCATTTACAAATTGTGCCACTGTAGTCGGCGGATCTCGAATAAGCCCACCGAAAATGTCCCTCTTGACGCCCCGCTTGAGTGCACGCACCTTTTTTTCCTCGGTGGCACGGGGATCGGCCCCGGAGCTAAGTCGTAAGACGTCTTGAACAAAACTTGTCACTGTTGCGTGAGGTCGTTCCACTCTTGTTTGCAGAAGGTCTTCTGTTCGCTGTCGCCGATACTGATTGGCGAACGTCCTTCGCAGCTGTTCCTTACAAGTGTCCCAGGATGTAAGGGAGGCCTGGTGGTTTTCGGACCAGTGCCGAGCAGTACTGTCCAGGCAGAAATACAAATTCTGAAGACAGTTATCGGCATTCCAGCCATTGTGGCGGGCCACACGTTCGTACTGTTCCAGCCAATCCTTTACATCTTCGGAGGCATCGCCGTGGAACGTGGCAACCGTACGAGGAGTCATCAGTAGATATACCACGGACGGTGCGAAAAACGAGTCCGTCTGTTGACATTGCGTCGTGGTACTCCGGGCCATTGTAAGCCGTGGAGAGCCGGCGTTCGGCAACAGACCAAATTTAGGAGCAAGCCCTTGAAGTCGCCGGCTGGCACGTATCCCGGCCTCCTCGTCGAATGGGGTGGCGGCTGAGACTTGGGGGCGGACTCAGAGTAGCGGGTATTGAGGGGCTGCGCTGCATTCACCCCGCACCTCCACCAGAATGTCACGGGTTCTTTCGCTACCCGGACGGCAGTCCAGAAGGACAGAGTCAAAGGATGGGGTTGGGGCGCTGAGGCACAGGAGGCAGAGAACAGGCGCTTGACCAGGCAAAGCAGCGGTGGCCCAGAACCACGTGCACTCGGCACGATCTTCGTCTTCTTCCCCCTCCAGAACTGACACGGTTAGCGCGGATTACAATATCAGCTTTTATCGTCCATTGCCGATGCATCAAGGCTGGTTCATTGGATGATAAACGCCTCTGCCTCTGTAGACTCACTACTTAATGGCATTGTCTTAGCTATATTTTTAACCTAAATTACTCTTTTTTACAAAGACTCTCAGGCATTTTGCGCTTGTCTGTCTCCAGCTTCGTTGATTTAAAATCAAACCACCTGCTCCTCTTGAAGGCGGTGTCAATATTAGTGACGGGCGTATCTGACAGATGGCGCCAGCTTCCAAGCACACACACACACACACACCAATTTGCAGGTGCAACTGACTCCTCGCGGAAACAGATCACGCCCTCGTCTCTCTCGTCCATTTCCTTTCAGCCCGTAGAGGACGAATTTTCGCCTGTCTACAGAGGGCGGCATAGCATTCGAAAAAGGCAGATTAGGCGTATTGGGACTACAGAATTGTGCTTTGTGATGCTTTGACGATACGAAAGTCTTGTGACACGTGAAAAGGAAAATGAGATGGAAGTCATGGGGGTGCTGAATAATATATCTAAACTTATCGCATACGATCATTCGCACTGCCGCACAGCTTGGTAGACTCGGGGCTATAGTTTGCTCTCAGAGAGTTAAGCACGTGACCAGATGTCAAATAGAATAGGCAATAATAGTGCGAATATATGGTCATTTGGACTTCAAACGAGACACTACTTTCGGCTGTTGTTTGCTACTCAGCGATGCAGAGCTCGTGCTCAAACGAAGTAAATTCATCGGCAATTTTCACACGAGCTTTGCGTCATCTCCGGAAAAGAGGCCGTATTCACTGTCTTTTTTTGATGGATATTAAGTTCTGTTTATTCAGCTAAATAAACAGTGTGGATAATTATGTTATTCTATAAGTGGGGAACGAAGAACAAAAATTATTTATGACTGTTCTCGGACATTGGCGGCTTATTTCTGCAACAGCCTCGGGGCTCAGTGTACGCACATGGCAGGCAGTACGCAGATAAGGAATGTAGACGGAGGAGAAGCTTGATGCGAAGCACCGACAACTATATAGCGCTACTTGGCGAAAGCTGTAACGACCGTGCGACCCAGATAGCTTCTAGATACTGGTTCTTTGAGCTCGCGCGAGACGACGAACTTTCTCTTAAAAAGGTTTTAGAAGCACGAACGGCGTCTGGTGTAGGGCGGAAAGAAATTGGAAAAAAAAATATCGCTTATCTTAAGAAAACCCTGCGGGCCCTGTGTGTCATCTTGTTTACTCGGAGGTGAATGTGGTAAACGGAGCAAAAAAAAACGGTAAATACTTGTTTTGTTTTGGAAACGGGGTGGGTGGAAAGAAAAATAGCTCAACAGCATTTAGCGTAATCCTGCACGGATTCCATGCAGCTGTGCCAAAGGCTCTCCCTCTACAGAAGAGGTCTTGGGATCCCGCGAAAAATAAGTGTCCTACACTGGCTAAAATATCTCCAACATTACTTGTTTGCATCAGGCTATGATGCTCAGTCGAAAGAGACAATGCGTTGAAGTCACAATTTAGGCCGTTACTGTGGGTCCGAAGAAAGACGAGTAGCCATAAAAGAATGCTGGCGGTTTAATTTTTTTTTTTGTTATCCGCTTAATAAGTATTTTCATTAGGATTAATGTTGTTCCGTCGATGAATGTATGATAATTAACGACAACCTGCACCCTACGTTTACTCTGGCGCTGTGTAACGTTTCTCTGACGCCTGGTGCTAGCCGCTGATATAGAGTAAGGTGTAGGCTCGAGAGGTTGCTTTTCGCCTGCACAGATAAGCGATCGCAGCGGCCGGGATTCGATCCTGCCTCCTTGAGTACAATAGTCGAGCGCAGTAACCGCTATGCCACCAGCATAACGGGGAGGTAATAGTTTCGGTGGTGTGTGTGTATATATATATATATATATATATATATATATATATATATATATATATATATATATATATATATATATATATATATATATATATACACATGTATATAGTACAGTCGTAGGCACTTAACACATTTATTCACGACATATCGTCACGAGCACTGCCTTCATCAAGACTGAAGGTAAATGCTTTTTTACATGATTGCTTCATTTTCTATAGGATTGCGATGTGAACTGGGAGTATAAACAAGAACAACAGCATGAATATACATACAAACTAACATGCAGGGCATACAGAATACACACACACGGAGAGCATGACAGGCACAAAGAGTGAAGCGCTTTGCCCAAGGCGCATATCGTGGTTGTAAACCACTGCGCAATAAATTTTTATAATTTCTTGCACCCTGCGCAGCACTAGCCCACAGGTTTCCCTTGGGCGTACGTTTAGTTTTCCAACTTCTCTAAACGAAGGCTTCATGAAGATATTTTGGTGAGTGTACTGCTTTGTGGCATAAAACTTGCCAAATAAAGATATGCCTGCGTCTTATACATGCGCTACTTAAGAGGATGAATAAATTTACCGAGTAGATATTTGAGCCACATAATTTCTATGCCTTAAAAGCAAGATGATTTGCAGATGTTAGAAACTCGGTGCCTGGTAAACATATTGTCAAAATACATACGTTAAACCATCCAAGCAATGGTTTCAACACCTGGAAGGTAATGTCAAGAAACCGTCAAACACAATTTACATTGCTGACGCACTAAAGAACACTTTCTGGACTCTCATGGATAGTCAGATAACTAAAAGCCGACTTTTACTCAATGTTTCCGCTTAGTGCACATTCAAGTATGCAAACTTTGCCTCAGTGAGCAAAAATAAAGAAGGAATACAACTTGTCTTGGAAAGACCGAAGAAAAGTTCGAAAAGAAAAGACAATTTGCAGTCATGGACGGAATTTTTCTCGTTTAACGCTCTGATCGAACTTGTATCCCCACGAGACTGCCATTTCCTTCAACGTACTACAGTCTGCAAAGTGACAGACAATTTATTTTTGGAACAAGGAGAATAGAGAAATGGTGCACCGAAGTGCAAAGATGAACGAAAAGAGACACATAAAATCACGATGAGAACTGATCCTCTTGCTCTGCGGCCAAAGAAGCCGGAGCAAGCAATAGAACCAGAACGAGAAACGAAAACGTTTGGTCGTTCCCTAATGATTATGGGACGGCAAGGAGAAAAGGCACGAGGCAGGCATGTCACCGCTGAGGAGATAATCTAATTCCGCCAGCGGGCCAGTTACCCACAAGCTCCGGGGGCGTCGCCTGAGGGTGAGATATGGACCCAATTTCTTCCGGCCTGGAGGACCCGTTAGCCGTGGTCACGTTTTATTGATTCTGCGACCACCAGCTGGGAATCACGTATCTATTCCCGACCAGGGAGTCCGCGCTCCTGCATTCTTGCCTGGGCGGACTGCCTGCTCACTCCGAACCCTGGCTCATCTCCGCAGAGAACCTCCAGAGAGGCAATGCCATCCGTTAGCGACCGCGTATGCTTACCCACCTATCGGCGGTCGAATCTTTGTGATATTGCGAGGGCTATCCGCCGTATAGCGGCGGCTAGGTATCGATATTATATCCCCTCTTTCCTTAGTATAGCTGTTTTTGCCCTTTTGTAGGAACACTGAAGAAATGTAGGGATTTGGGGAAAACTAATACGAGAGTAACTTGTACTTCGTCAGCAGCAGCTCACAGGCAACTCTGAACGGATTGCGGTGATTTAAAAGGCCTTTCGAGAGACGAATCGGAGACTAAATTGCGCAGAATTTGACGTCTTGTTATGTCCATCAGCTATTGAAAGTCCGGTCTCTTCTACGGGCGGCACAACAAACCTATACGGCATTTGGGCACGTTAGCTTAGGAAGCCTTCTTTCGCGCACAAACTCGTATCATTTTAAAGGCGTTGTTTTTTGAAGCAAACACAGTAGTGGTGATTGCTCTTCCCACAACGGTTATACTTTCTCAAAGTTCATGACCTGTTCCAGAACAATTTTAGGGGTATTTCACCACTCGCCCCAGTTTTCATTGGCGCTCGCAGACGGGTCATATTTGTAACGTTTCAGTAGTTAGCGGACTTATCGCGGCGATTCTGTAGGTCTTGCAGTGCCTCTTTAAGTATCGTCGGAAAAGCGTGTTACATCGAAAGCCATCTGACACTCTATGCACTCCTTCATTTGATGTATTTCTAACCTAAATACTCGTCACAATCATAGCCTTTTCGTGACATCCCATTTCATACTGAAACATTTTCTCTAATCTTTCCAAATACTCAGATACGAATGTGTAAATTTCTATCCTGATTTCATATCTCTTGAAATACTTTCTAAAATACCGGTCTTCTGAAACGTGAGGTTGTCGGATTTCGCATGAGAAAGCATTCTTCGTTTCATTGAAGTCACTGGCTGCCTCTATTTGAAAAGAATTTAAATTAACCGCCGTCGTCTTGAAGAGCTCGCGATTCATTATTTCCCCATTTTTTCCCGATTTAAATCTAGCGAGCACTTAGCATTTTGGGGGGCTAAATTGCCACTTGCTTCTCTTAATATCCTTCCGCGAAAGGTTGCAGGCCACGTCTCCAGAAGATTTTCATTGTCCGATAGTTCACGGTAACAAAGTTCTTGGCTTCTTCAAATATTTTGTTGGGAATGCTGAGCAAAATATTTTGAGGTATTATTGGCACTAAATGAGGCACTGTGTCAAAAAACGAAGCTTACAAAAATTCCGGTGTCTGTATGTGCATGACAGATTACAAAGAAACGTTCCTTCGTTCCACGAATATCTACGACAATGCACCACCTTACCGGTTTTTCTCGAGTGCGGTGCGTACGTTCATCCCCCCCCCCCCTCCCTCAAACTATAAAACAAGTTTACCGTAGATATACTTGAGTATATACGTTTTGACCATTTTGCTCTTTTTGGTACTCTTGGCAGTGCGCAGTGAAGTTTCTAAGCAAGTTCACTATGTAACACAAAGCCAGATATTTCGGGGCCTGCTACCGCGCCGGCCTCCTGGGAGCCTTCCCCGATGTCTGACGCACATAGAGGCCGAATGTGCAGGCAGCGGCGGCACACATTGGATGCCACTAACACCTATGCGCTTCATCGCGCAGACCGCAGTCACATGATTCCGTTTGAGAGCTCCGCTTACGCGATATCAAGCGGCAGGGGTAGAGGTATCGCTTGGATTAACATATATACCCGCTCGCACGCGTAACTTCTGAGTATATTGTGACGAGCTTTCGCAGAGCATCGACAGAAGAAGAATGGTCGGGTGGATTGAGGAGGAAGTAGAGCAACGACAGAAGGACGTTTGTACGCTTCGTCGCGGTCTTGCTGCATTCAATCCCTGTAAATAAACTACCATGCGTACTAAGCATGGAACAGTTGTGGTAAGAGGTGCTTCGGTATCGAAAATGGAGCGTTCCATCTATCGAAGGAGCCGCAGACTCGCGGTTTTACCACGTTATACCACCAATGCCATCGAACATGACCGTAGACCGCAATACCGAGCAACCAGGACCATCCCCGGCGAAAAAAAAAGGACACATTATCAGAGACCCGGGCATTCTTTGGAAAGCCTGAGGAGGACGTTTGCGAGTGGCTGAAGCACTGCGAAAGAGTGAGCAAATAAAATCCCTGCAAAGCTGCTACTAAACTGTCCAACGTGGTGTTCTTCCTTGCTGCCACTGCTTTCGACTTGTTCGACAATCATGAGGATTCACTAAGTACATGGGCAACGTTTACAAACGAGATCATGAAATATTTTTGGGACGCGATGCTGCAGAAAAGCGTGCAAAACAGACATTGCTAATTAACCGCCGCAATTATCAGGACAAACTTGCAGTGCATACATCGAAGCTATCTTAGAGCTATGCAAGCTAGTGAATCAGAGTATGCTTGAGGAAGACAATTTCGGCCACCTCCTAAAAGGAATTGCGGAAGACGTTTATAACTTCATGATTAGCAAATAGAGCCTGAGCACTACCGCTGATGTTATAAAGCATTGTAGAGCATTTGAAGCTCTAAAGCTGCGTCGAATCACCTCTAAATTCGGAAGACTGGGCAATTTCACCTATGAAGCCAGTATTGAAGCCTATCCTCCACTTTCTATGGCTGACAGGATTGGAGATATTGTGCGCTAGGAATTGTCCAGATCCAGGGACACCCTCTGCCGTGAAGAACATCTGCGGCGCAGTTGTGGACCGCAAGCAGATGTCGCCGCCCTGTCCACTCCATGGGTTCTACCTAGTGGCTCTCGCATATGGACGATCGGAGCAACTCTGCCTGACGTTGTGCCGACCAGCCGACGAGAAAAAGACCTGGCCATCCTACCCTCGAGACGTGGTTCGTCAGCGTGAGCCTGGCTACAACCAACGTTATGACTTTGTCACTCAGGACCCTTATTGCTGATCGTTGGCACCCTCCACCTTTGTGTTACAGGTGTGGCATTGCAGGGCATATAGCTAGATATTGCCGTCGCCATTTCCCGACCGCTCAAGACTACGGACCCCATGCGAACATTCACGAACTACTGCACACCGAACAGCAGCGATCCCCGAATATGTCCACTTGAGACACATATCCTTCGACGTATTTGCGGAGTGCATCACCTGCATCTGATCGCAAGTGTGGCGCCGCCACCCCAGCGCCAGCGGCGATCACCTTCCCCTCGACGTCGTTCTTTCCCTCCGCCTCCAGGAAACTAGGAGGCGCGGAGGATTGAGGTGAGGCCGCCGGCGAGTCGATCACGTCCATATATCTACCCGTATTTATGTTAAAGAACAAATTGCAAGTGTTTATGGATGGTGTGAAAACAATGGCTATTCCCTTACAAAAATGAGTGTGTAAAGTATGTGTTGCAGTTGTTTACTTACGTAAAGTGCATAAATGTCTCACAAAAAGGACACACAAATGTTGATACCCAGTCCACACCTGTCAAATAGTGGCACTCCGAATTGTTGACTGACGACTTGTATTGAAGTTGTTGAGTTAACACATATGGTCAACACAACACTAATTCTGCGATTAACATTAAAGTTGTTGATTGAGTGGGCTACTGTTGTGGAGTTTACAAGTTGCAACATAGTTGTTGACTGCACACAAAATGTCAACCTCGCTGTATAAGCATCCAATTTGTTCACTGCTTACGTCAGCTATTGGACTGTAGTAACGAAGTGACATATATGGAAATGATTCAATTAATACAAGCGGGTCTGACTGGTAACGTTTTGTTTAGAAGACAATTTATTGGAATAATGTACCTATATTTTAACATAAACATAAAGTCCTCTATGATGAGTCACAAAACCACACACTCCACTGCCATATAAATATAGAAGCGGCTACGGGGTTACTTCGTGACGCGGTAGGTATTAAGTTTAGAAAATGTTTAATTAGATATGAAACATTCACATTGGGCATTCACATAAGCGGTGATAAATGATCAAAACAGGAAATGCACATGATTAAGAACAAAGGAAAGTGCCCATAAAATACATATAAAGGTAATTTATTGCGTATACATATATACATATATACAAAAACGCAAAATACTCACAGGCCAAAGAACTATACAAAACACTATAGCGTAATATACATAATAAACTGAAAAGCATGATTCCCCAGAGAGGGGAAAAACAATAGAAGGAGGGAGGGGGGGGGGGTTCTAATAAAGGATGACAGGCATCTCAAGTCTGCTCCCCAGTACAACATAAAAGCGCGTGTGCCAGCGCCGCAGAAACCGCGCCTCGCCGTCTATTTCTATCTGTCCAGACAGATAGTTCCAGACAACGAGGTGCAGCCTCTGCAAGGCTGGGTACATTGCGCGGGCGGGAGTGCGGCTCGCCTAAGCGAGGCACCTGCGACGCCACAATACAAACAGAACCACAATGAACACAAGGTGTTCCAAAGGGTTGCGGCGGCGCCTGACGTGGGGTTCATGCGGACGTTAAACATTGTATATGCGAGCCGCTAGATTGTTCTCGCAACTACACAAAGTAAGTTGTGTCAATAGCGTACGTGAAGGAGCTTCATTTTTTTTTTTTTTTAGATATAAGCTCGGTTCCGAATAAACACTGTAAAGAGAATTTATTGAGTACATACATGCATACAAAAACGCACATTACTCACAGACAAAAGCGCTATACAAAATACTCTATGGTATATATGCATAATAAACTAAAAATCATGATTCCCAAGAGAGGAGAAAACAAAAGAAGGGGGGAGGGGGGTGTTCAATTAAAGGATGACAGGCATCTCAAGTCTGCTCCCCCGTAAAACATAGAAGCGCGTGTGCCAGCGCCGCAGAAACCGCGTGTCGCCGTCCGTTTCTAACTGTCCAGACACATACTTCCAGACGACGAGGCGCATCCTCTGCAAGGCTGTGCACATTGCGCGGGCGAGAGTGCGGCGCGCCTCAGCGAGGCACCTGCCATGTCACAACACCAACAGAACCACAGTGAACACAAGATGTTCGAAAGGGTCGTGCCAGCGCCTTACGTCTGGGTTAATACGGACCTTAAACCTCCTATATGCGAGCTGCCACCTTGTTCTCGCCACTACACACTCGAAAAAAACGTGCGAGAGGCTCTCAGGAGCGCCGCAGCTGACACACTCGTCATTGGGTACAATACTCCATCTGAAAAGACGCTGTCTCGTGGGGAGGACGCCCCAGCGCCTAAGCCAGTCAAAATCTCGCAATTCATTTGGCAGCCGACAAGCTGCCCACGCTCGCCATTTAGGGACAGCGGTCTCTCGTTGCTCATCAGCTGATTGCCTGCGAATGGCAACTAGTTCGCTGATGCGTATGGCTGGTAGGTCGCCTATATTAACATCTGCCACGTCTGCGTCAAGAGTCGACTTTGTGTCGGCAACCTCGCGATAAAAAGGAAGAGGTCTGTCCGCATGTGGACCGAGATAATGTTCGGGTGTAAGCACACGACGCGCCGCGCTCATCCAGTACAGGATGAGCGAGCGACCAGGGTAAGATTCGTCAGCTAATAGCCTCTCCACCAGCCTTAACGCGAGTACTCAAGCCACTGCCGGGATGCACGGCAGGCCAAGGCCTCCCCTGCTCCTCGGAAGGTGTAGGATGTGACGGGCGGCTAGTACTGTCCTGTCATCCCAAACAAAAGTCCCTATAAAGGACGCGAGTCTGTTCGTCACACGGCGCGGGATTGTAGCGATACGCACCACACAAGGGGTAAAAGCGCCTGCTGTGTCTTGACGACACTGACTTTAGCATTGAGCGTGAGGTTGAAATGCGGTGCGTCAGAAAAGGCCTGCATTGCTCGCGAGAGAACTACGTCCCAGGTACGGGGAGAAACCCCGCTTGGCTCAAACAGCAAGCCAAGTACACGCACTGCGTCCACAAACGATACGGCGGCTGGTAAAGGGCCCCTAAACTGACCGAAGCGGAGTGCGTTGCTTTTCTTCGCGTTCAGCTGCGCTCCAGATAAAGCTGCGTATTCCGAAAAGATTTAAAAAAAAACAATGAAACTGTAATTGTCACGCACGAGGAGTGAAATGTCGTCCGTGTATGCAGATACAACGACAGTCTCCTGTCCTACTGATGGGAAACCTCGAATACGCCTGTCCGCAGCATCCCTACGCAGCAGCGGGTCGAGCGAAAGTATGAAGAGTACAGGCGACAGCGGGCACCCCTCACGCACTCCCCGCGTAATCGGAAAGCTGACGGCAATTTGGCCATTCAGTACTAGTTCACTGCTAAGGTCTGTGTAAATACAGCGTAGGAGCGTAACGAATTGGTCACGAAATCCAAATGAGTGGAGCACGGCGAACATGTTCTACGCAGTCGAAGGCCTTCGCATGATCCAAGAAAACGAAAGCTTCAGTGACCCGTTTGGCACAGGCGTGTGTAAAGAGAATATATTGGGTACATACATACATACCTAAAACAACGCACATTACTCAGAGACCAAAGCACTATACAAAAGACTGGGTGGCACATATACATAATAAACTGAAACAGGCGTATTCGATGCAAATTTGCTCACTGCATCAGAGCTACGGTTGGAGTCCTCTGGTGCAGCATGACTCTCACCACACGAACCACATTACCCAGAACAATTGTATACCCAATTTGGTTCGAACGTATAGCCCTATCGTTTGTGGTATACAAATCAAATTACAGTTAAATCAAAGCTACACATTGAATACTTTGAATTACTAGTTAAAACGTAAACATATCGAATTAGCGACAGGATGCTTGACCACTGAAACCCCCCAAACGAATCCAATTCTGATTTGGGACGTTTACTAAGTGGGACATAACTGTATAACGGGCAGCCGTAAACAAATGGGAGTGGCACTAAACGATTTGTCGCGATGAGATCTATCGGGCATGATACATCACATATGTCAATCCGGTGATCGTGATTTCTCCGCTAGGCGGCGCTAGACGGTGTATGAGCGAGTGTACGCCGTCGTCTCGGGGGCTCAATTTATTTCTCAGCATAATAAACTAAAATTTACTTGTTAACAGGCTATCGCATTGTACCTGATTCTATTATTTTTTGCGTAAGTAAAATGCTAGAAACCCCAAACATCTGTTATCATTTGCAACGCGTTTTGGTTTTTTGTGCAAGAAAGGTAAAATGAAATAAATATGGAGGCACACTTATCAGCAAACACAGTAAAGGTAGCAAAAGCAATATCACTAGCAAGCAAGAAAAGCTAACGGTGCCAAGCTATGAAGTAAGCTCCCCCTGAGATTTTTGAAGATCATCCATATTTGTTTTTAGCCAGTCAATCCATAGTTAACAAAATTTACACACATGCTAGTCAACAACTACATGTATTTAGTTAGGTCAAAACATGGTTAACAAGCTTTACAAAATGTTAGTCAACAACTACACTGTTGACTAAAGGTAAATACTTATTTCGTTTACACTTGTTACCCACATTCAACAACTTGTGTGGAAGTTGTTGACTCCACAAGTTGTCCACAGTCTGTCAACTGTTTGTCAATGCTCATTTTTGTAAGGATTGTAGACCCTGTAGCTACGGTATCTTGTGAGTTTGAGCTGTAAGAACCGCTGAACCGTTTAGGCAGGAAAGTAATGTTTAGTGGTGACCGTCCGCGTTATGACGTGGTGTCGGTGGTGTGCCTTTGATTCCATTTGGTGTGTGTGGTTCAGATATTGTTATTGGTGGCCTCAAATTTAGAACAAAATTCGCAGTGATGCCTCAGTCAGCGCATGATCTGATTCTTGGAACTGATTTTTCTGTAAGAGTGTGGCGCTACTGTAGACTGTCGTACGGGAGAGATTGCTTTGAATTCTTCACCACTTTCGACTCTTCAGTATGACTCGACACTTGATTTTGCAGCATTTGCGATGGAAGAAGGCACAAGTGTGCCAGCTTTACCTGCGTCATTTGTGCGAGCGTGTTCTTTATCCGCAAACAGTGCAAATCTTTTGAAGCTGTAACCTACAACACTTACCTGCTCTAAGAAGAGTATCCTAGTGCCTCGTTGCATCGTTCCCTTGACCAGAGGCCGCGCCGAACTATGGACAGTAAACGATTATGAAGCGCCAGCTGTTTTGCTTAGAGTCCTAAAACTCGCCCGTTTCGAGGAAGGCGTGTCAGGTTCTGTCGCGACGTTAAACAACTCTTCTACTGAGCAGCCCCTGCAACCAGGTATGGAGACCCAAGTTAACGCTATGAGTAATAACTCTCTTTTGACGACGGAACGTCGCATTCTAGTGGAACTACTATTGAAGCACACGACAGCGTTCGACTTTTCCAACGACGACTCAACATCGCTGCCTACCAGTCGCATTCATCACACAATCAGCACCGGGTCCGTACCTCGGATACGTCAGAAGCCCTATCGAGTCTCGGCAACTGAACGTAAGGTAATAGATGAGCAAGTTCAAGAGATGCTAAAGCGCAGCATTATTCAAGAATCTTCTTGTCCTTGGCCATCTCCGGTTATTCTAGTTAGAAAGGAAGGTGGCACATGTAGGTTTTGTTTTGACTACCGTCGCTTAAATATAGTCACAAAGGAAGGTGTCTACCCGCTTCCACGTATAGATGACGCAATTGACTGTCAGCACTCAGCTTCATACTTCTCTTCTATACTGACCTGAGTTCTGGCTGCTGGCAAATCCCCATACATACTGCAGATAAAAAAACGGCCTTCGTAACTCCAGATGGACTTTTTGAATTTAACGTTATGCCTTTTAAATTATGTATGAGCCTGACACATTCAAGTATACAATACATGCAATTCATGGATACAATTCTGCGTACACTAAAGTGGCAATTTTGTTCATCTTATATGGACGACGTTGTTATTTTTGGCAAAACATTTAGTGAGCATAGCAGCTGTCTGGATATCGTGCTTAATTGCATGGAATGAACTGGTCTTGTACTCAATTCAAAGAAATTTCATTTTGGGCATCGTGGAACAATTGTTCTAAGTCACTTAGTTGATAAAGAATGTGTTCGACCAGATTCCAAAAAAATTGAAGCTGTCAAGAGTTCTATGGAGCCCCAGTCAGTAAAAGAGCTGCAGAGTTTTTGAGGACTATGCTCGTACTTTCGACGCTTTATACCAATGTGTGCAGACATTGCTAACCCACTCACGTGTCTACTGCATAAATATGCACTATTCAACTGGACCAACGAATGTGACGCAGCTTTCCGTCATCTGAAACTTCTTTTGACCTTTTGACGCCACTTGTGCCCATCAGCACGAATTGAACTACACGCCGACGCAAGTGGTATCGGTATTGGCGCTTCCTTTATACAACGCCATGACCGCAATCAGCACGCGATAGCATATGCCAGCCGCTCATTAACTAAGTGCGAGAACATTACACGGTTTCCGACAGAGCTTCCGCTCCTATCTGTATGGGAATCCTTTCATCATCGTAACCGACCACCATTCACTTTGCTGGCTCGTGAGACTTCGTGACCCCTGGGGACGGCTACCTTGGTGGGCTTTATGCATACAAGAGTTAAATTTTATTGTGGTTCATAAAAGCGGCCACAAACACTCAGATTCTGAATTTCTTTCGCGTTTGCAGCTTCAAACGACTGATGACGACGCAGACAACTTCGATAAATACTTGGCCTCACTTTCACAAACATTCCCTGATCTTCGATTTTTACGAACTGAGCAACGCAAAAACTAGACATTAATCTTTGTTTGATGCGGCCGAAGATTCTACAAAGAACACTTTTTGCATTCGTGAGTGAATGAATCAACTTAATTGTCCGACAGAAAAGGGCTCTTTCCTACCCCAGGCCCTCCCCTCAAAAGAAGAGGCGCTTTAGGGCAGGTGGGAATTCACTTCCGATGCTGGCCGATGCTGGATCTCGGCGGCCTTTTCAGCCAGTCGAACCACTAGTAGCTAGAATGCCGAGGTTGGGCTTTCCAGCAAAGCCTCACAGGCTTCTGTACTGTTCCTGCTGTTCCTGCTCTATCCCCCTGTTTAATCATCATGATCACTTCATTCACTTATTTAAGATCGCCACTTTGTCTCGAAGTTTCCTATTCTCTTTCTCTCATTTTTCAAACTTTTTGTCCTTATCACCTTTAACCCCTGCCTCGAAAGCCTTGCCATTAGATTGCTTACCCAGCTGAACGCCCCCAGTGACGACCTCACTCCAGGCAGCAGGTCCTCTCGTACCCGCCTTGACTCCAGGCGCGTCTCCTTTCGAGGCGCTCCTTTCTCTAGATTGGTTTTGTTGTTGGCGCACCTCCTCGAGTGGCGGGAACAGCTCCTCCTTGACCTTGGAGGGGCCACCCAGTTTGACTCTGGGGCGACTTTGGTGTTGGTCTCTTTGTTGTTGCAGATTACTGGCTCTCGTTGCAGCCTCCTCCTCTTCTCCTACTTCCGAGTGCCGCTTCTTGAGCTCGTACCGAGTCCTGTGGACTTGTTTGCATTTCTTGTCTCCAAGAATATGTACCTTTCCACAAAGTTAGCATACTGGTGTACAAGTGTGGCCAAGCCGCATACTCTACTCTTGACCCTGGCCGGATCGGGGCAAATGTCCGCTTTGTGACCAAGTCTACCACAGGTATCGCAAACTTCGTACTTCTGAAAAAGAACGTACTTTCTTTGGTAACCTCAAACCATAATCGTCCACGGCACCTTGCTTTCCTTGAAAAGGACCAAGACTGCCGTCGCCTGCTTTCCGAGTCCTCTAACTCGGATAACTTCAGAATTCATATTATGGTTCAGTATATTCATAAGATTCGCCTCCCAAAAGGATCCGTCAATATCATGAATGACGCCCTTGCCGCAAACTTCCCGTGTGGCCACCTATGCAAAAACCGGGACATCCTCCCCTTCGCACTTAAAGTCTGTAGACTTGCATACTTCATTTTTCTGTCGACGCTCGTCGTAGCGACCATAATAGTATGTTGCTTAGTATTCGCCCAGTCGGAAACAACTGCACAACATTTTCTGATGTTACGACAGAATTTCTGTGCGGTTTTTGACGGGAAACCTGTTGCGACAACCGAACATTCTGTAGTAACATCAGAAATTTTTGTAGTTACAACAGAAAAGTGCTACAGAACTACCGACAACAGAAATATACCGCAGAAAAACTACAGAACTACAGAAAGTACTACAGCACTACAGAAAAATCTGATGGTTACGACAGAACTATAGGATATTTTGTCGTATTTTTGACACAGTTCTGTAGTTTTTTTCGACTGGGCGGGATCCCTGTGTCGTCTCTTCTTTCCCTTACGTCGACTCCCGCCGATGTCAGGACCACGCCAAATAAATAGGCCCCACTTTTTTTCAGAACCTTGTTAAGTTCGTCACGTGTCTGATGACGATCTTCTCTGCTCACTCCGGCAACCTTACATATTGTTTCTAGACCTATATGGCTGTCATTGCCTTTCCCTCCTTTTTACGCTTGCGCTGCTCGTTATCGAGGTGTCTCTGAGTCCTCTCCACCGCAACATTTTTCTTCCGCATGCTCCTGAACCACTGGCCAGTGACGGTGCATTTCTTCTGGATCCACCTCCACGCCTTCGACCCCTTGCATGGTTCTCGCCCAAATTTGAGACTCCAGTGCCGAGGCAGTTGTCGCTCCTCTCGCTAGGGTGCCATCAGCGCCGCTTCCCGCTATGTGGCACTGCTGCTTCGTCGGCGCACGTGGCGGGCTCCTCGTCTCGTGCTCACTCTGACGCCTTGGTTAGACCTAACTCGGCCGGCCGATTTTTAGAAAAAGGCTGATAATTCGGCAAATTCGGCTCACCTCTCCACAAAGGTGGTGTCCACGTGGTCCTGGTGCCCTCCGCCGCATTATTATCGAAAGATTTCTTATTGATGGCAGATATTTCTTCCGATTCCCGCATGAATCTGCGGAGCTGAGTTAACATCCGTCTGTCTACGTGCGCGAGATGTCGCACCTCCTGCATTCGCGAAGCATGGCTTTAGCAGAAGAATTTAACCTGTGGGGGAGCAAGCATGATTCGTGTCGTGCCCAAAGGCTCACGCATCACAATTCTTGAAATGATGCACGACGGTACCACGTTCGGGTAATTGGGGGTGGCCTGAACGCTCTACCGCATACAGCAGTTATTTTACTTGCCGAAGATGCATTCAACTATCCAGTGCTATGTAGCCAGTTGTGTGCAATGCCAATGTTTTAAGCTGCCGACTTCAAGCCCAACAGGAAAAGGGCGGCCATTCACACCTCCAACAGCCCCGTTTGAGCAAGTTATATTGACCTCCTTGGACCTTTCCTACGATCCTCTAAAGCAAACCGCTGGATCCTTGTATGCGTAGATCATTTAACCCATATTGTGAGACAGCCACGATACCATCCGCTACTGTGTCTGAAGTATCTCATTTCCTACTTCGCCCTCCTGCAGTTCTAATTTGTGACCGAGGACGCCACTTCACAGTGGACGTTATCAAAGAACTTATCCGCCTCAGGGCATGCAGTTTTCGCCATTCGACACATGATCATCCACAAACGAACGATATGGTAGAACGTGCTAATCGGACGCTCACCACCGTACTGGCTATGTACGTCGTTGCAGATCATAAGGACTGGGCTGGCGTCCTTATGATCCTTATGATTACTTAAGATTATGATTACTCATGCATACAACACCGCGCAACATGAGACAACTGGCTGCAGCCCCTTCTTCCTGCTCTCTGCTCGGTCGCCTCGCTGGGGCCTCGACATCATACTGCCATTTTTCATTCATGATGAACCTTCTCTTGCTACCACACTCTACAGAGCTGGAGAAGCTCCCCAGGTTGCCCGCGTTCGAATTTTATCTTCGCAAGAGCATTTCTAATCCCGCTACGACGTCCGACACGAACACGTTTCTCATGTTCCTGGTTACATTGTGTGGTCGTGGACACCTGTATGTAAGTGCTGTTTTTGTCAGAAACTGCTATCACACTACACTGGACCGTTTGTTGTATTAGATTGTACAATTAAGCGACCTGAATTACGTCATAGCAGGCCTACCTGCAGGCGGTCAACGGTCAAGCAAGTCTCAGGTGGTGCGTGTAGCCCGCCTCAAGAGATTTTATCCCAGAAATTTCATTTAATTCGCCCAACGGGCTTCGTCTGCGAGGAGAGAAATGTCACGAGCTTTCGCAGAGCATCGACGGAAGAACGGTCGGGCAGATCGGGAAGGAAGAAGAACAAGTGCACAAGGACGTTTGTACGCTTCGCCGCGGGCCTGCTTCTTTTGATCCCTGTAAAAAAAAAAAAAAACCTTCGTACTAAGCACGCAACATTATAAACACGACTTAACCGTTACATTTACGGCAGTTCCGAAGCTGTGAAGCGGCGGTACACAATCCACAGGTTCAAACAATCCACAGTTCCGCACTGTCGATTCTTCAAAATTGTTTGCAAAGAAAAGGGAAACTAAAGAAAAACTTCAGTGAAATAATTTTGATGTGTCTGCAAATCGTTTTCCGCCGTGGCCCCTTGCAAGTCGCATTGTTCGGCAATGTGTGGATTATAATGGAGTGTGAGCTCAAGCGAGCGGTTGAAATGACTGATAGATGACGTGTTTTGCAGCACTAATAGCGGTGGTCAGCCATGTAAAGAAGTGCAATCTTTATTTATATTGTGCTCCGTTGGCAGCAGATCGACGTAAAGCTTGCTAGCATTTACACAGACGATCGACAGTTTCATTCCTAATCGCGAAAAAATTCACTGAAAATAATGATCATGATGTACAAAGGCCAGTTATTAGTAACGAGAAGAGTTAGGGCAACATTATACAGGATTGTGCAGCATTTAGAAGAGCGCTACAGCTATTAAACGTTCAGTTCAATACGAGTGCATAAACAGCCGCTCTAGAGCAAGGACAAGTGGCGTTTACCATTGCGAAATTAGAAAACTAATTTAGAACGTTTCAGCATCATTACATGTTGTAATATAGCGTGAAGATAATGCCAAAACAAACGGCAAATGTCGCATTGGGATCACATTTGTTTAACGCTCACTAAAATTGATGAATATGAAACTGCTGTCTTTAGAACTATGACCTTCATTAACACGTAGCCATAGCATCGACTTATAAATGTCTGCTGAGAAATATGTCACTGAGGTTATTTCGCAGTTTATACAGCTTTGATGCCGTGTAGGCTAGCTAAAATGTAGTTATCTCACATGCTGATTGCTATATGTTATCATAGCCTCAAACATATTTAAAAACTTTGTTAGTAATTCCCATCACTACCTCATACAGCACATATTTTACGGACGACACTGTGAAAATTAGTTGAGGCTATAGCTACGGATAGCTGTGTTATCCGAAAAGTTTACGATTCACTACGCGCAGTGTACGCTATCTGCAATGCCGGATAAAGCGGCACGTTTGATAACTTAACTAGCAATAATAATAATAAAGGCGTTGTATATTAAAGGGACAGTCTACGATCAGTATGAATTTAATTTTTTTTTAAATTCTGGTAGGCCTTACCACTTGATGGCAGTATCGAGGTTATAACTCGCGGTTTAGCCATGAACATATAATTTAAATTTATCAGGAATATCAGGTTTAGCAGATGGTGGCGCCATACTGCATCGTTTCACTGCTCCTATCATTTCACCTCTTTGGAGCATCTCAAGTCGATATACTACGGTTTATAAATATGCCATAGCTTCATATGGACAGGTATTTGCGTTCATGACACCGTAGGACAGCCTACTTTTTTCACTTTCAATAAAATGCTCCTACCTTTACTCTTTATTCTTGTTTCGCTTTTTAAAAGCGTTGAAAACAGAAGACCACTAAGCCAAAGAGGCCGCCATTCTCGTAGAGGCGCTGCCATCAGGAGTGTTAGTTAAGCAAAAATTATTGTTGGTATCTGCGGTAGATGGCACAGGCTTTAGTCTGTTTATTCATTTCATTCTATTTTAAGCTATTCTGGTACTCTCAGTTATAGTTCTAACAAAACCTAAAGAACACTTCTGAGAAACTACGACCCTTTGGCGCGACCCGCAAGGTGAAATATGTAAGATATGTAAGGACTTAGTGGACCGGAGGAAGTGGTGGGGAATCCTTTAAGAGGGAGGAGAGGGGGGGTGTCTTGTACTGACTGCTTCCTCAGCTTCTTGAATACGTGTTGGAATTTGGATATTGGCAAGGCTAAACTGACCCATAAAACGCGCACTTAATCCAGCTATAGCTACGGCTAGCAGACGTCTTTGGGGAAGAGGTGACGTGTCGGTGACGGTATACATGCCGCTAGACGGGATGCGATCGATTCCTGCCAACACCAAGCCGCTCACTGCTTGCACAAGCTATGCGCTTTGTACTACAGTCTCGTCCAACCGCGCAGCCAGTCAAGGTTTCATGACGCCGGCATATCAACAAACGCTGTAGACACTCTACCTCGCCTTCACTCTCTCGTGCCCTTCGTGTCCGCGCTCCTCTCAAAGTTCTTTAGCTTTAAGAAATTAAATTCTGCTTTGAACCTCTGTGCTTTCCAACTCTACCAAAACTGTGTCCAGCCAGGCCAGAGGTGTCGGGTTTCGCCTACCTGGACAGCGCTTCGTGGAGGCCCTGCGGTCCGCGGACCCCCATTTGAGAGACAATCTGTAATTTTGAAATCAATGCCGCATTGCATCCCCGGATTATGCCGTCGTGACAAATATAACACAAACAGCAGTGACAGACACAGCTCGACAAGCTGTCTACTCAGCGCTCACAGCACGTCCTCTTCTCTTACATGCAGCGCTCTCTAGCACTGCCCCTATTTTCATCACTCAAAACCACGGTGCTCAAAACAACCCCTTCTCCAGAGACTGCAAGGAAAGCGGCGCAATGGAAATGTCGCGCCTCCTGCAGGCGCACACATGTACGTGGAGACTGATCCCTCGGTTGGCTTGGCTAGGTGGCGCTGACCAGCAGTTTTCTTGTGTTGAGCGCTCCGTTGTGTCCGCACATGTCCGCTCCGTTGTGTCCGCATGTGCGTGCGTGTGTACACACACGCGCGGGCTCGCACACGCACACACACACACACACACACACACACACAAGCACACACATACACACACGCACGCACGCACACACGTTTTTCGAACGCAAGAACATCTCCAGCAGCAGTACGCATTTTGTCTTCTCTTGTATATCGACTGGGCAAAAATAACAGTAGGTGCATGCCTATTTTCCTGCTCTGTGATGAGTACGTGAAAAAAATGACCGTAACCGACTGACAAGGATGTCAAATCTGCCAGAGCACCCGTCCGTGACGAGAAACCATAAGCGCTGCATATTTGTGGCGTCCGAGCGGTGAGCGATAAATTGTTTTACCCCGCCCTGAGGCCCTCTAACCCAATCAACCTGGTAAGCATGTTAATGAAAGCCCCACACCGCCCCAGTTGACGGCAGAACCTGCGCTGGTTACAAATGGGCTGTGTGCGTTCCGCTCCTTTGAACGACTCGTTCAGCCCGCGTCGACACGGGCCTTACCGTGAGACCATGAAGGCGGGCACAGTGTTTCGTATTTATTTCACTCACCGGCTCTGTCAGCCCTTAAGCCAATAAGCTGGGCCGTGTGCTGAAAGAGTTTCCGCACCGCGCTGTTGTTTGCAGTGCGACGAAAGCATTGCAGACATTTCCAAATGTTTGCTCGTTTCCCTTTTCAGGTGTGAGTATGCTTCTTGCGTGGATGGTAAACATTTAACAAAATTGACAGCCGTAGAGCGTTGCCGCCCGGTAACGTCTGTAAATAGGGACCTGCGCCACAACATAGCGACTCTGACAATGTTGCACCAACAGTTACTGTAAACAGGTTAAGCCTAGGCTATTTCTTTGAAAGGTTTTGCGAAGTCTAGGCGGGATTGAATAGCTAGAGTGAATAGCAGGAGGATGTCTACTTACCTACTCTGTGAAAAGAGTAAACAAACAAGCCGGCGTGCCTTTTGGGCAACAAGATCTCAAAGCCGCTGAGAGAGCCCGTTGGACTCTGACAAACGACCGGTGTCGTTATCTTTTGTCACTGCTTATTATATCCTGCTGAAGGAGGAACAGAAAAGGCAGAGAGGTGGAGGGGGAGTGATAGAGAGGCTGTGCGTGGTTAGGTGAAAACATTCTGCAGTAATAGAACGTCAGTAAGCAGCGCGAGTATCTGAATCTCACAATTTATCGCGCAAGCAGAGCGTGCTTAGGTGTGTCTGGCACACGTTCAGTTCTGCCGTTCAGGCCTGCGAATATTTGACACTCAGTAATATAGCATGCAACAGTGAGAACTAAATTAAGAGGCATTTTAAAATAAATACGTTCTAGCCTAATAGTGTTAGTCTCGTCTTAAGTTTTTTTAGACCTGAATTAAACGGAGTGATTCATTGGTTTCAAAACTCGCACCAATACTCGAAGTTTATTTTCCGCTTAAAAAGGCTACAGTCACTGAATAATGTCCCAGCGAATAAGCTTGGAGCAAAAAATATTGGAATGCTTGCTACCCCTGTTTTATTGTACGGCAGAAGTATCCCTGGAGTCCATGCAGTAAGATGTCGTTTCTTTGGCCTTCTCTTATTGGAGACACATGAATTCTGAAGCAATATCATTCGGCACGTAATTACATGGCAGCTCCTCTTTTGTGGTGTGGTAGACGCATGTTATATAGTGGGCTCCCTCAATAGACCGTATACTAACGTGCTACCTTTACGAGTTCATGCCATCTTCGCGACCTTAAGCTGCGCCGAGGTACAAAGACAGGGAAGGGCGCACTTGCACATGTGTAGAGGGATTGATTAAAATTTAATTGGGCCTAAAAGCAGTGAACGCCAATACACCGTATGAAATGTAACCGCATAAAATGCCTCTTCAGTTGATGCTGCAATTTTTTGTTTCGAATGAAAGGGAATTTCAACGCAGAAGACGCCACCCACGTTGGATGTAGCTATGTGCATCATCTGTACCGCTTCGTAAGTGTGGCGTGTGGCGCGCGTTGTCGCTATGGGCGGAGCAACTACAGGTGTCGAAATTATTAAAATATATAGAATAAAATATTCCAAATCTGGTGATCGAAATTGGACCCTTTACGTGCCAAAAGACAAGCTAAACGTAATCCACAAGGGCTCATCGGTAAGAAGGTATCAAGAGGGTCCTAACGAATTTGTTGTGGTGTGTGTGCGGTATTAGCGCGTGAACTAGTGCAGCAGCGGCGCAGTACGTCGAGCAATCATATAGTTGAACGAGTATCGTAGAGAAGCCGCTATACCGTTCAACTATAGGGCGGAGCTTAAGGCCGCTTCAACTTTTCTTTTCTCACCTTTGCACCACACCTATATTTGATATTTCCCTTATGGCACAGATACGATGTCCACCCACATTCAATACGATGATTTGCCTTACATTTCCTCGTTCCATAAACAATTTATAAATTTATTTATTCTCCCAAACTGCGAGCTCAACCCCGGAGGTCTCACGCAAAGTTCTCAGATTCTTTGCGTGCCGTCGTACGCACAATTTTCAAAGGCCGATAACTGCGCGCGGGGTTCGCAGTCGGGAGGAGAGGATCTTCTGTCGGAGCACGCTCCGAGCTGCCCCGTGGGAGACAGCCGGCAGTTTCAACCCTCAAAGGGAGGCGCCGTTTTAGCTATGATGTATCCGCGCTGCGTGCCCCGACGGCGCTCAATTAAATGTTCAGTGGGGCGCGAATATGAGATTCTGGCGTGTTCGAGACACATCGCAGCCACCTTTTTCTCGTTCGCTTCGCTTTTCGCTAAAAAGGAGAGCTTTTCGGCGACATAAATCTCTCGGGAGGGGATGCGGATGCGCAGAAAGTGGTCTCCGAGGAATTGAGTGACGCATAGTGGTCGCCTTTCAGTACTTTTTTTCCGGGAAAACGACTTCTTTATTGAATGAGCGAAAGTTCTAGCAACTCCTACTTATGCGTAGCGTGCCACTTTACTGCAGTATTGCTGCAGGAAATCAACCAAATAAACAAAACTAAACGCATCTTATTGCTTTATATGTGCTTTTTCGCTTTCTATGCGATTTTTTCCAGCTTAGCAGCTTTTTGAGATGGTGTTTTTATAATTCTAACTAAAAGTGTTCGTTACTGCATTCTGTCATTTGAAATTTTAGATGTGTCATTGATTTTATATAATGATTAACGTATGAATAAATAAACAAACATAAACAAGCTAAACTTCTGCTTTCCCAGAAAACTGTTTTTTTTACCTTCTATTGGACACATAGGTTTGTAGAGCTTTAGATCATCGATGTACCGCTAGAATAATTGGTAAACGAGAACAGATGTAATTGAAGGGAATTTTACTGTTCTATGCCGAAGAAATATTTTTATAAGTTCCTTTCAGGGATAGAATTTATAACCAGAAAAACCTTTCGAACCCACCTAAGACTAGAAAAGCAAAATGCTTTTATCATTAACCCAAAAAAGAGAAGCTGAGCCTTTTGCAGACATGCAAAGTATAATTCGTGAAGAAATTTTAAAAACTTTTAAACTTTTTTGAAACCAGGTTGCGTAAAACCATTCGTGCTTTATAGAAATTTAAATACTTTATTATTCTTTATTACACGCTTGCGGCATTCGTGATTGTTTGCTTCGCCCTTGCTCTGCCTTCTATTCCGGAGCATAGTCCGCGCCTCTTACTAATTGCCACACTACTGACTGTTCTGGTCGCGTCGCCACGTGGGTGAACTGCATTTCATAGGCCAAGATAGTTGTTTCCATGCTATTTTCGCTTCTCTTGAGCTGTCTGGCCGCTGTTCATCCTAGAACATCTTGGTAAACCCTTTCTGATAACCACCTCTGTTTGTCGGTGACAGTATTATGGGTGTCCTCAGGTCAAGCAGAAGAGAACAAATATCCCGAAAGGGAAAGCATGCGGTCATTTCCTCTAATACTGATCTTTCTTATAGTCTTCAAACTTACCCCGCTGCTTCTTTGATTTACAATGCAGTTAGCAATCAGATGAGAATTGTAAACCTCACATCAAGACACAAGCCAAGATCTGATAATAAACAAGCGCCATCTCCTCATTGAAATAAATACCTAATTTCCATCGGCGGAGAATGTAACGCAGCACGATGACAAATTATGGACACTTAGGGTAAATGGCTGGAAGAAAACAGGTCAGTTCGATTTTACCCATTTTAAAAAAGGGAGGAACAAACATTACCTCAGGCACTTAAATGGTAGGTAGCAATGGGGGTTGGAACAATGCTTTAAAGAGCGAAAAGTTTTAGCCGGCACGGTGTTTTGTATTTGTGGATGGTGGCGCCGTGAAAACTCTACCAATAAAAGCTATTGGTGATTTTAGGTAGTGCATTTCAGAACTTGATTTTTCGAATCAAAAATCAAGATCATGTACCAACTAACCCGTCAAAAAATCCTTCTACATTTCAGAAGTGCTTCTTGTCTGCCTTTTTCTTTCCTTTTTGCAGACATTTTTTTTTTTTTTGTGAGATGGGTAAGCCTTTAAAAACAATCTGAAGTTTAAGGACTTACTTTAATGACCACAGGACATGCTTTATTCACTCCAACCAGGTGTCCAACCGCTAAAGAAGGACTAGCCAACGCTGTCAGTATAGTGGCCGAAAAGAGCTTGCGACCAATGAGGGCGCGCGCGCACTGGCTGGTCACAATTTAGTCAGCTAATCCGGCGCTCGTGTTTGAACGACTACTTACGTTTTTGCTTATCTTACTTGTCAACTCCCAATTATGTTGCTAAGTGGCTATGACTTCATATAATGGCGTTGGCATCGGCAGAACCTGCTACGCCTACTGCTAGTGATCGCCGAGAACGCGCTCGCGATTGTTTTTGGCATCTCAACATGGGTCAGCAGGTATGAATTCCTGCAGTGGAATAATAAGGGCGTAGTACGGTTCAGACCACTCATTATATTCATCGTAAATATGGGGCGTTTTCCAAAAGGTAATGAACAAGAGCTCTGAATACGCAAACCAGGCTAATGAAACAAGTAACGGTGATTATTACACAAGAAGAGAGTGAGAAGTGTGGGCTTAAACTGAACATTAAAAAGACAAAGATCATGGCGCCTTGCCCTATCAAGTCCTGGAGCATCAATGGACAAGAAGTGGAAGCTGTGACAGATTTTCTCTTCTTGGGCTCCAAGATTACCTCGGAAGGAAACTGCAGCCATGAAACTAGGAGACGCCTGCTTCTGGGAAAGAGAGTAATGGTTAGCCTTGACCGCCTAGTAAAGAGCAGAGACATTAGTCTGCCAACCAAGATCCGTATAACTCGTGCTATGGTCTTTCCAGTTGTGATGTATGGATGCGAGAGTTGGACTGTGAAAAAGGCTGACCGCCGAAGAATTGACGCGTTTGAACTGTGGTGCTGGCGAAGACTCTTGAGAGTTCCTTGGACTGCCAGAAGATCAAATCAGTCGATATTGTCGACCATAAACCCTGACTGCTCATTGGAGGGTCAAATTCTAAAGTTAAAGCTCAGCTACTTTGGTCTTCTGATGAGAAGAGAGGAGTCGCTGGAGAAAGATTTGATGTTAAGATAGGTTGAGGGTCGCCGGAGAAGGGGTAGGCAGCGAACGCGATGGTTAGATGGCATCCTCGAGGCACTGCAGATGAAGTTATGTGATGTTAGGAAGATAATGAGAGACCGGAAAGCGTGGTGTGACATGGTCCATAGGGTCACGAAGAGTCGGACACGACTGAACGACTGAACTGAACTGAACTGTCTAAAACTAAGCGATGTAAAGAAGTTTGTGAACATGCGTCTTCGCGGCTAGTTCAAGGTAGATTAGCGGGTGGACGGACCCTTGATTCACAAAAAACCTGGCTTCGTAAGCTTGATACCATGAGCAATAACGAAACAGTTCCTTTTTCAAAAATGGCAAGTTTCTTCCGTTAAAACCTAATATGAGCTCTGCTTTTTCAGGAAGAACTGTTACAAAGCATTAGACCAGCCAGTGCGCAAGAGAAGGTCAATATGCGAGCAGACGAACTCTGGAACATATTGAGAAGTACTTACTTGCAGTAGCGTCAATGTCTTGACAGCTAAGCTTACGTAGGAAGTCAACTCTTCTTGCCGCGTATCGATTGTGTTCAGGTATTGATAGGTCTTAGACTAACTGCGGAGCTAATTGTTACAAATTCAAGCAATCGCTGGAAACAAATTCGACTGTTCAATCTATTCTCGCAAAGTCACTTCCAAGCGTGTCTAGAAATGTTGCCTCTCCTTTTTCTCAAATTTTATTCATCTAAATTTTATGAATTTCATCAAAGGTATAGCAGCATATCAGCCGGACCTATATTACATTGTATTACAAGCACAGATTTGCGCCTCCGATGAATAAGGGCATCCATGCTTATTTTGTAGCAATGTTTCACTTCATGCGCCAACTTGGTCAATAACGTTGTGATAATTTTTCTCTGTCATGTACTGCGCTATCCTTGTCAATGTCGTGACTTCTCATAGTCACACATGGGCTACGGTGGACGCCAGATTGGAGGTTCCGGACTTACTTCCAAGTTCTTGATCTCTGACCTGTGCTACCAACGTACAATAGATGGCGCATTAAAGTTTGGCTGCATTGGAACAGCAACTATCGCACTGAAAATTTATCCATTTCTTGGGCCCAAGCTGTCAAGCGCCCTCATCTCTGTGCAAGACATACTGGCATATGTTGAAGCTATTTTCGATATTTCATCGAATTTGTTCTTATATATAGCCTGCATTTTATATGCGTTTCATATTCTCCGTTGTGCCCTTTGCGGATAGATCTGTGAGACAGGCGGTAGAATTCTACGTGCCTCGAAGCAAGGCTACACAAGGAAAAATAAGGGATGCAAGCCCGTGGTACGAGTGTGACGTTATAGCACTAAACAATATCTACTTTGTCGATTTAAAGCTGTGCGGTTTAACCTATCCGAGAAAAACATTCCTGGTTGGCCTACAAGTCTCTTGTCTAGCACGCCACCGAAGGGTCAGATCTTTGATCGGACCGCAGAAAACCCGTTTAATCAGCGAAGCCCCTACGTTCAATGGTATGACACAATCCCTGTCAACCAATCAGGACTATTATCAAAGACCTGTGTTCCTCGAATGGAACATTTTATAGCTATAGGATAGAAAGCAGGTGAAACAAATTAAGGCAGGCATTGCGATGTTCACCGCCATCAGAATGCCATGTAAATTACACGAACTCACACCATATGAAAGAAGAATGAAGAAGGGTAGAGGGCTAGCCTCAGTTCGCAAGCCGAGGCAATGCTTGGACAAGTGAACTTGTCTTCGTCTGGGCAACGCGATCATCTCTGGCAGCGGTTTAAATACGTTTTTGCTTCCTAAGAAGAAAAGATGGGGAGAAGAAGGGAAGAGAGTAGGAGAGAAGAAAATGGTTGAAGGGGTGAAAAAAATGTTCCTTGGGTATGTATTTCTCAGACTGGAATCGGTTATCCTGTGGACTGAAAGTGAAATTAAAAAGCTGCAGCAGCAGGAAAACTACAATGTGGGGTGGATTATGAGTCAGCACCTAAGGCAGGTTCGATGCTGACACACCTTTCTTGAAAGGGGATGTGCATTCCAAAGAGTTCGAATAATCAACACAGTAGCCTTAAATTTACTTGTCAGTCTTCACAACTGAAAGTCGACTTTCTCGACACCACGATGTCGGTGCACAATGGAAAACTGAAATCTTCCTTGTACAGAAAGCCAACAGATAAACAACAGTGCCTAGAATTTACCAGTCATCATTCGAGACATTGTAAGCAAATAATATTTGTAGGAGAGGCGACATGTAGCGATAAAGAACACTTAAACAAAAACATTCATTGAAAGCAACACTAATTCAATGAAATTATCCCGGCAACTCCCTTAATATGGCCCTCGGAAAAGCTACCCCTTTACACCACAACGATGTGCTCACGACACGACCAAATTCCAGCACTGAACGCCAGCGTTCTTTTGTAACGAAATACTCCATACTCGTCCAATCATAAACAATATTCGGCGGAAATACCACTCCATGCAAACATGTAATGAACGCCTGAAGAAAATGTTCCCTGAGACGCCAAGGGTAACTAAAAACGTAACACAAACCTCAGAGATATTCTAGTACATTCTAAACTCGACAACAAGCATCCAACACAACCACATCCTTGCTCTAGACCTAGATGAAAGGCATGCAGTTGTATAGAAAAAGTCATCATAGTTAAAAGCACTGCAAGCGATTTCACTTTTCGCGTAAAATTAGGCTTTAATTGTACATCTCGAAGCGTTGTCTGCCTTCTAGAATGCTCCTTCTGTCATAAACAGTACATCGGAGAGACCGGGGAATCGATGAACGGGCTTAATGACCATTGGGTAGAGGCAGGAAAATACCTCCCGAAAGCAGTTTCCCAGCATTTAAATCGAGAAACCATATAATCAAACAAATTAAATTCTATACTCTCCAGTCAGGTTTTAAATATTCAAGAAACAGATAATATAGAGGGGCTTGTCTAATCCATAAATTTAGAACATTAGAACCAGCAGGAATAAATATCTCGAAAGTAACGTTAGAATCACTTAAATATATAGCCTCTCGCATTAAATAATTGATAAAGCATTCCCATATAATGTTAATTGTACAGTTTATTCCCTACACGTGTACACTCTACTCCCCTCCGCAGTAACATAAGCTGCACGTGTTTTTTCAAGCATGTTTTCTTCTTATCACTTCCTACTTTAGACAGCCCTTGAAGCCTTCTTTTCACGACTTGGCAGGTGTGGTTTACTTCACCTGTTATTTTTCAGTTTCTTTGTCCATCTCTCCTCAGTGCGGAAAGCTTTCAAGAACTCTTCCCCTGCAGATGTATTCCTTGCCTGGACTCTGAAATGGATGTCCCCTTTCAAGAAGTGTGTGTCAGCATCGAACCTGCCTTAGGTGCCGAATCATCGTTGACCCCGCATTGTAGCTTTTCCTGCTGCTGCCGCTTTTTAATTTATTTTTCCGGCCACAGGAGCACCGATTCCAGTATGAGAAATACATACCCAAGAAAAATTTTTCACTCCTTGACCCCTTTTCTTCTCCCCCACCCTAGATTTTCTTCTTCGGAAGCAAAAGCGTATTTAAACCACAGCCAGCGATAATCGCGTTGCCGAGACGCAGACAAGTCCACTTCTCTAAACGTTGGCTCGACTTGCAAACTGAGGCTATCCCACCCTCCATCCTTGTTCAGTTCTTATATCATGTAGCAATCTTTTTTCTCTCCTTCTGCACGAGATGACAATAAAATTACTTCAGGCCTGACAACTTAGCGGTGGTCATACCGGCGAATTTAATCAACATTGAGCAAATACTCGCGCAGAAAAAATAAGCGGTGAATATATTTCGCGCAGCGCCCATATCCCAGCAAGCATTGTCGCGCAACAGAAACCTTCACAAAATAAGTAGAGTGAAGCCACAATCATGTATGTAGCATCTGTGACGCTAAATGCAATCATATTAGCTCGCTTCGAAGCTAAGTACCTCGTGAGAAACCGAAAGCATTCACGGAATATAGCAGTGAATGGTCTAACGACGCGAATATTCGTCGTTATCAGGTCCAGTAGCAGTTGCTAGGTAGTCGTCGTTACCGGGTCTCACAGAAGAGGCTATAGTGTTCTCAGGGTCGCTTTCTCCTGTGCCAACATCAGCGGCGACATATTCATAAGCAGCGTTCTGGAGAGGTGTCTCACTGGTGACGTCCGCAGCTTCAGTACCTTCTGCGTGCGGTTCCTCTGGAGACTCAGAGGCCGGCTTCGGAGGTTCCGTTGTCTCACCCGGAGTCTGCGACGCTGGCTCTGACGTCGTTTGTTCTGCCTGCGGTTGTCGTGGGGACCCAGGGGTCGGTTTCAGTGTTAGTGCCGTCGTATAGTCCAGGTTTCGGTTAAACTGGTAGAAGATCAGCGCCGTGAATGCGAGGAGGACAAGGAACACGCAGGCCAAAATCACGATTGGGTATGGTACTCCGCGAATCTGCAGTAAGCATTAAAGAGGTTTACAGTCGCTGCAATAGTCAACGAAAAGAAACATCTTTTGAAAACTTAGTGGGCTTCTTGATACTATGACGCTTGCAAAATAAATAAGCGGCACTGTGTGGAAGACAGTTGCTTAAAAAACCACGTAGGCATACTGGCCTCGTGTTGTCAGATTATCAATAGCATTTCCATAATTAGAATGTCGAAAAATGATGTTTCAGTTTCTCGATATCATGTGCCTCATAATAGATTACTCAGTAAAGAAAGGTATTCTAGCTTTCATACACAGCTATGAACATCATGGAAATCTGTTAAGTGTCGAGAAACCTCTGCCGGGCCCCATGAAAAGATGCCCAAGAACGCTAGGAAAAAAAAAGTAAAAAGAAAAATCTTAAAGAAACGTTTCGGCCTTATTTGCTTTATCAGAAGCTACTGCCTTGTTCTTTTTCCTAAATATATTCCGTCCAAGCAAACGTAACTTCCGAACTCGCCTGACACCGAAGTCATGTAACGGTTATAACCCTTTCCAGAAAATATATTGCGTATCGAGAATCGTTTACCAGGCACCCTTTATTAAGTGACGTTTTAAATGTACAAGAATACTTCAACAATATAACAAAAATAAAAATGTCCAAAAGAAATGCATCCTTATAGGCCGTAGGAGAAGCTTTACTTTGTTCTTGCTATTTCACTGGGTTCAACGCTGTAAGGCTACTCGGGCTGTAAGGAACGCCGTAATAGATCGCTCGCGAAATTTCGACTAACTGGGGCTCTTTAAACTGAACTGATATGCCACAGCACAGGGCGCATTGCTTTTTCACCGCCATCGAAAATAGGCCGCCATGGCTAGGCTTTGATTCCGCGCAGAGCTCAGCCGTCGAGTGGTGAAACCATTAATCTACCGTGGTGGGTCACACTCTCTTGTAGCATTTCATATACACCTATTGACAAAGTCATTCATAGCTTTTTTAAAATGCGGCATCTCAAATAACAGTTCACGACGCTTCTTTCTCACTGGTAGAGCTACAATCACTCGCCTCTGATTGATTATAGTTGGCTAGGCTTCACGTGCAAAAGGAAGCCTGCTGCCACACATGATATTTCTTCTCGAAAAGTTATTTTCTTTTCCTCTCGACTGCGGTGGCGTAATAGTAAGGGTGCTCGAGTATATTCCCAAGGATGCGAGTTCTAATGCTCGCTGTACTGGCCGCTTTTGATGGAGGTGGAAAGCAAGGTGACTGTGCGCTGGGCGATGTTGTGCGTTTTAAAGAACTCCAGGCGGTCGCAATTTGCGGAGCCTCGCTCTACAGCGTCTCTAGAATCGCTTCAGAACGTCAACCCGTTAAGCCAAACAAAAACCTTTAAAAGTCTACTCCCTCTCAAGAGGAAGAACTTCTAACTTGTTGTTGCTACTGTAGGAAGAAGGAAACGAAAATGCACGGGCTTGCTACTATCTCAGCCACCTCTGCTTCGTCTTGCGGACAGAGGAGAAAATAGAGAAGAATGAAAGAAAAGGAGAAGAGGAAACAGAAAGACGCGAGTCGCAACAACCATCGTCCGCCAACGTCTGGCTAGTCCCCGCCTTATACAGCGGGACCTACCAGTGCCATCCCCTTAGGGCCAGGCGAAGCAACCCCCCCTTGCTCTCGACAATTGTCAAGCCCTTCCAACTTGCCCGGCCCGAAAAAAATGCAAACACGTATAACAACTGCTGTAACACACCGCTCTAAATGCTGGTGTCACGTGCGTGCAACCATCTAATTATTCGTTGTATTTTCGTTTTAAACAGGTGGGATTCCAGCGGCCCCTTCATAACGGTTGTGGGGGGGGGGGGGGGGGGAGTTGTGAGGTAAGTTGCCGGTGAGATCACCTGCCACGCCTTCCTAGTTAAGAGCCGAATGGTACCAGTCTGGTCTCCGCCTCCACACATGGGTTCAATCTACTTATCAACCATAAAGCTGTGCATTTGGCGGTGGCATCTAGCCGCCTTTCAGAGGAGGAATCCGCCTTTTGGTGGTGTCAAAAAGCCCTTTAACCGTCTGTATTTGTTAATGTCCCACAGGTCTGCTCTCTGCTGCCAAACACAAGGCGTTCCTTTTTTGTTTGACGTGTCCACTTAGTCCTCATGGCTTCGTACCCAGGAGTAGGGTAAGTAGATAACCGTATATTCAGCGTTACCCCTTGCCTTACGGATATAACGGGAACCTTTCCACGGGAAGAACACATGCACACACTGATCGGTTCCAATGCGGCACATGTGTGCTCAGCTGGTGGGCCGCTAGCGCTATCTGGTGAGCTGCAGCGCTTCGGTATCGGAACAGTGCGAGCGCACTGGCCACGGCCGCGCTCATAGTACTCCCATAACACGTAACACGACATCCCGTAACACTCATGCAAGATTTTGAACCATATGGTAAGAGTGAGTTGCCTGTGGCAACCTTTCATCCTCTGCATAGAATGTACCAAGCCGGGTTGTCGCTATAGGTACTGTAAAGAACTATAGACAAAAGCTGGATAAGGCAACTCGGATAAAACAACTTGCCTTAATACATTCCCTGCTGCGGTGCTGAAGTGGTTACGATGCCCGACTACTTTTTCGGAGTAGCAGGCATCGAACCGCGTTTTGATTGAGGCGAAACAGAGAGGCATCAGTCTACTGTGTGATATGAGTGCGCATTAGAGATCCCCAGGTGGTCCAAATGACTACGCAACCCTCCATTGCGGCACCTCTTTCCCACTTTCCGATTTAACCTCCACCTTCCTTCCTTCCTTCCCAAACAGCGCGGCCAGTTCACCACGGAGAAAGTGACAGATAGTGCGCCTTTCGTGTCTTGTAAACCATAGATTATTACGTATCGATAATTCTTCTAAAGCCAGAGCTTGTAGAGATTTCTTCTAACGCCAGAGCTAAACTATAGCGGAGCCACTCTACCAATAAACAATATGACTGCTGAAGGGTAAACAGTAGGTCTGTAGTTATCTTGACATACTGTAAGCCAACCAGAGCTCTGTCCGCAACGCGAGAGAAAATACACAATTTCTCCTGCATTGTTGGAAGCGGAAGCACGGAGGCCCTCCCAACCAATACAATAATAGGTAAGAGGCTGGAGCACCCCCAGATTCCTTATTAAAGCCCTCAACTTTGTGAAGAATATTGTTCCCTAAGCTAACTGTACAAACGTCTGAAGGAATAAATATTCCACTGCACCCGGCCCTGCGAAAAGACAAATTATAAAATAGAAACATTACAAAGCACGGCCCGTACAGCACTTGTTGGCACATGTTGCTACATACTATATTTCCTAATCAATCATTGCTACATATTCTGCTCCGCTGGGCACCCTACATCTGCGACATCCACTATCAGTATGGTCGGTTATCTCCTTACGTCTGAAAAACTTGCTGCCAACACAGAAGTACCAGGCATAGTTCATGAAACAACACGAACAAAAGGTAATAGCAGAAGTCATTTTTACCGTCTGCACCACCGAAAGTAGTAGCGAAAGAGAGCAATTGAACAAAATAAAAACGGAAAGAACACGAAATACCAAAAAAAAAAAAGGCTACTGAAGGACCCCTTTTTGTTACACATTCTGCTTCTTGCACAAGGTGAGGGTAAGGCAACGTCTTAGGCGGTGCCTCTGCATGAATGGAAGGCAATTGACGCACCTGTCGGGCAGGCTGGGGCCGGAAGATCTCCTCTACCTCCTCCTCATCCTCCTCGTATACCTTGGCGGCTGGCACTTGCAGCGGAGGTGCGGCAACCCCTGCTGCAGTGGGTCGGCGTGCGGGGTCACCGCCGAAATCAGTCCCGGCTGTAAGCGGGAAGGCCGAGGTCGCTGTGGTCATCCTGCCGTCCTTCTTCTTCGTTTTTAAAGAGCGCGTGCGGGCGGGCTCAACTTGGATCGAGTTTAAAACTCGCACTGAGCACTGAGACGGAATTGCAAAAAACATGCGCAGCTTCTCTGAAAGAAAAACTGAAAGAAAATTCCTGAAGCATTTTATATAATCCTTGATGCTGCTTGGACCACAATGCGGATCTTAAATCCTTCCCACAAGTGCCACTATATTATTGTCAGGCCGCGCTGAAGAGAAGAAAAAGCAAGGGTGAGGAAGAGGAAGAAGCTCCCCATGTCACCGTCAAAGCACCAGGCTGTGACTGTTCAAAAGCAGTCGGCAAGGCATCGTGTCCTGCTGTTTGGCTGAGCCAGTGAGCGGGTGGGGATTGGCTACTATTTAACTAGCGTAGCTCATTAGGCTAGATCATTTCCTTCCGTCTATGGCGATTTTTTCGCCTGGCCAGGCTTCTTCGCCCTGGTCGGTTAATCGTCCGGTGGAATCGGTGCCTTTTGATTGATTCCTCAGAAATGGGGTTACTACTGTCCCGGTTGCACTTGTTCTGGTTGATGGTAGCGCCATTCGATTAAATGAGACTGAAGTTATTCAGGAGAAGCCTTGCTCTATTACTCCACATTTTTTAGACATTTCGGAGATGAACAGATTTGGCAAAATAGGCATTCAATGCAGATCATCAAAGTTGAGTGCTTGAGTGACCTTCTGGCGTGTTTCGGGTTTGACAACTCAGCCGTGTGGACTTTTTTCATCCCCGCACCTCGCTTGTGTGAAAGGCATTGTCCGTGGCGTTCCGGCAAACTTCTCCACGGAAATACTTTTGAAAATGCTTGTCCCTGCTGGTATGGTGTCTGATTACCGGTGCAATAGGCCCGAGGGCGGGTTATTCTCGGATACCCACAGAGTGCCATTTTAACTTTCGCCGGTCTCACCTGCCCGTCAGAAGTTAAACCGTGGCATTAGCTGTTTCGAGTTCAGCCCTTGGCTCCACGTTCGTTACAATTCTGAATTTGCTGGTGTTTTGGCCACAGTGCAAATGCCTGCAGGTCCGCAATACGCTGTTGTTCATGTGGTGGCCTTCATTCTGCAACATAATGTGCATCTGAAGTGTTGAGTTGGTACCTATGCTCTGCCTCACACGCTGATTCTGCCTCCAGTTGCCCTGCTCGTAACAACGTGTGCGCTTTTTGAAGTCATCGAAAAACTTCGTTGTTCACGTGGAGAGGCTGCGCTAATATTAAAGGACCGGAACTCCTGATTTGTTGCGGTGACTGCGCGTCAGTCAGCTTCATTAAAATCTACTATCTCTTGTTTTCTGGCCTCTGCCACTGCAACGTTATAGTGATTGTGATGGAGTGCTTCTTTGTTTTCTTTTTTTCTGGGACCTTTTCTCAGATGCTTGCGGTAAGGATGGACACTTTTTTCCAAACTCTTACGAACGGTGTTTCTGTACTAGGTGACAAACGAAATTCTTGCCTGTAATGTTATTGCAAACGAAAGAACGAGGTCGGGCAATGCCGCAAGCACGTATGCAGTGCGCAAGGAAGACGAAGAAAGGCAACAAATCATCGAACAGCCTGGTGGCGGTAAGGGTTTCACAGGCACAGGAACAAAGCCAGTGCGCAGACAAAGAACCCTGAGCATTGTGTGTTGTGCTAGAGTACGTGTATCAGCGATGATGTTACAACTATCAAGTGGACCACGAAGCGCCGGAGCAGTCAACGATGTATCGCGGTCACTCAGCGCCGACGAATCAGTGCAGTCGGTTGGTGGGTGTAGAGCAGAAGGATGTTCGGAAGAAGTTGGACAGAGTGCAGGCTGCGGTGTGCGATTCGGACCTGCGCTGTAACGCCCTACGGATCCATCTTGTTTTGCACAGTTGGTGTTCTGTTGTGGAAGCTGAAAGCTGACCTTCGTGGAGTATAAAGAGCTTGCATTAAGCAATGCATGCTGGGTAATCCGCCGTAATGTCGCTGGCAGCTGCAGATGGCGGGCAGTGCTGCCAGGCTGAATTGAGCAAGTGCCTTGTCGTTTTCGATGGTCCACCAAGCAAACACACGGCTTTTCTTGCGCTGCCCTTACGTGCGTGCAATCCGCCCTTTGCGCCCGTGGTCTCCAACATGAAAGCACCTCCCAACAAAGAAGCCTCTGTTACAACCCGTGTAAGGAATTATAAGGCAACTGGCTGCCTAAATTCCGGTTGCTTCTAGTTCAAGACTCGCTGGAGCATGCAGTAAGTGCAGCGGCTCCCCAGTTCAAAATCTTCCGAATCAGCCCTCTAAATTTCTACCCAAAATAAGTCCTGAGAGTTAGCCCCAGCAGATACATGATGTGCTAATGTATGTTCTGAGTGCACCTTTAATTCAACATAGGTTGTTTAAATATTTTGCAATGGAGCTGCCACTCAATAACTTCTGGTTTTGATGATGTCCTCTCCTTAGTACACAAAAGTCACCGTGACATTATTTTACTTCAAACGTATTCGCTTTCATCTCAAAAACGATTCTATTTTAACACCTTTCGGGCGTTATGATTAGATCGCCCAGGCAGGGCCGGTGGGTTGGTGTATAAATTCTTTTTTAATTGTGCCATAAGATTTCAGTTTCATGTGAAGTAGTTTTTCAAGATTGTGAAATTCTTGGTTTGTAATTTACGCTATCCGTTTATACCCGCTTCACTTTGGCCAATGAGTACGTCCCAAATGGCCTTCGCTGTACTTCGTAGCTAAATTCTCTGTTAACTCTTTCTCAAAACTTTCTATTAGCAGGTGATTTCAATTCGTATCGTATTTCTTGGTGTAAAACGAATCCTTGTAGACGTAAGATTTGGGACTAGATTTGGAACAATGACCTTCATTGCCAAATTTCTGGGTATCCCCGCAGGAAGGATCCTAAATTTTCAACTGCGGGACTTCTTATATCATTGTGGGCGACCATAGATATTGGTCGCCCACCTCTTTGTCTCTGATTTCACTCCCACCTTCGTGATGACGCGATAGCGTAAGCTACCAGCAACATATAAAGCCCCGCCTTAACCAAGCCGTATGAACGTGCCCGCGCGGCCTAGGGATAACGTGAATACAAGGGTTTTGGCAGGCTGATTGAAATTACCCTCCAGTGTGAAAGGAAAGAAGCGAACTTGCTGGTCGGTTTCCAAAGTGAAGCCTCCTGTTTCTAGGTTATTTCAACTTTCCGGCAATTAACTGGTCCTCTTTATTTGCTCCAACTAATGATCCTGAAGCTCAGGCTTTTCTCCAGTCTTCCCTTAACTTCTCATTGCAGCAACATATTTCTGAACCCACTCGTTGTTCCGCCACTTCTGAAAATGTTATGGATCTGGTCTTCACCAATAAGCCTTGTCTTTGTTCCAGTATTGCACTTTTAGAAGGCCTTTTTGATAATTTCATAATCACTGGAAAGCTTAACTTCACACTCCATATAAAAACAACTCGCAAGAAGCAAATCCTGTGCTACAACCTAGCAAACTTCGGTGAAATAAACGCTGAGTTGTAAGTTTTTGCTGAGCACTTCTGGATTTTGCAACACGTTCAGTTGAGGACAACTGGAAGTTTCCAAAAAAACTTGCTGTGCTTCTCGACCGATTCATACCTGTTGTCACTATACCTCACACTAAATACCGCGCCTTAGTTTAATAGCCACCTACGTCGCCTGACAAAAATTGGCATTGGCTTAGCTTGGTTAAGCCTGGTAATTGCGAAAGCAATAGCTATGGCTACGCCAAGGTTCTACTGGTGGTGTAGCTGGTTGTGGTGCTGGTGGTTATATGCTTATGGTTATGCAGTGATTCACTCTGGCCACGACATATTATTCAACTATTGTTTATTGCGGGGTGCTACCTGGTTATTCTATGTATAACTAGTAGCGAGGCAAGGACCGTCGTGACTGCAACGATATACTTGGTTGTGGATGAGGTTAAGGCAGATATTCAACTGCCGCTTCGGCACCGGCTGCAACGGCATTCTTTACGCCAGCAGAAATGAAAGCATCTCTGGAGACTGCGTTGGTTCCACCTGCCGCTAGGCCACCTCCTATAGTATCCAACGTTGCACCCCCGGCGGTAGCTGCGGCTGCAGACCCATAATTCTTAGCTTTAGGAGCATGTGGCACAAATGCAGCTCCGCCCGGCCGTAGATCAACGTTGGGCTTAACTCTCGGTGTGTAAGGGCGTACCCGAACCGGCGCCCCAAACGTCGTTCTGAGCGGTCTCACAACAGTCTCAGGGACGACGTCACTCCGGCTGTAGCGGTCCCTGACGGGGGGAGCGGGAGTTAGGCCACGGCTGGTAGCTACAGCCTCGCAAGCCGACGGCGCGAGTTGGGGCCCCTTTTTTTGCGGCAGATGGGATGACGTCACTCCGGCTGTAGCGCCTCTCGTGGAAGGAGCGGGAGTTAGGCCGCAGTTGGTAGCTACCGCCTCGCGAGTTGACGGCGCGAGTTGGGGCCCCTTTTTTTGCGCAGCTGTGCTTATCGGGGCGCCGAAGGTCACGCTAAAGGTCAATGGTAGCTACCGCCTCGCTACGCGAAGGGCTGAAAAGTGAAAGTAGTATTGCTTTCGCAATAATAAGAAGCTTATTATTTACAGACAGGCCGACAAAACAGACTCTTCTCTTCCTGACAACGCCACAAAATATGCGACAAGAAATATCAGACGGCGCCTAACTCTGCTCTTCGTCGTTCTTCACCAATGATTTATTATCAGTTAAAGAATAACCCTGGTAAGTTCTGGCAGTCAATTAACCCTTCGAGTCATCCTGATATAACTCTAACCAATGCCGGGAAGGCAGCGTTCCCGCTGCTGAATGTGCACAATCTCTCAACAACGCATTCACGTCAGTCTTTACCCGAAAAGAGGTTTGTTTAGCGCCTCCTACTCCCAATAATTCTAATACCTCAATGTCCGAAATATTCATTAGTGGAACTGGACTCTTTTTACAAAATAAACATAAAATGACATCAGCGTCTGTTCGTCTTGGTTTTAATACCAAAATACTGAAGAATTCCTTTAAAGGTACCCATCATATTTTGTCCGCAATTTTTTCGCACTCTCTTACATCTGGTTTGGTTCCACGTGACTGGCACCTTGCTAAGGTTGTGCCCATTTTCCGGTGATCCGGTGATCGTTCTTTAGCACTAAATTATTGACCAATTACATTAACTAGCATGATTGGTAAACTTATAAAACACGTTATTTATTCGCAGGTACTTAACTTTTTGGAGCAACACAACATATCTATATATACCAGCACGGCTTCCGTAAACGGTTCTCGTGCGACACGCAACTTGTTGGTTGCGTTCAAGATCTTCATTCATTTGATGATACTGGTATTCAAGTTGACTCCATATTTCTTGATTTTTCCAAAGCGTTGGATAGGGTACCTCCACAACCAGTTATTAACAAAATTATCACTTCTTAAGATTCAACCTCTTGTTATTAAATGCGCTAAAGGTTTTCTCTGTTCCAGGTTTCAGTTTACCACTGTCAATTAGCATAATTCGTCTCTCAGCGAAGTTCTTTCCGACGTTTCACAAGAAAGCGTGCTTGGCCCCTTACCTAAGTTTCTTCCCGAATCAGACTTCTTCTGAGGATTGTGTGATTTATCGCAAAATTTATACTAACAATGATCTCCTAGCACTTCCGTCCCACCTCAACACAGTAACAGAATGGTGCTCTACTTGGCTAATGCAAGTTGACTTATCTGAAACAAAATTTGTCTTTTACTAACCGGATGTCTAGATTTCAAACAGCGTACTTTTTAAATGACATTCCAGTTGAGTGGTAACATTTTATAAATACCTCGGTCTTCACCTTCTTCCAGACCTAGCATGGAACGACCATATTCATCTTATTCTTACTTCCGCTAATTGGTCTTTAGGTTTCCTAAACCATACCTTAAAGCATGCTCCCTCCAACCTCGATTACCTGCTTACACCACTCTTATTCGACCTAAAATTCAATATGCTTCGCTTATTTGGGAATCTCACCAAGCATACTTATAAATAACATCAAATCTTTGCCGAATCACGCAGTTCGTTTTATCTTCTCTGATTATTCGCGTCATACCAGCATCACTGCCTTGAAGAAAAGCGCCGATCTTAAGGATCTATGTCTCTGTAGTAAAGTTGCAGGTTTATCACTTCTTCACCAACTGTATAATAACTCAACTCTTCATAATGACTTTTTTCTTTGCCTTCTTCCATTTGTAACCACTGCGACCATGCATTTAAAGTTAAGAGATCGTCATGTCTTACATCTACTATGCACATTCATTCACACCACACTATAACTGACTGGTACACTCCGCCTTCACATGTTGCTACTGTAACTAATGAGGATAAATTTTATAAACTCTTGGATCCACGTTGTACCTTACTAGTGCATTCGTCTTGTATTTCTGTTATTTATGCCCCAACGCGGCGGTGCAGTGGTAAGACGCCCGACTACTGTGCTGGAGTACCCGACTTCGATGCCAACCGCGGCGGCTGCGTTTCGATGAAGGCAAAACGAGTGATTGATTGAATGTCCTTTATTGAATGGGAAGGCTCATGGCCATGGATGGGGATAAAGGGGAGTAGACAGAATCTTCATTGTATAGGTCGTCATTCGAATCACATAGCTCTAACCAGGCCACTAAGCGAGCCATATTTTGCAAATATCATCTGTGTGTTAGCATCAGTTTTTAGAAGGGAACGGTAGTTCAGGCGGTAGAGTTTGATCTCGGAGCGTCCAGTAGAGAGAGAGAGAGCAGAACTTTTTATTTATTCCAGTGGATGAAAAGGCTCCGGTAGAAGAAGCAGGGCAATCCCAGAGTAGATGAGATATGCCACCGCGAGTTAGGGTCGTACAGTGGGGGCACGTAATCATTTTCTCCGTATACTGACGCCAGCTGGCCATAATACGTAGAGGCGTCTGTGTGCTCTGCGATGACAGCGCACGTTAAAGATCTCAAGGTGGTCGAAATACTCCGTAGCCCTCCACTGCGGTTCCTATTTCTCTCTTTCTACTTTCACTCCCACCTTCCTTCCTTCCCTTACAGCGCGGTTCAGGTGCCCACAGAAAGACGTGTGATAATACTACGCTTTTCTTTTCCTCTGAACTAATTATTATTATTATTCTTTTTTTTTTTCATGTCATCGTTTATGAGACATTGTGTAACTTGTATCAAAGTTACTAGGCGCTTTTAGTTGAGCGTACGTAGTATATATGTGTCCGTATCGCTCACTGTGTTGCGTGCGCTGCAAACTTCGCGAACACGGTACCTTTGGTTGGCCGTGCCGCAGTGTCTACCACAAGCAGTGTGCATGGTTGCGTCATCTAGTGACCATAAGGCAACAAACATGCGTGCTGATTTAAAAAAAAAACTTTCAACTGTAATTTTTGATGAGGAGGATAGTTGCACTGTTAACATTTTTTTTTATTACAAGGAGAAACACCACACAAAGTGAAGAAAATGAAAGTCACATGCAAAAGCGACAAGAACCTTGAGCATGGACGTCGTTGCTATGACTACCACATACACAGCTTATAGATAGGCCTAGCAGCTGAAATTCGGTAATGTATCTCAAAAACTAGTAATATTTCTAGCTTATACATTCGCGTGTGGGTGAGAGTGAGTGTAATAGAAGAGAACGCCACCATTTAGAGCGAGCTATCACGTGGGCGAAAGCAGTGGCGTGGTGTATTCATTCCGAAGCGGGCGGCCAGCGCGCAGCCATGTTGTCAACATATCTTGCAACACACGCCGCAAGAGCGTACGCCGGGATTCGATGCGTGCGTGCGCCAGCAAGAAAGGGAGCGTTACCTACGGATCTGTGCACGTGCATTTGTTACTCTCATCTTCGCTGCGAGCTCACCCAACTAAATGTGACAGTATGGTTTGGGCATGCCAAGTTAATCCTTCTCTATGCCCCGTCCCCCACCCCTGCATGGAAGATTGAGAGGCCGTCCTGCAAGACCCCTGCCCGCAGCGCCAGAAACGGCTGGCTCGCCGCACTGTTACTGCAGCCACGGCCAACGGGACCCTGGACTGAGGGTCCCCCTCCCCCGCTGACTAAATAAATCAAGATGTTTTGTCCTCCTCTACTGTCTGCTGTTCTGTTCATGTCTTGTTTTTCCCTTTAACGCTTCAACGTTTAATTTTGTGTTTTGTATTTTTGCAGACTTGTATGCTTTTATCTGTTTTGTTGCAGTTTCTCGAAATTGTGCTTTATTTGCTTACCCTTGATCAGATGTCTGCACCCCCCCCCCCCCCCCCCCCGCTCTATGTTATAGCCATGAACTTATAGTCCTTATGGGTACTTTTATAAATAAATAATTAAATAAATAAATGTCCGAGAAGAAGCTTGCAAATGTTTTGTTGTCCATGACTTAGTGACCTCTCTTAGTGACCTATATGATCATAAATGCAATCAACACTATTTTAATTTACAGTTTTACAGTTCGTTATTGCGTAGAAAACAGCATAGCCACTGAAACAAAAATGCCATTGTAAATAAAAATTGAAAAAGAAAGCAAAATCGCGACTGAGGCAAGTCGTCTGTGTTGGTCTTATGGTCAACAAGCTGTAGCGAATGGGAAAAGTGGTAACCCGGCCTATTGTGTACCACTCACAACGGAGCTTCAGCGTCTTCCAGTTTTTTCATTCATTTATTTCCTGCAAGTGATTACAAGATCGAAAGTTCAGCGTGAACATCTTCAACATCACTGTGTTGCTGGTTTAGTTTTTCAATGAGCAGACTTAGACATGATGTGGTAGTTGGAAACGTAAGGTTCACCGAGCAGAGCATTTAAATGCGGCTACAATGTCATGTAACCTGCATGCATAGATCTTTGTGTCTGAGCCTAGGAAACATTTTCAAATTGCCATTAGGAGCGTGATATGGATGGGGTTAACAAATTCGGTCTCTTGCCTTTACATTTGCTGTTTGAATTGCAAACTCGAGCTGTGGTCTTCTGAAGGACAATAGAGGAGGCTATGGAAGGACATTCTGAAATAAGAGGAAACGAAATTGGACAATATATGCGACTTCAATACTTGGTAACAGTAGCCGATGAGGGATTAGCATCTGGAGAGTGCGTATGTAGAGATGCCTTTTAGCCGCAATCTCATCGCAAAAATTTAATAACTCTTATCTGCAGGCAGCCTGCATAGAAAACTTTTGAGTGGACAAAGCTGCGCTACCTAACGCCGGCATATTCTACCTTGCGTTTTTGTGTGCTGGAGGATAATTATCAAGTAAATCCTTCTAGTGAAAATACCGAAAGCAACGTTTGTGTAATGTTTGTCCCTCTCGCGGTGTGCGTTTACACTAGACGATTTACACGAAAAGAAGATAGAAGAGAAATGCAACCTCGCTGAGTATCGATTCGTTGTCTTTCAATCACTGTGTATTCACATGTCATATTTATTAATTTTTTCTTTGACAGGATTTTAAGTCATGTTCACTTTAGGACTTTCACATTATTTACTGCTATTGTTTATATGTCCTACTATTTTCAATGTCACCTGTCTGTCATATTACGTCCTGGCTCATAGGCTGGTAACTGAACACTGCGGCCGACTGATGATTCCTTTGTTCGTGCCCTTTCTTCTGCCTGCATTTTTTCACTCCTAGGACTAAAATTATCCGTTAAATAGGCGCAGTGAGGTCTAGCTCGGCATGTCCGTGCCTAGCTAAGCTGTTCCTTCGCCGAAACTTGATTACGAATTGCTTGCTATTTCCACCTTCCACTGATACACGCAGGCACATGTATCCTCTTCCCAATTTATAGTTGCGCGCTCGATGTTTCAATAAGTTCACCCGGAATTGCGTTAATTTTATTTGAACATTCTATATTGAAGTAAATTTCGAACTCAACACTCCGTGCTGGGCTTTCATCTTGCACTCCCTGCTTACTCGATAGGGACCGCCGTCTCCTTGCAGCCAGCTACGTCCTACTTACGCCCGGACGAGGCTCAATAGCGCAGCAAGGCGAAGAAAAATAACCCCACAGCTATGCCGACCAAGTGTCCTTGCACCCACACAAATGGCATGAGCAGCTGGAAAATTCCGGCTTCCGTCGCAGCACCAGAGATAACTGGATACGGTAAGAGGAACCACAGGAACGGGTAGGTGTTGCCAGCCTCGTCTTCCATGACAGCTGTGTACTTTGCAAGTGATATCTGTTGAAGAGGACAAATGCCAAATAAATAGGCGCGTCATGGAGTGCTGGGAATCATAGACTTCTGCAAGATAACATGAGCACCAGCTCTATACAGTAAGCGACAGCAGAGCGAAGTTACATTGTAGTAGGTTTCTTTAAAAGCTGTATGGAGACATTGTATACTGAGGCAACGTAGGCTTACAACGCTTCGGTATCAATGAAGAAGTATACGGCGAGTACATAGACAGCTTTTTAACTTATTTCGGCTAGATATGGCCATATTACGCTCGTATCAGCTCAAAACTATCGAAAACCTTTGAACAGGCTGCACTAAAATGGCGTATTTTGGAAATGCCTGCTTTATATCGATAGCGTTATGGTTCAGGTTTCGATAAACAACCCACTGGGGTTCTTCCACTGTCGCAAGAATTTCTAATCATGTGATTTGAGGTCACACTTTCGCATTATACCTCGCATATTACGGCAAAATTCAGCCCTCGACAAATTCAAGTGACGTCATCAACCTCTTCACCAATCAGTGAATACGGTAGCCACGTTGCCAGGCGCTCGGTCAGGGTGTTCTCCAGGATCTTGATGTCAGCTATAGTGTGAAACCTCTGCTAAAAGGCCTGGATTTTAGGCTCTACGGGGATTGCAAAGCTATCGTGTTACTACTAAAAACATTTCCTTACGCCATCTGGAAGCGCACGAAATATATTCTTTAGTGCGCATATACAAACTGCGATTGTGAGTGTAACTTTATGTTCAGGTTCTTTACAGAAGCATCACTGTACCTCATCGTCGAAATGTGCGCGACCAGAACATTGTTCAACAATGAAACCGATCAATCAGGCATCCGTTACTGCGCTTTGCAGACAGCTGTCAGGAGTTAGCATTACCAAATACGCTGGCGATATGGTACCATTCACACATATTGTTTGATAACGTAATAAAACAAGTTTTATGCCTTAATGACTGAAATTTCGTCTCTCTGCTCAATCGTAAAAGACACCATCCAACTTTACAAGTAAAATAGGATTGTTTTCGAAGCATTTCAGTACCTTTCCCACAAAATCATATTTACCCTACATTTGCCTCTCGACAGCCTTAGTCACGTATATGTCCTAAAAACAGTGCAGAGCGAATATGTTCACAGCCCTCGCATTGTGCGACGGCATGACGCGGTGTAACGTCTTTTGGATATCACCGAAATCATGGTATGTGTGCCTGATGTACGCCGCCTTCGAAGGTACTCAACTTGGAGAGATGCTGATGTGATCACAATGATCTCCACGTGACGGACTGCTGAGGAAATAATGCGCGAAATTGACGCCTGTGCTGATTCTGTGGCTAATGGCTACCGCTAGTTTCCAGGTATACGTGCGCTGAATGGTGAACCAGCCCTACGTATTTTGTGTGTGCTGCATGTCTAATGCACATCTAACTTAGTGCCAAATATTTCAATATGATACCGTTTTTTTACAATTCAGCTATAAGTACAATAACTGAAAAGACAGATGCAAGGAAACTGAGCAAGAATCAGGTCCTTGCATGCAAATAATCGTTTTATAGAATTTGGCGTTATGAATCCTACGACATAATATTCATTTCGGCTGATATGTTTGTGTAAATAACTGTATCTGATTTTAACGCTGTTTTTTTATAATGCTTCGTTTGATTAATTAAATGCCATATTTTAAAATCGCAAGACCTAGCTTTGGTATTTACCATTGTTTTGAACTAATTACTATACCCAATCAATATATTAAACCTTAACGCTACACCTTAACTCCCACCGTGAGAGAAATAAAATACTTGAAGGTACTTCCAGGAGATTCCAAATATCAGTCCTGCATTTTATTGAAAAAAAGTAGATCTGTTATCGTGGTAACGTGTTCTGCTTCTTCGAATTATTTCTGCAATTGCAACTGTGTGGTTTCCTCATTTCTTTCCTTTCGCGCTGCGTCTGCGGTTGCAGCTGTGGGCACAATGGGCCTCCAGTCAGAATATTGCCGCTTTTTTCTTTGTGTGCTCTATCAAGGTTATATGTTACGAGAGAAATAAAGAAGTTTCAATTTTCAGTACCCGCTTAAGGCGAACTTAGTTGTGAAGAGCTAAAGAAGTATTGGTTTGTGAAAACAAAACAAACCCTGACGCGCGTTTAGCTTTAGTGTCTCGCCGTGGTAGTTAAGTGGTTAAGGCCCTCGACTACTGAACATTGAGGCCTGGGTTTTATGCGTCCCTTGGCGGCTGCATTTTCTCGCTCGCTAATCGCAAGGCATCCGCATACTCTATGATATCCGTACAAGTTATAAAGCCCTATGCCAACAAAATTATAGGACGCCCTCTACTAATACACCTGCCGCAGCCTGAATCGCCTGAATCGCTTTGGGATGCTAAACTCAAAGGTTATTTGTTGGGCTAATTGGTGATCCATTGATATATGTAGTAGTAGTGCAGAAAGACACGGATAGATGCAGCGCTGTGCTCGCCTACTAGTACATATCTCGTAGTTAAACTCCTTCGCTAAATGAAGAAATTGAATGAAGATCTCAAAATAGAGGTTGTATATTTGTACATAGGCATATTAATATTCCTTGACTATGTGACAAGTGTAGGGCCACCGTATGACCTGATTAGATCTTAACACTTTGAAAATTACAATTAGGGAGAAGAAAAGGCAGAATGGGAGCTCTACCTTTAGTAACAGGAGCTTGAGTCAGGCAATAGACTAAAAATCTCAAGCTTGACATGCAACCACATACTCTACAAAAGCCCGATAGCCCAAACTTCGCCAACACCTTAAATAAGCAGCGATGCCCACAGTAGGCCATTCCAACGTGTCATCACTAGGGATTTTGACATGTGACCCAGCGCGTGTCACTTTGCAGCTGTGCTCATTTTGAAGCTCTCACCTTCAATGCGAGCAGGATGGCGGTGGGTCCGGTGAAGCACTTGTATTCCATCTCGAAAGGAAACACGCCGTCAACGCTGAAAAGTCCCGAAGAGGCCGAGGCCAGCACGCTTGCAGTCACGCAATAAAGAAGTCCGGTGGCTACGGTTACTAGTAGAACATGGAGAGAGAACCTAGCCGAGCCCAAGTACCTCTCGAAGCGGCAGCCCAGGCACAGAAGCGAACAGGCAACATATGCGGCTTCCAAAAAGCTTTGCGTGCTGAGGGGGGACAGGAAAAGCAACTGCAAGTTCCCCCTGCACAGAGTGTGATGTCCAGTAAGGCTGGATGCAAACCGGAAGACTCATTCAACACTAAGAAGCAGATCTACCACTTTGGACCGGCGGACCTTCTCCAAACTGTGTTGCATTAGGGAGTTCACCACGCGAATATTTCGCCAATAATCTTGCTTGAAAATAGAGCGTTACGGAAACTAGCTGCTTATATGCGCTTCTGTGGGCGACTCTGTTTCCTCTTCGAATATGTTAAAGGGCCTCAGAGGGTAATCACATTGAGAGTAGTTTATGCATCCGTGTTGTTCTTTCTTGCGAGAACATTTTAAAGATATCCCGTGGTACTGATATACATTGCCGAATACCATTCGGGCCACCGAGCTCCAACCACTTAGATTTGATGCAGTCAGCAGACGTTTCCTCACATAAAAATATCAGTATTTGTATGCTTTATTTTTGTCAATGTGAGAAACTTAGTCATTTCTCTGATTCAATTTTCTAGCACTTACATCCTTCCTCGTAAATTAGGCCAAATGTGGGCATTTGAAGAACAATTACGGGCATAGCAAACCCAATAGCATGACGCCTTTCTGCTTTTAACTGGTTCATTTAGGCTTCTTCTTTTAGCCCTGATACTACTCTACAGCGCTAGCGTTAAAAGCTGTCTTCCCAAGAAAAACGGGCCCCGGGATTGTCGTCTTAGCAAAAAATCACGGGCATGACGCTATCAGGAAGTAGTTGGACGGTTGGATGGCTGTGGATTGGCCGGTCGGCTGGTGAGGTGACGCCAAGCGATATGTGTGCCCTGCCGAGAGGTGAAGCCTGTATGAGCAGCGACTAAAGTTGTAGGATGGGAGTTTGTTAGAGGTACTGGGTGATCTAGAAAGCCGTCAGGAACAGTCACCGTACGCGTAGGTCCAGAGCACACACCGATAGCGATGTCACTAGCGACAGCGCACAGAAGCTACTTCTTCGTCTTCGAATGAACATCTTCCTCTTACAAGAGTCCGAAGGGCAAAGAGGAGCCATGCTGGCGACTTACAGCGTAGGCAAAATGGCAAGGTCGTAATATTGTTTAAGGCGCTGGGCGTGGACAGTTTCGTGGCTGCGTCAATGGAGATCAGGTGAGGGCATTAGCCTTTCCACAATGTAATTGCAGGAGAGATGCGCTCCCGGATACGGTAGGGGCCGTGATACTTGTAAATAAATTTAGACGATAATCCGGAAGTCCCTGATGGAATCCACAGCCACACAAGACTGCCAGAAGACAATTGCGGTGTCGTCTTATGGTTGTCGTGGCGAGATTTCTGGTGGAACTGGGTTTCAGTTGTGAGAGACCGGGCAATTTTGCGGCGCTCCTCTGCATATCGAGCAGCTTCAGAAGCAGGGGTATACACAGATGGGTCTGGTTGGTACGGAAGAATGGTATCTAGTGGAGCAGAGGGGTGAAGGCCGTAAATAAGATAGAATGGAGAAAAACCGGTAGTTGACTGTGCAGCAGTATTGTATGCATACGTCACATATGAAAGGAGGAGATCCCAGTCACAGTGGTCGGAGGAGACGCACTTAGAAAGCATGTCACCAAGGGTGCGGTTGAAGCGTTCGGTGAGTCCGTGAGTCTGCGGATGATAGGCGGTAGAGGTTCGATGAAATATGTGGCACTTGTTCAGCAGAGCTTTAACAACGTCGGATAAAACTACGCGTCCTCTGTCATTGAGTAGCTCACGAGGTGCGCCGTGACATAGGACAAATCGCTGCAAAATGGAGGAGGCTACGTCTGAAGCTGTGGAAGATGGAAGGACAGCGGTTTCTGCATATCTCGTCAGGTGGTCAACAGCGGCAGTGTACTGGAGCGTGCCGTATAAATCAATACCGAAGCGATCAAAGGGGCGTGATGGGAAAGGTAACGGCTGCAACTCGCCAGCAGAAAGATGACTAGAGGACTTGCGACGTTGACAGACTAGGCATGAGCGAACGTATTTGAGGACAAAGTTGTACATACCCCTCCAGTAGTATCGCAAGCGTAGGCGATGGTATGTCTTGAACACTCCCGCATGGCCGCATTGTGGATCAGAGTGAAAGCAGTCGCAGACTTGCGAGCGTAAGTGGCGAGAAATGACCAGCAACCATTTGCGGCCATTAGCACTGTAGTTGCGGCGATAAAGAAGGTTGTCGCGAATGACGAAGTGCGATGCTTGGCGGCGAAGCGCACGCGATGAAGAAGCAGCCGATGGATCCGAGAGGAGCTCGATAAGAGAAGCGACTCGGGGGTCTCTCCGCTGCTCATAGGGCATGTCACTGATTTGAAGTGACATTGCTGAGGCATCCAAGGTGGAAAAGCTGGTGACGCCAATTGGAAGGGGGCAGCGAGAAAGGGCATCGGCGTCTTGATGATTTCTGCCAGAGTGGTAGAATACGTTTAGATGAAATTCCTGTAGACTAAGAGCCCACCTAGCAAGCCGGCCGGATGGGTCTTTCAAGGTGAAAAGCCAGCTCAGCGCATGGTGGTCGGTCACAACCTCAAAGGGGCGGCCATAAAGGTAAGGGCGGAATCCGGTCAGAGCCCAAACTATTGCCAAACACTCTTTTTCAGTGACCGAGTAGTTTGACTCCTGCTTCGTGAGCGTTCAACTTGCATAGGCGATGACGTATTTAGAAAATCCAGATTTCCGCTGAGCGAGTACAGCACCGAAACCGACACCACTGGCGTCGGTGTGTACGTCGGTAGGGGCCGTCGGGTCGAAGTGACGCAGGACGGGCGTTGTCATGAGGATGCGGCGCAATGTATTGAAGGCATAATCGCATGACGGTGACCAGTGCGAAAAGTCGGAACTGCGCCACAGAAGCTGCGTCAAAGGGGCAGCAATAGAGGCGAAGTTTCGAATGAACCGACGTAAGTAGGAGCACAAACCTAGGAAGCTGCGCAGGTCTTTGATGGACATCGGCTTGGAAAGGCAGCGACAGTACGAAGTGTGGCCGGGTCTGGAGACACGCCTTCCTTGGAAACAACGTGGCCTAAAATGGTCAATTGACGGGCGGCAAAATGACACTCAGAAAGGCAGGTCAAAACGTGCTTTAGGCGGTAGAGATGAGTGTGGAAGTCAGGAGAAACAACGACGATGTCGTCGAGATAGCAGAGACAGGTCGTCCATTTCATTCCACGCAAAATGGTGTCCACCATTCTCTCAAATGTCGCAGGAGCATTGCAAAGACCGAAAGGCATAACAGTAAATTCATACAGTCCGTCTGGAGTAACAAAAGCGGTTTTAGAGCGGTCGGCCGCTTCCCTCGGGACCTGCCAGTATCCGGAACGTAAATCTAGAGAGGAAAGAAATTCATCCCCTTGCAAGCAGTGCAGTGCGTCGTCTATGCGCGGAATAGGATAGACGTATTTCTTTCTAACCTTATTAAGTCAGCGGTAATCTACACAGAAGCGGATGGAACCATCGTTCTTTTTAACGAGCACAACAGGCGAGGCCCAAGGGCTATTTGAAGGCTGAATGACACCATTCTGGAGCATCTGGCCTACTTGCTCTTCATCAACCTGGCGCTCTGTTGCAGAGACACGGTAGGACCACTGTCGCAGTGGTGCGTTGTGTCGATCCGATGAGTGACAGTTGAGCTTTGGCCCAGGGAATTTTGATGATAGTCGAAGGAGGAGCTAAACTGTTGAAGGATGGCAAGAAGTTGTGCTCGCTGAAGCTCAGGAAGACTGGTGTCGATGGAGTGGCGGAACAGGTCTGTTCAAGAGGGAGGTGATACATAAAGTAGAGGGCTCAATACAGGCATGGCGAGGTGCGGTGCGTCGTCAGTCTCTTCATGGAGAAAAGATGCGATGGGTTGTAGGTTCCCGAGACATTCACCGTGGCGCAAAGCAGTGGGGTATTTAAACGGGTTAGAGAGCCAGGGAGTAGAGGAGCCAACGGAAATAATGAGTAAAGCATAGGGCTACGGAAGGCACTTTCGGCGCAGAAATGCATGTGCTGGCGTGAAGAGGACAGTTTTATCGCACACACAGTCACAAAAATTGATCTTTACAAGCAGAGACGAAGAACAGGAATGTCGATGTCTTCGGTGACGAGGGCTTTAGCGGATAGACTAGAAGGAGCGTTGTCTTACACGGGCTCGGGCAACGCAGAAAATCCGACTTCAGCGCGAGCACGTCGATTATAGCGGCATGATGCGAAAGGAAATCCCAGCCTAAAATTACAGCGTGTGAGCAACTTGGCAGCACAACAAACTCAATTATGTAACACTTTCTTTAAAGAGCTACAAAGTTTTGAGTCCATTACTGACACCGCCGCACCAGTGTCACTTAGGGCCATAACAGAAACACCTTTGACGAAAACTTCAATGAGATTGGCTGGCGATAGATGAGGACTTGGAAAGTTCGACGGGGTCGCAGTTCTCGCCCAAGGAACTGCGGCCTCTAGTTTTCCTAACGTGAAGTATTCGATCGACGTCGCATCGGAGGGATAGAGCGGCGTCGCGGCGACAGTGAACGACGGTCGGAGTTGGCTGAGCGGTCTGGGGAGAAATGATGGCTTGCTGGAGGCTCAGTAGGCGCGCAATACTGACGCGTCGAAGACCAGTACCCACAACCTTAGGTAGATGGTGGTGATACCTGGAGACGGTTTCGGCAATAGCGGGAAATATTCCCAGCCAGCCCGCAAATGTAGCAAATTGGCCGATTGTCTGTCGTGTGCCAGGGATTGCGTGGTCTTGGAGCCGGTCGAAAATAGGGTGCTGGCGCTTGCACAGGCACGGGCGGTAGAGTGTAAGTTAGCTACCAAGGTTGTGCAACTATTTCGGCATAAGTCAGAGGACCGGCGACAGGCCTTGGGGGGACATCGTCATATGTCATAGGAGCGGCGACAGGTCTTGTAGCGGCGTCGGCGTAAGTCAGAGGAGCCGCAGCGACAACTGATGGCGGATGTACAGATGGAAGCGCCTCCGTAACCTTCTCCTGGATAGCCTGCTGCAAAGCCAAGGCCAAATGGTGTGGCTGCTTTTGAGAATTAGAAAGCAGGGGAAGTTGACGTGCGATATCGTCACAAATAAATGTTTAAATTTGCTGCAGGAACGATGGGTTTTCGGCTGCAGGCGTCAGTCAGGCAAGCGATTCAACCTGTACTTGGGGCTGACGGGTTAACACTCTCTGCTTGCGCAGCTCCTCGAAGTTCTGGCAGAGCGTGAAGACATCATTGACGCTACGCAAGTCGCGCGCTGATAACATCTTGAAGGCGTCATCGTCAATACCTATCAAGACGTGCTTGATTTTTGCAACCTCTGACATATTCGCGTCCACACGCTTGCACATAACTTGTAAAGCTTTCGCCGATCTTCTGCTTCCGCTCACGCAAGCGCTGCTCGGTGCGCAATTTCCTGACAGCCGGACGACCAAAAACTTCTGCGAGCGTTGTTTTAAATGAAGCCCACGTACGGATGTCGCGTACATGGTTACGGTACCACAAGTTTGCGACGCCTGTGAGATAAAATATGACTGTTCAATTTAGTTTCGTCGTCCAATTTATTGTAGAGGCTCACCCGTTCATAAGAAGTGAGCCAGTCTTCGGCATCGTGCTCATCGGCCCCGCCGAAGATAGCCGGGTCCCGCTGGCGAAGGGAGCCGGCGCAAATTACAGTTGGACCGGCCTGCGTGCCTTGATGTTGGACGTCGGCTGGCATTGCAGGTGCAGAAATAGTGCGGCTACGGAGCTCCAGGACCGACGTTTCTAACCCGCGACTCCACCAAATGTAGGATAGGGGTTCATTAGAGGTACTGGGCGATATATAACTGAACTAGATCTAGAACAAGAGCTACTGGGCGATCTTCCTCTTTAAAATATATATATATATATATATATATATAAAGACAGGGAGAGAATATCACTGAATATGTAAGTTAAAAAAGTGAGAATATGCTACGAGCTTGTATTTGCAAGAGGAGCGAACTACGGCCATTACAGCTGCTGTAGAATGATATGGCTGAGTTTAAGTATATTCCATACTTTTTCCTGTACGTTGGCATGTACTTCTTTCTTCTTTAAAGTTCTTTGCTAAATATTGCTAACCAGAAACAGTTCACCTCTGTGCATTTATTTTGCTTTTGCTGTCATTCTTTTTTATTTGTAATCATTATTATTTAATATTTATTTTTGTTAAGGTACAGGTGATTCTAATAATGGAAGTCGCCTTTGGGCCCCTCCATGCAATGCCCTGTTAGTGGAGAAGGCTTTCCTCACTTTAATTTGCCACCTACCAATGCTGGCATATTGTACATCGCAAGGGCACACAAAAGTACACTGAGTGTCGTTTTTTGTTTTTAGATAGGGCTTTTAATGCTCACGCTATAATATTCTGAATACGTGTGCCGGATTTGCTTGCTTTTCCGCGTTCTACCACATGCTTCAACAAGGTGAGAGTCTTTATTAAAACAGGTTGAAACTGATATCTCAAGTAATGTGTGATATGGATCATTTGTTAGAAATTCAACTGCTGAATTCATAGAATATGTTATAAACAAATTATTGACGACAGTAGCCTCAAAGAACTTGCCTCTCGAACAAAACGTTTGTAACTAATGCCAGTGACGCCTGAGGACGACTCCCGTCCTTATTCTAAAATTGCTTGATCAACCTAATTGCACACATCCCAGCTTCATAGGAGTAGAAAGGTACGCTGAGCATCAAACTATCTATTTATCTTCTTAAAAGATATCCGAGCTGCAACATGCAACTCATTTGATGAGCGTATGGTATGTCATACATCTGACATTCTGGCTCATAACCACACCACCAACGAGTGCAAACTTTTAGTATAGCGCAAAGGTCAGCGCGAAGACAGGAAGCGTGCAGCATGGCTGAAGATGGCAGATCAATATAGTTTTTATTAAATGCCCCCTTTCTTTTAAATTCTAGAGTTGTTGAGGTCGGTGTTGTGAATGCCAAATCATAGACATGTCATTAGCAAGCGCTACTTCGCATGGTTGGTTACTGGAGTACAATTAGTAAAACATCGGATGGCGTTATCAGTAGCTCTTTTCAAATTGGAGAATCAGATGGGAATTGCACCTTTAGATACATAGATCATGAATCAGAGGCACTTCACCTATAGGTCACGCCGGCTTGTTCGTAAACCTTCAGTAAAGCAGCGCTTCACATCAATGTCGGGAGGTAATCTGTTTAGTCAGGTAACCAACGGCTGGATCCTAATCATTGAGTGAGATAATAAAGCTGAAAGTGAGGAATTATTGACTATTCGGTAAATAAGTGCGTGTACTCGAACAAAACATTTGAGAGCTGCATACACGAGCGTTCAACGAAGCTGTGCCATACAAATAAAAAAAAAGCTTAAGTATCCCCCGAGTTTCTCTCAAGTAATGCTCTGCAGGCAACTGCAATTTCTACGTCGCTATCTGTATCGTATATTTAGATACAGTACAAAATAGTGATCGGATAGAGTGGCCAGTGGCAACATACTGAGCTAACCCGGTGCTTGAATTACTTTTTTTTTCTTTTGGCTATCCTAGTCGTCAATTTCCACCTGTGTCACTGAGACGCTAGGAGCTCAAATAGTGACGTCGTCATCGGCGAAACATTCCCCGTGTGTTGCTGTCGATCGGCGAAAACGCCGTCGCCTTCGCAAGCGACAGGCGAGAACGTTAACCACTGAAGAGACGGCGAGCGCGATCGCCTAAGGAAGCGTCAGGTACAAAATACACAAGAGGAGCTAGGGCATCGCAGTGAATTACGCGTTTTTCTTCAGTTACCACATACCGGTCCTTGCTGTCCTTCACGACTGCACAGAGCACACGTGTGACTATGTTTACTTACCATCTGTACTTTGTTTATCCCAAAAGAACATGGGCCAGCACGCGTGCATTCGTGCACAGGAATAATCTAGGCGTAGCACGCATTTGACTGCCACTTTGTTTCGTGGGAGCTACTTCTTTGCAGGAAATCGCATAGAAAAGGGGAATTTCTCCGAATAGAATCTCTTTGCATGAACTAAATAAAGTATTTTGCTGCATGCGATGCTGATGTTGCCGCACACGATACAGGCAGACTATAGTTTGAAGAGCCACAAGATGTTGTACGTACTCCCTTAACACCAAGTCGGCACTGATGCAAGGACCATGGAGCACGGCTTTCCACGACTCGGGCCACACGAAGAAATAAGGTGCGAGGATCACTGCTGAAAGCAGAGCCGCCACTGGCGTCAAGGACGTCTGCGATGGGCCAAGCGGAAATCCGGAGATGCATCCCATTATGGTGAGGGTGATGGCAGCGAAACCGACGTAGTCGGTGTTCGTCTTCAGTAATTTACTGAGGAAAATATCAAGGTCCAAGAGCGAATCATACCAATCAGACATGATGCAGTTTGGATGTGCTGGGCTGTGCTTATGGGATGGCTTGCAGGGAGACAAGGCGAGACGCATTCCTTCGCAACGTTTATTGCAACGCCCCAAACGGATCTCTTATTTTCTTCTTCTACCAGTGCAGTCGATGGGGTTAGCTTCTTATACACTCTTGTGCATATTGTGAGCTCTCCACGGATCTTCTTTCATTTGTACATACCATGATCTTCTTCTTCCTCTTGTACATACCATCATCATCGTCCCGCGGCGCCGGCTCTGGCGCGCGCTTGGGTTTTCTCCATCAGTTAAACGCTGACACGGCATACCTTGCCTTGCCTTCACGACCTTGCCGTCTGGACCTGGCCTTCTTTCACAAGTGGTGGAGGTGAAATTTGATCCGCTTGCTGCCTTGTGTCCTGCCTCTCGCTGGAGCTACGTTCCGGTCGCCGTTTAACAACTACCATCGTCATGTCAACCGAGAGTAATCCCGACACGGCCGGACCCTCTACCTCGGCTACACCGCCGTCTCCGATGGTGCCCACACGACAACGCGACCCGCCGCTGTTCGCTGGTCGTCGCGACGAAGACGTCGATGACTGGCTTGACACTTATGAACGCTGCAGTGCCTGCAACCGGTGGGATGATGCTTTGAAATTTTTGAACGTATCTTTCTACCTTATTGAGGTCGCCAGAAATTGGTTTATTAACCGCGAGCCCCACACCACAAACTGGCCCACCTTCAAGCAGCAGTTCCGACAGTACTTCGCCGACCCGGCTGTTCGGACGGAGATAACAAGGAACAAGCTCGCTACCCACCGTCAAGGAACCGATGAGTCCTATGCGTCATACATAGAGGCCGTGCTGGCACTCTGTCGGCGTATCAGTCCCACCATGCCGGAATCTGAACGTGTACACCATGTCTTGAAGGGAATCAATTCAATGGCTTATACCACCCTAGTTGCCCAAAATCCATCAAGTGTTGATTCCATTATAACGACCTGCCAACGCCTCGACCAGCTACAGTCCTCCCGATTGCAGCCCGGCTTCACTACTTCCCCGACCTCTACTGACCTCGATCTACGAGCCATGATTCGAGCGATAATCCGCGAGGAGCTCCAAGCCCTCAGCCCTTTCTGCCGGCACTGGTGCGATCATTCGTCTCCTCCTAACGACGCCGGCCTCCGCCACATCATTAAAGAAGAGTTGGCCACTATCAACCAACCTGTCACACCTGATCCTCCTGCACCTCGCCCAGCACCGACTTACGCTCACGTCGCTGCATCCCCTCCTTCTTTTGTCCCCCCACCCCAAGCACCACCCTACAACCACATCAACGCCATGACGACGGCTCAACCGACGCCACCCTATTACGCACCTTGGCGCCCCTCTCGCCCAGTGTGCTATTATTGTGGAGTTCGAGGACATATATCTCGCTTTTGTCGCCGACGCATTCAGAACGAGCGATGTGGCTATGACGCCTTCGAAAGTGACATACCTGCACATTATCAGCGACGACCAATTCCCAACCAACCTCGTCGATTCTCTCCGCCGCCGGTATCCTCGTCTGAACCAAGTGGGGCTCATGTATCCCGACGCCGGTCCCCTTCCCCATACCGCCGCTCTATTTCGCCACTTCGACCAGCAACAACTGTTCCTGTCCGTAATTCGGAAAACTAAGCGATGCAGTTTCCGGAGGAGAAACTGCACTTTGCGAACTTGCAAAAAGTCCTCCTCATCGCCCGTACAATATGATTTCCGTTTTAGTTGAAGGATTCCCGGTCGAAGCTTTGATTGACACAGGAGCTGCACTTTCTGTTATTCATGCTGATTTGTGCCACCGTTTGCGGAAAGTAACGACACCATATGATGGACCTGAACTTCGTGGAGCAAATGGCGTCCCTCTGCACCCTTCAGCAAAATGTACAGTTCGAGTTGTTATAGACGGCGTCCGCCACCATGTGCAGTTTGCTGTGCTTTCACCGTGTGCGCATTTGATGATTTTAGGATGGGATTTTTTGTCAACCACTTCAGCGTTAATTTCTTGTGGCGACCGTGTCATCCATATGACAGACAGTGATTTTTCATCCGCAGCTGATACTGTATTGCCTCCACAGTGCGAAACACTTATTACCGTTGTTTCCGAACACATCAGTGACGGGGATGTACTCATCGCACCATCTCATCGTCATCTTGCACATGGAATCGCCTTCCCATCAAGTCTTGTACGATTCAGCAGCTCAGCAATAGTAGCTGCCACGAACACTTCCCGTGAATCCCTCGTGTTGACTAAAGGAACTTCCTTGCCATGCATAGTGGATGCTCACCCTATATCCATGATGGTGCTCACTGCCCCGCTACCTCCGCAACGTGATTCATCGCAAGTCTCTCTTTCCATGCTGTCGAAGACAATCAATCCGAACCTCATGCCACATCAACGACACGAATTGCTGCAATTGCTTCAAGCCCACCAAGCCATTTTTGATGCCACTTCCCCACCACTGGGACGGACTAGTGTTGCACATCACCGCATCCTTACCGAAGGTAACTCAATTGTACGCCGACGACCTTATCGAGTTTCTCTCTCGGAAAGAAAATTAATTGAAGAAAATGTCAATGACATGCTCCGTCGCGATATTATTCGTCCATCAACAAGCCCATGGTCCTCCCCAGTAGTATTAGTTAAAAAAAAAAGGACGGATCGGTACGATTTTGTGTTGATTATCGCGCACTCAACAAAATTACCCGCAAAGACGTCTACCCGATGCCGCGTATCGATGATGCCCTTGACTCTCTCCAAGGTGCCAAATATTTCTCGACATTGGACCTCCGCTCAGGTTATTGGCAAATACCTATGCATGAGGACGACAAAGAAAAAACCGCTTTCGCAACTCCCGACGGACTTTACGAGTTTAATGTTATGCCTTTCGGCCTTTGTAACGCACCCGCACCATTTGAAAGAATGATCGATACTGTACTTCGTGGTCTCAAATGGAGAACCTGTTTATGTTACTTGGATGACATTGTTATCTTTTCGTCAACTTTTACTGACCATCTCACGCGCCTGAATGAAGTCCTCACGTGTCTTGCTTCAGCGGGCCTTCAGCTCAACACCAAGAAGTGCCACTTTGCAGAGAAGGAAATTAAAATATGAGGACATCTGGTTAGCAATGACGGCATTCGCCCAGACCCTGAAAAAATAACCGCGGTCTTGAACTTTCCTCGTCCGCTACGGACTACAGATTTGCGCAGCTTCCTCGGCCTGGCGTCCTATTTCCGGCGATTTATAAGACATTTTGCAACTATTGCTGCGCCACTTCATGAACTACTTAAAGCGCGCAGCCCTTTCGTGTGGACTGAACAGTGCAACACTGCATTTAACGACCTAAAGCACGCCCTCACATCAGATCCAGTTCTTGGCCACTTCAGCGACAGCGCTCCTACCATCCTGCACACTGATGCCAGTGGTCACGGTCTTGACGCTGTACTTCTGCAGCGCGATGCAACTTCACGTGAGAAAGTGATTGCCTTCGCCAGTCGGACCATGACTGCAGCTGAGAAAAAAATACACCATTACCGATCAGGATTGTCTCGCCGTCGTCTGGGCTGTTCAAAAGTTTCGCCCTTACCTATATGGTCGGCATTTCACAGTTGTGACCGATCACCATGCTCTTTGCTGGTTATCTTCGCTGAAAAATTTGACAGGCAGACTTGGCCGCTGGATTCTACGCCTGCAAGAATACCATTTCGACGTCGTTTACAAATCGGGCCGCCAGCACCAAGCCGCCGACGCTCTTTCTCGCTGCCCGGTTTCGGAATCAGCCTGCTGTTTTTCTTCACAATGCATTTCCACCTCTGACCACAGCCGATCATCGCTTCCACCGACGCATATTACGGCAGTTTCTTTTGACGACTCTGAGAACAAGCACGCTCTCCGCTCACAGCAATTAGCTGATGCCTACTGTCGGCCCATCATCGACCGCCTTATCGGCGCTTCGAGCCCACCCAACGCTAGGCTTCGCCGACAGCTTCGCAATTTCAAGCTTGAAGATGGCATACTACGCCGCTATGTGTATTATCCTGATGGAACTCGCTGGCTCCCAGTCGTACCGCGTGTGCTTCGCCCACGTATACTAGCGGCTTTCCACGATGACGCTACTGCAGGTCACCTTGGTTTTAACAAAACATACGACCGCGTAAAAAGACGATTCTTTTGGCCTGGCCTGTCTACCACCGTAGCTAAATACGTTGCTTCCTGCCACCTTTGCCAACGTCGCAAGCGGCCGACTTTTTCCCCCGCTGGTCTTCTACAGCCCCTTCCCTGTCCTGCCACACCATTCGACGTAGTCGGCATCGACTTATATGGTCCCCTACCTCTCTCCAATGGTGGTAACCATTGGATTATAACAGCTGTCGACCACCTTACACGCTATGCTGAGACGGCCCCTGTACCGACTGGTTCCGCTGAAGAGGTAGCTAATTTCTTTTTGCGGTCAATTGTATTGCGTCATGGCGCTCCTCGGGTGCTTCTAAGTGACCGCGGGACGGCCTTCTTATCGACAGTCGTATCCGAAGTTCTTCGTGCGTCATCGACCCTCCATAAGACAACCTCAAGCTACCATCCCCAGACTAACGGTCTGACTGAGCGATTTCACCGCACCCTATCGGATATGCTATTCATGTACATCACACCGGATCATCGAAATTGGGATACAGTTCTACCATTCGTCACATTCGCCTATAATACTGCAGTACAGCGGACTACCGGTTTCTCCCCATTTTTCCTCGTTTTCGGCCGTCCTCCCACTACAATCCTCGACACTTCCTTCTTCTCTACGCCCGACTACTCCTCATCATTATCAGCCCAGTTCTTATCCCGTGTGGCCAGATGCCGTCATCTTGCCCGCCTCAACACAGAAGCGTGCCAGCAAGACCGCAAGAGTCGCTACGATTCGAAGCATCGCGTCGTCTCTTTTCGTCCTGGTGACGAAGTACTACTCTATACACCACTGCGCACCCCTGGCCTTAGTGATAAATTTCAGCACCGCTATCTTGATCCCTACAAGGTAATCAACCAAACTTCCCCAGTAAACTACCAAGTCACACCTGTTGATCCCGCAGCTGACCGACGCCACCATGGAACTGAAATTGTTCATGTATCTCGCTTGAAGCCGTTTGTGCGCCGCGGTACATCGGTTGGTTAGGAGCGGCCAGGCTGGCCGCTTCCGCCTCCCCCCCCCCCCCTCGGGCAGATTGTGTGAGCTCTCCACGGATCTTCTTTCATTTGTACATACCATGATCTTCTTCTTCCTATTGTACATACCATCATCATCGTCCCGCGGCGCCGGTTCTGGCGCGCGCTTGGGTTTTCTCCATCAGATTAAACGCTGACACGGCATACCTTGCCTTGCCTTCACGACCTTGCCGTCTGGACCTGGCCTTCTTTCACAATATTAATGCATGGAAATGGATTTATCATATAATCGCGAACATATAATGAAATGTCTCTTTCGGTTCTGTTGGCTTCAGGTTTTGAAAAACTTTGTCTTTGGAAACACGAAGAAACACAACCCGCGTTTGGATTTGACTACGGCCAGGCCTTAAGCGACCTAAAATAAACACTTGATGTAAAACGTTTTCGCGGCGGAGAGCATATTCATCATTACGTAGAAGTTATTTTTTTCAGGTTGCTCTTCAGCTCTAGTACCCCACTTTGATATAATGTAAACGGATCTCACATCATACCGGCTTGAGAATAAAAATTGCGGTCCCTGTTTTTTGTTCTATAGATTGTGGGCGCTTATTATTACGCCGTTATTTAGGTGTACGCTGTGATCCCTGACAATACAATGAATACTCTGATGTGGTTACGCGACTATGCATGTTGGTTGTGCTTCTAGAAGGGTCCTGCAGCGTTTGTCTTTCCGCAGTTCAAAATAAGACTGCTCCGGCACAGAGACTCAACCTCCGTTTCCATTCAGCTGATAAGTACCTTTATTTTTTATCGGAACAATACAATAAGCGCTTCAACTGAATGGGATCCCACACACATCAGCTGAATGTGTAAAATGTGCAACAGCTTCCTTTTTTTAATGTACACGTTGCTTAGTAATATGCACATTGCAACTTTCCTCTTTGGCGTTAAAGGAAGCTTTATGTTATGGTAACCACATTCTTGAGAAAGGATAGTACAGGCATTGATTGCTATATAATATGGTGCGCAATACCAGCGGCATCGGATCGCCGTTATTTGCCGTTTCATTTCACAGCTATCTCCAGTACGAAAAGGTAGGGCGTACAACGTGATTTTTTTTTTACTCTTCATAGCAGCATGCAAAACGCGTTACGCGATAAGCTGTTCCAAAAAAATCTGGGTTAGGCAGACTATTCTACACAGCCTAGTAGCGGCGGCTCGCACTGTAATGTTTACTGCGCACACGTCTGCAGTGTCGCACACATTTCGCTGCTATGGTTCTTCACATGGTGCTTCCCAATTCGAGCTGGTTACTCGCGCATTCTTATTGAGAAATTTTGAATTGTCTACGACTATTTCAATGGCGGCGTGCATTTAACGGCTGCATTTTTAACTCACATTGTCCTTCGCGTTTCCTTTTCTAGCTGGACTATGGCCAATAATTATGCTGCTTCGCCTCGGCTCGTGACACGCGCTGACGCAGGCTGCGCAAAGCCACGCGCTTTTAGAATGAACCAGCTGGCACTTGGTTCTCAGCCTGTTCACTTCCGTCTGCATCGCGCTCCATTTACCCCAAGAATGCAGAGATGCAACTTTACTCGAACGTGACTTCCAGCGGTCTCAAGTCGGCCGCAGCGCGTGTCATACATCGTACTTGACTTCAAAGGCAGCTTGCGCTCGATTTGATTAGCCCGAAGTAGGGTCTAGTTTCAAGATATTTGAAGTCAGGTCTTGGATTGCCTTGAAGGCGACTTCGTTTTTCCACCATGCCTAACCGCCGGAGCGACGTCACTTGCATGATTGCGTCCTTTTAATTTGCTTGCCACGCAATCTATGTGGTGTTTTAGGAAGCGCATTCCCTGCCAAACATTCCTCGACCAGCCCTGCGTCATCGGGGAGATCCAACGCAGATGTGCGACAAAGAGAAATTTCTCGCCCTCTACTGATTCTCCAAGAACGCCGTGCGAAGGCTGCTTTCGATGTTGCCTCTGCGCGAAAGTGCGGACAAAAAGGGACAACCGGTGCCTCCCATGCTGCAGCTGCTTGTGGAATGAAGCTTCTACGTAGCTGGCACCTTCCAAACGGCAACTAGAGACTTCGTGAGGATTCCGCAGTAAACAGTGAGCCGCGCAGTTGGGAAGCTTACCGTGCTCTAGCAAAGTACCTGCGCCAGATGCTGGAGCATTTTCCCGACGCTCGGCGTTTTTTTATCACTGATGCGGGAGTTTTACGAAATAGCTGACCTTCCTGGACTGACAAGCTACATAGACTGTAGTCACGTGATAATGTGAAGCTGCGGCGGTCCAAACGCTGAATATATTACGTTGAGTTAGGCAATTATTTTCGCCTAGCGTTACGAACGGGCAGCTGTTAGCTTATTCGTCTCGAGTACTTGTGCATGAAGTAAAGCAATATATGCAAACTGCTGTTCTAGAGGTTCAATTTTCCTAGTTAGGCAAAGTGACCGCGCTAGAATGCAGCTTCTTTACCAATGCAGGTAGCGCCGCGGCGTTGTTCGTGATTGATACGCGACAGAAGCCAATTCCGCTTGTGCTAAAAGAACTGCGTCTTCTCAACGATGGACTGTAGTCTCAACAGTGCCTTAGTGCAACAGGAAGCATCCTTACTAAATGGGTACCTCATCCCGAGCCCAGAAATGAGAGCCTTATGCCGGCCTAGAATAAATGACTGGTTTGATTGTTTGCTGCAGGCTGTCTCCAGACCGCAGCTGAAATCGTTTTATCGCCGCCCGCTGGCCTGGCTTGGTCCATGTCAGCCACATCTTATGAGGATGCTCTACGAGGAGCACTATATTCCTGGAGTGCTGTTCGGGGATGCTGGATATGCATGCCAACCATTCCCGATGACGCCACTGTCAGACCCTGGCCCGCCAAACACACCACAAGGAAGGCAAGTTGATATATTGGCAATGGCAATGCGTGATGCAATCTCTGATCATCCATCTCCTGTTTGGCGTGAAATTATAACAAATATATGATAATGTAATTGTTTTATTCACACCAGTACCAGAAACTTGGACGAGGACAGATACGGAGAAAGACCGACCAAGAGCACTTGGTCTGTCTTTCTCCGTATCTGTCCTCGTCCCTGTGGTGCCACAACAAGATGAAGTTTTGTGGTCGGATAAATGCAGAGGGCAAATACGTTATCGGGAGGTTGCGGGAGGTAGCACGTGGGCCGATAGGAATGTTGCGTGGCGAAGAGACTAATGCCACAAGCTGCAGACGGGAAGAAAGACCCTTCACAAATATCTTACATTCCACGTTGCGAAAGGATATCGGACGATACCCTTCAACTGTTTTCAACCGACATGCGCCTGTGGTTTTCGGAATTAGTATGGTGTGACTAGAACACAGATCGATACTGTGTGAAGCATCAATAATTCAGATGTATTTTCCCTTTCAAAGGACCTTTTTTGCAATTTATTGTTCTATCATCATTGTTTATAGCATTTCTAGCCAATCTGTCGCACATTATTTTTCAGTTTTCGAAATATGGCTCAAATTTGTATGAAATGTTCACCAAATAGAAGTGCATCGATGTATATTACATTCTGAATCTATTCGAAGGGGGATAGAAATTCATACTTTCGCCCCATTATCTTACATTCTAACAGTACCAGAATAGTTCATTTCTAAATGAGTCTTGCTTCGAAGGTATATCGTAACTACATTAGCAGAGAGTTTTTCTCTTATAAGTAGAACGGGATTAAGCTCATGGTGCGTCGGCTGGGCGTGACCGCCGGACGTGCCATAAGGAAATGACCGCCGTATGTAGACAGATAAGAGGAAAAATAATTTATAGTCATAGTGAGTAATAGCGTTTATAATAAAGATTGGTAGAGGTTACAGGTATAATGACTAAACTGATTACTAATGAATTTTAATTACCCCAGCCGTGGTGGTGCAGTGGTTAGGGCTCTCGACTACTGTGACCAAGGACGCGGGATTCAATCCCGGCCGCGGCGACCACTTTTTTATAGAGGCGAAAAGGAAGGCGCCCGAGTCACATTAGGACTCAGGCCTGAGCCTCATTTGCCTTGGGCGTTAAATCCCATAAACCAAACCAAACATTGCACTGACATCCATTCAACTTCGACATGTGATGTCGCAGCTGGTACCATTTTCGCGGGCCATATTTTGCCGACATGAGTCAGGTGACGGGTTTCGCGTCCGTCTAGAAATACAAGGGATTCACCTCAACTCTTGCCCTATAATTCTTCTGATTCTCAAATTGATAAATGGGCGCGAGAGCAAGGCGACCGTGTGTGGTGCGATGTAAATTCCACAACTTATAATCGGAGCCGTCCACTCGGCGAACAGCGGTATAGAGAAGGAAGGACCTTCCCACTCCGACTGAGTGCGGAGAGCCATGCGGACTCAGTCAGAAGAGCGACCCGTGACAGATTCACAGTCCACTGCTCAGAGCCCTACAGTGCCACTTGATGTGCTGTGCGATGTCGGTGCACGTTAAATAACCCCAGGTGGTCGAAATTTCCGAAGCCCTCCACTATGGCATTTCTCATAGCCTCAGTCGCTTTGTTACATTCAACTCCACAAAAAGCTTTGAAGCAGATTATGCTTTTGGTACACAGGTGACAACAAGTTTCCCGGTCTGCCGTGGTAACCTTCACTAGCTCGAAGTGCAGATCATCTTCTAAATCATGAAATGGAGAAAAAAAGCGTTTAAGAAATATACAGCGCGCTGTATGACCTGATAGATGGCTTCACAACGTAAAACGCGAGCCTCAGATGCCAGTATACCGCCCCAGGACTAACAAACCTCTGAAGCAAGAGGCCTGTACATAAAAAGAAATATTCTGATATCTTAAAGGTATAAACCATTTCCATCAAAAAGCCTAAAGTGGTGCCCTTTCGCAAGGAACGACAAACATTAGAAGGAAAGACAGTACCGGTTCTGTGAGAACCACACAGAGTAGTTACGGTAAAAAAAAATGGAAGAATAAAGTTAGGGTACATATTGTCACGTTTGATAGAACGCCAAGGAGGGCCCAAAGACAGGACGGGTTTAATAGTCGACCAGGACGAGTCTAGCGCTCAAAACTTCCTTCTCTTCCAGTCTCGCGCTTGTCGTCCCAGTCATCATCTTTGGCGTCGTCTTCTATGCGGTATTTGCCCCCCTCCTCAAGAAGCATCGTCCCGATGAGCATAAAAGGAAGTAGGAGGACAAGGTCAGTCCGAGTTGTACGGCTTCATACGTACAACGTGGACGACGTCGGCTTGTTGCTGGCGTCGCTTTGAGGTCGACGCCCCGTATGGCACCACCTCAAAAGTGACGTCGGGTAAACGTCGCTGAACAGCATAGGGCCCGACGTATCGCCGCAATAGTTTTGCGAGGAAGAGGGTGCACGTCTTTTTTAGTTACTTGTTTGAGCTTGCGGTAGTCTATGCAAAATCGTAAGCTACCGTCCTTCTTTTTAACAAGTACCACGGGGGAAGCCCAGGGGCTCTCTGACGGCTGGATAACGTCGTCTCTAAGCATTTCGGCCACCTGGCGCTGAATGGCTTCACGTTCTTTCGGAGCTAAACGGTAAGGATTTTGTCGATTCGGGCGAATCGAGTCATCCGTGATGATTCGATGTTTTGTCAAAGGCGTTTGGCCGATCCGCGATTCGGAAGCAAAGCAGTCTCAAAATTGATCTATGAGATCCAAACGACGGTCCTTTTCTGAAGAAGACAAATTTGGATTCACATCGACGATGGTTACGGGCGTCTTGCACATGGATCCTTCCTGTTGCAGTGAGAAGTGCTGCGCATTTGGGAGGCTGTAGAAAAATGCCACAGTTGTGCCTTTCGGAATTTGCTGACGCTCGTCGCTGAAGTTTGTCAGCAGCACTTCGATCTGCCCATTGGTCAAGTTGACTAACCCTCGAGCTATAGAAACACCTCCGATTAGTACCAGGGCGACAGCCCTTTCGGCGATACCATCGCCGGTATGCGCACTTCACTTCAACAAGAGACCATGATCGCGGAGGTAATGTCACCGTCTCATTGGCGACGCGTGAGGGCATCAGTGGTACTTCCGCATAACCAAGGTCTCCATGATTCTTGGTGAAGGCAACGACGCTGTCACGAATGATGATTACAGCCCCATTAAGATGCAGAAAGTCCATGCCCAAGATGAGATCTTTGCAGCAGTCAGGGAGAATAACGAAGCTGCCAACAAACACCGCGTTTCCTATTCCTATCCGGGCAGTGCACTTCCCCTTTTTTTTCTTTATTGCCGGTCATCACCAACACAAAACAAAACCAACCAAAACGCGCTACAAACAGAATGCTCACAGCGTCATGCTTGTGGGCAGTGCACTTCCCTGTCGGTGCTATTAGTTGACCCCCAGCACTTCTTATTACTGGCCAAGTTCATTCGGTTTTTACTTTGTGCAGCGTGTCAGCCAGTTTCTGACTAAATATTGAAAAATTCGCCCCTGTATTCACCAGAGCATGTACCTCCAGCCCATCAATGGAAACGGCGAGGTCAGCGCTAACAACGTTATCTGGGTTGCTCGTCTCTTTCGGCATTTGCGGCGAAAGTACGGCAAGGTCCGCGGTGTCAGCTTCGTCGTCGCGGCTGCTCATCTAGTGCGGCATTTTCGGCGGTAATGTAGGCGGCATTATCGGCGGTAGTGCAGCAATGTCAATGTTAACGGAAGCACGGGTTGTCGGCAGTTGCGGTGGCGGTGAGGGTTTTGACACTTTTCGACTGGTTGCAACCCCCCCTCGTGAGGTTGCCGCTGTTAGTTTCCCCGGCGAGGGCTAGAGGACCGCCGTCCGCTAACGTCCGCAATGCTACGATGCATCGGCTAAGAATAACGCTGTGGCGATGGGGAGGAGTGGCGGCGGAAGCCCGGGGGTTCGGCTTCCCTGCTGACCGGAAGGCCGTCCTCGGTTTGGGCAGTGTCAGCGTCGAAGAGGCGGCGAGCAGAAAAGGCAGAAAGGCCTGCCCCTCTTCGCGGTACCGGCAGTACCGATACACGTGTCCATGCTATCCGCAGTAGAAACAGAGTGGTCGGCTGTTTTAACTGCGCCACCTGTCAGTTCGGCGTGATTGAGAGCGCCTGGAAGGCACCCACTGAGGCCCCTGGAAGAATCGCGTCTCCTGACGGCTTGGTGAGCTCGGTGGAGCATGGTCTGGAGGCGGGCGACGTAGGACCACGGACGGCATAGCTATCGGATTGCTGCTTGTAATAAGGTGCATGAACGTTGACCGTGTAGTTGACCGGTTGTGGAACGGGGTATGGTTCGGAAATGGCTGCCGCGTTGTCGACTGGATGAGACTCGTTGCACGGTGCAGACGGTGATAGGGAGCACCAGATTTCATTCCTCACAGCTTCCACGAGGGCCTCTGACGTCTGAGCTTTCGTAGCCGTAATTCGCTGCAGCTCCTCAAGGACAATTTCTCTAATCATGTCTCGAAGAGTGGCTTGATATGTTGCAGTCAGCGCCGCCGCAGTCGTCGGGGCACAGCTGACAGGTCGGTTGTACTGGCGGCACCGTTCTTGGGGCTCTCTCTATAACCGCAGCGTCCTTAACGAACTCGCTCACGGTTTTAGGTGGGTTGCGTACCAAGCCGGCAAACACCTGCTCTTTGACACCGTGCATGAGATGCCGTAACTTCCTTGGCTCACTCATATCAGGGTCGGCACGGCGCAAAAGGCGAGCCATGACTTCCGCAAACAGAGCCACGCTCTCATTCGGCTTCTGAACGCGCACTTCAAGCAGGCGCAGTGCATTTTCTCGTCAATCAGTTCTCGCAAAAGTGTCTACGAGCTGGCGTCGGATGTCATCCCATGTGGATAAGCTGGCCTCGTGGTTTTCAAACCACGTTCTAGCATTTTCCTGAGGGGCAAAATAAACATTGCAAAGCTTGTGATCTGCGCTCCACTGATTAATCTTGGCCAGTCGCTCAAACTGGTCAAGCCAGTCCACCACATCTTCAAACGCTTCCCCGCGAAAGCACTCTGGCACCTTGGCGTTCTGAAGAGTCACCGACGTAGGGTTGCGATGTGCCATGGCTTGAAAGACCTGATGAACTTGGGCGTTTGAAGAGTCGCTCTGCAGATAGTTTTACTCCGGGGCTAGGCCTAGAAGGCGGCGGCTAGGGCAATGGACAGGCGTGTCGATGTATGGGATCCGCTGTGGACTGCCGGAAGGCGTCTTATGCATACCCAGCACCTCCACCAGTGTTACGTCTCGCTAGAACGCCAAGGAAGGCCCAAAGATAGAACGGGCTTAATAGTCGATCAGGACGAGTCTAGCGCTCAAAACTTCTCCTCTTCCAGTCACACGCTTGTCGTCCCAGTCATCATATTTGGCGTCATTTTCTATGCGGCAATATTAATAGCAGGCACCAGCTGTTGTACACGTGGCAACGGTGGTTACGCGCGCAGGCAAGCTCAAATAGGGACATTCATTATTAACTCAAAGTAACCGAAACCTAGAGTTCAAGAGATAGGCTGGCTTCCATATACCGCACACAATGAACTAACGACAAAATAAAGTGTTCGGCAAATACACATTCACTATATTGATCAAGTGTGTAGCCATTCCGCTTATCTGCATATGTCAGCGGAAGGAGAGTGGAAATGGACGTCGGCTGTACCTGCGGTGCAGGCATGGCATTGAAGTCTTATGACTAAAAGCAGGTGATTGGTTAGGGAAAGAGAGCCTGGACGGACTCTAATTTTTGAGAAGACAGTGAGAGTATCTTGTAAATAGGCACATCGTACAAGCTGAATGCATCTTTCCTTAAGAAATCTCTTAAGAGAAATATCGCTATATTCTACGTTCGCTGTGTCCAGCTAAGAGTCTAAGGTCATGGTTGCTGTACAAGGTGGTCAAGAGTTGAGTTTGGCAAATATATTCAGCAATTTCCCTTGAATTTGATACCTTATAGATGGATTCACTTCGCCATAATAACTACCGTGACTAGCTGCTGGCAACATGACCCAACAAAGGTGAGCTGCTGGATTTGACGCCCTTCTGGAGTTAAATGCTTTGTAAAATGGCCTTAGGCTAAACTATGGCTACCGGGACACAATTCACCAATCTAATAGACAGTTGTGCTCTCCACGTGATTTTTCACGGGTCTTCCACGGCCGGCTTGGATCTTGACAGCGGGCTCACATTGCGGCGGAAAGGATATACGCAAACCTTTATTTTATATCAAATAATTCTTGATGAACGTGACACGAAGGCTGATAGAGCTGAGCCTCAATGCATCTTTCACCAAGCTTCGCCTTAGCTAGAGTGCGGCGCCAAAAATTCAATCACTTTTTGAAGTTAACACGTTGTCATCTTCTGGTTCAGTCCCAACACTGCTGTCTTCAATACCCTCGAGGGCCGGCATCTTGCTCGTCTCGCTCTCATTACGACCATCGGTTGAATCTGGAGGCTGCTTCATTGTCGAGACACCAACAGATGGGCTGGTCATCTTCGGCCGCTTGATGGCTTCTAGTGCGTAGAAGGTGGCCACTGCCGACAGCGTGATGAGCACCAAGGCAATGGCGAAGCTGGCTTTAACGCTGTGGGCGGAAGAAGCCTGCAAAGTGAAATCAGATATTATAAAGCGATTTGTTTACCGCGGAGTGATATCTCCTAATTTTCAGGTACAAAAGAGCTGAGGCATTTCGGTTAAAATATTCATTGTCGTCATTATTACGGCAGAGACGGCAGAAAATTAGGTGGGAGGATGAGCTTAGGAAGATTGTAGGCGTCAAGTAGATGCTGCTATAACGTGGCCAGCCCTTTGCCCTGCACCGAGTATAGTTCTTATTTCTAAAGCATCAATCTCTAACTAGTGTCTCTAGCAATCGTAGCCTCTGCCGACTCATATTTAGAGGACTACCAATGTTGATCCCGAATGAGATTTTTAGAAGATACTTGAGTCACAATGGTATTGCCACAAGGTGGCATTATGTGCTATATGACAAGCTTGATGTTTTGAAAGAAGAGGAGTGCACATGCGCTTTCGAAACTGTAACGGTGCAGAACGTTGGTTTACCACTTTTGCGCAGGCACAAGATTATTGGTGGAGGTGTGAGATATTTTGGAAGCGTGTGGCAATAGATCTCTTAAGCGTAATAACGTAAAGATTTTAGCAACCACAGTAGATTTCATAGTAAGTATCCATGATTTATTCTTTGCTTAGATTTCCCGATAACATGAGAGGAAGAGCCTTGCCTTTAAATATAAACCTTCCGATTTTAATACGATGTGGTAAAAATGTCTTGGAACAGAATATAGACTTGAAATTCATTAAAAACACTGAACCGAAAAAGCACTCTGACATCATCAAATAGAAGAACCCTATATAATTTGAAATTTGCATAGTTTACACGCATATCATTTACCCCCTCAGCTTTTTTAAGAGCTCAGCACAAAAATGAGGCAATACAAATGAGATCAGGAACGCGTGCACCTGAGAATACAAGGTACAAAAAAGGCATAGTCAGCAAGTAAAGCAAAACCAAAAGTTGCTGTGGAATCCACTCAAAATCGGACTTTTTGGAAATGTGAAGATACACGCAGCAACATAAACAACCATCACTCCGATAATCAAACAAAGAATGAGAGCGTTAAGCAACTAGTTAGTTATACATGTTGATGTCAAAGCACTATCAAACCAAAGACCACAGAATAAGAGCGACACACAATAAGAGCTCGCATGTCTGTCCTATTCTACGGCACTTCTATATTATAGAGCTTCCACGATCAAAACTAAATGTTACCTTAACAAATTTTAACTCGGGAAATTTGCGGAATATTATACGCTTCTATTATTACTCCTCTGAGTGCAACACATATTAGCTGTGTTTACATTGTATTTGTATCCCACGTAATCTATTCCTCCTGAATATTTATAAAGGTTCCTCAAAAAGCGACATTTAACCAGTCTACATTTGGTACTATCGGGGCATTACGCCTGCTTATTACAAGTGAAACTGCGCTGCAAGAACAGTGGAGATCTCGTTTCATAGTAGCATTTAGGCGCCTGCGCTGCCCGTACTCTGTGTCACGAAAGTCGTAAAGAAAGCAAGCGAATACTGTGAGGCTACTTAGCTGCTGTTATCCCGGTTCCCAGAAGTGTTTCTATTCTAGAAACACGCTCAGGGATACTCCGGAGGTTTTCAAATATGTAAATACTATATGTTATGAATTAGATTATTCGTTGATCATGTCTGCGAAATTATTTTTTTCGTTTATGCATAAAGCACCGGCCCAATCGCTGATTGAAAACATACAATTCAAATCCCCGGTGCCCCTCGCGACTGCTACACAGGAGGAAAGCAGAGAGAGAAACTTCGCTTCTCCGTCCTTTGTGGCATCAGTTTGAGTATCCGGAGGCATTCAGAGCCACCTGAGGGAGCTTTCGACGTCAGCTGTACAGCGTCTTGCGTGCGTTGTGGACGTACAAAACATGTCAACTTAGTGTTATGCGCCCGATACAACACTGTTCTGAATGTGTCCGGATGCACGAGCAGTTGTGGTCGCGACGAGGTCGTCTTCCATCGTTACTTGCAATGTCAAACGCTAGCGGCGCAATGGGATACTGCTGAGAAGAGAGAAATTCAAAATGATTTTCTACTCGAAGCATTTTCGTGAATAGAACTACCTGCAGTTTGTTCCTGATGCGATTTCTATTCGGCTTTATTAAAAAGGCATGGCTGAACCATGACGAGGTTCCATCCATTTCCTCGCACAAAAGAATCGTGCTTGCCCCCAATCCCTAGAACTGTGTTTATTGAAGGAAGAATAGGTAGGTAAGGCTTGTACTTCTAACTGTAGTTCCATTAATTAATGAATATTCAGGATTCATTCGTATGTAAATCGTCGCGTTTAGCATTGATAGCGATCTGATCATGAAGTGCAGTCTGGCGGTGGGACCGGCAGACAGCATCGGCTCGTCATTGCAACTGCTTGTCTCGTTTTTGTTGTTGTTGTTGTTTTTTTTTGCTTTTTATCCAAAAGTATGCGCAATGACTTCTCTGCTAAACATCAGGCAACTCATCAGCTGCACGCGCTGTATGCTAGACATCGAACAACCCGTCAGCCACGCACGCTGATGATCGATTACGAACGAGCAGATGATTAGGGAGAGCCACTGTAGTGTCGCAGTTAGACTGTCATGGCTTTGCGAAATTCTTTCCAGCCGGGCACGTGCATGATATGTACGTGAGACACCGACGAAAGCGTTATTAGAAGATGAGGCGTGTAGCTGAGTATGGGCGAATTTCAGGTATTGAACGCAGTAAGAGAGGTTTCGTTCGATGCGTCCAAGCAAGCTACAATCGCAGTTGTATATGGCCTCTTGATTTTGCACCCTTTCTGCCTCATATTTACATAGTTCTGTCTTGTTTGGAGATGCAAATGAGATTAGAAACGAAACCGACTAAACTCTTGTAGCAAAACACATTTCAGAACATGGTTTCCTCATGAACGCATGGGTTCGGGGAAGCTGCCGCTTGGCTTTCCCCATACGTCAGCAAGTCAATTCACTAAATTTATATTGTGAGCTTAGGATAAAAGAGAGGTTCACTACGTCTGCTTTATGTCCCATGAGTCAAGCAGAGTTCTCGCGTGTTTGACTTGATCTCCATCACAATAGCTCTGTCAATGCCTCGCATGCATCGCAGAGCTGAGCAACCATGCTTCAAGTCACTGTTTTATTTGTCTGGTGGCAGCTGTGTACTGCTTCATCCTTTCCATAACATTCCTCGTTTCCCCACGGTACGAATCATGGCAAACAAAGCAGGATTTGGTACACCACACATTGGGCCCTTTTTTCACAAGAATGACATCTCTGACGAGGCGGGAGACCTGAGACGGAAGTAGATGGCTAGAGCATCGTTTGCTGCCCTTCCTTCCCAGGGCTATGCTCGCACAGGTTTCGATGAGGGCAATGTAGATTCTGCTAATAATGGCACACACTACTTTTCAAAATGCCTTACACTATACCACAGCAAGATTTCATGCAAAGCCTGCGCGCCCTACAACGGAAGTGCTGCATCGTTTGTGGGCGCATCTGGTACGGATACATGCGGTAAAAAAGTCGATGGTCATTCGAATGGAAATAGCCTACCAATATACTTTGTTGAGCGAGATCCTGTAGCTTCCTTTTATCGTGTCCTATGTCTTCCTGTTTTTCGCTGTTTTTATTAACAATGGAAATAGCCTGCCATAATGACTTTCACAAAACCACCGAGAGCAGCGATGAGCACGTAGCGCAACGACGGAACAGCATCGGCAGCTTCCCCAGTCCTCAAAATGTCGTCATGCGCAGTCTTAGCCAATCACAGGCAGTGGCGCTACCAGCGGTGAGCTCTGTGGCATGGGCTACGTATGTCTGCAGAACAAAAACCATTTCAGGTTTTTCCTGCCTCATTAAATCTGTATTCGCCCCGCCGGGGTGGTGCAGTGATAAGACGCCCGACTACTGCCCGGAGTGCCCGGGTTCGAACCCAACCTCGGCGGCTGCGTTTCGATGGAGGCGAAACGAAGAGGTGTCCGGGTGCTCTGCGATGTCAGCGCACGTTAAAGGTCCCCAGGTGGTCTAAATTCATCCATAGCCCTCCACTACGGCTCCCCTTTCTCTCTTTCCACTTTCACACCCACCTTCCTCCCTTCCCCTACGGCGCGGTTCAGGTGTCCACAGAAAAAAGTCACAGATGCAGCGCCTTTCCTTTTCTGTGAAGCAACCAACCAACCAACAACAATCTGTATTCGAGCTCGCAGAATGAAAAACTGGGTTCCTGCTGAAAGCCCGAATTTTGCAAAAAGTGGCGCATTGTCCCTTTAACAATTTAAAGAGAAACTCGTATTATTTAGAGCGTAACAGACCATAGAACGAAGGGAGGAGGGTGGGAATGAAAGTGGAAAGAGAGAAAGAGGAGCCGTAGTGGAGGGCTACGAAATTACTCCGTAGCCCTCCACTACGGCTCCTCTTTCTCTCTTTCCACTTTCATTCCCACCCTCCTCCCTTCCCTTACGGCGCGGTTCGGGTGTCCACAGAGCAAGTGTGACAGTTACTGCGCTTTTCCCTTCCTGTGAACCAATTTAACTTATTTAACGCTGGAAGCGAACAAGACATCTAACGACTGACGCAAGACATCTAACGACTGACATCTAATGAGCATGCCCAGAATTTTGATCCCATCTACTTGCGCAATTTCTTTCCCGTTCAATTCTATCGATATTCTGAGAGAAGATGTGTTAGCTGTCCTCGTCCGCGACCAGATGATTAGTAGTTCCGACTTCATCGGGGAGAACCCAGCCCTTTACTTCAGGCATGGAGGTTTATGATGTCGGCTGCCCGCTGGACCCTTTCCTCGATAGACGCACCGCTGCCCTCATTGAGCCAAACGTTGACGTCGTCTGCGTAAAGGCTCGTTTTTAGTCCGTCGCTGCCTCCCAACTTGCGTGGGAGGTCTTTCGTAACCAGAATAAATAGGAAGGGGGATAAGAGGGCCCCTTCTGGAGTTCCCCTGTTTCCTAATTTAATATCTTGCAAGCTTAGGCTCTGCATGTTTAAATTTGCTGTTCTGTCTTTGAGAAAAGATTTGTCGTAATCAAAGGTCCTCTTTCCTAGGCTAATATCTGACAGGCCGTCAAGGATGGCTGAGTGGGTGACATTATCAAACACTTCGGTTACGTTTATGCCCTATATTTCTCTCGTATCTTTGGTCTTTCCTTTGTCTATTAAATCATGTTTGAAACTTAGCATGGTATTTTGAGCGCTAACGTGTGGTCTGAAACCTACAATCTCGTAGGACCAGATGCTGTTTTCTTCCGCGAATCGAGTTGCCCCGTCGGGGTGGTGCAGTGGTAAGACGCCCGACTACTGTGCCGGAGTTCCCGGGATCGAATCCCGGCCTCGGCGGCTGCGTTTCGATGGAGGCGAAACGAAGTGGCGTCCGTGTGCTGTGCGATGTCAGCGCACGTTAAAGATCCCCAGGTGGTCGAAATTACTCCGTAGCCCTCCACTACGGCCCCCCTTTCTCTCTATCCACTTTCAATCCCACCTTCATCCCTTCCCTTACGGCGCGGTTCAGGTGTCCACAGAGCAAGTGTGACAGATACTGCGCCTTGCCCTTCCTATGAACCAACCAACCAACCAACCAATCGAGTTAGTCGCGCCTGAATTACCTTCTCCATTAATCTTCCTAGACGGTGAATGAAATTGGACTGAGATTTTCTTTACCCGGGATTTTGCCCTTCTTATGGATTAAAATTACGTTGGCGTGTTTTCAATGTATAGGGACTTCCCTGGATTCCCAAACTTTGTTCAAATATGCTGTGAGGTGAACTATAGAGTTGTCGTCCCTCAGCATGCCGTAGGCTATCTTGTCTGGCCCAGGCGCTGTGTTTTTATTTTTTGAGGTCAAAAAGCGCGGCTCTGACCTCTGCTACCTGAATGGGTTCATCCAGTAGCGGATTCTCCAACTCCTGATATTCATTATCCGCTGCCGGAAATACGGGACCTATATAGATGTCTTTAAGTAGGTTGATAAGCTGTTCATCGGTACCGTAAAATTTGTATCTTGCCTTGATTTGCTAGATGTTGGCGTGGGTTTTGATGTTGGTCGGGTCTATGAAGTGTCGCCACTCGCCCCTGACATTTCGCCGTGCACCCTCACGGGTTGTAGAATCAAGCGTCTTTCCTTTCTTTAGATCACTATCTTCGTTCACCCGCTTCCCCCCTTCGGGCCGCGCGGGTACCGGTGCGAGGATGCCCCAATACCCTTGCGTTTAATAAGTTTTCTCGCTCTCTCCCCTTCCAACATCCAGCGTGCGTCACTCGAACAGTGGTGTTTAGGCGACTCGGCTCCTCTTTCCGCTCACAGCGCGATTGCTAGGTGCAGCGTCTGATGCCGGACGCCTCTGACGTAATCGCTGCGCCGCAGCGCTTCTGCTGGGAAAGCGTCCCCTGCGATGTAATAACGCTATCGCTTTCCACTCTTGAAGGCGAAGCTTAAGCGTCCTCCAATTTTTTTCTTCCTGAGGTTCCGATTCCATTTCTGACGCTTATGCTTTTTTCGAGTTGTTTTTCGGTTCCACACATTCCTTAATTTGTTGTCTAATCAGAAGGGAGGTCATCTCCCTTAATCGTTCCGGTGGCCTGTTTAACGTGTGAGACAATGGTTGAGGTCCACTCTACTATGTCTCCGATTTCGCCTAAATCTACTGTAGAGCTGATATCCCTGAATTTCTCCCAGTCAATTACAGTGGCCTGTTTTGATTCATGTATGGGCACCCCTAGTTTTCTATCGATTTGGATTTCTATTATAAAGTGATCGCTGCCTAGGTTTTCACCTGTATTCTTCCACGATGTTTTGCCCGTCCTGTGTCCTAGTGTTAAGTCCGGTGATGTGTCGCAGCAGATGCTGCTGCCCGTTCTGGTTGGCTCGTTCGGTTCCGTGAATAGCGAGAGTCCTGTCTTCTGAATCGCTTCCCACAGCATTTTACCTTTCTTGTCGATTTTGGGGTAGCCCCATTCATGATGGTTTACGTTGAAGTCCTTCACTACGAGCAGGTGGCATAATTTTTCTGTCCTCAGCGCTTTCCTAAAAGTGGCCTAAAACTGTGCCTTTTTGTGACGAGGGGAGCTAAAAGCGATCAGGACGCATATGCTTCTCATACTGTTTTTGCCGGTGAGAATTTCTACGAGTACGGCCTCCACTTCCTTCGTACTTGCGTTGTGTTCAATTCCGCAGTATTATTCTTGACTAAGGAGGCTACTCTAGATTTGTGCCCTCTTCCGCTGTCGATTGTGCGGTACTCTGAAATTTTTACTGGGGGTTTTCCTGTTTCTTGTAACGGCACAGCAAGCGGAGGCTCTGCTTGCTTTAGAATGTGCTGTTGCAGCAATGTCTTTTTCTTTTTGAAGGAAGCCACTGCAGTTCCACTGCCAAATTATGGACCCTGTCTTGTTCATGATGAGTGCGAGAACGGGGCTTCTGGCCTCGAGGGACACTTCGAATTGAGATGAGCTCTTTCATCGCCTCCCAGCACAGTCAGAAGTGAGTTAATTTGATTTGTTATAGCCTGACATTAATATCGCTTAGTTTGGTTAGTATGCTTTCCTAGTGTTCCTTGAGGCGTGCTTCTAGTTCGTTCTCGTTAATACTGCTGTTGATATTTTTGTTTCTCTCGGTTTGAGCAGTCTCATGGTCCTCGGCCTTCTTTTTTGCGGTGCCTACCATGTCTACTTTCATGCTGCCCTCGTACTGCGTTTTTAGGACGGCTGTTCTCTGGACTGGGTAAGTAGTCCTTTTTGCGCCGCCTGGGTAGCTCGCACTGTACTGTTCGACTGCTGACCAACTTGCTCTTTGAGTTGGTTTACTGTTACCGTTAGGGTTTTAATTATTTATTTCAGTAGGCAATTTTCCTTATCTCTCTTTTCTATCTCTTTTTTAAATAAATTGGCCTGTGTCTCTGATTCTGGTGTCATATCATGGAAGACCGCGCTTGAGGAGCTGACAGGCATACCAGAGTGGGTCCTTGTGCCCCCTGGTTCCCGCAGGTCCGGTCTGGTCGTCTCTTGGTAGCGGCTTGAATGCACTTGTGTCCCTGGACTCGGAGCATTGTATTTTGGTCACAGGTGGTAGCATGACCTTCGTTGGAGGCCTGTCTCTACCCGTCTCCTTCCTTGTCTTGTTTGACCTCAACCTCGGCCTGGGCCGCGTTGCGTTGTTTAACGCAGTGGGGCTTTCTGTAGAGTTCCCTGCATGTCGGGTCCCCTAATTGACGCTTTTTCCCGCAGAGAAGACACTTCGGCTCGCAGGCATGCTCCTCCGGCTGATTTCTTAGTCCACAGCCTACGCAGTAGGTGCTGGTTGGATCTGGGCAGACGTCTTGCCTGTGCCCAATCTTGCTGCATGCATAGCACAAATCGTAAGTTTTGTTATATAGGTTGCATGGAATCTATTGACTGAAAAATGTTAAGGCCGGTGCTTCCAGATTTTGAAGTTAATGATGACTGTTTCGGACGTCCTTCCCAGCCTTTTTACTGCCGTATACGTTGGGTTCCGTGGGTTGCCCAATGCCTTGTGTATTTGTTCTTCCGTCATGTGCAGATTAATCCCATAGATGATGCCTTTGCCCCCCTCGGGCATTGCCGGCTGGGCAGTCATTTCAACATCTTCTCCGACTCGCATGTTCTTGATTTTAGCGAAAGCACCTGCCCTTTCCTTGTACGGGGTTGATATTAGAATCGTTTGGTTGTTTTTCTTGAAGACAATGTCCTCTTTTTCCATGGGGGATAGACTGGCCGCCTCCAGTATAGCGTTTCCGGCGAGAACTCCCAGCTTCTTCTTTATGTTGTCGATTCCTCCTGCTCGTCGTAGGAATATCTCTGTGCACGATGGCAGGCGATCTTGAAGATTGTCGACCGTCCTCTCTGCCATGATCTTGCTTTTCTTCCGGTTTATTGTTTTTCGTTCCCTTCTTGCTAATTCTTCTGCCACTTTCGCCTCCGGGACGAATCTGCCCCCCATGGAGCAGCACCAGCCCAGACCAGCCCCACTTGGATTTTTTCTTTATCGTCGAAAACGCCCATGTCCATCTTTTCTTCATCCTCTTCTCCAGCGTTGAGAGGTCTTTCTTCTTGATTTCTAGCCGACGATGTTGGCTGTTCGTCACTTCCGGTAGTTGCCGCGGCTGATCAAGATGCGGCTCCGTTCTTTCTGCCGATGTCTCTACCGACGCTGCAACCGCTGCCCGTGGTTGCATCATGCTTGGGCTGGCGCAGCGGTTCTTCGAGCTGCTATGCCATTGCGTTCCCTCGGCGCTTCTCTCTTCTGCCGGCGTCCCCGCGGACGCTGCAACCACTGCCCGTGGGACCACCATGCTTAAATTCTTCGATGGTGAGCGATCTCGGGTAGGGCCCTCGAAGACACGGTCGGCTCCGTAGGCTTAGCTCGGCGAGGCGTCCGTTAGGCTTAGCTGCTCCACGAGCGACACGGAACTTGAGAAGCCGAAAAATGGCAAATAGGAGGTCCACTTGCCCAAAATTGGTGTTGCCGTGGTCCTTGCGTATTCCGCTACTTAATTCAAAGAACAAATTCTGGTGAAAACTTCAAAAAGCTGCCAAACAGTCGAAAAAACACGGAGCCCATGTGAAATGCGCCTGCTCTCTTCGGCAGCACGCCGCGCACCAAACCTAATTTACGAGCCGTCAGCGTTTCGATGGAGGCGAAACGAAAAGGTGTCCGTGTGCTGTGCGATGTTAGCGCAGGTTAAAGAATACCAGGTGGCCGAAATTATTCCAGAGCCCTACATTAAGCCACCCCTTTTTCTCTATTCACATCACTCTCACCTCCCTCCGTTCCCTTACAGCGCGGGACAGGTGTCCACAGAAACAAGTGTGACAGATACAGCGCCTTTCCCTTCCCGTGAACCTATTATTATTATTATTATTATTATTATTATTATTATTATTATTATTATTATTATTTATATTATTATTATTATTATTATTATTATTATTATTATTATTATTATTATTATTATTATTATTATTATTATTATTATTATTATTATTATTATTATTATTATTATTATTATTATTATTATTATTATTATTATTATTATTATTATTATTATTATTATTATTTTTGTACAGAGTACAAAAAAAATTTTTACGGATATTTCATTATCGCTTTCCTTTCGCAACTTCCCCCTCTCGCTCCACCAGGAGCGCCCAACTGAATCTTCCTTCCCTTCACTGCCGTCGTATCAGACTTGATATCATATTTCTGTACAAACTCCTTCATGGCCACATTATGTGCCCTCAGCTCTTAGAGTACATCCTACTGCGCGTTCCGCGAAAGAGCATGAGGGAATTCAGACCATTTCAGGTTTCTCCTCTTCATTCCCACTCCCCTCTGGACAGGATGCAGTGGTTATTTAACTCTTTTTGTCCTCACCTTGACATCTTCCAAAACTCGCTCTGTTCATTTACATTGGATGTTCGTAGCGTTGTATTCTAAATAGTACTTTATCACATATAACTCCCACTTTCTAGCCTTAAATTGTATTTACTTCACTTTTTGCTTTTTCTCCTGTTCAATGCTGTCTGTATCTTGAACTACTTTTTATCCGTTTCTTGCTTATATTTCAACTTTAAACTTTATATTCGAATCTTACTGTCCCTTGTTCAATTTTACTTCTTTATTGTATTATTCTGTATTTCTAGCCTGTGTTTTAAGTACCATGCACTTGTTGCGCCTGGAATGGTTGTTTATTTTATGTATATTTCTATATTACTATAATCAATGTCAGTCATCTGTTTTTTTTTTTCTCTTCTACCTACCGTTCTTTTTTTTTTTTCTTTATTTCTTGGTGTGCTAAAAAATTCTCTCACTGTGTATATAAGTGATGATACTCATTGTTTGCTTAATTTCCGTGATACTTTTCGTCTCAGTTTCATTTCATGTATTATTTATTTCTTTTTTTTGTGTTCTCTCTGTGTGTGTAAACATGTTTGTGCTTTTTCATTTTTTTTCTTTTGTGCTGCAGCACAAAGACCACATGGTTGTTCCTGCGCACATTAAATAAAGATTGATTGATTGATTGATTGATTGATTATTATTATTATTATTATTATTATTATTATTATTATTATTATTATTATTATTATTATTATTATTATTATTATTATTATTATTATTATTATTATTATTATTATTATTATTATTATTATTATTATTATTATTATTATTATTATTATTATTATTATTATATAGCGTCACGGAGGTTTTCACCTTGAACAATCTTGAAAATCAGACAGCCACTGCGCCTTCCTTTCTTATAAACCAATTTACAATATACAAGAAAAAATATGAATCTTGACCTGGTTAGCTGTAGGTGTACACAATTCTTTGCAGTCCATTCAAAAGCATAAGGTTCCTTCCTTCATAAGGACATTTCCTCGACTTGATAGAATACACGGGATACGACAACCAGACGCTAGGTGCCCGTATAACAACACATGAGGTACATGCAGCTGCTAGATCATTTAAAAATTCAAGCAAGAATTCGATTACCAACGCGGTAATTAGAATATAAATGTCAAGCAAATCCAGACACTAATAAGCTGTATGAACAAACACTGCGACCACGGTGCAGTTCCCAGATTGGAGACACATGGAGATCATAATAATCACGAAACCCGCGACCCATTTCGCTGACCTCCTCCGTGTGGAAGCTTTATAAAAACTTTATCAAGCCAAGAATAAGTAACTATCTGGAAGTCAATGCCCTTTTTCAGGCCTCTTTCAGGACATGATGTTGGGAAGGGTGGCAGTTCCTGGCCCTACGAGGCTGCGACAGTCGGTCAACGCCGCTTGCGGCGGGAACTAGCCAGCCACCAAATTTTTATCTGTTGTAGGCCTTCATTGAACCTGCCACCACTTTGGTGGCGGACGACGGCTGTTGTTGCGGCGCGCGTCTTTCTCTCCCTCTTCTTTTTCCTTTCTTCTATATTTTCTCATCTGTCGGCACGAGGCAGCGGAGGTGGCTCAGCTCCAGAGCCAGTAGCAGGCCCCTGCATTTTCTTTTCCTTCTTCCTACAGCCACAACAACATGATGTTCGGCTTCAGGCCTGGGCTCACAAAACAAGACGACTTTCTGCAGGATAAGGAGACTCATAAATAGAATAACGGCAAGGAATGGAAGGATTGCACTGGACATAAATTTGAAGGGCGCATTTCACCACATTAGCCATAAAGCGATACTCAGGGAACTTTTATCAACAAATTGCGGAAAGAAGACCTTCGAGTATGTCAAGGCGTTCTTCACGGACAGAACTGGTTAACATTGCCACAATAGGGATAGCGAGGAGGCTCAATCTGCGTCGACTTTGTAACAGTATGGACCCGGAAGGGGTCTACCGGGGGAAAAGGACTGTATCACAAGATGGGTCCAACAAGATACATAAGCTAGTGTGTCTGGTGCGGAGACACTGTTACACTGTACCAGAAAACATGGGGATGTCGGGCTAGCACTCTAATTTATAAAATAGATAGCCACAGTCCTGAACAGTGGGAGGACCTTCTAGTCTACTCAGATGCGCAGCATCAGCTCGTGCTGGCCCAGCGAGCCAGCGCCGTAGCTAAGGTCAACGGACATCTGGACTAAGGACTGCCAACCATTGCTCCCTCAGCAACTCCTTCCTAATCTACTAACCCTAACTCCTAGTTTTCACCAATAACGTTTATCAATCAATATTCGTGTAAATGATGCTGTTGGTTGCCTAAAAAAAAAGAGTTTCTTCTATTGGCAATTGCCGAGTGGAGTGCTCACTTTTTCCTGCTAGCACTCGTGAGTAAGCTGTCCCAGATAAAAACTGCCTAATAGTTGTTAGCGCCATGAACAGTGTGCACTGTGTTTCTGCTTATGCAATCAGAGCAAATGGCAATCAAGAAGGCTTTTATAAAGGAAATGTATGCCTAAAAATGTTTTGAGGAACTGGTGTCAGAGAGTAATAAATTCTTGAGCTAAGAACTTATTGTCAGATTCGTGAGATAATAGGAGTGCGTACAATGTTCCTTGTGAATCTGAAGGCAAATACTTCCTTCTTTTCTGCCAGTTCCCCCTTTTCTGACTAATCCTTCGGCGGTTTTAAGCTATGGCAGTCCAGAACTCTAGGCATCAGTTTTCGTACCAAGTCCCTGCGAGGCTGTTGTCACACTTCCTTAACGCGTGAAGAAAACAGAGCACCATTGGCTTGGATTTCTATTTTGCTTAAGCTAGCAACGCAACGCAACAGGAGCACGGCTTGTCAAGACTCCTTGGATAAAAACAGCATACGAAAGGTGGACTTTAGAAAGCTTGTTGCTCGGATAAGATGGCCCCATGTCATATGGATCGGACTCCAAGCGGGAAGCGCGAAAGCAAGTTTACTTTACAACCAGAAGCAGCAGTGACGGCCTTGCTCGTGCCATGTGGTAGCAGAAACGCGTCTTGTTCAGGCATCGTGCTGAATACAGGCTTACCCCTGGTCGCTGCCCTACAGCCTTTTGCGGCCGCCCGACATCCTCTTCGTCGTCTTCTTCGTCCTCGTAGGTCTGGGCTGGGGGCACGTAGGCCGGTGGGATCGGCACAGCTCCAGGGGGGACGACCGCCGCAGCCAAGGGGTGCTTCTGCGGTGCTGCAGCCCGGTCAACAGCGGCCATCGTTCGATGGTGCGCGTCTGTAAATTAGACAGAACAAAGCGCAAAACTTAAGCAGGATCTTTGCGCCCACCGGACTTCCACGAAGCACGGCACTGTCAGGACTGGTGCTTTCTCTTCCTCTTTCGTTCAAAGCGGTCGGTAGAAATGCTCGTAATTGGGCTGCTTGCTTTGCTTACATTTACAACTGAAAAATACCTGCGAAAGCTTCTGCCTCGTGATATTGACTTTTTATATTATTTAACCTACCAATTAACTTCAGCAAGCACTAAGGCGAAGAATTGAGAGTGACCACCACCCAATCATCATCAGAGTACATTCATGAGAAGCCCGCCGCTTAAACCTTAAGTGCGCTGTGGTCAGCTTCAGTAGACTTCGCCCTATTTTCCATGGTGCACCTGTAGAGTTTTCACCACTGCTCGCTGATCGCAAACAAGCGACTTTCGATAGTCCATCGAGAAGTACCGAATTCCTGTGATTGAGGTTTGTTGCTCGGATAAGATGGGTCGATGTGGCTTGAATCGGATTCCGAGCAGGAAACAAGAAATCATATTTACATTGCAATAAAAAGAGCAATGATGGTCTTGTTCGTGCCGCGTACTATCAAAAACATGTCTTTTTCAGGTATCGCGTTGAATACAGGCTTACCCCCTGTCGCTGCACTACAGCCTTCTGCGGCCTCCAAAATCAATCAGCCAAACTTGCCGTCTGCATTCTGCTTTTCTGGATATGTTCTGCTATCATCTCGAGAAGTAGCCCCAGCAAGCAAAGTGTTGGTGTGTATACGCCGAGGCATTTTACACGTCTGCAAATCTCTACAACCCCACAACACGAATACTATATTTATTTGACCATGAAGCTCCAAAGGACGAGTTTGTGGCTCTTGACTACTGTTCCCAAGGACGCGGGAACTAATCCCAGCCTCAACGGCAGCTTTTCGATGGAGGCGAAAAGCAAGGCGCCCGTGTGCTGTGCTATGTCACTGCACGTTAAAGAACCCCAGGTGGTCGAGATTTCCGGAGTCCTCCACTACGGCGTCTCTCATAGCCTGAGTTGCTTTGGGACGTTAAACCCCACAAACAAAAAGGACGAATTTGGAACCATCTATAATTAGGGTCCAAGCTTATTTGTAGACTAATTTCTGCTCTGCCGAAAAATTGATAAGGGTAGCCTGGAACTGAGTGCAGGTGCAGCAGCTATATTCCAAACTATGGTTCACTTAATGCCGATGTATATTTCGAAGAGCAGACTCAACCATGCAGAGCGAACACCCTATTTGTCAGTTTGGGAATGAGTAGATTCATAGGGAAAAAGTTAAGCTGAGACCCTTCTATGACTAGACAGGAGCGAAACTCAACACCGGAAGTGCTGTTCGCAAAATACCTCCCCCAAAAATACGCCACGCAAAAACTGGGCCTTTGGGAAATTACTGATTACAATTGGTTACGATTGAGTAATGATAGATATCACTTGAGTTCCACTGGACTTGCAAATTAGGACCATTTGGAAAAAAAACAGAAGCAATAATAGGCCCACTTGGTCTGCCTAACTGCGCCCAGAGTATCCATGGAAACATTTGCATATTTGAAAAACATGACAATACTTATAGTTTTTATATTAAGAGCTCTTAAGACCTTAATCTGCAGAATTGTATACATCAATTGCGTTATTTTGCATTTGAAATTAAATGAAATACCTGCGCTGAACTGACAGCCATAACTAGTCCGAGCGCGAGAGTCAAATTTATGGGACATATAAGCGGGAGAAAATGTGTTCTATGCATATATGTGTTTGATGCTTGATTGTGTCATGAGGATGTGTTTTGCAATATGAGATTTAATCGTCTGTCATTAAGTTTCTCATTGTAATTCCTTTTGAGCTTGTGTTATGTAGGTATTGATGAACACGGAATAACTATTAATATGTGATTGTTGCTAGTATCGCACCTTTCGTTGTCCTCCCGAATGTATGTACTACAGTGTGTGTGTATATATACAAGTACCTATGTGTGTGGAAGACAATTCCCTCTACACATAGATTTGCACTCCTTCGTAAAAACGTTGGTACAGTAAGGTTGAGTACCGTGCAACGCCAGCGGAGCTTTTTTTTTTTTCTTGCACCTTAATATAGCTCGTATTGAGCGTTTTGCACGCCCTAAAGGTACGTGTTGTGAACGTCTACTGGGTGCTATTACCTTCACGAAACCTTATGGTTGGAAAAGGGCAAGTCTCTACTGATCCAGCGGTCCAACGGCTTGCTAATTTCCGATTGAAGGTTTTCCAAGCAGTACCAATTAAACTTTACCAATTGTGGTCACTAGCTTTTTTGACGAGGAAGGCATGTTTTCCAGTCCAGATGTCTCGTTACCAGGCCTTAATCGCAGTTTTTGGTCAAATGAAGAGCCAGGCACCTCTTTTGGGCACATTAATAATTGCGAGTCGCGAAGTGTCGCGGGGATCCGAGGGAGCGCGACGAATAGCCCGAACCAGTGGCCGAACCCAGTCATGCTAGAGTAGCAAGGCGCTGGACATTATTACTGGGTTTACGTAGAACAGAAAAATGCCCCGCCGCGGTAGTAAAGTACGTGGTTCAGATGCTCGACTACTGTTCCGGAGTTACCGGGTTCGATCCCGACAGGTGGCGGCTGCAGTTCGTTGGATGCGAAGTGGAGTAGCATCCTTCTGCGATGTCTGTGCACATTAAAGAACCACAGGTGGTCGAAAATTCCGCTATCCTTCACTACGGCATCTCTCATACCCTGAGTGGCTTTGGGACGTTAAACCCTACCAACCAAATCAAAGGAGAACTTCCCTCTGCTCGTTACTTCGAATAATGCGCAAGGGGCGTCAGCGAACGAGACCTTTTTGTTGAAAAACAAGCTTTGCATAGAAGCTGGTTCACCGAGTTCCACAAGAGTTCAAAGTGCGGAGAGCCGTTTTGACTGCGCTCAGCAATACGGATGCAGTGGCGCGGGGCTAGTAAAAGGCGCGGCAGCGCCCCCTGTGGGCGGGAAAGGCGTTCTGCTTCAGCCGCTCCGCTTCCGCGCGCCTCCGTTCGTGCCACTAGACAAGTATTTTAGTTTACTATAATCATAAGCCTCGGACAACGGCTGCCTAAATTATGACCATAATCTGGACCCCAGCACACGCCGGTCTCGCCGGCAACGAGGCTGCCCACATGCTCGCCCGCTCCTCGCTACCTCGGGGTGCTGCGGACGCCTCCACAACATCTAAAACCAAAGAATGTATAGGTACCTTTAGGGATGTAACGGACAACTTGAAGAAAGACCGGAGGATATATCCGCCACCGGTTAGATCCCTGAGTAAAAAGGAATCGTATGACTGGAGAAGACTCCAAGCTCGAAATTTCTTTTCGCCCCTGTGGAGGAGTTGGACGGGCGCCAGAGGGCGGAAGAGGGACGGTGCAGAAACCGAAATTTGTAAATTTTGCGGCCACGTGGCAACATTAGATCATATAATATGGAGATGCGTTCGTGCCCCAGGGCGCAACGCGATTAAAACTAGCGATGAATGGGAGACCACGCTAAGAAGCTCCGACGAAAAAACACAGCGATTCGCCGTCCGCCTGGCGGCCGAGGCTGAAGACCTCTTCTCCTAGACGAGGCCGGGTGTCCTCTGGCCGCGGTGTGACAGACTGCCTCCCCGGACGCCTGCGTGCGGACTCGTAGGTGGCTGCTGCACCATATTCGGCGGAAATAAATGTTCTTCCTCCTCCTAAATTATCAAACAATGTGAAACGCTAACAAGAGGAGCGTCACCATCCCGTCCAGTCCCATCCTTGCAGGACAGCGCAACGCGCAGTATCTGTCACACTTGTTCTGTGGACTCCTGAACCGTCCATGTATCTCGCTCGAGCTGGGCGTCGCGTCGGCGCGGCAGTTATCGACGCGTGAAAATCGTGGGAAAAAACGCTGCATGAATTCCGGCCTTAGGGAAGGAAAGAAGGTGGGAGTGAAAATGGAAAGAGAGGAAGGGGAGCCGCGGTGGAGGGCTCCAGAGTAATTTCGACCACCTGGTGATCTTTATCTTCCACTCACATCTGAGGAGGTGGTGAAAGGGGCTGTTCCTGACCCTACGGGGCTGGGACTGGTAGGTCAATGCCGCTGGCGGCGGGGGCTAGCCTGCCACCGAATTTGTTTTGCGAAAGCAATACTACGCCAGGTTTCGAGCCTTCAGCGTAGAGTGGTCCGGTAGTTACGCTTTACACCACGTGACTTCTGACGTCATACCAGCGCGAGAGCTGGGCTACCAAGTCGGCCCTTCAGCGTAGCTTGGCTCGCAGCCACGCCGGGAGTTTCGCGCTTCTCACACTAGGTGCGCTATAGTCCAACAGGTGGTGTGACGTCATAAACGAGGCGAAAATGGGCTACCAAGTCAGCTCTTCAGTGTAGCGTAGGTACAGGAGTTCTTCACGGCCTCAGCCGCCAGGCGGATAGCCTGCCGCTGAACGGCGGGGTCTACGATCCTCAGCCAAACCTACCAGGCTTCTCTATTATTAATGTCCATGCCCTGAGCCTGGTGAGTCGGCGCATTCCCAAATAATGTCATCTAGTGTGCCTCTTTGGTCGCAATTTTTGCATTTGGAATCTTCCTCCCCGATCTATGTCAGGAATATCCAGACCGGGCAGGTGTAGTTTCCGGCTTGTAACCGCCTCCAAATACGCGCCTCATTGTTAGAGACCGATGCGGGGGTGAGTAGCTCTTTCGATTTAATTTGTAGAATTCAGTGATTTCATTGCATGTTATGGCACAATCTTTTATTCAACTGTAGTCGGGTTGTTCAATTGCTGCCCGGTGGTAGAGATCTCAGACAAGCAAGTGTGCAGCTTCGTTGCCAGGGGCAGATTCATGCGCAGGAATCCATATGATGGAGATTATTCGATTAATTGGGTTAGCAAGGAGGATCCTTTGAGTCTCCTTCGAAACCCTTCCTTTTTCCGAAATTCCAGACAGCTGTTTTGCTGCCACTAATGGCTACTTTTGCCTGCGTGCGAACGCAAGCGAGTGCTATTGAACCTCTTCAGCTGTGTTCGTGTCACGAGTGGGTATCTGCGGGGGGCTTCTACCGACCCCCCCCCCCCCTCCCCTCCCTGGCCTGTGTGCCAGGGGCGAGAAACGGAGGGCCCCTTTTCGGTGGAAAATAAAAGTTTGCATTCATTTATCCATTCGGCGTAGCTTTGGCGTAGCCACGCCGGGTGTTTCATTCTTCTCCCACTAGGGGCGCTGTGGTCTAACAGGTGGTGTCGTCTTCCATTGGAGACACTTCTCCTCTCTTTACTATTTGGTAAGTATAGGAGGGGAGGCTGCGCTGTATAAAGCATGCCAATTCAACGCTTGTAAGACAGACCGGAGGTGGTGAAAGGTGGCTGTTCCTAGCCCTTTGGGCTGGGACGGTAGGTCAACGCCGCTCGTAGCGGGGGCTAGCCAGCCACCGAATTTTTATCTGTTGTAGGCCGTTATTGCACCCGCCACCTCTTAGGTGGTGGACGACGGCTGTTGCAGCGCGTGTCCCTCTCTCCCTCTTCTTTTTCTTCTCTACTTTTTCTCTTCTGCCCGCAAGAGGCAGCGGAGGAGATCGCCCGACTCCTCCGCCTGGAGATCGCCCGACTACTGTGCCGGTGTGCCCGGGTTCGAACCCGACCTCGGCGGCTGCGTTTCGATGGAGGCGAAACGAAGAGGCGTCCGTGTGCTGTGCGATGTCAGCGCACGTTAAAGGTCCCCAGGTGGCCGAAATTACTCCGTAGCCCTCCACTACGGCTCCTCTTTCTCTCTTTCCACTTTCGCTCCCATCTTCCTCCCTTCCCTTACGGCGCGGTTGCGGTGTCCACAGAAAGCAAGTGAGACAGTTACCGCGCCTTTCCCTTCCTATAAATAAATAACAAAAGAGGCAGCGGAGGTAACTCAACTAGAGAGCCAGTACTGGCCCATGTCCTTCTTCCTACAGCAACAACAACTTGTAAGACTGTTCGTCATGCTGTCTGAAAAGCAGAGGGAGAAGGCGGTTCGCCAGTGTGAAGCCAGGAAGCGACAGCGAGCTGCGGAAACAGAGAAACAACGTGAAGAGCGTCGAGACAGATGTTGTCAAGATGCGGCTCGGCGAATGCGTGCTTCTTCTCCAGCCACCGAAGCAGAACAAGACTTACCGGGGTGGGACTTAACGTCTGCTCTGAATGGTGAGGACTCTGTATCTACATGCTTAACAAGGTCCTCTCTAACCAGTGCGCAAAGCAAGAATGCAACTAGACGGTTACAACGTGCTCAAGAAAGTGAAGAGGAACGGCAATGAAGAGGAATGGCGTAGCCAAGGATATTGCTTTCGCAGTCTCCTAGGCTTAACTACAGCTAAACCACTGTGAATATTTTTCTGTTGTAGGCCGTGATTGCACCCGCCACCGCTTAGGTGGTGGACGACGGCTGTTGCGGCGCGCGTCCTTCTCTGCCTCTTCTTTTTCTCTCTTCTGTCCACACGAGGCAGCGGAAGTGGCTCAGCTACAGAGCCGGTAGCAGGCCCGTGCATTTTCTTTTCCTTCTTCATACAGCCACAACTAAACCAAGAACCACTCACATCGCACAGCGTACCAAGCCTCTTCGTTTCCCCTCCATGAAACGCAGCCGCCGGCGGTCGGGATCGAATCCGGGCACTCCGGAATATTAGTCGGGTACCTTAACTACTGCACCACCGCGTTGGGGCCGCCCAAGAAAAAACCTTTTCGCTATTGCGGCACCAGTCCTGGCTGCTAACAAGAAACTCCTAGGGAGTCGCAAAAGCTATGTAAGGGTTACCTGATGTAGTGTAAAAGCCACGACTTCGCCATAATTCCAGGGTAGGTGCTGTAGTGCTTTGAAAGGTTTTAAGGCGAAAGCTTTACTAGCTCATGCTCGCGGCTACGATCGTGTCCCTGCATCCGTCCGTAACGCTTTAGTTTAATGACGTCATCACTGGTGCAGTGTGTCGTACCTTGAAATAAATGATGACGGCATCAGTTGTGTAGTGTGTCGTACCTTGCAATAAATGGTGACGTCATCAGTGGTGTGTCGTGCCTTGAAATTATATTATGACATCGTCAATGGCGTAGTATGTCGTACCTTGAAATATATTATGACGTCAATTGTGGTGTAGTATGTCGTACCTGAAAATTATAGACGTTATCATCAGTGGTATAGTATGTCGTGCATTGAAATTTAGGATGACGTCACCAATAGTGTAGTATTTCTTACCTTAAAATAAATTATGTCATCGGTGCTGTAGTATTTTGTACCCTGAAATCGATGAGGTCATCAGTGGTGTAGTATGTCGTACCTTTAAATAAATGATGTCATCAGTGATGTAGTATGCCGTACTTTCAGAGGACAAGGGAGAGTTGTTCGGGATGACTCAATCGTCGGTGGCGCGACCGAATCTCCTCCACGTCCTGCAGACGGGCGAGGGCTGTGCATTCTCCCTCGAGCGCCGGGCTTGGCCAGCGTTTGCACACACACGCACGCACGCACACTCGGCGCGTGGCACGCACACGACGAGACACGTTCGCGGGAGGAAGCGTTGGGCGGTCGACCGGACGGCGCCGAAATGGCCGAAACGCTCGCTGCTTTGCCTGCTGCTGCGCGGTGGCCGCGTCAGCTGTCACACTTGTCGGTGGCGAAACGTAACAGTATGCACCGCCAAACCTTCCTCTATAAATCCATCGCTTCCGTGGTTCATCCAGAATCTGATATAGCCTGCATAGATACTATAGTGAAGTCCCTGTATCTTTGTGAGCTTGCTCGGTAAGCTAATCATAGCTATGTTAAAAATGTTGGGCGCGAGCACCGATCGAAGGGGTCCCATGGGCTCTGAGTCGAACCCCTTTCTGACTACAATTGACAATGCTGATGTCAGCTGTTTTGTTCGTTAAAAAATCTTTAATATAATTGTAGACTCGGCTTTCTACCCTGGATCACTGTGGTTGTCTAGGATGGACGTAATCAAAGGCCTTCGCCACATCAAGGCCTACCATTATCCTCGTGTCTTTTGTTTGTGCCTCTGTTATCTGATGTTTCAGCTTTACCATGACGTCGGTTGCAGATAGTTTTCATCGAAATCCTATCACAGTGTCTGAATAGACCTCGGTATCTTCTAGAAATCTGTTAAGCCTAGTTTGCACAAAGTGCTTCATGAGCTTTCCCACGCATGATGCAAGCGAAATGGGCCTAAACTTTTCTAATCCCAACGTCTTCTCAGATTTGGGTATAAAGACTACGTTCGAAAGATTCCATTCATATCGGACTGTGTATTTATTTTGACAGTCTCCTATGTATGCTGCTAGGTTATCTATCTCCCTATCACATAAATTCCGTAGAATTTAATTTCTGTCCCGATTTGGACCAGGTGCTTCGTTTTAACCTTTAAATGTCGGCCCTCACTTCCGCTGCAGTGCTCGGGGCATCTGGTGTCTCATTCACCCCTCGCAGCTGGGTTGCACCTGTCGAAGCAATATACCTTGCCTGAATCTCGTCCAATAGTTGGCCCTCCATTCCCGAGTAGGTATATACCGCTTTCTGAAGCTGTTGGTCTGCCGGCACTTTGCTTTATTCTGTTTCTATCAAGTGTGGAAACAGCTTCCAGGTTGTTCACGCAGTCCACTAGTTGCGCTCTAAATTATCGCACACTCTGTGCCAATTTTGCCATAATTAATTATGGACCGTGAGCTCCGTGCCATATTGTTCTATCTCCTTCCTGAGTCGACCTATCTAATTCCGCAGACTTCTATCCCGTTTTCTAGTTGCGAGCTGCTCCTCCAAGGTTTTCTTTTTGTGCCACATGATTTAGGTTTCGTTTCCTTTGCAGCGCCTTCACCTGGCTGTGCTGAGAACGCAGCCAGCGCGCAGCCACTCGAAGACGAAAATAAGATAGCGCCTATCTGTGGCACCTGCAACCACGGTTGGCAGTTCGGTTTCAGTCTAGATCCGATTCGATCTTATTCCTTCGCTCCTGAGGCCTTAGACCTATAGGTTCAGAGATCTTAACATTCCAAAAGCATTCAAGCTATGAGGGCTGTCGTATTGGAGGCCTGCGGGAATTTCGAAGACATGGGGCTCTTTAACGTACAGCGCGTTGCACAATTAGAGGCGCGATGTAGAATGCTTCTCCCAGCTAAACCATGAAATCCTCGCAGTTAAAATTTTGCAAAGAAAGGGCATTTTGTCGCTAGTATTTTTTAATGCGAAATTTGTTTGGGGTACTTGCCTGATTCGATCAAAAGAAGTCAAATGTTCCCATCTTATGCGGCGGCGACGACGCCAGACGAGCCGCTGCCCCAGCAATGTTACTGGTGGCGCCACCTCATGCTGCTACAACACCTCTGTAGCAGGAAAAGAGGGGGTGAACGTTTCTGGCAGAAGGTTTGAGTTGTTGTAAGCAGCATGAGGTGGCGCCACCAGTACCACTGCTGAGGGAGCGGCTCGTCTGGCGTCGTCGCCGCCGCATAAGATGAGAACATCTGACTTCTTTTGATCGAATCAGGCAAGTACCCCAAACAAATTTGGTATTAAAAAATACTAGCAACAAAGTACCGTTTCTGTGCAAAATTTGAACTGCGAGGATTCCGCGATTTAGCTGGGAGAAGCATTCTACATCGCGCCTCTAATTGTGCAACACGCTATACTTTAGAAACCCACAGCAAAGGGTCAACCACACTTTCCGTAAATACCGCTCCGCGTGCCCATGCGCGTGCTTTGCACCATCGTACATAACCGGGTAGCGAATAAATACACAGTGGCGCACGAGTACGGGGTCTGGGAGTAGTACTTCGTGTCATCCGCATTTTTGGAGACTTTGCCACCGGTTTGGGTGCAGTGATGATCCGCACGTGCGTGCCACGCACAGCCGTATTCCCTGTAGGTGTGACTGACCATGTACATGGGGGTTTTGCCTTACGCCTTCACTGGGTGCCGCCGCGACCCGAATTTGATCCGTCATCCTTAGGCGAAACACTGAAGCTCCCAAACCGCAGAGCCATCGCGACAGGGTTGTGTTCGCAAATGGTTCTGGCGATTGTCACGGAGCGGAACTTGCCACATGGGGTCCCGTTCTCCTGTTATAATAAATAATGCTTGAAATAAATGTTCTAAGTTGTTTAAGGTAAATAGAGTGACAATAGTTATTTTGCTATAAACTTGGTTCCAGGTCACTAAAGTCTTAGATCCAGAGTTCGTTTGAACAAGAAAAATAAATACACAGTCCCAGTTAAGTGAAGAATCAGGCGCTTGTTCGATCAGTTTATTTCCAGATTTTTTTTTTTTTTCAATGTCGTCAAATATTACGCTCATGGCTTCTCAACCTACTGCCTTTTGGAAATAAATGAAAAGAAGCTTTGCCACTGTTAGGTCAGGGAGTCCTTTGAAGGTACAGGCCTGCAAAATAGAGAAACAACGAGCTCAGGGTGAGCGGCAAGGGTGAAAGAGCCAAGTAAAGATCATTTCATACACTCCGATTGCTGTCGTATCGCAGCGCGATATCACCAGTCCTGCAACAAAAATGAGGGTCACTTTCGTTGGAGAACGACTCCGACTGGCTTTCAACAATATGGTCGCATTGCAGCACAGCTGGTGCGACCGAAGCGAACGGACCTGTCTCAGGCAAGAGGTTTCCGCGAGCAGTTTGTCGGAAATGAAGAAGCCGAAGCCATGGAAATTGCCTCCTCAACAGTAGGAATTGTTTTGACTGTTCGGTATTTGTAGCTGGGAAGCCACTTCTAGAACCACCGGACCGTTCACCTGATCTAACACTGGGCTACCTGTCGCTTTGATCAAAATCTGCTTGTATCGAGAAAATGAGTTCCTCGAGGAGTGAGAGCTGAAATGCCATAGAAGTAGCCATCTCGACGTACCTACTGTGATCACATGCCCTAGCACAACACTACTACTTTAGGGTAGCTTATGAGGTTTAACGTCCCATAACGCTATAATAGACGCTGTATAGTAGTGGACGCCGAATATTTCTATCGCCTCAGGTTCCTTAACGAGCACTGAAAGCGCAGAGTACGGGCGCCTTTCTTTTCGCGTCCATTGAAAGCGGCTGCCAGGGTTAGAATTCGATTCTGTATCCTTAGGTACAGCAGTCAAGCGCCTTAGCCACTCTGCTACTGCGGTGGGGCAGCACACTACTGCTCGTAGGGGCGAACAAGCGCACAAACTTCAAATTATTTTTCTCACAAGTACATTGTGTTCCATTTCAAATGCTATGCAAATAAAATGAAGCGATTACAGCACTTCTGACATTAAATTTGGTAACTTACTGTTACCAAACCAAAAAAAAAACAAAAAAAAAGCATTCGTGGTGTCCGCTTCTCCTCTGTCCCTGTCTCTAGCGCTAGTTACCATGTGCAATCAATCTAAAGAACACCAACTAGCCCAACTTTCCGCTTTAAATGCCTAATTGTACAAACAGGCAAGTACGACTTGTATCCCTAAAATACACAGATACATATGTGTGTGTGTATGTATGTATGTATGTATGTATGTATGTATGTATGTATGTATGTATGTATGTATGTATGTATGTATGTATGTATGTATGTATGTATGTATGTATGTATGTATGTATGTATGTATGTATGTATGTATGTATGTATGTATGTATGTATGTATGTATGTATGTATGTATGTATGTGTGTGTGTGTGTATGTATGTATGTATGTATGTATGTATGTATGTATGTATGTATGTATGTATGTATGTGTGTATGTATGCATGCATGTATGTATGTATGTATGTATGTATGTATGTATGTATGTATGTATGTATGTATGTATGTATGTATGTATGTATGTATGTATGTATGTATGTATGTATGTATGTATGTATGTATGTATGTATGTATGTATGTATGTATGTATGTATGTATGTATGTATGTATGTATGTATGTAAAGAACACCCGTAGTCGAAATTTCCGCAGTCCTGCACTACGGCGTCTCTCATAGCGTATATATAACATAGTGTGTCCCAGCTAACTTGGAACAAGGTTTTAAAAAATTACGGTTTCCCAAGAGCGAAAAACGTTCAAGATGCTCCCAGTCGCCTATTCTAACCTCCAGTCATTTTCTTCGTTCATTACAGTTGATTAATTAGTAAAGTCTAGTTAGCTTATTTTAAAATGTTGGCTTGAGAGAAAGTGTCTCTCAGTTTCTATGTGAATTTGTTGCACTGTGCTAGAGAAATCGTATTTTTTAAACACTTGGTCCAAGTTTGGCTGGTACATCACGTACACACACATATATATATATATATATATATATATATATATAGGTGAAAACTCTTGCCTGCAGTATACCTTTCGACTGACAAAGTTAATGCATTAGCAAAGTTTAATTAGGTAACTGTTTTTAGTTGTCTTGCGCAACAAAGCGGCTCTTAAGAAATTGTAAATAGTCTTTGAAAACGCCTGCCTTAGCTGTTTGCCCGAAAGTTACTTTTTTTCTCTTCCTATTTACGCAGACTGCGACAAGTAAACACAAATGCTTTACCAGCTGCCCCTTCACACCTATCACCCTATCCACATGCAAAGCACTATCGTGAACAGCATTCCAGGAAAACAGTGAATTTCATTCTGTTTATTTATATGTTCTAAATTTCGGAGAGTAAAAAAAAAGGAATTCCGACAGGGTACCGCGATTCTGGATAGCCCCCAGTATCCCTAAGCTAGGACACATAATTAGAACCTTAATTACGTTTTGCCGCCACGCCCGGCATATTCCGGGCGATGTCTCTAGTCTTCACCCGTTTTTGTTTTGTAGACTATCAGAGGTAATTTTATGTGGTCTATGGGAGTGAACTGCGCAGCAAGCTATATATTGAGTACATTACATAGTTTAGTGATTAGATGGCTAGCTAAAATTGAATAATTACCTTTTTTTGTATTTATTGGACATTATCAGATTGGAAAAATGAAGGTCGTCGATATCAAAGATGGATTATTTGGAGGCTAGCAAAGAACAGCGCATTACAAAAAGTATGAGTCAAAACAGCTTACCTCGAAAAGCAGCAAAGAAACAAAAAAGTGCATTAACAAAACGGCGCACGCAGTAAACAGCAAGGCGATCAAAACAGCGCAGCGCAGTATTGTGCAAAATTGCGAGAGCGGTGAAATGTCATAGTCAAAACCTAGAAGGTTAATGAACACTGCATACCGCAGTAGAGTTTGGAGTTATGGATTGTTATTTTTGTTGATTGATAAAAGAAAGGGGGCTATGAATTAGTTTTTTAATAGACTAGAAAGCTTGGCGACTGGAAGATTGTTAGCTGAATTTGCTATTTTCGCTGCCCAATCGGAAAAAAAGACACAAGGTAATGTTTTTACGCTTGAATGGAACACAAAGGAGGGCGAAATGGAGGCTGTCCGAGATGCGGCGCCTGTACTGTGCTTTAATGCATTACTGAGTGAAGGCGATGACCATTACAAGGATTGTATACGGTGTGAACGATGCGAGAGAAGTGACCTACATATGATCATTTGTTTGTGTGGGTTCCTGAAGCATATAGAGTTAGCTTTTTGTCGATTTAACGCTATTGAATCTGAGCAAGCCACACTACTACCTCGCGTATGCTTTGGCGAAAATATTACGTCCTGAGTAAACACCTCAGATAACGCTAGCCAAAATGTCATCTTCCCATTTAAAATATTTTGACGCCAGTCTCAAGAATCCCAGAACACATCAATATTGAATATCAATGGTACCAGTGCACTTCTCTGCGGAACAAGAATATTTAAGGCGAAAGTTCTTATAGGTCCATAAGTGTACGTAGAATATGTTCCGCCCACAGATGGTGTCACACTTCCTCTGTCGAAGAATGACGTGGTTTATTTGCAAAATAGTGCTTGTATACGTTTATAGGGTACAAAAATGTCTGTATGCGCGAAATTCCATTGTAGTTAATTACAGCCAAAAGTCAATTCGACGTTTAAATAGACGTGAACATCGATACAGTGTGCAGACGTCGAGCAGCGATGGACGTCAAAATTGTCAAAAAAACATTAGACAGCTTTAATCTGTGGTCTCGTCATTGCGTTGTAACAACGAATACAGTCAAGAGTAAAAGAGGAAAAGGTAGTGAAGAAATAAAGAGTAAAAACAGCAAAAACTGAAAAAGTATAAAGGGTAAAAAGAAAAAAGCAAGCAAGAGAATAAGGAACAGAGAAAAAAAAATTACAGAATCAAATGAGTCAAAAGCGACAAACGAGTTCAAAAAGTCGCAGGAAAGACTTTCGCCTCCTTAAGAGAGATCTAAATGCCTACAACGTATTTTATAATTCAATTCGCTGCGGTTGTTCCTAATCCTAAAGCACTATACTCTGAGGTTTTCAAAGTGCCCACGAAAACGCAAAAGAAACTGTCATTCAGTAATTAAATGTTTAATGTTTTCCATCGTTACTTTATTCCCTATAACATTAAAATATTTTAAGAGTAAGAACCTTCCCACTGCTCCCTGTTAAAATAGTTATGTCCGGTTGAGCTTCAAACGCGCAATACTCAACCAAAGAAAACTGGAAACAGTATGCAATAAGAAAGAAAAGAATTTTAGCACGGCGAAGACTTGGCAAACCTCAGGTACATGATAGATCCCGAAGGAAGCAAGCTGGCCAATAGCCGACATTTATAAACACTTGCGCACAACTACGATGGCTCGAAGAAGGATCTCCTGAACGACGTCGATTAGCGATACATTGGTGAGGCAGAAAGAATATTCCTCCCGAGTGATCAGGGTCAAGCAACCGCCGAGCTTGCCGCAGTAAGGGCAGAGATTAACAAAGTGAAGGCAGTTCGGCCGCAGGATTGGACAACATGGTCAATAAGATGCTCCGAAGGAGGCGGGTTCAGTGCCCGAAGAATGAAAGACCCCGCATATCATAATAATCCCAAAGCCAGGAAATAAACCCCATCTCGACAAAGTACGGCCTATTTCGCTGAAATCGTGCGTGGGGAAACTTATGGAACACGTGGTGCAAGCCAACTCAAATAAGCACTTGGAAGAAAATGGGTTTTACCCGGACACCATGATTGAATTCTGGTGCCATCTATCTACGCAAAACATAATTCTAAAGCTGCATCACTAGTGATCGAGGCTAAAACAAAATATACGATCACCCCTGGGATGGAAGCTGCCAAAGCATTCGACAACGTCAAGCACAAAGTGATCATAAACAACCTGCAGAGTGTAAGGAAACGAATGTGCGAAAGATAATAACGGGACGCTCTGGGAACATTGCCTTTCGACAGAAGAACCTCGCAGGGATCAGCTTAGGCAAACAAGCAGCACCACGATGTTAGGGTTTCTCAAAGCCCGGAAAAAAATAGAAAAGCTAAACCATAGCATTTAAGCAGATGGTATCACCCTCTAGATTGCGAATGTAAGAGGCTGCGAACGAGTTAGAAAATCATCTCACAGAAAAGAGCTTAATATGCTGGCCCGAAAAATTGGGTCTCTTTATACTTTTATACTTCAAGCACGAGGGGCCAGCAAGAAGAACCAAGGTCCTCCATGCCATCTCCCTGCCCTCCGCTTAAGTGTGCGAGTAGGGCGGAATGTAGTAAAGCAATCAAACTGAAATGGGCATGTGGCGGCATGAAAACGCAAGACACAAATGATTCTTCTGCGTCGTTGGAGATATGATCATGGAGGAGACAAGAAGACTGATAGATTGATTGCCAACCGATGTTAGGGCATGAAAACAAGTGGGGCGTCCAGGCCTTTTGTATCAGTGGGGTCGCCGATTCCACCATTTACCTTGTTAGCAAACACTGGATGGTATGTGCAGAAAAAAGGACCAATATTGCTCTCCGTTTTCCGGTCTGTACATCCGCAGACAGGCTATTAAAGCTGGTAATCTCAAATATATTGCAACAGCCGATATATCCCGGACGATGATGAATTATGGAAGGTATTGAATGAGGACCCACACCATAGGGCATATTTTAAGCGAAATCTGCAGTGAGAACCGCAGATCCAAGCGAGGACATTTCTGTCCGCATTGGGAATGAAATGAATATTGCCCTGCTCCCAAGAACATTCACAGTATGCATCACGAGGAAAGAAGAAAGGGCAGGGTCGAAGCACTTCGGTGAATATTTGAAGACAGGACGTCTACTCTATACTTTGACGCAGCTGAATAAGAAGGGGGAAGGAACAAGGTTTCAGTTCCATCCGACGAGAACAAATACACCCGTGCTGCACTGTCAGGACTTGTTCCACAGTGACGGCAGGAGTCCCCATTGGACTAGCAATCACTTCCAAACATGATATGGTCACAGTAACATGATATCGTAACAAGAATTGAAGATAACTACTGTGGTCGCGTATCGACGGAGGCACCAAAAAGCTTGGAGAAATTCCAAATTGAGGGTCAGATGTTCCTTACCATGGCCTCCACGAACCAGGCTTGGCCGGAAATGAAAGGGAGAATGAACTAGCTCGAGGTCTCAATTTCAGAGCCTGCTCACATCTCCCATCACACCCGTACAAACTTCTACGCATCTCCATTCACATCTCCACAACTTGTAGGAAGGTATACGTTCATAGAATAAAGGAAGTAATCCAACATGACAGACTAAGCCGCCAGCTGTATCCGGAAGATGATAGCAAGCTGAGCAAAACGGAAAAACTAATTCGGAGGTGGTCACAGACACGATCATACCCGCACCTTAACGTATGAAGCGAAATATACCCGGGGCAATATCACGGAAAATGCAAACACTGCTATGAACACGCAGACCTGATCCACATGATATAGACGCTTAGGAAATTCGAAATTCAGAGATAATTAGAATTAAAGACACTTGTAGCGATCAGCTCGAAACCAGAGAACAACAAGGAGTTATCAGTCAAGCACCGGCAGTCACCAGGTCGCTGGGAAACCAGGCCGACGCCTAGCCTTGGAAGTTAAAACCTCGACTTAGAATGACAAAATAATAACTTCTCTCTCTCACTCACACACTCTCTCTCTCTCTCTCTTTCTCTCTGGTTACGCAGCGACATAATTAGAAAATTTTAAAAGCACAGCTGTGTGTCTTTCCCTAGCGCAGACGTAGCGTGATGTGTTATTTAGTTCTTTTTTTTTTTTGCAAGACGGCTGCATTCACAGGTGCACGCATTTTTTTTCCAAATATATGCAAGTGGAGATTTGATAGCTATCGGTCTCTACTTTGCGAAATCAAGCTTTAAGCAATCACTTTTCTTTACTATTTCAAATACAGGACACATCCCTGCTGTTTTCAGTTCTTATGGCAGTATTTTAGTACTTTTTTATATCTGAAGAACTATACCTTTTTATGAGTTGAAGTTGTATTGAAGATCACTGCATTGGATCTTATTAAAACCTTGTGGTTTGAATCTTTTCACTGTGCACGCGCCTTGGCGCCTGGCAGTCGCGACCTGGTTTGACATTAGTACCTCCCTTGTATAGACCAAAGGGGTTAACTAGTTCTGTACGGGGAGCCTTGCCCTGAGGAAATGGTTCTGCCGTGACATTCTCACCAGCCAATTCTTCACCTCCAAAAAAGAAGGCGTTTATTGTCTACACCTGCTGTGTACAGCCTAAGGGCAAGCGGCCGGTGTCTTACATGCCATCATCGCCGTCGCTCCTGTGGCCTATCCGATTACTCTAGTGAGTATAGTATCCCCAGGGAGTTACTGGTGCCTTAATCCGCATGGCATCACAGAGGTAAGAGAACATCTGTATTTCTCGACACCGTCGCCGGCAGCGCACCTCTTCACTCTTCAGGAAGACGCCTGTTCCGTCTTCTCCAGTTTGAGTCAATAAAAGCGTGGAATACGAAACCGAGGAACATTCACGCCAGGTGAACATTGTGGATACTGTAAACACGGATGGAGCACCAGCATCATCCAAGAAAATCAAAACACACGATAACATGAGTGTGAAAATCTACCAAATGGATTTATATTTGAAAATCGGCTCCACGTACCTAGGCCACCTGAAAGCAAATTGCCAATGAAGACAATGAAGTGCGTCTATGTCTACAGAGATCTTCAAAAGAGAGGAAACGACAAATACAATTTTACCTAGCACATGAAAAAAATATATATTATTTGTACCTTGAGCTAATGACTCTTTTGAACTACTTGCACCATTTTTCGTGGTTACACCTTTTTATTAACGGCCAGTTATTCGCGCTGTAATCGAATTCTGAACTTCTGACTGCATTGCAGACCTTCAAACCGGATAAACTTCGCGGAAGTTTACACTTCACTCAGCCTTTCCCGGAGGTATTCCAGAAGGAAAATAAATCGAGATATCATTACGAAGGTCTTATTAGTATAGCATAAAAAGGAAAGAATCCGAGAAACGTTTACTGGATCTTGTAAAACTATTTTTTTTTATTACGCAAGCTTGCCTTAAGGCATATATAAAAATCTATGTAAATTAATTTCCGCAAGGAACTGCAGAAGGTTCCTGCTCTTGTCGTTGTCGGTGAGCCATTTCGAGAAGTCCTCGTTACTTGTTGCGGTTAGTCGCACTTCCTGCTGAATCTGTGTCCTTGATGCCCTTGTCCCCGCACAAGTCCACAGCAGGTGGCAAACATCCACTTCCGCAGCTGGTGTGGAACACTTCGGGCATGGGGTGGGTCCGATTTTACCATTCGCTTCTTCTAAGCAGCCAATAACTCCAATTTGGTAAATGGTGATGTTATTCCTGTTTTATCAACCACATCCACTGTAGGTGAAGGCGCCGGATACTGTGTACGGTTTGAGAAGAAAAGGGCAGCAGCCTGATCTGCAAACTCTTCTGGTGTGGGCTGTAATGCGAGTCTAATACTTCACGCATGATCTTTACCTGCCGCCTCTTTTTCATGCCACGTACAGTCCTCCAGAGGGCCTTGTTGGTCGTTCCTGAGCCCAAACGACTGCACCAGTCATCCCACCTCCTATGAGCCAGCTGTTTTTCATATCAGCGTGCCTGTTCCGTCACTCTGTTTACCTCAATTGTTCTTTGCACGTCTTCAGGATGCCGACCAGCCTGTATCTCGGCCCGTTTTCGGCGTGCCCAAAGTTTTAGTAGGTGAAAGTCGGGAGTTGGCTGATCTTCGTCCACTGATGTTGTAATTATGTGACCCTTGAGTATCGTTTGAAGGGTGGTAACAAGAGCATTCGGGCTATGAATGAATTCGAGTATACTGCCGTACACCATCCCAGTGTATTACAGAAGCCTACTTTCGAATTTTCTTCATATGTCCCAAATTAAGACCAATACTAATGGGGGCATTGTCACTACCCCTCGCATCTAATTACGCTTGCCATTGTGGTGCACAAGGGACCTTCCACCACGTCGTCTGGTGAGTGTGTTTGTGTTGCAGGTATTGGTGTGACTCCTGGATGATTTAGCAGTGTAAAACTAATTGCTGGGCTAGTTGGTGCATAGCTCTTAAAAGGAAATATAAACCGCACTAACAAATAGACACAAATAGATGACGGGATGCGCGCTTTGAATTGTCGAAGTTATCGTTTTCTGGAGCTTTATTGAAAACCAAATACCACGTTTCAGTCACGTCTTCAGGAAAACAATAACCTGCCGTAGGAGTAAATTGAATTTATGCGTAATGCGACATTGTAGAGAGGGATTTTTCAATCCTGTACTAACTTTTATTTTAAAACCTACGAGAGGCATCTGTGCGCCCTGAAAGGTGGCTTTCAAAGCAAAGTAGGCATCATGAAAATAAAGTAGGCTTGTTGAGGGGACGATTATTGAACTCCAATTAAATATCGTTTTATTTTCTTTTAAGGAACAAGATAATGCGTCATTGTAGACAGTAAACATATAAGACGGGAAACCCATCCTTGTAAGTTCTCCTCCGGCAGTGTGGTTCGAAATACCTGGGGCTAGAAAGAGGACATGAAAGCTCGTTCAGAGCTTCTTCCAGCTTAGCGAAAAAACAGCAACCTCTCGGCTTAAGCCCCTGCCTCATGTTTGTTATTTACCGTTCGCGGTTATGACTGCGGAATTTCTCCGCTCCCGCTGCGCTGCACCGTCCTGCGCGGCACAGTTTTGTTGGTTTGCTGCTTTTTCCGTGTGATGTCTTGTCGCTGTGCTGTTCTACACGGTGGGCTGTTCTATGCGGTGTGCCGCTTTGACGCAGGTTGTTTTCTCGTGTACTGTTCTTTCAGGGTGCCGATTCTTTGTTTAAGTTATGCACATCGGAAACATTGATAAAAATATTAAACGCCAATACGCATCTGAAAGATTGATGTGTTGGCTTTAACCGATTGAATATTTGTAGAATGATTGCGCTGGGCGTCATTCCCACCGTGGTCATGTTGCTTCCCTCTATATAGAAATGTAAGCCATTCCATTTTATTACTGTTCGATACGTGAAAACCATCTCAGTGTGCTCTTAAATACGTATTTTCGACGTTCGATATCTCTAACCAGGATGCCAACTAAGACGGTTTAGAAAAGGAATCATCGTAGACATTGACGGCCATGAATTGTGCAATACAATAACGTTCCTTAAACTTTAAATAAAAGGATTATTAGTAAATTTTATTTAAATGCCTATCAGTAATCTATGTAAGGTACATAATGTTCCCATTTCTATATAGACCACAAATGCAGAGATCACACCCAGCTACTTCTCATAGCTTATAAAATATAAATCTCTTAACGGTAAAAAATCACCAGTTATAATGAGAGAGGGAGTGATGAGGATGTTCAGTCTGCCACATGCACTCTTATTAAATAGCATCCGTGTTTATGTCAGTTTTCAGAACTGAACTTCTTAGCGCTGATGCCAAGCATGCCAAGCATGTTTACTTTCTATTCAATGTTTTGTTACCAAGCATGGCCTCCGATGTGTGACCACGCTTTGTATTTTAAGAAGATAGACAACATGCAAGGCTTTGTTCTTCGAAGAATATCATCGACTAAAATAAAAAAAGCACCGTTTGCTGTACTAAAACGACAATCTGTAATGGTCGGCTGACTATTCTGGCCTGTAAGAATAATTTACTGCACTCACTAGCAGCTTCCTCACGCTGTCCTTCTGTTCAGTTGTCACCGTTTCCTCTTCTTTCTGAAAAGAATTTTTTTGTTTGTTTATCAGCAATTTCACAGCAACTGTGTTAGCACACGTGATCTCACCATGATATAGGGCTTATTTTTCCTTTCACTTTTTTGTGATTCCCTTCTTTTGTCATGACCTCATAATATATTTTGGGATAGCTACTTACAGTTACAACAGATATGCTGTAATACATTGTGGACGCCGGCGTAGTATTGCGCAGACGCATATGATCGCGCTTTCTAAAGCTCCAGGAATGTACTTAAAGCGCAGCTGCACCATTTCTTGAGAATTCTGCGATATTCAAGAATTTGAATCTCCATAAGCTGTCGGTAATGCTTGCAAAGTGTTTTTGTGCTATCATTAAAACTGATGAAGTAATCAACGATTAAAATTCGAGCTTCTCCTCACCGCACTGAAGGACTACGCAGAAGCTCGATGATGACGTCACGGACGGTAATATTTCTTCTTTTCGTTACCTTCACCCACATCCTGCGGTGCCTTTTATGATGCCACCAAACAATGTTTCTGGGCCTTCAATTTTGGTAGCCTTGTTTTTACTTCTTCCAACCAAGCCGTTCTATGCGGGAAACATACCGGTACCGTTAATGACGTCATCGTGTGCCCCCCACGCGTCGCTGTGTTGTGCGGAGAAGCCTAATAGCCGAAGCGGTTTAAATCGCTATTTGCGCCATTGTTTGAAATGCTAGCGCGAAGATATCTCGCATGCTTAACCTGGAAGCTGTAATTATTCGATTCCTCGAAACTCATCAAAATCTACAACCGGTGCAGTTTCCCTTTAAGTCCGCTTAGGTGCCGTAATGTGAAGACATTTCATTTACTGCTGCTGATTATGTTGCAGCAGTACCATTTCTTCATGCCTTTGCCGTTCGTGACACGCGGTTGTCGCCATGAATCTTTTAATTGAAGCTTGAGGCTCACTCGCTGCGAGAGATGGGTCGCTCAGAAGCGAGCCGTGTGTTCTGAACCGCTCTTTCAAAAGAGTAAGCTGAGCCATGCCTTACTAGATGTGAATGGCGGTTCTTTTGGAGAGTCGGCTCTGTCTCGTTCAGTAATCGCTCCGTCGAAGCCCAGGGTCATCTAGTCGGTGCGACTTCAGCGCCATCTATTAGCAACGCGAGAAATTACCTGCCATCCAGCCATTCTTACAAGAGTCGCAGCCATCCCCTCACCTTCGGCCGTCTTTTCAGCCACTCTTTCCAAGAGGCGAGAGTGAGCCATAGCTCACTGAGCGGCGGTTCTCTTGGGGAGCCGTCGTTCAGTCAGCCACGAAGAAGCATGAGGGATGGCTCTTTTAGTTAGCCTTTGTTCAGTGAGCCGCGAGGAACCGTAAGCGGCGGTTTTTTTTTTTATTTTTATTAGAGCCGTCGGTCAGTGAATTGCGACCAACCGTAAGCTGTTGTTCTTTTGGAGAGCCGTCGTTCAGTGAATCGTGAGGAACCGTTCCGGCAAGGCCGGGATTTCTGCTAGGTTATACTTGGTGCGATTTGGGCGACATCCATTAGTTGTGCGACAAAGCAACTGTAGTGGGGAGGGGGATTAAGGCGGCCTACAAAGACACGAAAATGATCGAGATGGCGGCGGCGCCACTCTGTTACTATGTTCACTGGAAAAAACTGCATAGTCTGCCGTCTCAACGATCCACTCTCGCTGCTGGACGCAGTCGGAGCGCGGTCGGGTGGCTTCGTGCAGGCCACCTAGCAATGCTGCGGGTATCCTTCAGGTGACCGTCGCCGGTTTCGTGCGTCTTGTTTTGCTTGTCGCGACTGGAATGCTTTCAATGCTTGCTATGCGTATTTTTCTAAGCTGCGTTACAACACGGTGAATTTCGAATGCATAGCCTCTTCCAAAGCCCAAAAGAATAAGTGCGGTTCCTTCACGTACAAACAGCACCGACTGCGGCAAGTCGTCTGCTCTAAACGAGAAATAGATGCTTTGGAAAATTAAAACCGCGTTTTACAACATGAACGAAGAGCGATGCGACTTGAAGTAGAGACAAAATGAATGAATTCATTAAATGATTATTTAATTAATTCATTAATGAAAATGGTCGGAGCGTGTATGTGGAGGCAAAACAGGAAGGTTGAACAAGTGGTATAACTAGAGGACCCGGGAAGAAACCTGTCGCCACGTATAAAGGAAACATGGGCAGAAACCGGAGAGTTAAGAGCCGTGGGCCTTGAGAAAGCCAGCCGCAAAGTTGAGCAGGAAGTTTATAAGAATAATCGAAAAACGCAAGAGATATAGAAAGTGTGAGAGATAAAGAGATGGGCCAAGAAAGCAAGCAAGATAACGAAGCAAGGCGTATAAGGCAAACAAGAAAGGAGGACGGCCAAAGAAGCACAATTCACAAAAGAGAAAAGGCACTATCCCGGACTTTAGATACTGTATTAAAAGCGCTGCATTTAAAATATACTTCAGGCTCGCCCCTGAGCGAGTCAGTCACCCATTCACAGTTACAGATTTAAGTGAACCGTTGAGCCGTTCAAATGAGCCGGCTCATTTCAGTGAGCTGAGCTGTTCCTAGCCGCTCACTGAAGCTAGCGTTTTGCCAATCTATATCTGCTGCTCCCTGCAGCATGAGTCTGCTCTTATTTTATGTTTCGTGTTATTCTCACTAGATGGCGCAACGTGTCTGTTTAACTCTAGATTCATTGTCTTTATTTTTCTTCAAATTTTAATGCGCAGATTTCGAAACGCCTTCGTTGCCCTCAGTTGCCTGCTACTGTCTTTTTTTTTATTTTTGTTAATTTTTATTTTTCTATGCCTTTCAACATTTTTAAGCCAGTCAAGTGGAATTGCAAACGCCTTCAAAGGTAGTTTCTTCAAAAAAAAATTTCTCTATGCATAGTTTTGTGCGACCAAAATGACTTGTTTTTGTGCACAGTCATAAAAGTGCATATAAATATCGCTTTGCCAGAGTTCATTGCTTCCTGAAGCAATGTGTTACCTGAGGAGTTGAAATGGTTTCTGCCGGAAGCTGTAACCTGATTCCGCAAGCTTTAGGTACGTTTCTCATCAGAATAGCTGGGCAGTGAACCTAAAGAAATTATACTGTGGCCTAGTTAATATTTTGGTGACGGTTCTTCTGTACAGGATTGCTTGCAGTCATGGTTCAAAACAAAAAATCCTTGAAAGGTTGTTGAAAATGACAATAATGCCGTCCATAAAGTAATTTTGCTTTGCATTGCCCCCAAATACACTGTCAGTAAAAACATGGTTTCATGAAAAACAGGTATTTTTGTCCCCTGGTAAAAGACTTGCATCCTTTGCAACAAACCTAGAAATATAAATAGAGTACCCATTTATTGAATGTTGGTACGCTATTTTCTATTGGGACATCCTTCAGATAACTTCGAAAAGATTTAGCAGTAATGGCTCATGACATTCGCTATTCATAGCCTAAAAATGAGGGTGAGATATCATAAGACATGATAATCCTTTTGAGTCAGCCCCTGCAACCTTTGGAGGACAAGAATGCAGGTCACTCACGCTGATGAAAATAGTCGCTATTTGCTTGAAAACCTTATGGGGGCACCATAAGTTGTGAAAAAGGGGGATTTTATTCTCGAGTGCTCTCTTTTTATGACAGGTCGCCTTCAAGAGACGAAACAAGGAAACAGTCAAGTTTTTGATCTGAATAATCTGCATGGACGTTCGTAAGCACTGTGTCCGCAGATACTGTGAGCTTCCGTTCGTAAGCACCTCGCTTAACGCTCGTTGCCAATATTGTTGTAGGTAAGCGGAGGCTGAGTGTACGGGATGACACGAGGATATGCTCAGAGGGTCAGCGCCGGGCTAACGGTAAGCCTCGGCATGAAGGACAAACAGCTGATGGGATGACGGAGCTCATTTCTGCGCGGTAACCGCCTGCCAAGAGGAGGTTGTAAAATCTCCTAGACATTTCAAGCGCGCAGATTCGTCTTCGGGCGAGAAGTATTGCTTAGAGCACGAGAGTTGCGGCAAAGCAGTGGTTGTCGCTTGTAATGTAGGTGTGAACGAGGAGCAGTTTAGGAAGGAAATGGTTCTTCATGACTGATTGCCTTGGCTACTTTCTGAGCTAAGAACGAAAACATATGGCTACGCTGTTGCATAAATGAGGAGTATGGGAAGCATTCATCGAGGTTTCATAAAAGCGCTTTCGGAGCGCCCTTCGGTGTCATTTAAAAAATCGGATATACAAAAAAGGCTATCAAAGGCGGATTGGCAGTATTCTTGAAAGGTATCCCTTCAGCCTGCTCTCTAGCCTTGTCCAGATGCCTAAGCAGATATTGATGGCCGTCGGCTGATGGCCGAGGGTAGCGAGGTCGATATTAGGATGAAAGAAGCAAAGTCGAGAAGGGAACAGGTTTTTGTCTTGTTTCGTTCCGTTAGCATAACAACGCCAAATATACAAACAAGTGTCCACAGTAGGCGCCGCCTTCTGAAGCATTGGTACAACGAACAGCGCGAAGAGAGAGAAATAGCCACTGTCATTTCAGGAGAGGTACAAGCTAGGAAATAGGAAGACAGTATATTAAGTGACGCGTGTTGATAGAGAAAGCAGAGGGTAGCCAAGGACCACAAGTTATGCCACCAGGCAAAATTGACTGCAATAGCTTCCAATGTGTTTTCATTACATCTGTCTCTCCATTTCTAGCCGCGACAGGGGAATCTTTAATGAACAGCTAGACGACCCGAAGACAGAAAGAGAGGGGAAAAATTGGCTGTGGTTTAGCGCTGGTTAAACCGGGTTGAATTGCGTTAGCAATACTTCGGTCTCTCGTTTCACATGGGACGGTTATGTCAGAATCAGCCTGTCAGGAGCCTGGCCATCGCGTTACCCCTAAGACCACTAAGACCCGTTCAAACGGCTTGGTTAAAACGGGGCTTTATATGTGGGCTGGCAGGAGCTGCCAATTTGGGTCTCTCGTTTCACATGGGACGGTTATGTCAGAATCGCCTGCCAGGACCCTAGCATTCACCTTACCCCTATAGGCCACTAGGGCACGTTTATACGGCTTGATTAAAGCCGTTTTCGGCTTGGCTGCGGCTCAAAGTCAAACGTGGCCCTTCCCGGGACAACGCGACGGGCTGAAATCTGGCGCCGTATTGCTAACGCAATGAAATTTTATTGATTGGCCTTCGTCCTGGTAGCGCCTTGTATTGACTGCTTATGTGCAGACACAGGTCCACAAACACAATCATGAGAGAAATGCTCAAAACCGGATCTAAGAGTATGAACAGCTCGTGATATCACAAATCGGCACATTACGTAATAAGGCTCTGTTCATTTCGGTATCCTCATTGCCCGTTGCAAAAGTAACGTCTTTAATGAGGTGTATCATGCGTCCGGTCAGGAGAAGAAATTTTGCAGACTGGGATGCAGCGACTGTAATATATGTAGGGCTGAAGCTGTGCACCTAATCCACGTGAGTATGGTAAGACTAGCAGGCTCCCAAGGCAGCTCTGATGCCTCAGATTTTGACCTATGCAGGCTGAGGAACCACTTCAGAATTTCCGCATTTAAAAATGAAACGGGGATAACATTCCGATTTTGAGGTTTTACTTTCCATTTTTCCTGGAAATTCCTCAGTGGTAGCGAAACTATTCGACGTTAGCGTGCGCGGGCAATGGGATATCAGAAAAGGGTGTTCAGATTTTAGGGCATAGTCATGGAAGGAGGGGAAGTTCTCTTCTTTTTCTGATTTCTTCTTCGCGGTTCCATGGCGCGTTGTAGTGACATCATTCAGGAGTCAGCGCGTTGGACGGTCTAACCTGTCGACGGCGACGACAATAAAAAGGACGCTGTAAAATGAGCGTACTAACTAGTAACTGCAAGCCTGTGTAAATCGCTCATAGGAATCCATATGCTGCTACTTCTGGAAAAATGGGCCGTGGTAACTGAGGCAGGTTAAGCATGTTGAAATATAAGCGCAAAGATAATTTCGGAATTGCGATGCCTGGCTTTTCACGAAAGGAAACGACGGCGCATCCATCAAAGTGGATCATTCTGTGTAACTGGCCCCCAGTTTTCCCAGAGGTTAAAAACATTGTTTCTACTTTTTAGGAGTATTTTAGAATCGCTCCTATTGTTGAACTTCGGGAGGCCGAAAATTATGCAATAGTGTGGACGCTGTTCAAACATTTTTGTTTGTTTTTTTACATTAACTCATCGCACTCATATTATATCACCTTTAATTTGTCTTCAAAGATAGTATTCAGGCAAATCTGACTAAGAGTGCTGCCCTACTTTGTGCAGGTTATCATTATTATTGACGTATTAGTGACAAGTTCGCAAGTCAGTCCTTCAGTTCAGGCGTTCAGTCGTGTCCGACTCTTCGTGACCCTATGGACCATGTGACGCCACGCTTTCCGGTCTCTCACTATCTTCTTAACATCACATAGCTTCATCTGCAATGCCTCGAGAATGCCATCTAACCATTGCGTTCGCTGCCTACCCCTTCTCCGGCGACCCTCAACCTTTCCCGCCATCAAATCCTTCTCCAGCGACTCCTCTCTTCTCATCAGATGACCAAAGTAGCTGAGCTTTAACTTTAGAATTTGACCCTCCAATGAGCAGTCAGGGTTTATGGTCGACAATATCGACTGATTTGATCTTCTGCCAGTCCAGGGAACTCTTAAGAGTCTTCGCCAGCACCACAATTCAAACGCGTCAATTCTTCGGCGGTCAGCCTTTTTCACAGTCCAACTCTCGCATCCATACATCACAACTGGAAAGACCATAGCACGGGTTATACGGATCTTGGTTGGCAGACTAATGTCTCTGCTCTTTACTAGGCGGTCAAGGCTAACCATTGCTCTCTTTCCCAGAAGCAGGCGTCTCCTAATTTCATGGCTGCAGTCTCCTTCCGAGGTAATCTTGGCGCGCAAGAACAGAAAATCTGTCACAGCTTCCACTTCTTGTCCATTGATGCTCCAGGACTTGATAGGGCAAGACGCCATGATCTTCGTCTCTTTAATGTTCAGTTTAAGCCCAAACTTCTCACTCTCTTCTTGTACGCGCATCAGAAGTCTCTTGAGTTCCACTTCACTTTCTGCCATTAAAGTGGTATCATCCGCATATCTAAGGTTGTTGATACGTTTTCCAGCAATCTTCACTCCAGCTGAAGACTCGTCCAGACCGGCCTTCCTCATGATGCACTCTGCATATAGGTTAAATAGGCAGGGCGACAGTATGCAGCCTAGTCCTTAGGGGCTGTGAAAGATATACGGCTAGCAGGTAGTATTGCGAGTAGTTGAAGTTGAAGTTGAAGTTGAAGATGGCGTTTTGCTTCCGCTCAGAGTGCCCGTGGGCTTTAATAGCCAGTAAGCATTTTATTGAGCCTGAAACTATCCGCTGCCAAGGCCAAGGCTCACGGGAGAAAAAGAACATGTTATTTGATAAACCGAGTTTATCCTTGCGGGATGCCTCCAATTGCTCCATCTGAATTCCTTTTGCCTTAAAATGAATGAAAAGTCGCCATCTACGTACCCAGTCCTCCCACAGTTTCTGTTGCGCACAAGGAGAGATCATCTAGAAAAATGAAAACAAGAAAAACAATGCATTTCTACCTCAGCCAAAGTCACAAGCAGAACTATTCATGCCTAGGACTTGTGCAGAAAATATTAGCCCACACACTGTCAGATAAACAATACATTCATCTTACTCTAATATTATCGATAATGCAATTTACGCATCGTCACTGTTACTTCCTGATTGAATTTTCCTGGTGTCTCTATGATCAAACCGAAATGTTGAGTAGAGGATAATCGAAGAAAAATAATAACTAAACAATAAAGCTAAAGGACCGGCGGAAAATAGTGGACAGCGGCCTCCGTAAATTGAAAAATAAGAAGTAAAAGCGATGAAATTACTAGATCAAGAACGTTGTTAGATCGGCAGGGTAAAGAGCTATGTTGAATAAGAATGTGAGAAGAACTAGTGGCAACAACATGAATAAGCAGCATAAAATGAAATGGTGATAGCCAAACGTAAATGGCGTATGATTTTGTGCAGTTAGGCCAGTTACGAATATGATGTGCTAACATCATCATCATCATCAGCCTGAGTATACCCACTGCAGAGCGAAGGCTTCTCCCATATTTCTCCACTTAACCCGGTTCTGTGCTAGCTGCATCCACTTGACCCCTGCGAACTTCTTAACCTCATCCGCCCACCTAACTTTCTGCCGCCCCCTGCTACACTTTCCTTCCCTTTGAATCCAGTTTGTTACCCTGAGCGACCATCGGTTATTCTCTCTTCACACTACATGTCCTGCCCATGCCCATTACTTCTTCTTAATTTCCACTAGAATGTCAGTAACTTGAGTTATTTCTCTGACCCACTCTGCACGCTTCCTATCTCTTAATGTTACCCCTACCATTTTTCGCTCCATAGCCCTCTGAGTTGTCCTCAACTTAAGTAGAACCCTCTTGGTTAGCCTCCACGTTTCAGCCCCATAGCACTACCTTCTAAATGTTATCACTTGTCCAGGAGGCATCGTCAGCTATATCAAGTGAGGTAAAATATGAGGCACGACTAATTCTAGCTGTACTACAACAGTTTTGTGAGTCAGAAATAATCAACTCTATAGACGCAGGCTTTTTTTACTGTGTACAATCTTCAAGTTGTCTGAAAATGCTTCAAGTTCAACGTATTGATGCAGACAGTTGGAGAAGATTCATTTGACGATCCTGTAAGTCTATGACTATTTTTACTATATTACACCTAACTACTTTACGTTGCTCCAATTCAAGGTGCATATATAAAATGATTTGTATGGAAGAAAAATTTGCCTTCATGTCTTCGGTCTTCAACGTGTTGACGCAGTCGTCGATTTTTTCGCAGAGATTGCGCAGAAACTGTAAGAAAATATTTGGGTATCAACACCACAGTTCAATTACAAGCAGTTGAACGTTATCTGCATGCCTGTTGCTCTTATTATACAGTGAAACAGAGGAAGTTTGTTACGTCCTTTCTTTATTAACATGAATGTTTCGGCGAAATTTTCGGCTGGAGCAAAGCCTGCAAGGAATAGTCTCGCCTAAGGTTCGTGTGTAAAATGATTTTCTCCGCAGGGCACCAGTATTGCATAGCAGAGGGTCAGTGCAAAAACAGCCTTGCAGAATTGATGAAAACGCTAGAGGAGATTTCTGTCAAATCAGTTACAGCATTGGTCATAAACAAAAAATGTAAAGGTACTTTATAATTCAAAAAAGTAGCAGCTCTTGAGTGAACTTTAAAGAAGCACAACATATCTCCAGAGGCGTAAAAAAAAACCTAGTAAGCAATCAGTAAGTCAACTTGTTCATCGTGCATCATGGATACGAATTTCGGTTTCATCGCAGTCTTTTATGGTACGCGCAACTTGAATTCGCCCAGATCTACAGAAAACAAACTCCGATTGCCAGTTTCCTCAGTCTGCTGAAAATAAATCCGTACGCATATGCCTTGGACTGTGATTACCGACATTCGTAGGACGCTTTCCTCGCATCGCCAACCCTTTTACATCGCTTCGATAGGCAGACGTGGCATTTAAATGGGACGCGCCGAAGTGGAAGTCTTTAAGGAACTTCAGCGCTGCCTAATGTCCCCTCCTGTTCTCTAGCACTGAGACAGAAACACCTAAAAAGAAATTCATACCGACGCAAACAGGGTTGGTATGGGCGCCATCCTCGTTCAGGGAAGCGACAGACAAGGAAAAGTTATCGTCTATGTTAGCCGGTGTCTTTCAAACGTCGAATCCAGGTATTCGACGATCGATAAATAGTGCCTTGTCATCGTATGAGCGACGTCGAAGCTTCGCCCTTACTTGTACGTATGACCATTCAACTAGTTTGCGACCACCACGCTCTGTGCTCGCTCGACCAGTCGAAAGATACGTCCACCGAACTGCTCCATGGAGCCAGCACCTTCATGAATTTGACGCCACTGTGGTCTGCAAGTACGGGCGCCAGCATTGTGACGCTGACTGCTTTTCACAAGCCTTTTTTTTTTTTTTTTGACGCGCCTTCTAAAAGAAGAGAACATGCGACTCTTCTTTGGGCTGGTAAGCGCCAGCAGTTTCGCAAACAGCAGCGCTCGAGCTCTGAGGTGAAAAATCTTGCCGACTACGTCGAAGCCAAGACCGGTTCTCCTCCTGCTATGCTCAGGCTTCACTTGTTGTCCTTCACCTTGCACGAATGTTTCTCAGATTGAGGCTACTGAACCGCAGATGGACCGCTAAGTGATTGTAAAGGTGCGCGGAACCCATACTGTAGAAACCATGTTTCGCGGCAGCGCTCTAGAGCTGGTGATTCTGACCAGTGAAATGTAGGCTGAACCAAAGGATTTATTTTTCTGTCTCCGACTACCAACCCCGGAGCCCTATCGTTCCCGGTATGAGGCTCTTGTCCCTTCTCCCGCCACTCTCATCGTCCAGAGGGGGCGCTCCTACACCACGCCCTGAAAAAAGGTCGCGCGATAGCTATCGCTCGACTAGACAAAATTTTGCAAGATTAAAAGAACATAGCTTCAAACAGACATCAGTTCGTCAAAGCAAAAGGAAGTGATTGGTGTACGGAGAATGAGAGCGGGCACGAGAGAGAGAGGCACAAAAAGAGCAGCGACGCGACATTTCTTCGTTGCGGCATGGGTAATGAAACGCGAGCTCTGACTGCTCTCAGGCGTCTCGGGTGTCCGAAGAGTGAGTGGCGCGATCTTGAAAGGGGCTGAACCTGTCATAGCGGCATGAATACCGGCGCCAACGCATCGTCTCTTCTCCACGTACTTTGCAGGCCATGCACGCTGGCTTAGCAAGTGCGCGTTTTTAGAGGCCAGTTTTGTCTTGACATAATCCCAATTCCTCGAACTGCTCTCGGAACTGAGGCAACAGCAGACCGCACAAGATTGTACTCCATGCCTCAAGGGGGCCCCCACCACTTGTACTTGCCCAGAAAGAGTCCACCACACATCCACGTCTTAGAACCCCTGCTTTACATAATGACGTGCTGGGGAAGAATGTCGCACACAATAGGGCCACGTAATTCTTGTTGTGCCAGAGGAACTTTCGAAGGAAATTTTGCAGCCTTTCAATGACGACGACAGCAGGGCATATCGGTTTTGCACTCGTATTGGATAGAATCCAGAAGTATTATTGGCCGCGCTTAGCTTCCCGACATTGCCCATCACGTGTGCATGTAACACTCTCCACCATGTATTATTAAGTATGCTTTTAGACTTTGGTGTACATATGCTCACAGCCCTTCCTGTTACAATCCCTGATGGGATTCACAGTATCAAATAAAAAAAACGTGCCGCGAGCGCCAGAGACGCCAAACGCTGCTAATGAGACTAGTTAGGATTCTGAACACCATACTGCCTCCTCGTAAGCCTTTCAGCAAATTGGCATGGATCTCAAAAATCCCTGCCTAACTTATTCAACGATTAAAAAATGGATGATAGTGGCTACCGACATGACACACTAAGCTGAAGCAAACGTCCTCCCTATGGTACTGCAGCGAAAATGGCATCGTTTATTATCGAACGCATTTCCCGTTACACGGCACCTCTGAAGTGCTCAACCGAGACAGGGGAACAGAATTTACGGCGGCGCTCACGGAAGCCGCCTTGACTACAGCCCGGCAACCTGCCGAAGAACACATGCAACGGTCTCAAACAGCGTCTGAACAACACTATCACAGACATGCTTGCCATGTACGTTGACACAGAAGACAAGACATGAGACTCAATCCTGTCCTAGGTGATATTCGCCTATAACGTCGCCGTCAAGGAAACTACCAGGTATATTCCGTTTAAACTTGTCTGTGACAGGAAGCGCACGGGAATGCAATGCTACCACAAGTTACATATGACGACAATGTCGACGTCGCCGTTTACCTTAATCATGCAGAGGAAGCCCAATGACTCGCATGGCTCCGAATTAAAGAACTGCAGCTGACCGACGCTCGATGCCACAACTTAACTAAGGCGGACAGTAGAGGGATATTACGTGTAAACGCCTACTACATTGAAAAACTACGATAAGTGTGCGAGCACTCCTTCTTTGGCTTTATCACGGAAGACAATTAGCTACTTTGATGCATGATCGCTCTGTGCACATTGCGCTGACGCCCACTTATGTATGTTTCCTTTTCTTCTGTGTCGCTTTCTTCTATATCTGTGTGAATGTATGTGTACTGCAGTCGCCCTCTGTGCCTCTTCCATCCTTCCTCGTTGTCTATGCTGGTTTGAGGTTTAACATAATGATTAGCCAATTTACGAAGCTCATGAGTAAAGATGTGCTGCACGCTCCGGTGTTGCACTTTAGGCGGGTTTCACCTTCCTAATCTAATCGGCTCTTTACTCATCAGTATTTGTATTTTGCAAATTGATGCGCTGGGTATTGCGGGTGCGACCTGAAGGCAATCCGTGTAATTACATGTTTTTATTAATCTAGCTGACCACTGACACAATTGCTGTCACTCCTACTAATGCTTTGGTATTGATTTGTGCTGTGAGACAGCAATATTATTTGATAATGTGCCGATAAAGATTACGCGCCAGTGTTGTTCGGAAATTGTGGTTTAATAAGAAATGCTTCGGGCAGGTTACCATTCTAGGGACGTTAGGTAGGACGGATCGGTGCTAACGCGTCTCCTAATATGCGCAAGCTATCTTTAATTACCTGCTGTTTATCACGACGAGCTGCAGTCTGAAGCTTACATTGACCAGCTATACGCACACAGGTCGCGTAAGCAGCTCACGCACCCATATCATACAACTTGCACTGGAAGCAGCTGCTTAATTCACAGGTGTCTTCCTACAGTCACAACAACAACAACGCTGACATCGCTGGCACAAGGACGCGTGTGAGTCCTCCCCTGATAGGGCTGGGACAGGTGGGTCACCGCCGCTTGCGGCGGGGGCTAGCCTGCCACAGAATTTTTCTGTTGTAGGCCGTCACTGCACCCGCCACCGTTTCGGTGGTGGACGACGGCCGTTGTTGCGGCGCAAGTCTCTTTCTCTCCCTCTTTCTTTTCTTTGTTCTCTATTTTCTCTTCTGTCTGCACGAGGCAGCGGAGGTGGCTCAGCTACAGAGCCAGTAGCAGGCCGTGCATTTTCTTTTCCTTCTTCCTACAGCCACAACAACAACAGCACACGGACGCCTCTTCTTTTCGCCTCCATCAAAACGCAGCCGCCGCGGTCGGCATCGAACCCGGGTACTCCGGCGTAGTAGTCGGGCGTCTTACCACTGCACCACCCCGACGATGCTAGTTATTCTATTTTTGTTCCTTTTTCTTCGATTGAACAACCCCTTGCACATTTTCCGATTAGTTTTATTTCTGGGTTTTTTCGTTCAAATGGCCAACTTCCAGTCCCGTGACACACATGCAGAGCATCTCTTTTAGTCACATGAACCTTGCCACACGTCCGGTGATCCTACTACACATCACATAACTGGAAGTGTGAAGTCACAGTCGAACGTCGCCATTACTCTATGTGGCTATTTAGACGTCTGATTAACTTTTTGTCTATAATTAGTTACCCAATTACTCAATTTTACGCGTATATGATTTCCCATACGGGATTTTTTTATCCTCTATGTAGTAAAATATTTCGTTTCTTTGATAACGTGTACCGGTTACGACGAAGTCGTGTACACCGCTCTTGGGAACGCCAAAAGTCAAACATAGAGACCTAATGCTTAGGAATAATTAAAATGAAGTAAAAGTGAGAGACAAAGCCAAGTGGTGCAACTCTGCTGCCTGTGTTTTAAATATCGACAGTTTTGCTCTTTTATCTGGTGCCATCATCATCAGCCGTATGGCTGATGAGAACAGAAAATGGAAATAGCTACGATGTAAAAAAAGGAGAGCGAATTACATTTTTGCAGCTGTTTATGAGATTGGAAGCCAAGGCGATTGACTGCCATATGCGTGCAATTACATACCATAACATCTTGAATATTTTCACAAACATGGCAACTTTTTACATGCGGCGTTAGTGACCAAATATATTTTCTTTAGAGCGCATATGGGGCAGGAAACAATAGAGGCTTGGTTACTTTCGCATAAATATGTTTTCGTAACCAAGGAAAGATTTTATCGCTAAAAGCGTCTAACTCTGCCATGTTACGTTAACCCTACGGCCCTAAATACACGAATATATGGAAAGAAGCCCACAATACACTTGTCTAGTTTACCTTGAAAGCAGACTGGTTCGGAATCGGTGGCTGCCTGGGCGGCAGAAAGCGGTAGCAGCTCTGCATGAAATATTTCGTAGCTCGTCCGAGGCTCGTGGCATGGATGATACCTGGAAACAGTCGGATAAATATTCATAAGCACCCATGAAATGTTTAGGGCCTTAAATTTAGAGCTGTGTGTACCACAGTCTATACTGAATGAGGTCCTTTAAAAAGCAAGCAAATTAAAATTGTTTTACGCGCCTCTGTAGTGAAACTATGGCTGAAGCTGCTGCTTTAGTTCTTGTAGATTTCCAGTACACTTTCTTGAGAGATTTCTTGTTAAGAACTAAATTATTGTAAGCGTCTACTTAAGAGTGACCATGAACCTAACAGTTGAAGGTGTACATATTCCTTTCTACCTCAAGATAATCTCGTACTACCTCGCGGCTCAGATTTTGATTTCATCTGCTAGGTGGGAGTTATATATACGAGGACGGTGAGGAGTTATACCTCACGGCTCAAATCTTGATTTCATCTGCAAGGTGGGAGTTCTATACGAGGATGGTGAGGAGATTGCTGGACCGGGCTGACTTTATTCCCTCCCCTAAATGGTAAGAACCTGGTTTACGACTGTTGAGTTAAGACGTAGTCAAGAAAAATGAAGGAAGAGGACCGCCAAGCAGTAAGAGCAAAGCACAGCTGATCATAAACTTGCCCCTACTTTTATCCCTACGGTGAGCAGTGTGAGCGAAATATTATAATTCGTCTGGCATGTCGAAATGGGCCCGTCACATGAATTGCAGGCATGCAGTTGGTATAGATTGTTGCCCCAATGTCCATCTGTCATCTGCACACCTTTCCCATGAGACGGCGACATTGAAGTTGAACCCGGGACCATATGGCTTGAGTCAGACACTTAACCGCTAGATCGTGCAGGGACGTTCAGATGGCTTGGTTGGTCTTTCACATAATGCAGCACCTTACGACTGTCTATGCTATGTACCTTTGATATGACATGAAATATTAGGGTTATATATTAGGATGGTAATGAGTTAGCAAAGCGCATGAGGAGGAGTGTAAATAGGAGAGCTGGACCATCGACGCCAGTCATTAACGCGGTCGCATCATGGCTTTAAAGATAGAGCCTAAGAAAATGCAGGGATGGAGGAGCACCGCACAGCTCTAGTGGCAACATACCTAAGAAAAAGCGCGGCAGCTCCCGAAAATGGCAACAAAACAGGCAACGGTAAAATTGCAGTCTCTTGCCAGCCAAGCGCGTGGCTGTGGGCGTTTTCAAAACGCCCGGTCGGATGATGCGTAAATGGGCGAGTAAAAGCGCGGCAGCGCGAATAGGCAGTGGTTCTAGAAGCGTGAACGCGAATCGCGCGGCATTTCTTTGCTAGCTCAGCTGATCGCTTGGAATCAGTAGGCGCTTAATCAGCTTTCTGTCATTTCTCCAGCTGCCCATTCTGCGTGCAGGCAGTGCGCACGTGCGGCTTTCTTGCAGTTGCATCGATGATCGGATACCAGGAGCCCCATCTACCAGCAACCTTTGTGAACTCAGTTACCGCTGTTAGTAACATCGCGTAGCAGAATCAGTCATGAAGCCTTGGAAGAGCTTAGAAATTGCCATGATAGTGATTGCTTCGAATTAGTCTTTCGAAAACATTTCAGAAAATAAACGAAATTTTTTCCCTGAATCTATTTCAGGGTGTATAAGAGAAGTGCACTTGCTATCATTTTCGCTGCCAACGAAATAAATTTACGTGACCATTTTGTTCGCACAAAAGTTCCCCACTTGCATAAAGAGAAGATACACCATTAAAAATAACAGAAATCATGAGGTATAACTATTGTAAAGCACAGAAATTATAAGTATTCGTTCAAATAAGATCAATATTTGCGCCTAATTGTGGCCCTTAGGTGTCGCGGCTCCATTTAGTTCCTTCGCAACAACCGCAGAGCTGCCAGCTTGTTTTATGAGTGACTTATATTGTTTACCGTAATGGCTTTTGTCATGCCGCCATTATTAATTGCCACGTATCATGTACGACAAACTTGCTAGAAGGACGCAGCTTCAAGCAGAAGCACCCACCGAAAGCGGCCGGGCACGGAGATATTCCATGCACTTGTAATGGTCATAAAGTGCCCGAATCTCATGTACATAGCACCACCAGAAGATCGCTTTTGTGCAACTATTTTCTATGATTGCTGAATTTAGTTAATAAATAACATCTAGAACATGATCGCGTGCCGAGTCGCTGTAGGCAACACATTTGAGGCGATACCAGCTGAAGACATTGTAAATAACTCCCTTTGTTGCCTTCGCGCAACCTTCTTCTCAATGTATCAACTCAATCTCAATTCGCATGCTCGGTTTCCTCACATCGACCGCTTTTCGAGTGCAATCGTTGCAAAATGCAGTAACCAAGGGTGGATATCTATCCCCTTTCTAGGACTCTGTGCGTTATTGCCGAGAAAACGCAGCTGACATGACAATATTCTGTGATTTCATCTTCTGCTACATCTCTTAAATTTTCTTTGAGGCTTTCGATGACTCAAATTATTGTCGTGCAGGAAAATATGTCACGATCAACGGGAGATATGAAGCCTTTTGCTAGAGGCGGCAATATGTCGGGGGAGCGCCTTGAACGAGACGAACATTTAATATAAATATTCAGCGCAGTGATCTCGTCACGCATCGCATGTAAACGACAAAATGAGTATAGGTACTCTCGATGCTAAAGGACGGACGGACAAGTTATGACGGCCATGTTCATTTTAATGCTCAGCGATCCTTATAAACTGCTACACCGTCAGCAGCAAGTGGGCATACGTCTCTGTAAACATCACTTGTTCACAGGCTTGAAATGACATACCTAAGAAAGTAGAAGTACCTTTCATACTGAGAGCGCAGCGCCTTATGTCCCCCTCCATGGTTTTCCATTTTGTCCCTATTTTTGCTCTCCTCAGCTGCTACAACCGATCTAATACGCTGATTTATTGCACCGAATCTCTGACCACGGTTTGAACTTTATTTATGAAACATGTCAAACCACCAGCCCATGCGTGGTTGTATTTTAGTCGATTACGCGAGAATCATTACGGTTGCCAATTCAGTGCAAACAATATCATGGGACTTACTAAAATCAAGGCACAAACTGAGGCAAAACTTGAAACCTCGTGGTTCTTAAAATCAGCTAGGAGATATATCGCTAACAGGAGAGTGGAACTGAAAAGGAATAACGGACAAGCGTTTCTGAGGAGCTAGCCAACCGGTAGAAAAGGGGGACGGTACCACAGGTTATGGTTTATAGAAAGGTTGGAAAGATAAAAAGAGACAGATTAGTTTTGATCATGCTAGCATATATTGTGCGTTTCAAACGCTTTCAAAACAGTCCACATCATTTGTACACGCGAATCACGCCCTTTACCCCTTGGTCACTTTCCAACAACTCAGATGTCCCACCACAGAAAGTTAGGCCTACGTCACCAAAAGTCGAGCACCATGTGAACACTTTTGGAAGTCTACATTACCCCTCCCCGCTATTGTGATGTGAGACTGCCTTATTGACTCTAATTAAATAAATAATGAACACACATGCACCTCCCGATTTTCCATGCTAGATTGATTGGTGTTCTATCTCATGCAACCATTCTTTTTCTTCTAAACTCAGCAGTTGTCCGCTCTGAGCGGAGAAGGCTTCGGACATCTACCGCGTGGTGTGGGCTTGCCCGTCCAACCCAGCTATTCCTCCTTACCCCAACCCTACTCGGGACGACTGGAAGGCGACCGTGCTCGGCTGCTCTGACCTGCAGGCCCAAAAGACCTTGGTCGAGCGCGCCCGGGCAGCGGCCGACACCACCGGGGTCCCGTACTATGGACCCCATCTAGTATTTGTCAGGACCGGATCTTCAGAGATCCGGTTCATGCATACCTCCATCCCTTTTGAGTCATTAAACGCTTTTCACCACCACCAACATTCGTTCGGGCGTAATCACGCGGCCACGTTAGAAATGACGCGCAATGCTCATGCATACAATGCTCATGCATTACAATGCTCATGCATTAATAATTGGTTGACAGGAAAGGAAAGGCGCAGTATCTGTCTCACTTTTTCTGTGGACATCTAAGCCGTGCCATAAGGAAAGGGATGGAAGTGGGAATGATAGTGGAGATAAAAAGGAGCCGCAGTAGAGCGATACGGAGTAATTTCGACCACGTGAGGATCTTTAACGTGCATTGTCATCGCATAGCACACGAACACCTCTCCATTTCCCCTCCACAGAAACACAGCCGTCTGCGGTCGGGATCGAATCAAAATAAATCGGTTTACATGGAATGAAAAGCGCAGTATCTGCCACACATTTTGCTGTGTGCACCTGTAACGCGCCATAAGGGAAGGGAGAAAGAGAGCGAAAATGGAAAGAGAGCAAAAGGAGCCGCAGTGGAGGGACAGCGGGTGACTTTGATGCTGGACACGCACACATAATTGGGCCAAGGTCACATGAAGCAAAATTAAGTCACGGTGACCTTGTCTTTGCCTGTCGAATTCTGTAGTGAAGCTTTCGAATCAAGAATTTTCGCGAAGTCTCTCAGCCACGGTGGATGCCATGTACTCCAAAAACTTCTACTCATATAGACACCAAACATTACAGGGGTTTAACGCTGCTTATTCAAATATGGAACGATAGCTTTGGCTGCGGGCGACTGAGCGTTGCATCAAACCCAACCAGCATTCCGTTCAACGCATCAAAGTTCACCAACATTCTACACAAAATCCACTCATTCCCTGCGCATGCAATGCATGTTGTTGTTGCTGTGGCTGTAGGAAGAAGGAAACGAAAATGCACAGGCCTGCTACTGGCTCTGTAGCTGAGCCACCTCCGCTGTCTTGTGCGAACAGGAGAGAGAAAGTAGAGAAGAAAGAAAAAGAAGAGGAAGAGAAAGACGCGCGCAGCAACAGCCGTCGTCCACCACCTAAGCGGTGGCGGGTGCAATGACGGCCTACAACAGATCCGGTCCAGTAGCAGGCTAGCCCCCGCCGCAAGCGGCGGTGACCTACCTGTCTCAGTGCCAGGAACAGCAACCCTTCACCACCTCCCCCTGCAATGCAGGCAAACGCTTTCCTGCTCCACTTTGCCAGCTCTCCGCGGCGGCGCGTGCATGCGCAGTGCCGGAACTGACGTTCACCTCGTCTTATTATTATTAGTAGTAGTAGTAGTAGCAGTAGTAGTAGTAGTAGTAGTAGTAGTAGTAGTAGCAGTATTAATAAACTCGGTTTAAATAAGATAGCTGAAGACGCGCTGTTAGTGGATGCTGTGCGAACCTCGAACTACATGCGGCACATTGTTTCCCTTCGCCGCTTAATGCAGGAATAGAAGTCATTGCCAACTGAATTTTTGTTATATTTGATAACCGTTAAGCAACATAACATGCACGCACAGCACAGTAGAGCAAGAAGTGGGAATGTTACGCGATAGTCACTTCGGCACGTCGCCAGCGAACATGCCATTCCGTCCTGGTTTCCAGGGCGTCTGCACTCTCACTTTGAAGTTTATGTACAAACTTGCACCGGATTGCCTTGCTAGGTTCTGAAAATCATTTTCGTCTCTTTTCTTAACTTTAACATTGAGCTGATCATTGGCACTAACCAACAAACTGTGGTATTTAGGAAGTTATTTAGAAGGTTTTAGATCGCAAAGCCTTAGCTAAAGCTTCAAGAGTAGAGAGAAACGCCGGATTGCTCGGTCTGCAAAAAAAACAATACATCAGGACATTAAATGCCTACGAACTTTATTAAAAGTGGCACCTGAACTGATGACGTGCCCCAGTGACACCTTGGCGGCACACTACGGTTCACGTAAGCCTTTTTATGAAATGGAGGTTGGACCAGTGAGAAATATGTTGCTTGGTTTGGATTATTTGGCTTTACGTTCCAAAGCAGCTCGGCTAAGATAAAATTGCAGTCTATTATTATGCAATTGTTTATGCCTGGTATGAAGGTAACTTCCAAATCGGCACCCGCTATGTGGGAGGCCACAGTTGAGAGCTCTGGAATTTAGGCTATGCGGGTTATTTAATATACATGTCCTTAAACATGGTCACCTTGAGTTCTACCTCCATCCGAACACAGCTAGCATAATCAGTAAGCACAGGTAGCACGCTAGCATAAAATGCAACGCTTCAACTGGTTCTGCGGCTCATTAGAAAGACATAGCAAGAAATGAATGTCTTTTTATATATATTTATAAGGCGCCGGCTAATGCAAACCCGGCGCCATACGTCAGTGGCTATCGCATCTGGATGTTTAGTTGAAAGTGGTGGGATTGAGTTCCACCTCCGGAGGTCGCATTTCATTACTGGCAGGATGCAAAACTGCATGCATGTTTGGTTATAGCGCGTTAATAAGAGCCGGGTTATAAAAAATTATCTCAACCATCCTGGCGTTGTGCCTCATAGCCAAGATGCAGCTTTTGGGTGTGTATCCTCATACTGCGCCATGCAACCACTAAAAGAACTGCCACCGTGCAAGAAGAGCAGAGCGACTACCGGCCAGCAAAAACTCATCGAAACAAAGTATAGCATAAAACGTTACTTCCATCTAATAAGTTGTGTAGGTCAATAAAAAATTAGATGTGTAATAATTTGTTTGCCTGAAGTATAATTGAGCAGTAAGTAGATGAAACAAGCACATCTCGTCAGAGGAATGCGACCCGAACCCGGGGTCTCTGCATGCTCTGTACAGTGATATATCAACTGAAAGTGTCAGAAAGGCAGCATGATTAAGGTTGTAAATGTGAGGGAGATGTCCAGAATATTTTACAGCAATATTCAGCGTCTTATGCAACTTTTCTATAAAAGCTCGTTTGAAGATATGCGCTTCAGTGGTCGGGGACACAAGTAGTGAATATATTAGAGTCCTAAGCTGTTTAAAGCGAGGCCATACTATAAACAGCTACAAAAATCACAAAAAAAAGGGGGGCGCAAAATAACCAATTCAAGCTTCTTGCTTTACGTCAATTATTTATGGCTCTGAAGGCAAAGAAGCTTTCAGAATTGGTAGCCGGTAAAATGTACAAACTATACAAAAGCATTGTCGCGGAACAACAGCGCTATCGATAAAGCACCTTTCGTGGTCTGGAAGCAATATGGTGAGGGAACACGGCAGCGCATGGCCTTCTCATTTCGGAAAACGCTGCCACCAACAGAAGACGGGAATGGGTTGCACCAGGGGCATGCTCGGAAAGAGCAGCCGAGCAAGCTTATTTTGCATACCCCTTTATCGCGTATGCGTGTAACATGTCGGCAGTAGCACTTTGCAACGCCAGGAGGCCACGCGCTCCCCTGTTCCTTCCCATAATGCTTCTAACTGTACATTCGTCGTGTTGGCTTACATATTCGTCTTCGGTATTCAGCGGCTGTGAAAGCATGCCCTCGAACCAGCGTAACATTCAGAAAACAGTATGCAGAAATCTTTCACACGTCATATCCCCTAGATCTACCTGTCACCAGACTTCATTTTACCTTGTTTATCATCAATGTTGCAACCAGATGTTTGTCCTAGAAGCACCAGCAAGGCAGTTATTTTAAAGAGACCCATTGTTGTGGAACGACACCGCTCCAGGATCGACGAAGGCCATCTGTAGCCCGGTTTTCTAATGCGAAGCTGTCGTCCAAGGCAGATCCATTCTATTCCTTCGGCTGTGTAAACACGCCCAGCGGCACTGAAGCGCCGATCATGATCGCTCAATAACGTTTGCCTCAGAGGCACTCCAACGGAACGGGTACTTGCCCAAATGGGAGCAACGGGTCGACAATATGATCCTCCGATGATCATGAAGTTTACACAGCCTTTATTCAGCAGAACTAGCTGGAGCTGGTAGCCTCGTTAACGCCTACTCTAAGCGGCACCTCATTTTGTTCTCTTTTTGCGAAGATGCTATTAGCGGAAGAAACGTAAGCAAAAGCATACTGTTTATATCAAGCGTTTCTATCCTCCAAGGATTCTAATATGAATTAAAAGGCATTATTATTACTGGAATGACCAGTATATTCAAGTACTGTAATGTGTTGCGATGATAGTTGAGCAGGCATCGAAGACAGCCGAAGGCTTCTTGATTAAACTGCCTAACAGTTAACCTTTGCCCAAAAACAGAAAACGCCTTCACTGTAATGAGAGCAGCAAGTTCTCGCGAGGTACCTGCAGATAAGAATGTCCATTACACTATGCCCCAATATAGAGCAGCATCCTGGCTCCCGAATATCATAAAAAATGCTGACTATGGTGAATACTGCTTAATATATATAGCTGACTGGTTGCGTCCCGTTTTGGGGAGGTATTAATCATATCTCCTGCTGCTAGTGGTAAACGAAGGGCACAAAAAAAAACAAATAAAGCTTTGAGGTAATGTACCCACTTCCGCATCAATGAGGCATCGACAAGGTGCTTAGATTAACAACAAGGAAGTTGCCTGTTTTTAGGTCAATCTTAGAATATGGTCTTATAGTTGAGACCATCACACTAGAACTATATTCGTAAACTAAAATGAGTTAAAAGAAGCGGTGAAATTTGTCTAAAATTTCAATGGTATCGTGCACACTGCGAAGAACCCGTGGATGGGCGTCAAGAAAAACTATAACGTTGTTGCTACCACGCCGATTGAGTGGCAGTTCCATCGCTGGCATCCACAATCAAACTGAGAGTTTACCCGCCGTTTCACTCGACCCAATCCGACATCCCAGTGACGCTACGCCGTCTCACTACTCCGAAACGCATTTCCAGTTGCTTGTTGTTGTTTTTTCTGCACATTATATTTGTTACCTCGAGGGGTGGTTCATAGCGGGGGGGGGGGGGGGGGGGGGGGGGGGGGGCAGAGAGGGCGCTTTCCTCTCACTCAACCCCCACCTCCTGAAAGGCCTTGGCACATCTTCCAGACCATTCGTTTTTCGGGCTTTGACGGTGCACGTAGAAAGAATTTCGCGTAGGTCATTTTTAAAAGCAAGATAAACGAATGTCTCCGAATTAACACGCGCGCCGGAACATATCAAAGCCAACTTGGGACATTGGCCATAATACGGTGGGGTATTATGGCCAATGCCTCACCCCCCTACCACCAAATATAGAACAGTGGCTTTACTGAAAGGCACTGAGGCAACAACAGCAGTGGTGAGGAAAGTCCGAAGTGAGCTGGGTTGAGAATTCAGCGCACACGAAAACACCAGTACAAGTGAAAAGAATGTTCATTTTTGTCTTTGAGAGACGGAACACCTGTTCTCAAATTGCAACCATAGCTGATGTTGGTGTGAACAAATTGAATTGGAGGAAAATTAGTCGCATAAGCGTAGTCGCCACTCTATCGCTTACAACTCCGCATCAATCTCAGTAAACGCCGACAGAATTATTTCAGTATTGCTCTGTGTGCTTAAATTCTGGAGAAAGTGGTATACCTGCGTCATCGAACACGTCTAGGTGTGTGACTTTGGACGCAGCAGTGAGACATAATGCGGAAGCTAACTATATGCGATTCCGAGACAAAAGTCAGAGAAACGAGGCTATGAGAATGCATGGCATTCAGACCGGCATGTTGTCGCGAAAAACTGAAAGCTTTATTTGTTGTTTTCAACAGCCGCTAGCAAGTTGTCTTGTCACTAATTGTAACGCACGGAACGATCTTGTTCATGCTCAGTGCCACCGAAACACAGCTTGTCAATTTTCTTTGCCGCGCAAGATGCGTCGAAAGGCATCTCGAGCGATTCCTGCTGCTCGTGTCCGCTTCCACTGTGTTCCAGGTTGCTCGGGCCATCGTTTGCATGTTTATCGAAATGCATTCTTGTCTACTTTAAATTGTGCCCTGCCGAATGCAACGGGCATTCGTACTTAGAAGTCCGTCAGCACTCTTGCTGTTAACGCCGCCGCCGAATTGCTTAATTTTTAGCGGTCGCAATGAGTCCAATAAAGAGTTTATTCCAGTGAAATCCAATTATCCTCGATTGTGAATACGGCCTTGTAACTACCTACTCACAGGACAATGCCCTTGAAGACGCATCCAGGCGAAGACGCAGCCTCTCGGGTTCGTGCAGCCTTGTGAGCCCCCCCCCCCCCCCCCCCCCTTCCTCTGCCGGCAAGATGAAGATGCGGAATATTGGCTTGACTTCTTCGATAGCATGGCAAATTCTCCTCGCGGGAGTGCGCTACGAAGTTGAGGCAAGTACACTTTGCACTTCAAGGATCTGCTCGAGTGTGATTTCAAAATAATGAGACATTTCTGAAGGATTGGAACGTATTTAAGGCAGAGGTTTTCCCAACGAGAAAATTTCCCTAGCGACCGTAAGCAAAACTGAAGAGACCAACCTTTAGAGGTGAAATTGCTCAACGGCGACCTAACAAAGATCCTCTGCCGTAGACAAGTGAGAAAGGTGCATTATTGACACCACTGCTGCGCACGGCAACATCGGTGAAGACGCGACCAGACTCCAAGTGGACACCGCCACCCAGCGTAATGACAACCATGTGGCCTATAGCGACCTCTTTACGCGATGAAGACGAGATGGACACCAAGGCCTATACACGCGCAACGCGAAGATACGAACAAGCGAATTTGATGTTACGGTCGACGGTCGCACAATCACTGTCCTAATAGACACCGGAGTTGACTGTTAAGTCATCACTGGACCGTGATGACTTGACGACCGCTTGGGATGACCCTCTGTTTCGCAGCGCTGGTGGTAGCCTTGTTGCACCGTCATTGCTATGCGCTCTCAGAGTAAGAGTAAAGGGACATGCTTACCCTATCAACTTCGTAATCCTACAACCGAGATCCGCGAATTGATATTGAGTATGTACTTTCTCAGTGAACATCCTGCAATCACCGAAACTCATCAGACTTGAGATAGGCAAAGATTTAACCTTGTGTTTGGCGCTCTTTGGCCTGAGACGCCTTTGCGCCATTAAAATCCAACTTCATCATCATCAGATAGGCAAAGATAAAGCAGGCTACTACGACACCTGCAAAGCATCACGCCGCCTTAAACACCAACGCCGATGTATTGAGAATACCGCCACGATCAAGCGGAACCGTCTGCGTGGGTACCGAAGATATCAAAGCCGCTGAAGACGTCGTCGAGGGAAACGCCCACTTGCTACTCGATAAAAATTACTGGAGTCATCGCTATCTTGGGAATTGAGAAGCTCAGGTGCTGGTAACGAATTTCACCCAAGAAAGCTGGCACCTAAACAAAGGAAATACCGCTTCTTTCCGCGACTAATTATCAGACATCAGGGACGTCTCCACCCTCCCCGATGAACCCACATGAGACCAACTTGACAAAACCCGTCAGCCCACGTCTAATATCAATAACTATACATCGAAGCAGGAAAAACTAGATAAGGACCATTCTTCAAATTTACAGTGAGTGCTTTTCGTCACCTTAGAAAGTCCAAGAAACTCCGTTGGCCAAGCACCGCGTCATCTAAGAAAATGGCCGACCTTTGTGCGAACGCCAATGCCGTGTATTCCCGCGATAACGCCAGGCCATCCGCGATCAAATGAAATAAATGCTTCGCAACGACGTGACCCAGCCATCAAACAGCCCCTGTGTAGCACCAGTCATTCTTGTGAAGAAAGATGGCACGCTTCGCTTCTGCGTCGATTACCACCGCTTGAAGAACTTACGAAGAAAGATGTTTACTGCATCCCAAGCATCGACAACACACTGTACCAGTTATACAGCGCTAAATACTTCCCATCGATGGACCTCAGGAGCGGCTTTTGCAAATTGAGGTTGACGAAGGAGATCGCCAGAAGACTGCATTCACCTATTCGAGTTCAAAGTGATGCAATTCGGCCTGTGCTCCGCACCATAGACATTTCAGCGAGTAATGGACACTGTGCTCGCGGGAGTGAAATGACAGATCTGTCTGCTATACTTGTATGACTTCGTCCTCTCCTTAAGCTTTGAAGACCACCTGGAAAGGCTTCAAGCAGCACTCGAAGCAATCCAGTTAACAGGGCTAACGTTGTAACCAGAGAGGTGCCACTACGCCTACGAGGAGCTGCTGTTTCTAGGTCACATCATTAGCAAGGAGAGACCCGGAGAAAACACCGGCAACCGCAAATTTTCTACAGCGTGCCGACAAGAAAGCTGCGCGCAGGTGCTTTGGGGTGTGCACGTATTACCCACGATTCGTCAAAAACCTTTCGCGCCTCGCCGAACATTTGATGCAGCTTACAAAACAGACTTAGCTTTTTAGTTGAAATCATCGCAAGCAGAAGCCTACGAGCAACTTAAGCGGCGTTTGCCATCCCCGTCAGTTCTCGGGCCCTTTGATGAAAACGCTGAGACTGAAATTCATACCGACACAAAGCAACATCGGTCAAACGCGCCGTGCTCTTTCAATAGAATGCTGGAGTGCAAAAAGTTATTTCTTACAGTAACAGGACCCTCTCAAAAGCAGAAGCCAATTACTCGACGAAAGGCCACGTCGAAGTTCCGTCCTTACCTATATGGTCGACTATACATGATGGTAAGCGACCACCATGCGTTCTACTGGCTCGCCAATTTGAAAAACCTCTCTGGCCACTTTTCTCAACGTATAGCTTGCGTCTCCAATAATTCGACATCACAGTAGTCTCGATGTCTGGGCGTTTCGACGCAGATTGCTTGTCGAGGGAGTCTGTTGATGAATCCTGAAAGAAGAGGATGACGAAACCGCCTTGGGAGCGGCAGGCGGCAGTATTTTTGCACGGGAAGCACTCGAACCCAGAGTCGAAAGGCAAGACCGCTGCCCTTCCTATACTGTGGTCAGGGTCACTTTTCGTCATTTGCGTGTTGCACAACGACGTCCTCATCGATACCTTGGCGCACAACAGTACCAAAATCTCCTTGTTGTGCCTAAGAAACTTCGAAATCAAGTTTTGCAGGCTTTCCACGATGAGCCAACAGCATGGTATCTTGCGATCGCACGCACGTTCCATCGATTCCAGCTACAGTATTATAGGCCAGGTTAAGTCCAGACTTCGCCCATTACGTCAAAATGTGCTGTGAGTGTCAGCGATGGAGGACGCTCCCTATGAGACCAGCTGGGCTCCTAACACCCTATCACCTTGAGAAAGCCTTTTCAACAACTATGAATAGGCCTTCTCGGCGCCGTACCAAGATAATCTAAGGCTAAAAACACGATCATCGTGGTGACGGATTACATGACCCGTTACGCCAAAGCAAAAGCCCTTTCCAATAATACAGCCGCAGAAGTCGCAAAGTTTTTCTCCGAACGCGTCCTCCCGGGACTCGGTGCACCTGAGGTGATCATCACTGTCAGAGAAGCCGCATTACCAGCGGAGTTCATGCAAGCCAGTCTGAACTACAGCCAGACAATCATCGTAAAACAACTGCATATCATCCGCCGACCAACGGATTTACAGAGGGGCTGAATAACACACTCGCAGGCATGCTTGCCAGGCGTCGCCGAATATAGCACATGACAATCAATTCTGCCATATCTCATCTTTGCCAAATAGCACCGCCGTTAAGGAGACACCCAGAGCGACTTCGTTCCAGCTTGTGCATGGTAGGGAGCCCACGACCACTCTTGATGCACTGCTTCCACACGTGAAGGACAAGGACAACGTTCCTGCTTGCCAGGCGACACCGAATATAGGACATGACAGTTTATTCTGCCATATCTCGTCTTTGCCTAATAACAAAGCCGTCAAGGAGACACCCAGAGCGACTTCGTTCCAGCTTGTGCATGGCAGGGAGCCCACGACCACTCTTCATGCAGTGTTTCCACACGTGAACGACAAGGACAACGTTCACGTCACCGGGTATCCTCAAAGCGTACAGGAAGCGCGACGTCTTGCCCGCCTGCTCATTAAAGATCCTAGGCGAACCTGTGCCCGACGCTACAGTTCACTATGACGTGATGCGGATGACATGCCAGAAGACCAAGTTTGGATTTTGATGCCGATTCGCCCTCATAAACTGAGTGAAAAGCTCTTGCGGTGGTACTTCGGTCCGCACCAAATAATTTGACGCATCGGCCAAATAGATTGCGAAGTCATCCCCAAAAGCACGACCACATCCCAGCGAAGCCGGGGGCGCCCAGAAGTCGTGCATCTTCTACGCCTGAACCATCATAACGTGCGTTAATGGTAATTGATGTTTTAATTCCTATTACTGAATTCACCTTGCTTACTGTCTTTTGTTCGTCTTGGAAAGCGTCAAAGCTATGCTTTTTAAGGGAAAGTAATGCTGCGAACCACAGGAAGAATAATTGTTTTCAACTGCTACCAACAGGCGACCTTATCGCTGCGATTGTAACCCACGAAAAGAATTTGTTCATGCTCAGTGTCGCCAAGACGCAGCTTTATCAATTTCTTTTTCGCGCAAAATGCGGCAAGATTCACCTCGAAAGATTTCAGCCGCTGGCTTCCCTTTCACCAGTGTTCCAGGTTGTTCTGTCTATCTTTTGCATAGTTATCTTTGCCGGAGGTGCTTCTTTGAGCACTGCCGAAGGCAGTGGTCATCCGTAGTTCAATGTCCGCTTGAGGAATGTTTTGTTGCTATTGCCGTCGCCTATTTGCTTAGTTCAGGGCTCAAGTCACGACAATAAAGAGTTTATCCCAGTGAAACCCGACTCTCCTCGATTGTGCCTACGGCCTTATAACTTCTACGTAACAATATTGTTCCCAACAAAGGACACAGGTGTCACTTTTTAGTGACGGCGGTTTTGGAAGCTCTTCAGCTTCAACGAAGCGTTTTAAGGAGATAACTTTTAATGACTCATGTTCGCGGATTGTATCCGTCCGTGCGTCCATCCGTCCGTCTGTAACGCTTTCGTTACGTGGGAGGCGGTAGCTGTCAGCTGATATGGCCGAGCACTACCTGCACGTAGGGCATAGGGCTTCCTGACATTATATTTGGCAGGAGCTGCCAGCTCGTTGCTCTCCTTTCATATGGGAGGGTGATATCAGAATCAGCCTGCCTTGCATTCACGATATCCCTAGATCACGCAGGCACGTTCATGCGGCCCGGTTAAAGCGGAGCTTGTTTTTTTTTAGGGAGGGGAGTAGTGCCACCTAGTGTTCCTGATGTTCTTAGGTGGCGACATGAAAAAAAAGGATGTTCAAGTCGGCTCGCGTGCTGTGCGCGGAACTCTGCTTGCTCGTACAGCTTCGCCCTATCGTTTAGTTACGTCTAGACTTGTTGTCCGTGACAATATGTGGTCTGGTAGCTGACGTTATCGCGTAATCACGAAGGTGGCAGTGAAAACAGAAAGAGGTGCCGTAGTGGAAGGCTTCGTGCAATCGCGCGATAGAGGCTTTTGTCAAATCCGGGCTTAGGAATTCAAAGCGTCCCTATAATTTGTTTGGTTGAATTCTGTCCGCAAAGAAGGAACTATTTGGCAGTCGTGACATCTGCAAACATTCTAGATGGTCACCGCTGAGCTCAATGCTTGCAGCTCTCAGCCGTTCAGTTTAAAGTAGACAAAGAAAACTGAAGGATAGCTCAGGTACCGAAAGCAACTGTAACAGCCTAAAGCAGCGTGAAAGCCATTACGCTTCTCCGAGGGTATTCGGCATAAATCTTGTCACGTCTTGTGTCCCTAGGCGATAACGCCACGTGCCAGCACACTTGAGCGATACCAGGACAAAACTTCGGAGCTTTAGTTTCCTCCCGATGAAGCATTTACCCGATGCTTTAGGAAACCGAAAGTGGCCAAAATGCGGACAGTAATAACTAAACACCGGCACTGGAAACCCAAATTGTAATTTAAGACGCATAATAGGAGTTTAAATAGAGACCGAATACAAGGAAAACTAACCATGTGCTCTGAGAGGCTATCATTCCATCAAGGATTGCTTCATAGTCGACCAAGATTTTGTAGGAGTCGTAATAGCGGCAAAAAGTTTTAAAACAACCCTCGGTACCGAATGGCCGTCAAACCTCAGACTCTGCTGTTTCCTGCCATTGTTGTCATAATGTGCTGTGCAGGGCGCGCGCTGCTATTCCTTGATTCATATTCTGATAACTGGTCGTGCTTCCTCTGCGCGCTGAAGATAGGCGGCGATACCGAAGTTGTCATTGGTAGCCTTCGGCAGCATGGCGTCAAGAGAGGCAGCTGCTTTCCTGCGCGAAAGAATTACAATGGAGTCATTTAAATGGACCCCTGTACTGCGGTGTTGTACTCAAATATGTCGCAATGAATGAATGTATATCAAGTTTTGTGTTCACCATCGATATGCAAGGCGATATGCTGGCCGCTGCTTTGTTCACACCCTCCAAGTGCCGGTGGCTTGCTGATGGCATGCGGATGGCCATTGGTTTCTGTGGCTGTAATTCACTTAACTTCGGCAACCTCTGCCACGAAAGTGGTTGTCTTGCCTGTAATGAGAAAATCCTGGGTGCTATGCGACGTGTGTGCATTTGGCATAGACTTCACAGATTCTACCTCATCACATTGCGCTTGTGCCTCTGCAGATATCAAACTCTGCATTTGCAAATGTCATAGCAACTATATTGTCATCCATCCCAAAAGAGTTAAACCTGTCAATACAACCTCCCTGTCCGCAGTGGTGTTTGCGGCTCCCATGTGTGCGCCTTGATATTCCCTGGAAAGGGAAGAAATCAAATTTACCACTGCTTGCCCTTAAGTAATTGACGCTCTTCATGCTACATTGAATATTGGCACCGGACGTACGCCTTATGAAATCCTCGGTAATTTCCACTACATATGCTTGCGCCGTGGTCATGCCTGCGAGACAGGAAAATGCCCCCACTAATTTCATACAGGCCTGCCTTAATGGCGCAGAACTAGCCCCAATTCATGCGGCTGTAACATACATTTCTAAACATACGCCTACATCAGACTGTGTTCTCTGCCCTCACGGATACACTCAATGTATTCAAATTGGTTTGCGTCATGGAGACAATGAGCCCCTTGCAGCGCAAGTTGGATATCTGCCCCATCAAGCAATAGAAGAGGGTCACGAAACCATCTGCCAGCAGCTACCAGCTCATAGCAGCATTGTGGGCAACTAAGCTGCGATGCTGCCTGATCGGTTCATGATACAACTAAAGTTGTCCAGATACCACCAACAAAATCCGACGCAGCAAGGTATCTTCAACTGCTCTCCCGAAGCGTGCATGACTACACAGTTATGGTCTGCCACAGAAGGATCCTGTTCTCATCAGTTTGACCGCTTACTTATACAGCAAATATCAATCGACCTCTCCCGCTGTGATGTTATGTTATTTTGCCGGCTGCAGTGGGGCAGAGAGTTTTGCTTGCAAACGCCTATACCCATATACTCTAATAATACCCTCTCCAAAAAACGACAATGGTGGTGAGATGAAACGTTTGGGTACATACTTTAAGGCTGCCCTCTGAGCGAGAGCGTCTCAGCCTGGCTGCTGCACTCCGCTGCTCAGACTCCTCCTCTAAATTCTGGGGCCTTGGACAAACCTTCATATCAAAGGAAAGCGGCGAAGGCGCTCCTGAAGTTCTCAAAGGAATCCAGGTTGAGTTCCTGAGGATAAACCGTAGTGTGCATCCTCTGTCCCCTTATCATAATGCTCCATTAACACGTGAAAACTCTGTTCGTTGCCACTCTTTCTTTCCTTTGCCCTTTCGTTCCCCTCACCACCTGTAGGGTAGCCTACTGGACATCGCCAGGCTAACCTCCCTGTCTTTCTGTTCTTCTGTTTCCGACTATATATATATATATATATATATATATATATATATATATATATATATATATCTGAGGCACCATGACGCATAAGGATGGTTTTTATGAAAAGCATTGCGACTCCTTCAGCATTCTCTCTTTCCTGGACTTCGATGTGGTCTAGCGGATACTCCGCTTGGTCACCGCTGTTATGCACTCATTGCCTGATGTTCAGGTGCGGAAGAAGACAATTATATGCCATTACTTTGAAAAGTCTCGTATTTGTTTAATTTCGCTGTATTAAGAGCACTGAACAACGGTTCAACGGGAAACTCAGTTCGCCATCCGCGCCAACGTTTCGATAAGGGGACTTGCCTCCATCGGGTTCCAGACGAAAAAAAGTCCACTTGTCGAAACATTGGCTCACATTGCAAAATGATGATCCCTTCAAGTCTTGAGTGCTCTTTCATGCTGTGTAATAATAATAATAATAAAAATTGTTTCACAGGAAGGGAAGGCGCAGTATCTGTCACACTTACTCTGTGGACACCTGAACCGCGCCGTAAGGGAAGGGATGAGGGTGGGAGTGAAAGTGGAAAGAGAGAAAGAGGAGCAGTAGTGGAGGGCTACGGAGTAATTTCGACCACCTGGGGATATTTAACGTGCGCCGACATCGCACAGCACACGGACGCCACTTCGTTTCGCCTCCATCGAAACGCAGCCGCCGTGGTCGTCATACTGTGTAGCCATCTTCATTATTTCCCACTACCCTAATTTCTGTGTATAAACTGTACAGGTCTCGGTTCAGCGTTTTGCGGCGTCGGCGTTCACGACGACACTTGATCTAGAGTGCTTATCAGTAAAAACACAGGGAAATCATGTTCGTCCTGAATATATAAAGGAGAGTAAGTGTAAAACAGGTGTGGCCGGCTATTGGATCTCCCTGCGAAACTTGTAAGACTTACCAAGACCTGCAGCGATAAGACGGTAGGTGGTCTTAGCAGACATTTACTCGACAAGGACGCCACTGTTTCAGCGCTCTACATTTCAGCACCCGGTGCGGTGAGGACACTTCCCTTTAAGATGGTCGAATATCCTCTGGAGCTATGGGCTGGAGCAGTTCTCCCCTGATGTGGCTGGGACAGGTAGGTCACCGCCGAATTTTATCTATTGTAGGCCGTCATTGAACCCGCCACCGGTTCGGTGGTGGACGACGGCTGTTGTTGCGCCGCGCGTCTTTCTATCCCTCTTCCTCTTCTTTCTTCTCTACTTTCTCTTCTGTCTGCGCGAAGCAGCGGAGGAGGCTCAGCTGCAGAGCCAGTAGCAGGCCCGTGCATTTTCTTTTCCTTCTTCCTATAACCACAACAACAACAGCTATGCGCTCAAGTGCTGGTTTTTTCCTCAATCCTGGCAGGTTATTGACCGTCGTACTTACCATGCTGCTTGTCAGCAGGGGCTCATGGCGGATAGCCAGTGAGCGGACAAAAGTATTCATTATTTTCAGCCGCAGCCTTCATCGAGCATGGAGGCCGGTGGGTACTACCAAAAAGAAAACAGTACAGACCGTGGTACATCTAACAAACTTGATTGTTCCTTAGTGCACCAAGGGGCAAAATTCGATTTAGCCCAGATGATCGCGAGCCGTTTCTTCCTTGCGGTATAATAGTTAGCATCGGTTTCGACAATGAGGTGGCTAGCAGTTGCAATAACTATCATATAATAATAATAATTGGTTCACAGAAAGAGAAAGGCGCAGTATTTTTCACACTTGCTCTGTATACACCTGAACCGCGCCGTAAGAAAAGGGATGAAAGTGGAAGTGAAAGTGAAAAAAGAGAAAGGGGAGCCGTAGTGGAGGGCTACGGAGTAATTTCGACCACCTGGGGATCTCTAACGTGCGCTGACATCGCACAGCACACGGACGCCACTTCGTTTCGCCTCCACCGAAACGCAGCCGCCGTGGTCGGGTTCGAACCCGGGAACTCCGGCACAGTAGTCGGGCGTCTCACCACCGCACCACCCCGGCGGGGCTATTCTCCTTTTTAACGACCGTATCAGTACGCCCACGCTGCATGTATCGGTATGAATTTCAGTCTCCGCGTTTAAATCACAGTTTCCCAGGACAGCAGAGAACTGTAAATTAGGCCGAAGGTCCCTCAAGGCTTCCGCTTGCGGCAAATACCACTTGAATGCCACATTACTTTGTTATTTTGTTCACTGGTTAGCGAGTCGCAAAAAGGTTTTGACAAATCATGATTGATCAGAGGAATGCAAGGAATCTATGCACTCTTTTTGGCAGCACAAAAGCAGCTGCTTTCTTAAATTATTAGGGAACTTTGTCCTTGCTTCAATATGATCTGTAAAGTCGAGTTCCTCGTAAACAAAGGCGCGCTTCTCTGGTTTCTAGGTTACCCTAAACACTTGTTTTCCTCCAGTGTAGTCCAACGCCTACGAAAATGGTCTGCAATGTTTGGGAAGGAGGAACCTACGTAAGCTAAGTACATCACGCAAATCTGCCGCCTCAGACCTTTTAGCAGCGTAAAATTTGCTGGAGAACTTCCCATGTGCGGAACCAAAACAGAATTGTATCACCTTTAAATCGAAACGTCTATTCAATTCAGCGTCATGAATGCGATCCTCTCGCAATACCTGTCGCTGAACTCATTTTTCGATGGTCTCTCTTAATGTCTATCAAAGAAATGTGCATGGGGTTGCAGAACCAGTCCAATGTTTTTTGGGTAGTGGAACCTGGGCAGACATTCCCAGTCAAAAAAAACTACAGAACTGTGTCAAAAATACGACAAAATATCCTGTAGTTCTGTCGTAACCATCAGATTTTTCTGTAGTACTTTTCTGCAGTTGTGTAGTTTTTCTGTAGTATATTTCTGTTCTCTGTAGTTCTGTGGTACGTTTCTGCTGTAACTACAGAATTTTCTAATGTTACTACAGAATGTTCTGTTGTCACAACAGGTTTCCCGTCAAAAACCGCACAGAAATTCTGTCGTAACACCAGAAAATGTTCTGCAGTTTTTTCCGACTGGGTTTTCTTTGTTATATTGTTCTAGTGGCAGTAATCGAGAAAACCGACGTTGGCCTTTGGTCTTCCTCTTGACCAGAGCAGCTAGCGCTGCTCAGGAGGACATTGACGGCACCCTGAGGTCTTCTTGAAACGTTTCGTTCACATGGTCCCGAACGACATGGCGTTCTCGTGGCGATACACGATTGAGGGTCTGTCGAAGAGGTCGCGCGTCTTTGTCAATAACAATGTGGTCCTTCTCAGTAGTTTTTTGCTCACTTTCAAATACTGCAACAAACATCGTCTGCAGTATCGAATAAACTGTGGATAGTGTTTTGTCATTTCCATACTTGTCACCAGCACTTGAGCTTCCTTGTCCACTTCTAAAACGGGCGATGGCACTTGCGATGCTAAGTCATATTGTTGATGCTGTCGGGTTAATACTTAGAGAAACTTGGTATTAACCCCATTGCGTGAACGGCTCCGATCTCGACAAAAACATGCAGTCGCGTCGGCGCTGCTGGTTTTGTCGTGGGAAATACATCCCCGGCATGCATGATACTGATAGGGGGTAGTTGACATAACACATGTAAAGTCGTAAGCATACGTTGTATACAACACTCAGCCAGTGACAGAGCCGGGAAACCTGCATCAAAATGCCATCTAGAGACAGCATAAGGGACAGCGACATTGATACATGCATGTGCATAAGAGGAGGCAACGCCACTATTTTCTCGATCTTAGCTGTTGCTAGATAAAGTTTGGGTGCAGTTTCTCCAGCTCCGCTACTGGCTCAGTGTTGCGTACCACTCCTTCTCACGACTGCACGTGCGCTGAAAGATCTCCGGGCTGTGTGACGTCACGGCACCGCACGCATTGCTGAGTTGGTAAGCGTTTTGAGCTATATGCGAAAGTGATATCGAAATCCAGCCTACCAGGATCCTTAAATCGAGACCGCCTTCGGCCACGTAGGCAAGTGCGTGCGGCTTGGACAACGTGTATATCTGTTGCTTGGATGCAAATATAACGTGCTGCTTTAAGACGTATTCTAATAGGTACATGCTATATAACAGAAACAGATACCAATTGTTAGGCCAGCCGTCACTGAGCCACCGAAACTGAGATTAGGGCATTATTGATGGCAGATACTCCTCTGCAATGGCCTTACCATGTTATCGCCTCTGGAGTGGCATTCCATTTTACGGCAGCACTAACTGACCTGCATGTGGAGCCACATCTGTCCTCTTTCGTACCAAAACTCTGACGCAGCTTTTCCTGCAGCGGTCCAGATGGTGTCACACCATATCCCTCGCTTACTGGCATACATCGGCTAGTCTAGTTACCACTAGAGATTTAAACCGGCATATGTGCCTCAGATGCGTGCCCTAATGACTTACCAAAACGTGTGACGTAATACATCAAGTTCACGTTCAAGTTTTTGTATCCTTTCTTGCAAAGGAAGAGGACAAGATGGAAAATAGCACGAAAGTACACAAAGGACGGAAGGAAGCAAGACACGCTGAGCTTGAAGCTCGGCTTGTCTCGAGGTCTGGACTCTTTGAGACAATGGCAGTACAGAACGGAGGCAGGAGTTTCACTCCAATTTTTTGCTATCAGAAACGCAATGAAACGGGCACACAGTGACACACGTACGCTAAGTGCGATGTAGGCTAAGGGTGTTTGCAAACTAGAAATGCAGTTGGTGCTGCAGGTGGAGGAAGAAGAAGGAGAGAGCGCTTTTAAAGAAGCACAAAGAATAAAGAGGGCATTACGCTACCGGGCCCGCGATGGTGCGCAACACAGCAGAAAGTGCGAGGAATCGGGTACAGCTGCGGGAGCGATCTCTCGGCTTCATATACAGACGCTCTTAAGTGTGGGGAATGATTAGGTGTCACTTTGTAGTTCACTGGGAAAGTTTGGGCGATGACCCTGTATGGACCAAGGTAGCGGTGATGAAATTTATCACTAAGGCCAGGGGTGCGGAGAGGTGCGTAAAGTAGTACTTCGTCACCAGGACGGAAGGAGACCTAACAATGAGTAGAATTGTAGCGACAGAAACCGAAACCATGAAAAAAATATCGCGCGAGATTGTCTAGAAAGACTAGGGGTGATGTTATGATTCGTGAGCGCAATAGAGTTAACGTCATTTTTACTTCGTTGAATCAATTCCTAGATGCTTGTTTCATAAAGCAGTATACGCGAGTGACAAATAAGGAAAATTTCTAAAGAATGCTTTCACTCGAATAGCAGAAAACTGGACCAGAAATATCTTAATAAAGCTCTCAATTTGTCCTGTAGAGAGCAGTGACGAAGCTAAGAGTATTTCGGATGTGCTTGCTCATAAATGTCTACAGCGGTCTTTCGTTACCGTGTGCTGAAACAGCCAAGTTCGCGTATGACCAATTTAGGAGCCACTTAAGTTCTACTATTAAAGGGCCAATGAAAAGCTATTTACTAAAATTATAAAATTATTTCGCTAGCTTTATTAGCACCGAACAAAATTATGCCCCTCCTCTTCTTCAACTCAACCAACGCCGGCGCGCTAGAAAAAAAAAAAAAGAAAAAAAGTCGCGACCTCACTCCATCGCGCCTAGCCCCTCACGCATAACATGGGAGCGCTCAATGAGTGGGCGCGCCTATCAGCCCCACCGACTTCGCTGGAGAGGTTTTTGCCCGGAGAAGTGTCGCCGCAATAGGCTGCGAGCTGTCGTCAGGAGCACTTTTTTAAATACTTTTTGCAAACTATCGGCTCCACACCGTTTTCACATTTGCCTGGAATATTCCGCAGCGCTAAAATTCACTGTTCACGAAGACCTCTATGCATTTCTTGCATTCGAATTTGACCGCTAGTAGCATTTCAGATGCCCTTTAAGGGTGACGCGATAGTGATTCACGCCCACAGATGTCTTTCGTATTGTTAATTTTGCAATCTTTTCTTTTTATTTCTTTTATTGTGAGCACTGTGTGGTGTTATATTTATATTTATCGCTCTGAAGGCACACGTTGGATTCCCGTTATCCCGACAGCCCTTCGCACCCATATTGTGGCTGCTCTCCACGATGATGCTACAGCCGGTCACTTAAGCTTTCACAAAACTTACCACTGCGGGAAAACCCGTTTCTTCTGGCCAGGCCTTGCCTCAAGCGGGGCAAAATACGTCGCCTCTCGTTTGCCATGCCAGCGCCGCAAACGGTCGACTTCATCTCCTGCTGGCCTACTACAGCCTCTACCTTGCCCTGCTGCTTCTTTCGCCGTTGTCGGTATAGGCTTATAGGGGCCGCTTCCATTCTCCGCATGAGGTAATCGCTGGATCGTCACCACCGTACACCGCTGCCCTGCCTAATGGCTCAGCACCTGAGGTCGCGACCTTCTTTTCGGAATCCCTCGCACTGCGCCATGGGGCCCCTCAAGCGATTCTCAGTGACCGTGGTCGGACATTTCTGTCGACGATTGTAGCTGAAGTTCTTGAGGCCTCAACCACACACCACAAATTCACCTCCAGCTATCACCCGCATGGGCTGACTCAGCGGTTCCACCGCACGCTTTCTGACATTCTGTCTATGTACGTCGACCGGGACCACCGAACTGGGACGTAGTACTTCCTTTTGTTACGTTCGCCTACAATACGGCTGCACAGCGGACCACAGGTTACACCCCGTTTTTCCTTCGTTACGGTCGTTCTCCCGCTACCCTTCTTGATGCCTCTCTCCTTTCTACACATGCCAGTTCCTCATCATCTCTTCCTGACTAGTTCATTTCCCGAGTGGCCAGATCTCGCCGACTTGCTTGCATCAACACTGAAGCCAGCCAGGAAGACAGCTGCAGGTAGACCGCAAGTACCGTTATGATGCGACCCACCGCCAAGTTTCGTTCCGTCCCGGCGACGAGGTGTTACTTTGGACACCATTACGCACTTCTGGCCTTTGTGACAAGTTCCAGCGTCGTTACATTGGCCCTTACTCAGTTCTTGCAAAAACCTCCCCGGTGAACCATCGCGTCTCCCCTGTTTACCCTCCTCCGGACAGTCCTTACCGTGGCACTGAAGTTGTCCACGTTTCACGCATGAAGCTTTTTATTCGGCGCAATTCTGCGGACTAATTGCGGCCAGGCTGGCCGCTTCAACTGCGAGGGCGAAATAGTGTGAGCACTGTGTGGCGCTTCATCTTTTACACGAGTGAACGTGCTGCTTCGTCTTCATCCTGCTCTCTCTTGTAGATACCCATCGTCATCGCTGAGTGTGGTTCGCCACAGTGTACGACCAGGGATTCAGGTCTGCAATAAACCTGATCCGCCAAGCCCGACCTTACAGTATTATACAATACTAAGCATCAGCAAGCGTTGGCTTTCCATTCTGATTCATTTGACACCTGTAACGTGTTTTTCAATTTTTATTTCTTTCTAATAATTGATTAATTACCACTCTATGCTTTTCAACTAGTTTCACCAAGCGTTGGTCCTCATTTTGAGCATTTTGATACCTTGAAACCTCTTCTCGCATTGTTTATTTTTTTTTTTTCAGTTTCAAATATTTGATCTTCACGTACTCTAAACTTTCGTAGTATCATCAAACGTGGCCTTTTTATTCAGAGCATTTTGACACGTTTGAACCCCGTTGCTCCAATTCATTTTTTTTTATTTGCATTGATTGATCAGTTACAAACTCAATTTTCTTGATTCGCATCATCAAGCACTGGCTTTTCTTCTTAGCATTCTGACATGTTCCAAATTTTTCATTTATTCCATTATTTTATTAAATATTTACATTGCTAAATAATTACTACCATGTTACATTAATTTGAGGTTCGTAATTATTCGTACTTAATTTTATTTATTGATCACGCCAACATTGGATCACGCGAACTAAATATTCTTAATTAGATTCATCAAGCGTAGACTTATCCTTGCGACCATTTTGATACCTTCGAACGCCCTTTTTCTTCTTTTAATTCTTATCTTTGTAATTATTATATTAAGTACAATGATTTAATCAGCTCGTCATTGCCTATCATACATTATTAAATGAATTATCAGTAATACCAAAATTTGCCACGATACGCTTTTTTACGCAGCACCCGATTATTTCTGACACGCGGTGCCGATTACTATTATTACGCCGACAGCCTTTCAACCTAACGAACTGCGTAAGCTGTAGCCTAAAAATTGGTGCTCAGATCGACGAGAAAACGTTTTGAATGACTACTCACGAGCAAACAAAGTCATTAGGTGTCCCGCGCAAGTTAACGGCTCACCAAAGGTGTTGCATTGCGTAAGACCACCTAATTGACTCAGGAATATTTGAGCTCGAATGCTACTGACTTGTTCCCTCAGATCGTGCTTCTTAATGGAGAAAAAACGCTGCACGACACTTCACAGGCGAAAGATACATCGCACTCTCGCAGTGCCCATACGAAACATTAAAGCCAGAAAGGAACTCAGGCAAGCGTCAAGAGAAAAATCTTCAAATGAAGTTGAAAATATCCTTGTTTATTATCGGTCTGCTAAAAATAGGCAGTTGAGCACACGCTTCAGATGGGCAGGTTCGAGGTCATGCTTCTGCAGAGGAAACAAAAAAGGATCAAGACAGCCTAAGAAGTTGCATTGAGGCACACTATGTGTGTGTGTGTGTGTGTGTGTGTGTGTGTGTGTGTGTGTGTGTGTGTGTGTGTGTGTGTGTGTGTGTGTGTGTGTGTGTGTGTGTGTGTGTGTGTGTGTGTGTGTGTGTGTGTGTGTGTGTGTGTGTGTGTGTGTGTGTGTGTGTGTGTGTGTGTGTGTGTGTGTGTGTGTGTGTGTGTGTGTGTGTGTGTGTGTGTGTGTGTGTGTGTGTGTGTGTGTGTGTGTGTGTGTGTGTGTGTGTGTGTGTGTGTGTGTGTGTGTGCGTGCGTGCGTGTGTGCGTGCGTGTGTGCGTGTGCGTGCGTGCGTGCGTGCGTGCGTGCGTGCGTGCGTGTGTGTGTGTGTGTGTGTGTGTGTGTGTGTGTGTGTGTGTGTGTGTGTGTGTGTGTGTGTGTGTGTGTGTGTGTGTGTGTGTGTGTGTGTGTGTGTGTGTGTCGCTAGCAAATAAAATAAAACTTTTCCTTTTCTTCTCTTTTTTTTTTTTGGACAGCACTCACAGGGGAGTTCACGTGATGATGAACAGCGACCTGTATACAAACTGTCCTTGTCACTTTGAAGCAGCGAGAACATTGCAAAATGCCTTTATCCAGCTGTAACACACGCTCCGCTAAGCATCCACAAATTCAGCTGAAGGTCACCAGGAGTATACGTGGCCACATTTTGAGTCAACAGACCAGCAGGAACAAAATCCCTCAAAATAGAGAAGTACACAGCGAAGCCTCCCAACAAATTTTGTGCACTCTTCTGCACAACCTTCCGACATTCACATTCGTTTCTGGAAACCAGTACAGAAAGTCCCGGACTGTGAGAAAGTCTGTTGCGGTCGGAATAGGGGCAGAGGGGAGGGGAAAGTTCCATTCTTTCAATATATTTGTAACCACGGACATAAACTTCAATTATTTCTATGGTGTACCACTTTGAACGCAAAAATCGGATCATGTATCTAAAGCAGCACCCATGTCAAGCAGCTATAACATGACCTAAAATGTTCTCGGTTCATCTAATATATTATTATTTCCTTAACAACCGCAGATATACAGTCACTGTTCATCGAACATCGAGAAATTTTTCCCTGGCCCAGCAGAACTGGGGAACCGCGACAGCTTTTCTGAACCCAGTCAAATTGAACTAGAAGAATTCAGTCGAGTAACGAGCGTAAAGTGCGGTGAAATAAACACATGTTCGCCACATAAGCGCTTAAAAAACGTGTAAAAGTAAATAACAAAAACTAATAACTAACAGTGGGAATACATCAACCACTTGTGCAGTATACGGACAATAACATTGCTATCGTGGTCCAAGGGGGAAGCGCATTTGGCGGCTCTCAGTGCTTGTACCCAGAGTTGCCGCACTAGAAGATCTCGCACTTTTTCTCCGGGTTGAGTGGCTTACCCAGGCCGCAGGAGAAGGCTGAGCTGAATGCAGCCACATGCTGCACAGCCCCGTTGCACTCGTCGCCAAGCTTCTCGGAATATCCGCGGCACCGTATGAAGCACCATGACAAAAAGAACAGCTGCATCGCTGTTGTGCGTCGCATGTCCTTAATGGTGCTGTGGGAGCCACGAGCCTGAAACGCGTCCGCTAGCACTTCCAAGGAGGCCAGATTTGACAGCAGAGTTAACGCATCTCTGCCGTCAGTGTTGTTGGCACACGCCAGGGCTGCTTGTACAACGCCAGCAGTAGCGTTGGCATTGCCATAGTGGACGATCGCCATGTCACCGGACGCCTTGGCCACGTGCGCCCCAAGCGCCCCAAACTTCACAGCGTCCACAAGACTGGGATGGTAGAGAGGAAACGAGAGAACGTACGGAGCGAGTACAAAGTCGTCTTTCCAGTGAGCATAAGCCAAGAACCTGTACACTGTATACCAGCCGAGAGTGCGTGGTGCGGAATGATCTGCCGTATGAAACCGCGCAGTTTTCCATGCAGCCTCCCAATTTCTGACAAGCGAGTTGCTCATGTCAGGAAGCAGCGAGCTGGTCTTTTCATCTTGAGGTATCGTTCGGGTTAGTGCGCCCAAGACTGTGTCCAGCGAGTTCCATCGAACCTCCATAGATGAACCGTTGGAGTACGGCAGCTTAGAGGAAAAGCGGTCAGCGAATTCGGTTCTGATGGATAGAACGATGCGCTCCACATCTCGACGCAAGGCTCGCTGAAAGACCTGTGCGTTGTATGGAGCGAAGAGGTAGTCTCCGACGAATCTGTACAAGAGCTGATAGCAGAGGCGTCCATGCCGATACTTAATCACGTCCTGGTTTGTTGTGCCATAGTAGTTAGAAATCAGCACATTATTTGCGAAGAGGCTAGCGTACCTCACCGCCATCCACGAGATGAACTCGTGAGTTTTATCTTCACCGTGCGTTTTCCAGAGTTCGAAAAATTTGGTGACGTAGTTTAGGTTAGAGGTAATAAATTTAGACACAGTCGTCACGTTGAATTTCGCCAAAAGCTGAATCCAGGTCTTTGCATCCAAGCTGCCAGCAGGGAATGCTTCTACTTTTTGAACATGTCTTGCGCTGTCAAGTGCACCAAAAAATGTCTCCTCCAGCTCAATAGCTTCTTCGAATGTGACGTCAGTTTCCCCACCTCCCTCGGAGAAATGCGCTCGGAGGAATTCAAAGCTGCGTCGTTTCGCGTCAAGGTCGCGCAGCCTTCCTTGTTCTTCCACCGTGAAGTGAAGAGAGCTCGCCACCTTAACCCACAACGTGTCACGTACTGGGACAAGACCGATTACCACGGCCCAGTCGAAGTCGATGCTCATGCTGAATAACGTGCGCAACACGTCGGGCAATGGCAACCGGCGCGGCCACACGATTCCCGCTCGCCGAAAGCACTCGCGTATCACGGGCAGCTCATTACGCTCCCCGCGCCACACCATGTCGCAGGAGAGATAGAAGAGGCTCGCCTTCTGCAGGATGTTCTGACCGGTGACCAGGGTGCTGGAGTCCTTGCTGACGACTTCTGTCATTTGGTCCAGAGCATTGGAGACTAGCTCAGCGTGCACAGAGTACTTCCGCCTAGCCCGCCAGCCGTTGCAAACGTACGCGTCGAAGTTGACGCACGGGTCGATGGAACGATTCATTGTTTCCTCGATGAGTTTAGCGAATTCCTTGCAGGCAGGCTCTGAGCACTGTGAGGATGCGTGGCGGCGCCAGCCATGGATGACAGCGATGAGTACCATCACGACTGTCCCGAGTAGAACTACGACGGCGGCTACAAGGGCGATGTTGATGCGGGGAACAGGTGGTTCTTGCTGAGTCTGCTGCGTCCGTGGAGATATCAGCTGATTGTACTGCCACATGGGTGACTGTGAAAACACAACATACAACTGTCAGTTACAAAATGATACTGTGCGAGATAAAACAGATTTCTGACCTAAAGAATTTGTAAGCAAGAAATCATCAGTGTGAGAGGGGAGAACTTTTTGTTACATGAGCGAGAATCTATTTAATTTAGTTATTATTTGTTATTTCAGAGTACTGTCAATTCAGAATGGAAATATTATGGAAGTGGCAGCATGTTGATCGCAAAACAGGTACAATACAAGCCAGACAGCATACAAGAGCCAAAAATGCATTAAACATTTTCGTTTACCGAACAATGTGTATTTATTTGCTTAGGTTCAAAATAGGTTATAGAGGAGGCAGAGTGAGCATAAGGTATTTAGAAAACAATAAACCATAAAGGCATAATAATATTACCAAAACACAATTTGAAAGATAGGTTGCAAAATGTACCAAAGCGCATAAAGTTTAAAATATTGTATACAGTCGTTGACGGAAAGAAAACGCAAAACTTATAGGAGCAATAAAAACAAGTTCATATTAACGGCAGTGAAATGAGACGAAGTACCGCCAGAAAGTGAACAACAATGCTCTTAACTCAGGAATGGCTTACTGAGTAATTAAAGTATTTTAAAGAATGCGGGGTCTACAACAATAACTACTGATGCAGGCAAATTATTCTATTCAGATGAAGTTTTTGACAGCAATGAATTGTTGAAACTGTTCGTTCTGCAATACAATATGTGAACTTTGTGTTGGTGGTCATGGCAAGCAGAGAAAAAATGAAGGTGGCCGAAGGGAGTGACGCGCTGGGATAATAAATTTTGAAAAAAGAAAGTCAGGTGCATGCTATTTTCCTGCGGGTTGCGAGAGATTGGATCTATATAGAGCTGTTCTCGTTTGTGTGTCAACAGCAGTGCGGCTATATTTGGTTAGTATATGACGGACTGATCGACTTTGGGCTGCTTATAATGCTTGATTTAATGCTGGGTGCCGTCGGTCACATATTTATGAAGCATATTATAACTGTGGTCAAACAAATGTTTTGTATTGTTTCGTTTCAGCAAAAATGATGTCATAAACAAATTACGCTTCAGGTACCCTAGTTTATTGAATTTGTATGTGATGGATTGTGTTAGTGGTTTCCAGCCAGTTATGTGAACAGCAAGATGGCGGTATACTTGTACGGTAAATTGTTATGTTGCTTTTCACGGCAGTTCTTCACAGATATTCGTGGGAAGGAAAAGGAAGTGTTTGTAACACTATTTCTTATATAGCATCGGAAATTTTCCTATTGTAATATGGGCTATAATCGCAGAGTTTAACGGATACCATTAGCAATTTCGAAACGCAGCGTGGAAAAACCAGGACAAAGGAAGAAGGCAGAGTTACATCAGGAGTACTTCTCACAACCGATTTTTATTATTGGGAGGGTTGGCGGAATATACACTACAGAATTTCTCCAAGTGTCCAGTTTAGGATCCTTGTTTAACGAATTCCATTTCCGCACAGCTCATGAAAAATAATAAAAGGAACAAGTACTGTGGCTACAAACACAAATTACCTGCGGTTTAGCTTGTGTTTAAACCTGGAGTTACGCGAGAGCTACATCTGCATAGCTACGCTTAAGTTCGGCTTGAACGTAGACATGGCTTTTGCACATAGTAGTTTAATCTATGGTTTCAATTTTATTTATGCCGTAGCGGGCACTTAGGGCCACCTAAGATTTATGAGACGAAAGCGTCTCTTGCGTGGTGGTCTGAAGCCCTCCACCCCCCCCCCCCCCCCAAACACACCTCTTTCTCTCTTTTTCACTCCACAGTCCTCATTTTCCTTACGACTCAGATAAGGTGTCCGCGGAGATTTGTGACAGATACTGTGCCTTTTCTTTACTGTAAAATAATTTGAAACGCCGCTGATGCCTGCTGCACTGAATATGCTTTATATGCTAAATTGTGCGGCGTTCGAGGAAGCGCCAAATGAATGACGCCGCACGGAGCCTGGATCGAACGGCCCGCGGGGTCAACTTCGTATATGCGTGAATCGCCTGTTCATGTCATCACCAGTTATGACGTCACCTCCTTACTCATGACTATTTAGTAATGACTAATGACTAGTTAGTACTACTTAGTGACTAGATAATCTTAAGTTAGTACTGGTTAGTGACTGTTAGCCATTAGTTAGCACTAGTTAGTGACTAGTTAGCAATTAGTCATTAATACTACGCCATTGATGACCAACCGCGCACCGACGCAGTTCGCTCGATGTGACCCTGAGCATGCCACAGCTCAGCGCGCAGCCACGCTGAGCTTGCGAAGCAGTTGGCGTAGTGTGGTGGTGGTTTGTGGGGTTTAACGTCCCAAAGCTAGTCAGGCTATGAGTGATGCTGCAGTGGAGGACTCCAGAAATTCCAACCACGGGGCGTAGTGTAACTCTCGCTACAAAAAAAAAATCGGGTGTGAAGGCGTGCGTGTGTGGTATCGGTCTAGTCCTTTTTTTACATCAGGAAAGTGGTGACGTTCGACTTGAACACGTTCAGTAGAACTGAGTACAAGAAATTTTGGCGCTGAACTTTAGCTCGAATCTTGAGCATTGCGAGTCCGGCGCGTGAAAGGAGCTCGGTAGGTGAATCTGTGCACTTATAGCGGTTATAGATAAAGCAGACATCTTCTCTTTGTACTTTTTCAAGCGTATGAATGGGGTGTTTGGCATGTGGAAACAATACTAGGTTGGCGTACTCGTGCGCCGATCTGATAAGGTTGTCATAAGAGACGTGTTTGTTAGGCCAATGAAGTGCCAAATGATGCATTAGAAAATTTTGTTCTCGATTTGTTTAACTACATGCTTTATGTTGAATTCCATCTATGATCGGATGAAGTGATCACAGCTAAGTGACTGAGCCACATGTTGAAGAACAGTGCCTACAAACCGTACGAAATCTACAGATTTCAGTATCTCTTTGGTATCGACATGCAAACAGATTTATCATAGTCGTCACCATTTGCCAATCTGCACACCAGCGCACAGTGTTATTTTGACAATTATTCAGTTTTATTTGGTCCTTATGGTTTCTTAGGGTATAATAAAGCACGCAGCCGTCTACAACACGGCTAATGGTAACGTCGACTTGGACTGCTATATCATCTTTGTAAAATAAAACTAGAGAAGGAGCAAGAACTGGACCCTGGGTAATTCCGGACAAAACAGGAAAACTATAGAAACGCGATAATTGTATTCCACGTAATGAAAACGATTTGAAAGAAAATCGAACAAGCGAGCAAGGGACCAGCCTCGAAGTACGTTGTTTAGCTTGTAAACCAATTTAATGTGAGAAACGGGATCGAATACTTTTGAAACGTTCACAAATATTATGTCTACCTGTATTTTTGAGTTAAGTGATGAAAGATTTCGGCTTCGGCCAGATCGCCCCAGGGATGTTTCAAAAGGTGGTTCCTAGTTATTCCTTTTTTGTTATCGCTCGATTTGGCACGCAAAGTCTTATTTGCCAAGCGTTCAATTTTTTTAACACTGAATGCACCTTGGCCATTGACCTGCATGTGAGACCACCACATGAGCCGCTTCGATCCTTAGCACAGGACATCCTTTCGCGCCGATGCACCCGAATTGCAAAAAGCAACATGTCACTGCGAAATTCGCCTATGCGGTCTCCGCAGCTGAAAGTAATCAATGGAAAAGGTGCGCATGTCATTTCGTAGCGTCGCTAAATGTGAACACCACAGCTTCAGTCACCCTCACAGGAACTGAGTGTCACATCGTAAACTCCCTCCGATTCGGGAAAACCCAGCCATCCCCAAAGCAGCACTCTTGACAGTCTGGCAGTCCCACGCCTTTCAACTGCGAGCCAATTAGCTCGGACCATCGTATCAAGAAGATGAAAGCGAAGGCGCAAAACATGCGAATTAAACAAAAAGACGCACTTAAAAAGCGCAGAGATGGGAAACCTCGCTTCTTCCAATCGCGGTCGAGGCCTTCGCAAAACCGCAGCCTTCCAGTCACGAGGCTCTCTTCCGGTGGGTTCACCTGGCTACGAGCGTATATAAGTAGTTGGTATGAAACAACCGAGCTTCGCCTCAGCACTCGCTGTTCTGAAGAGTCTCGCCCTTGCGCCGCCACGACGCTTTTTGCCACTGTCAAGTTGACCTCTGCGGACAGGTTGAGTCTCTTGCGGTGCTAAGTCGACAGCCGGAACATCATCACGGGCATTTTTTACACCGCTGACTTAATTGTTTTTGTCTTAATATCATGTGTTTGATGCCTCTTTCATCGTCATCATCAGCCGCACTATAGACATTGCCGGCAGAAAGCCTCTCCCACATTCCTTCACTTAAGCGGTACAGTGACCTTCCATCCACTTGAACCATGCAAAATACTCATCTGCCTACCTAATTTTGTTCTGCCCCCTGCCACACTTTTTCTTGCCTTGAAGTACAATTTTTTACCCCTAGCGACCATCGGTTATCCTCCCTTCGCACATTTTCGGCCCTACCCGTTTCTTCTCTTTGATTTCCACTACAGTTCGAATAATTCGAGTTATTTATCTCACCCACTCTACAAGCTTATTTTCTCTTAACGCTGCGTCTACAATATTCTGGTTCACACTCTGTGTGTTGTCCTAAACCCAAGTAGCGCCCTTTTCGCTAGCCTTCATATATCCGCCCCGTAGATGAGTTGCGGTAAGATGCAAATGTTATATACTTTCATCTTGAGCAATACCGTCCAGCTGCTAGTCATGATCTTCGAATGCGCTTTCCAAATACGCTCCATTGAAATCTTATTATCTCCTTACCAAATTCCAAGCCAAAATGATTGTCGCTTATGGCTTAAAAGGAACGTTCTCTGGCTTCCTTATGCAGATCACATCGTGAATTCTTGATCACTACTGTAAAATTTAGAGCAAGCTCCCTCTCTCAACCCTCGCGCAAGTGGATATTACAGGCAAATTATAAACGCGGGGGTGGTGATTGCGGCGCTATTCTGGAACGCCAATGGCGATGACAAAATATTTTCCTGCCGAACAAAAAGCAGCCCATCATCATCATCATCATCATCATCATCATCATCATCATCACCAGCCTGATTATACCCACTGCAGGGCGAAGGTCTCTCCCATATTTCTCCACTTAACCCGGTTCTGTGCTAGCTGCATCCACTTGACCCCTGCGAACTTCTTAATCTCATCCGCCCACCTAACTTTCTGCCGCCCCCTGCTACGCTTTCCTTCCCTTGGAATCCAGTTTGTTACCCTCAGCGACCATCGGTTATCCTCTCTTCGCACTACATGTCCTGCCCAAGTCCATTTCTTCTTCTTAATTTCTACTAGAATGTCGGTAACTTGAGTTATTTCTCTGACCCACTCTGCACGCTTTCTATCTCTTAATGTTACCCCTACCATTTTTCGTTCCATAGCCCTCTGGGTTGTCCTCAACTTAAGTAGAACTCTCTTGGTTAGCCTCCACGTTTCAGCCCCATAGGTGAGTACAGGCAAGATGCAACTGTTGTATACTTTCCTCTTGAGCGATACTGGTAAGCTGCTAGTCATAATCTGCGAGTGCTTGCCAAATGCGGCCCATCCCAATCGTATTCTTCTTGTTATTTCCTTTTCGTGGTCCGGATCTGCGGTTACTACCTGTCCTAAGTAGACATATTCGCCTACTACTTCCAGTATTTCGCTACCTAATGTAAACTGCTGTTCCTTCCCGAGGCTGTTGAACATTACCTTAGTCTTCTGCATATTGATTTTCAAGCCTACCTTTCTACTTTTCCTGTCTAGGTCATCAATCATTATTTGCAGTTCATCCCCCGAGTTGCTTAGCAAGGCAATGTCATCAGCAAATCGCAGATTAGTGAGGTATTCTCCGTCTACCCTTATCCCTAACTGTTCCCATTCCAAGTCTCTGAATACTTCCTCTAAACAAGCTGTGAATAGTACTGGGGAGATTGTGTCTCCTTGCCTAACACCTTTCTTTATGGGAATTTTGTTACTTTCTTTATGCAGAACTATGGTAGCTGTGCAGCCACTATATATATCTTCCAGCACTTTCACGTACGGCTCGTCTACCCCCTGATTTCGCAATGCCTGCATCACCGCCGAAGTTTCAACTGAGTCAAATGCTTTTTCGTAATCAATGAATGCTATGTATAAGGGCTGGTTATATTCCGAGCATTTTTCTATCACCTGATTGATGGTATGGATATGATCGATAGTAGAGTACCGTTTCCGAAACCCTGCTTGATCCTTTGCTTGATTGCAGTCTAAGGTTGTCCTGATTCTATTAGCGATTACCTTAGTAAATACCTTATACGTAACAGACAGTAAGCTGATTGGTCTGTAATTTTTAAGGTCCTTAGAGTCCCCTTTCTTGTGAATGAGGATAATGTTTGCATTCTTCCATGGTTCCGGTACCGTCGATGACACCAGGCACTGCGTATACAGGGTGGCCAGTTTTTCTAGCACGATATCCCCCCCCGTCCTTCAGCAAATCTGTAGTTATCTGATCCTCTCCAGCTGATTTCCCCCTTTTCATAGTTTCTAGTGCTTTCTTGACCTCGTCCTTCGTCACCGGTGGAACGTCTGACTGTTTTTCCCTACCGCCACTCTCATTACGGTCCTGACTACTTTGGCTACTGTAGAGATCTGTATAGAACTCCTCGGCTACTTTGACTATCTTTTCCATATTAGTGATGACGTTGCCCGCCTTATCCCTTATTGCATACATCTGGTTTTTCCCTATGCCCAATTTCTTCTTTACCGCTTTAAGGCTTCCCCCGTTCTTTACAGCATGCTCAATTTTCTCCATGTTATACTTCCTTATATCGGCCACCTTGCGCTTATTGATTAGCTTTGATATCTCGGCCAATTCGATCTGGTCTGTTGGATTGGAAGCTTTCATACTCTGGCGTTTCTTAATCAAATCTTTCGTCTCCTTAGACAGCTTGCCGGTATCCTCTCTAACTATCCTACCGCCTACTTCTACCGCGCACTCAGTAATGATATCTCTGAAATTATTGTTCCTTGCCTCTAGGGTAACGTCGCCATCCTCAGTTAGAGCTGAAAACCTATTCTGTAGCGAGATCCTGAACTCTTCTGCCCTCCCCCTCACCGCTAATTCGTTAATGGGTTTCTTTCTTACTAATCTGTAGCGTTCCTTCTTCAGATTTAGGCTAATTCGGGACCTCACCATCCTGTGGTCACTGCATCGCACTTTCCCGATTACCTCTACATCTTGCATAATGGCGGGGGTTGAACACATTATGAAGTCGATTTCATTTTTAGTCTCTCCGTTAGGACTTTTCCACGTCCATTTCCGGTTCTTCCGTTTGCTGAAGAAGGTATTCATGATTCGTAAGTTATTGCGCTCTGCAAACTCAACTAGTAACTCTCCCCTGCTATTCCTAGAACCAATGCCATAGGCACCTACTGCCTTGTCTCCTGCCTGTTTTTTCCCTACCTTGGCATTGAAATCGCCCATTAGTACAGTATACTGCGTCTTTACTTTTCGCATTGCTGATTCTACATCTTCATAGAAGCTTTCAACTGCCTGGTCATCATAACTACATGTAGGTGCATAGGCCTGTACAACCTTCAGTTTATACCGCTTATTAAGCCTAATTACGATGCCTGCAACCCTCTCATTAATACTATAGAATTCATCTATATTACCCGCTATATACTTATTGACAAGGAAACCTACTCCTAGTTGTCGCCTCTCTGGTAAGCCTCGATAACACAGTACATGCCCATCCTTCAGTACAGAATATGCCTCATTCGGCCTCCTAACCTCACTAAGCCCTATGACATCCCGTTTCATGCCCTCTAGTTCCTCTAACAGCACTGCTAAGCTAGCTTCACTAGCTAGGGTTCTAGCATTAAACGTTGCCAGGGTCAGTTTCCATTGGCGGCCTGTCCAGCGGAGCCAGGCTTTCTTAGCACCCCCTGCTGCGTCACAGGTCTGACCGCCGCCGTGGTCAGTTGTTCCGCAGCCGCTGGTGACTGAGGGCCGGGGTTTTATGGAGCTTATCATAGGAGGTTGTGGCCAATTACTGCACCAGGGTGGCCAACTCCTGTTCTGGTGAGGGAGTGCTTTGCCGGAGGTGTTCACCGGCATCAGGTCGCACCCCAAACCTGTTTATGCAATTCCATCGACACGCGGATTTTTTTTTTTTTTTCATCCGGTGGAGAATTGCGCGGCACCGGGATTTGAACCCCGGTCCTCTTGCATGCGAGGCGGATGTTCTACCGCTACGCCACCGCTGCACCCAGTGCACTTGAATTTGACATTTTATTTATTGGATCAGTATCGGACATAGAGGTGTGCGGCAGGACTTTCCGCCCAGCATTCGTGCTACGCCGCCGCCGTTTTCTCGCTGCGCGGCATTTAAATATGATAGCCATCGTGTTATATTTTATTCCGATGCCACCACATAAACTGCTGTCATGTGCTGTTTGGTGTGAGACCATTAGATGTTTCGCTCGTGGTGGTCAACCACATTCTCCTCTTTCAGACATTGGGATCTGTACATGTGCGTATGCGGGCTAGACGGTGCCGTTATGGTGCCGTTCTAGTTTATAATTTTTTCAGTTAAGATCGATTCGACTGGATTATTGAACTGAATGGGACTGGCCAGCTTTGCATGGGTGCGGTGCGTGACAAGAACGGGGAGCAAGCAAAGAACAGAGAAGGGGAGTCGCGCTGTCCCGAAACAGAGCGACAAGGTGAAATAAGCAGTACATCGGAGAAGTTAGTTTCCACGGTGGGGAGGGGGGGGGGGGGAGCTGTGAGGGTGGCCGCCGTGGTCGGGATTCGATTCCGCATCCTCGGGCACAGCAGTAGACCGCCCCAGCCACTGCACCACCGCGGCTGGGGAGTACGCTTGCTTATGTCGGGAAAGAAATATCAGACAGCATCGGCGTTGACCCTTTGAAGCCTCGCAGCTTCTAACAATCTGGAGCACGCTTCTGGTAGATGCAAGAAGACATGGCCGGGCACTGATTCATAGACAGCTTGCGTGACATCACGAGATTAGACGGCGTCGTCGAGGTAGACGGAGCTGCCGGTATGCAATGGGAGACGTAGGTCGAGCACACTGCTTCCCTGACACCCCCCCGAAGCTTTGCATTCTCGACAAATCGCATGCATTCCTCTGGAAGATGTTATTCGGAAGGAGACATAGCCCGGCTCTCATTGGTCGGAGGTGCATAGGAGCACCAGGGCACTTTTCTCTAGCTCATGGAAGTCTTCGGACATGTGTAGATTGGTTTGATCCTTTCTCCGAAGCAGTTGTACTCATGTGTGATGACCGATATCGGCTTAAAAAAACACGACGCTAGTCTAAATGCTGTTGTAAAACGGAAATTTCAGCCAGTATAATCAAAACTTCTATAGCGCCCTTCTGAAACAAGGATTAATGTATCTATCAGTTCTTTACATAAGCGACAACGTTAATGGTTGCTCTTTACCGGCTCCGGTAGCGGGATCATTCCTTGCGTACATACGCTTTTCATTTCGCTAAACTGTTCATATTTTATTTTGTGCTCCTCACAACCAACACTATAATCGTCAGTACACAATAGTAAGTTAACCAAACTTAATTATAGACCACCCCACAGTGGTATAGATCCCAGATTTAGCCCAGCCGTCCGAACATGCCTGTGTGGCCGAGGGTAACGATTGGCATTTGAGCAAGTTGATATGAATATTGCCGTGAAGTATTCAAATCTTATTTGCTCTTTTGGAGAGCCGCCGGCTTGCGGTCGTATCATTGGGAATCGGGCGCGCTATTCATTTCTTCATTCTCATTGTCGCGAGACGACGCTTCATCATTTTCCTCGTCGCGCAAGATGAGTGAGTTGTATCTCTAAACTTCGAGCCATTAGCGTGTGGTTCCAAAATGTTCCAGGTTATGATAGTCATCGTTTGTGGCTTTACCTAGAAGTTTCCCAAACGCTTTTAAATTGAGCGTTGACGGGCACGACAGACATTTTTTGTTCGACGACCAGCGAGCACGTTTGTGGTTATCGCCGCCGCCGAAGTGCTTACATATTAAGTTTAGTAGGTGAAGGTACTAAGTACTATCAACATAGGATACCCTCGAAGATGCCCGATGAAAAAAGCCACCTCTGGTCTTCGTGCAGCCACGGAAGCCCAGCATCTTCCAAGGACTGCTCAATGAAGATGCGGAATACTGGATGGACCTCTTCGACCGCGTGACATAATTCAATGACTGGAACGATCCTGCGAAACTCCGGCAAGTTTATTTTCCTCTTCAAGGCCTGCAAGAACCTAATTCAAAAATTATAAGACTTCTTCGAAGGACTGGGAGGCATTTAAAGCGCCGTTTTTGACGGCCTTTGCTAGTTCTATCAGAAACGAAAGAGCTCGAGCCCTCCTCCAATCAAGAACTCAGCTCCCAAATGAGCCTGCCCTGGCTAACGTTAAGGAAATGAAGCGCCTTTTTCGCCGCGCCGATCCTAGCATGACAAGGGAGACTAAGGTGAACCTGTTGATGTGTGGTGCGACAGATCAGCTGTTTTAAGTTTTTGCGCCAGCCGCCAAAGACTATCGAGTAGTTTGGCCGGGAATCTGCGAATATTGAAAACACGTTACAACCAAGGGCGCACCTCTACAACCGGCCTATTTTAATGCTGTTAGCAAACCTCTACTACACCACACCAACAAGCAGAGATAACCTCCGAGAGATCCTCTGTGAAGTCGTTTGCGAAGAATGGCGCCAACTCGTGCCATCTCAAACGCAGCCTCAGACCCTGGGCGTTCCTCAAGCAACGCCTTCGACGTCTCTAATGCACGAACCCACCGTGATGAACTACGCCGTCACGTTACGCCGTCTTGCGTACCGACGAAACACGCCAAGCCCCTTCACGAATAAGCCGCTCCTGAACAACGCCCCTTGGCCCCGGCCCACCAAACCTACGTACGGTCCCAAAGCCCCAGGAAATGCGATGCCTGGAGGACATCCAACAACCGCTCACTCCGTTTCCCCTGTAGTGAGGCTGGACACATCCTTCGCCACTCCCTATAAAAGCTCTCCAAGAGATGGGAGTTCCAATTCACCTCATCTGTCTCCTCAGGAACCTGTATGAAGGGCAAGAGGCCACAGTCAGAACTGGGCATGGTCTTACTGATTGGTTTCCGATTGAGAAAGGAGTGAGGCAAGGCTGCATACTGTCGCCCTGCCTATTTAACCTATATGCAGAGTGCATCATGAAGAAAGCCGGTCTGGACAAGTCTTCAGCTGGAGTGAAGATTGCTGGAAAATGTATCAACAACCTTAGATATGCGGATGATACCACTTTAATGGCAGAAAGTGAAGCGGAACTCAAGAGACTTCTGATGCGCGTACAAGAAGAGAGTGAGAAGTTTGGGCTTAAACAGAACATTAAAAAGACAAAGATCATGGCGTCTTGACTTATCAAGTCCTGGAGCATCAAGGGACAAGAAGTGGAAGCTGTGACAGATTTTCTTTTCTTGGGCTCCAAGATTACCTCGGAAGGAGACTGCAGCCATGAAATTAGGAGACGCCTGCTTCTGGGAAAGAGAGCAATGGTTAGCCTTGACCGCCTAGTATAGTAAAGAGTAGAGACATTAGTCTGCCAACCAAGATCCGTATAACGCATGCTATGGTCTTTCCAGTTGTGATGTATGGATGCGAGAGTTGGACTGTGAAAAAGGATGACCGCCGAAGAATTGACGCGTTTGAATTGTGGTGCTGGCGAAGACTCTTGAGAGTTCCTTGGACTGCCAGAAGATCAAATCAGTCAATATTGTCGACCATAAACCCTGACTGCTCATTGGAGGGTCAAATTCTAAAGTTAAAGCTCAGCTACTTTGGTCATCTGATGAGAAGATAGGAGTCGCTGGAGAAAGATTTGATGTTGGGAAAGGTTGAGGGTCGCCGGAGAAGGGGTAGGCAGCGAACGCGATGGTTAGATGGCATCCTCGAGGCACTGCAGATGAAGTTATGTGATGTTAGGAAGATAGTGAGAGACCGGAAAGCGTGGCGTGACATTGTCAATAGGGTCACGAAGAGTCGGACACGACTGAACGACTGAGCTGACTGACTGATAAAAGCGAATCAGCCTCCGAAGTTTTGCAATTGGCGCCCCACGACCCCACCCCCGCGAAAGACCGCAACAAATCGAGAACATTCTGCGCAGAGGTGTGTTTGCGCCGCCAAGCCGTCGGTACGGTTCCCCACCGCCGTACAAGGCCCAATTTGCATCGCCGCGTCGCAGTTACGTTCCAATAAAGATCCCTAGCCCTCGTAGGGGAAACTAAAGAGAGCATCCTTTGGAGGTGAGGTTGCTATACGAAGAGCTAACGACGATCCTCCGCCTCCGACGACAAACGACAACGCCGCAACATTTACACCGCTGCTGCAGACGACGACAGCAACGACGATGACACGACCAGTAAAGTCGACGAGCGAAGTGACGGTGGTGTGTCCCGGCCACGACCTCGGCAAACGGTGGAGTCGAGATCGCAAACCAAGGCCGACGCACAATGCGAGAATAGGAACAAGTGACCTTGAAGTGATCGTTGACGGACGCATTATTACTCTATTAGTGGAGACAGGAACTGACTACTCAGCCATCAGTATACCATCCGCCACCGAGCTCAAGAAAGAAACGACCACTTGGGATGGCCCGCTGATGAGAGACGTCGGAGGGTAACTTTATAACGACATCAGGATGATGTTATGCAAGAGTGGCGCTAAATAGGCGTACTTACCCTGCCAGATTCGTTGTCCTTAAGCCGTGCTCGCGCGCCGTAAATTTGGCTATGGACTTCTCCAATGAACGTCGGCCATCATCGACATTCGATCAAAGCTCATTAGGCTTTCTACAGAGAAAGCCGTACCTGCTGCTGCACTTTCCAGACACCTCGTTGTCTTAAACGTCCTCGGCGAAGTATTGAGCGTACCCCCTGATCTAGCATCGTCGTCTCTGTGGTTAACGGCGATATCGAAACAGCTCAAGGTGCTGGTGAAGGAAGCATCCAGTTACTTTTGGAACGTGGAATGGGAATCACAAGAGGCGGCACCCATTTCCGTCATCAACAAGCTCAACTGCTTTTCACTACATTCACCGAAGAATACCAACACCCAAACAAAGGCACGACGATTGCTTTCATCGACGAGTTAGCGGACGCCAGTGATGTCGTCGCCCTCCCCAGCCAACCCGACGACGATGCACCTAACAGAGCCAAGCAGCCCATGTTCGACGTCAACGCAGCGCTACCCCTAGAACGACAAAACCGGAGTCGCACTCTTTTCTAAAGCTACAGCGAGTGCTTTTCTTCGCCTTCGAAGGTGAGGCAAACTGCATTGGCAAAGCAGCGCTTCATCACGGACGACCACACCCGTCCGCTTCGTCAAAGCCCCTCAGTTCAGTTCAGTTCAGTTCAGTCGTTCAGTCGTGTCCGACTCTTCGTGTCCGACGCCCAGCTTAGCATAGAAGCTTCCTTTGATATCTTTGATTGTCTTATGCAGAGATCTTGTGTTCCTGAATTGGCTGTTGTCCTCAACTGCTTGGCACTGTATGTTCAAGAAGGCATTCTTATCTCTCCTTGCTATTTTCAGAAAATCCGCATTGAGAACATTGTATCTTTCTCTTTCCCCCATAACTTTTGTTATCCTCCTTTCCTAGGCTATTTGCAAAGCCTCTTCAGATAACCAGTTTGCTTTCTTGCACTTCTTTTGCTTTGGAACTACCTTAGAAGCAACTTCTTGTATTATATCACGAACATCAGTCCACATCTCATCAGGCTCTCTGTCTTCTAGATCTAATTCTTGAAATCGATTCCTCACTTCCAGAGCATATTCTGATGGAATTTTATCCAGATCATACCTAAAAGGCCTTCTAGTTTTCTGCGTTTTCCTCAATCGAAGCTTAATTTTGGCAACAAGAAGCTGATGATCGGTGCCACAATCGGCCCCAGGCCTTGTTTTTACTGCTTGTATAGCGCTTCTCCATCTCTGCAGGCAAAGAATATAATCATTCTGATTCCTGTACTGACCGTCCGGAGAAATCCATGTGTACAAGCGCCTAGCTCTTGTGCTGTTGAAAATGAGTATTCGCTATGGTCAGGTTGTTTTCTTGACAAAACTCTACTAGCCTCTGCCCAGCTTCATTTGGCTCACCAAGACCGAACTTGCCTGTAATTCCGGATATTTCTTCACTCCCAACCTTAGCATTCCAGTCTCCTATGAGAAAAACAACGTCTGATGATGGAGTATGGTCTAAAAGGCATTGCAGGTCCGCATAAAATCTCTCAACGTCATCTTCTTCAGCAGTAGTGGTTGGTGCATAGACTTGGATAACTGTTGTGTTGAAAGTGTGACCTTGGATCCCAAGTGAAATCATTCGGTCGTTTTTCGGGTTGTATCCTAGCATGCTTTGCCCATTCTTCTGTTTAATATGAGAGCGCCCCATTCCTTCTCTTGGATTCGTGCCCACAATAGAAGACATAATGGTCGCCGGAGTTAAATTCTCCCATTTCGGTCCACTTGAGCTCGCTGATACCCAAGATATCAATGTTCAGTGTGTCCATTTCTCGCTTGACGACATCCAGTTTACCTTGCGTCATAGATTTTACATTCCATGTTGCTATGTGATATATCTCCTTGCGACATCGGACTTTCCGCTCGCTTCCCGACACATCCACAACTGAGCGTCCTTTTGGCTTTAGCCCAGCCGCTTCATTCATCCTGGAGCTACTAGCAGTCGCCCTTTGTTCCTCCCCAGTAACACGTGGGATGCCTTCCAACCTGGGGGGCTCATCTTCCGGATCCCTATCATTAATGCTATGGTGACTGGCCATAGGGTTTTTTTGGCAGGAAATACTGGAGTGGATTACCATTACCTTCTCCAGTGAATCACATTTTATCAGAACTCTCTGCCGTGACCTGTCTATCTTGGGTGGCCCTACACAGCAGAGCTCCCGACTTCATCGAGTTTAGCAAGTCCCTCCGCCACGACAAGGCAGTGACCAATGAAGGGGGTCAAAGCCCCTACCGCGCATCAAAGAGCACCTCGGCGGCTCCACTTGTTTTGGTCAAAAAGAATGATGGCAGACTTCGCTTCTGTGTCTGATTACCGACGCTTGAACAACGTAACTAAAAAGGATGTCTACCCACTCTCTGGTCTCGATGACACTCTAGACCGGCTCTGCATTGCTAAGCATTTCTCTTCCATAGACTTGATGAGTGGCTACTAGCAAATTGAAGTCGATGACAAATGCCGTGAGAAGACAGCGTTTATAACACCAGACGGGCTCTTCGAGTTCAAGGTAATGCCATTTGGCCTTTGCTCCACGCCAGCCAAGTTCCAGCGAGTAATAGATACTGTACTCAATGCCTTGAAGTTTCAGAGTTGACTGGTCTACTTAAACGACGTCATTGTCTTCTCTTCGAACTCTGAAGACCACGTGAGAAGGCTGCGGACAGTGCTCGACGCAATGAAGTCGTCAGAGCTAAATTTAAAAGTATAGAAGTGTCACTTCCCCCGTGAAGAGGTGTTGCGCCTGGGTCAGAGGGCATTCGTCCAGACCCGCTCAGGACCGCTGCGATTGGCGTTCGCGAGGGCGACTTGTAAGTTTTCTGTTGTCTTCCAAGTCCAAACCTTAGATGTAAGCTGTTTTTCAGGCTTGGAAATGGAGTTTCTTACAGTTTTATGTTCACATTTACCATTGTTCCTTGTTATTTCCATCCCCTCATTGTCTCACACGATTCTTTGACCTGGTTTTAATGTTCACGTCGACAACTATCCATTTTTTTATTATAGTTATCTTGCCTTATAGTGTTTCTTACCTGCTTTTATTGTTCATCATTGTTTTTCAGCTCCGTTAATACCTTCATACCACCGTTGTTTTTTCCATACAGCTAAACGATATTTTACACTCTTACCATTAATTGCTACCTCTTCATTTGCATTGTCACTCATCTTTACTCAGTCTGATTGTAGCCCTTTTTTTTTCTTGTGAAGCTGCTTAGTTGGGACTTCACATTTCAGTGATCTGATTTTTTATCTGGCCTTCCGCAATAATGAGATGTTTACCCATAAAGGAAAATAAGATTACGATAGCATTTTTGCCTTTTATCACGTCTTATGTAAATGATAGCAGTGGTTGCGCGCCTCGCTTCCTCACGTGCATAGCATTGCTTTCGGTCATGATTAAACAGTTGGAAGTCTGCGCCCATGTTGTCATTTTTATTCCTTCCTCTTTTGTCCTGTTTCCATCTCGCAGTTATAACTTATCTGCATTGAACTAACCAGCCCGCAAAGCTGTTCACTCAAGTAACATATACAAACCCAAAGCAACACTACAAATCACACCGGCGTGGCGAAGTGGTTAGGGTGCTCGGCTACTCTTCCCAATGACGCCGGATCGAATTCCGGCCTCAGCGGCCGTTTTTCGATAAAGGCGAAAAAACAAGGCACCCGTGTGCTGTGCGATGTCAGTGCACGTTAAAGAACCCCAGGTGCTCGAAATTTCCTAAGTCCTCCCCTACGGCGTCTATTATAGCCTGAGTCGCTTTGGGATGTTAAACCCCACAAACCGAACCAAAGTTTCAGGAAAGTAGTAATTAACGTTGCTGGAAAATCCTGCGTTCGTAAGCTTACAACCTGCTGCTGGAAACTAGTAGCCAAGCTGTGCTCGTAAAAGCGCCACTTTTTCAACACTAAGTCCAGAATGGACGCAGGGATTACGACCTTTACAGAGTTTCGAAGGGTTAGACATGTAATAAATTCACTATTTAACACTTCTAGTGAACATCGCTAGCACATATAATGCTTACTGAACATCAAGGTAAGGTCCACAAACCGCAGCTTTTTTGGGCTGGATAGACTTCAGCTGCAAAACAAGGCTTGTTTTATCTTCTTATACATTCCCTGTCTTTCGCGATGGAAGATAAAAATTAGCCCATGGGACTAATTACGCTCGCGCGTTAACGTATACTTCACCACACGCTCAAAACCTAGTCGCCTGTCGCCGTTACTTGGAAACTAAACAAACACTGTCCTGCATACTTTCGGGCATTTAATACATTCGCTTCATGTGATTTCAGCTAACGCGACAGGCTAGACCCATCCACACCTCGCACCTTCTGCTCACTCTTAATCGTAAGCGGGGAGGCGCTCGCACGAAGAAGCAATGTCGAAGACTTGCGTCGGGAGCTCAGACCATGGCGCCGAAAGTGAATTGACATCATAACCAGTGCATTGTGCTGCCTTGTCATATCAGCGAGCTACTGTGATTTCCGATCCTATGCTGCGTTGGCATGCTTAGCGGTAGACATCGCACAACCAGGTTGTCATATTTTTGGCGACACGACAAATGTGCGTGCTCACGCAGAGGCACCCGCACTGAAATAATTCATTGCGTTTCGAGAGAAGCTGGCATCAGCTGAGACGAGCTCAAAATGCTCCTCGGCCCGCTATTCTTCAAGGAAAGTTCAGTATTCTCTGACCGTTAAGCGCTGTGCTTTTCAGGCTATCGTACGTGAATACGCTTTCACTCCAGGGCTTTTATAAGCTGTGTGCGATAGTTGCATAAGCAAAGCGTGGCACTGACCAGTATGCCAGCCAGTGAATTCATCGTCGGTACCACGGTCTTTTCGGCTTCCTGCATGAAAATTAAATTATAGTTTTAGTAAATCGCAACTCGCAGCTAAAGCTGCAACACACCGCTTCATTTTAGAAAAGAAAAGAAAGCAACACAAACTGACAGTTTTAAACAGAAAGTTCTATCGCGAGTCAAAGTTTAGAGGATGTTAAAGTGAATGTTTGCCCAGGAGGAAAGTGCTTGATCTGGAGAGTTTTTGGTGTCGTGTCGGAAAGGTCCGACCGAGTTATCAAAGATTATTCTGAAAGGTTTTTGTTGCGTACGTTTGGGTACTTACGATATTCAAGGGCATCCGGTGTGACGGAGTGACCATGAGATAGGGATTCATGTGGCCCGTCACACTGGAGAGCGCTTTAATTATCGCGAAAACCTTTTTAAAGACACCAAGCCTATAGCGTTATATAGCAGTTGAAATAAGAAGTGTCCTAATAGTGAGCACGAAGACATTTTAGTACTTCCACAAAAGTTACGACCGGTGGGATCCAGGGATTTAGAAAACAGTTATTTATTATTAGAGTTGTTATCTGTTAATATCGTCTGGATATCAATCATTTTTGCGCTCGAAAAACAATCGGCCGGCAGCGAAGCACATATGATTTAAGCAAAAACTGAAATATATTAGGCTTCAACAAATACCAATTTCACAATCATCAGCAGCATTTCTTTCTGGTGAGGTGATATAGTTGGCGTGCGTATGCGCTCCTTAGTGTCCTTTTTAAAGCGGAAGCTCCACTACTGTAGCCAATTCGAGCCTTCAGCGTCAGTGCCGGTGGGTGCCTGAAAGAGCGCCAACTCGAGTCTCTCCTTTCATGTAGGAGGGTAACATTAGAGTCAGCCTGCCAGAACCCTTTACATTCACGTTACCCCTAAGAGGCGCACTCACGACAATGCAGCTTGGTTAAAGCGTGACTTTATATCTGGCCTGATAGCTTATACGCTCTGGCGTCATACCTTAAAGGGTGAGCTTATGTGTCCCCAATAATGTAGCACCTTACACTGATAGGACGTAATAGGGGAATATAATTGTAGCAGGCAAAAAAAGCTTCCACTTCCATCCAGCTTTGACCAGAGCTAAACCACAGTTAATTTTTATCCGCGTGCACATCCTTGTGAATATTTAATAATAGCGTGCGAGTGTTCATTTCCCGGGGCACCGGCGTCGAAGCGAAGCACAGAATTTCGGAAGAGGAAAAGAGCACCCGCATCGGTCATGCCGATAGAGAGAGCGACGCTCAATCCAGCAACGGGAATCGTGACATGTATTTACCTTTGCATCTGCTTTGTCTTCGTTCGGTAATGCTGCTTAATGTAGCCTAGAAACATTAGGACCTCTTTGCTACCCTCCGCTTTATGGCATTACCAAAACGTTCCCTGTTCAAGGGATTATGGGTTAAAACAAAATAATGTGAAAATCAGTTGAAGTCATTTATTCATACGAAAAACCATATTCCTTCTTTCAAAGGAACAGTTTCATGGATTCGCCTATGTGAGGGAGCTTCTTTGCGGATTACAGGCAGCTCTTTGTGCGATTCGCTCCTGCGAATGCTCTAGTTTCCTCGTGAGAGGTGGGAATACCTTATCAGACCGGCTTACCTCTCTCAGATTCTCATTATTAACGCTGGTTGTTCAGGATCATTCAGTCGCGGACGGCTTTTATCCCACTTTACGCAGGATAATATAGCCTTCGTCAAAGGTTTATATACCAGGGTTTTTCTCCTGCGGCATTCGTAGATGTCTCACTCGTCGGAGAGCGCAGCATCGAGAACCCTCTTACCTTCTCAAGGTTTGCAGTACTGGGGCTTCATTACGAGCCACACGATCTGGCTCATAAGCAACCCATTTGGCCTCCACACTTATGACACAGGTCTAACTATAAGCTTTCAACACTTCTTCAACGAGCTATTTTAAGTATACTTCATAAACTGCGGGAACTACACAAATCCACTGAATGCATTCAATGAGTGTGCAAGTATTACCGGTAGCAATAACTGGGGGCGGCACCTGAGCGTCTCCTTCAAAGGGACGATGCGACGGCGTCAATGTATACCTTTACCACCTCCCCTTGTTAGATCATCTTCTGGAAGCATATATACTCTTTGCTACTTGACGAATTGCTACCTTTTAATTTTGTTTCTATTAACCTATGCATATTCATTAGCGTTTAGTATACAGCTGTGACTTGCCAAGATATACGAAGGACCACCCAACATAGGTGTGAAGCAGCTAACTCAAGCTCATGAACGTGCCTGCGCTGCCTGCTGACAGCGTATACGGCCTCCAACAGCCCTGAAGGGCTGCATTCCAATCCCACCCTCCCATCTAAAAGGGGAACCCCGAGCTGGCAGTGCTTACCAATTCTGCCATGCCATGCAGTCTTCTGAACGTCTCTCTACGCGGCGACCAGTCTTTGCACGTTCATATCACTCGCCAACTACCACCTGGCAGAGGAGCAACCGCGATTTTTGCGCCTGCAACGCCAATGACGGGTTTTCTATCTCGAGCGAGGCCTTTAAGCCTATCGCGTTAAAAGCTCTCTTGCCGCCGATGGATTACGTCGGTATAACCGCATAACGTGTCTACTACATTGGAAATAAGGCAATCCAAAACAACTCGCCGAAAAGGTCGCCTCGTACTGGCCTCGACTCTAAACATACATGCTTTCAAAATCTAATGCAGCTGGTGGCGGAAAGTGTTTCGACCGAAGTGAGATTCGGACCCGTGTATGTGCGGTCCGATATGAGTCCATGGTAAGCAAGCTGTTGTAGAGTAAATTTATCCGGCTCCTTCACTGCAGTTGTACTACTTCTTTTTCTCGCTTCGGACCGTCAATTAAGCCTCTGAGAGTGCAACATATCTGAAAGTTCTTTTCTTAACGAACACACACAAATATTCTTTTTTTTTAATTCTCGCTTTAGAAGACGGCATCTTCGTTGTAATTCAAGCGTTTATCTTCCGACCCTATCAAGATAAAATGCTCGCTATAAGTAGGGTATAAACGACCATTGGGAAACTGGTTAACTCTCGCCATTTTCGTGCACCTATCAAGAACCTGTTTTAAAAAACAAAAACTGCTTGTCATACATTTGTTGGGAGGCTTGAACTATTATGCTAGGAGTTGCGCTATTTTTCTTGCAGCACTGCGCATCTCAGCAATTTTAGGCTTGAAATTAATCCTACCCATTTTCTTGCAAGACAGACTGAACGACTCCAAGTCAGCCTCTCTATGCAGTTCATAATTTATTTATGCGCAACTCTTTGTTTTTAAAGAATCGTTTCCAAAATTACGTCGCTCCTCTGAAACAGAAATACAAGCTGGTCTTGGCCAACTGACAACGTGAACCTTTTGTTGCTGTCCTTCTTGATGGGCAGCCTGTCGAAGCCCACACATGTGTAACAAAATTATAACACCACCATAAACGGGTCAGCTCCGGTAGAACTCCTCTTCTTTTAGTCGCGAACAGAGCAGTGCAAACCTGTGGCATTCAAGAATAAAGTTCCAAGCCACTGTATCTTGTCACTGCTTCGAGGACATCTGGCATCATACGCACCGGTGGACTTAAGACAGCAGGTGGCTTCAGTGCCTTGCCTTCAGTGGTGGACGCTCGATGGCCAGAATGGTGGTGCCGAGATCGCCGCGACCTTGACCTGCGGTAGTTAGTTTTAGTTAAGCACTGAATGCACAATAAAAATTACATTTTATCTAATTGAAATTTAAATTCTGAACTGCAGTGGGAAGAAAAAACCATTGGTGGGCGCGAGAGACCGGCCGTCGACAAGCTAACATGCAGGTTTAATGTGTACCTCAATTCATCCCAAGAGCCAAATGTATTCTGCCCAGTACACTAAGGCGGGTAATTCGTATTTATTCAGGTTATCAAGACTGCACGCCGCGTCATACAGCCGCAGACAACAAACTCAGCTATGCAGCAACGGCAACCCGAACAGAGAGTCCTTATCAGAGGCGTTTTCACCACGTATCTGGCCCCGGCCGACTCTCACCTGTGCTCTCTGCTCACGCTCATGGTGGGTGCGAAGACGAGCTCCAGAGTTCTCTTTGGAGGGAAGTCGAGTCACTAGCACTAGGTTCTTAGAGGACCAAGCGTAAGCGATGACAGCGTCTTCTTCTTCTTCCTCTTCTTCTTCTTCTTCTTACCCTTTTGAAACATGACACATACCCATATGGGGGGATTTACCAAGATATACTGGCAAACATGAAAATTTGCCCAGGCGATTACGACAAAATAATAAAATAATTTATTTATGAAAAACGGTGGAGCATCAATACCAATAAAATAAAATAAAAAACACCATTTCGTGGGAAAAGAACTTGAAGAAATTTAAAAGTTGGTAATTCAACCTACGACTTGCAATTATGTTATCATAAAACCCCACATATTGAACCCAATGCAAATCCTTTGGCGCTCGCACCGGATGATAGTGTTACTGGTAGAGACAAGAGGATGCCTAGCCTGGAGAGATGAACCACCAGGTTCTTTGAAGTGCGAACTTCCAGCAGGAGAGGAGAGAATGCTCTATTGACTCAACTTTCCTGCATGAATCACATTGGTTTGTTCGTGTCCACCCACATCAGTATAGAGTGATGCCAGAACAAAGAAGCTGAAGTTGATGCGAGAGCGAAGGCAGACGAATAAATGGTATCAGAGATGTGAGAGGTGTATATAAGAATAAAGGGGAAGGTCTGGTGCAACCTTGGCCGCTATTCCCTTCTTCTTCTGGTGCACCTGTTTGTTCAACACCGGTGAAGCCGTTCTGCGTGGTTGTTTGGCCAAGGTTAAGGTTTGGTCTAAGACGCTGTTCATGTGACATCAGGGTGCGCTTGTAAAGAGCGATGTCATTGACCTCCCCAGGTGGAGGGTCGGCAGTTTGGTTTGCCAGCTTGCCATCCCTAAACTTGCGGCTTGAATCCATTCATTCAAATATTGGAACTGATATAATTCCCATACCTCTCACTCCGATCGATGACTGAATAATAAAAATAAAAACATCAAAAATAATTCAATGGGAATTCTCACAGCCCATTACTTGCAGACCTCTGAAGTGCGACTTTTCAGTCGGAGAGGCATTGTTCGCAAGACCTAGGACATTGCTTGTGTGGCAGAAGTGCTTGAACTCAAAACTTAGTTCATTCCCGAATAGCTGGCATGTGTCAAAGGTATTGTGCGTGTTGCTGACCCAGCATCTTGCCCACAGTAAATATTACAAGAATTTCAGTAGGCGAGAGTTTGGGTGCTTCCCGTCTATCGATGCTGAAGAGAGGTAAACGGCTCGCGATTTCCTACTGAGTGAGTAATAGCTTTTACTTGTCCTTCTTGTCCTCGTGAACTAAAAATTGTGGCTCTTGCGTTTCGTGTAGACCCTCTGAAATGCACTAACCGCTGGCGGTTCGGACATACTAGCAGCAAAGCGTGTAAGTCTGCCACCTGCTGCCGTGTGTTTGCATAAAACTATCCATTTGACAATTGCACCTCAGAACAATTTCATTTTTGAATATGCAGTAGTAACTATACCACTGATGATGCAGGCTGTCCAAAACGTAGTGAAAGACAAAGCCTATTCGAGATAATCATAGAGAAGCGCTGCTCAAGACCGGATGCGTACGCACTCGTGTGCGCTACTGTGTTAGATACATTGAGTCTAGTTTGACAATATCCGTTGTATCGATCTTTGAAAAAGCTCTCAATATTGGGGTTGCGCGTATGAGGAACATCTTTTCTGAGGCATTGCCTCAGATTGTAACAGCTCAATCAGTATCACCATAAACATTGGTTCAGACATCAACGTCTGCATCTCTGCTACCTACAGCTAGCGCTACCTGTGTCAACGTCCCCTCCTGATAATTCCCAGATGCAAACTGCCATCGCTGTTTCTGGCAACACATATCGCAGTGCCATCTGTGCTACAGATGTTGAGGTGCCCCTGCACTTCGTCACAGCCAAAGTCTAGCATTCGTCAGGTTAGAACTTTAAACAATGACTAAAACTCCTCTATCAGATCGACATCCTCAAAGAGGCTATTACTGCCTCTTTGAATATTCAGTAAGCATGACAGGCCTTAAATTTTTACAATCAAATTGCCGCTCCGTTCTGTCTTCCTTCCGGATTTAGAATTACATAGCACTGTTACAAGAACCGTGGTTATCTCCCTATAAATCATTTTTATTGAGAAATTTTAAAATCTTCAGAACCGGTACCAATATCGCCAGAGGAAGCGGATTGTTAACAATATATCCAAAAATATACGTCATCAGTCATCTATATCTTATAAAATTTTACATCCTGACTGCAAGCTTTTAGAGATCCGTATTTCGCTTCCACAGTGTGCCACAATAACAATAACTAATGTCTATTTTTCTTTAGATGTACTCAGGACAGGCTGTTTGAGTGGATAATTGTCTGGTGCAGGCAGTGGTGTAATTGCAGGGATTTCAATTCGCATCACAGTGTCAAGGGCAGTCGGACAAATACCCGCGGTCAGCTTTTCTCCTCGTGCATGTCTACAAACACTGTGCATTGCTGCAATTTCAGAACTATTACATTTATGCTAGGAGTTTCCCACTCAGTTATTGACTTACTAATTGGTCCACAGAGGCTTCCGGAACATCTAGTAACCATTTTCCGACAACCTTCAATACGCTTTTATCTACACTCAGAAATGCAACCCAGAATTTGTCAACCATATGTAAAAATATTTGATATCCGCTTCCCTTGCTTAGGTAGTTAGTACAAGCCGGTCCGACAGGGCTCAGAAGACACTTTCTTTCGGCGAAATGCAGTAAAGCAAAAGCTACTGTACGCGCAGCAGCCTCTACCAAACAACCGTCTCCCTGGTTGACACATGAATGCGAGAAAGCATATCATCGAAGTTGCCTGGAAGAAACTATCTTACAACCAGAGTCCAGCTAATTGGTTAAAATATGAATTTCTTTCTGCATCTTTCAAAAGAAAATTGAAAAAGCAAAGGAGGAGTATAACCAAACATGTAAACACATATCTCTCAACTCCATGTAATCGGAAGGCTCTATATAGATTCATGCAGCGTAACAAGATTTTTCTAGCCTCTAACCTCACTAATTCAACAGTGTTTTCGTCACAGAAGAGTAAGCAAACCCTGGAGTGCATTATTCAGAGATGGTGTTACATTTGCAGAAACAGAAACATGTTCCTTTGTGTTTTGGTCCCTGGCCACGAGGAGACTTACCTTTATCGCGATCAGCTCTTAATTCGTCTACAATATAGCCCGTCCATAATTTCAGTCCCGGTTTCGGCGATTCCAGCATATATCAGCGAGGCTGCACGATCGCTTACTGAATATTATGGATTATCAGCATTTATCATATACTTGGAATGTCCGCTCATGTGAAACCGGGCAGTGTGAGGCATCAATGACGCTGTTGCGGTGCTTCAGGAAGGATATTCCTGGAAGTCCATTTCTTTCGCTCAGGACCAAGAAGGTTATAACAAACTGCTGGAGCGGCAGTCACCCATACCGGCCAATGGGCTCGGGTCAAGCCTGCGGCGGCCATCTTGAACGTTGCAAGAAACGGCCTGCAAAGCGCTTGGGAGCGCTATTCGCCGGCTTCTCCGCTTCACCAGTGTGTTTCAAGTGTATAAAGGGATTTTAAGTTATTTTTCAATGCTCTGCATGGGCTATCAGGCGAGCCATACTGGATGTCTCCGAATCGATTTAAAACACGTGAATTTTTTAAAACCTCGATGATATCCGAGTACTCGGGCGTTCTCGGCAGTACTCAATGCAGAAGTCGCAGCTCAACCTCAATGTCAAACGTCGAATTCAAGCAACAGCAACGCTGATATTATATAGTTGTGCAGCTTATGTCGAACACAATACCACTGTATTAATTTTGGGTCGTAAATAAACATAACTATTAATTAACTGGTAATAAACTTTGGACTAGTAGAAATTGAGAAGAAGAAATGGACATGGGCAGGACATGTAGTGCGAAGAGAGGATAACCGATGGTCGCTGAGGGTAACAAACTGGATACCGAGGGAAGGAAAGTGTAGCAGGGGGCGGCAGAAAGTTAGGTGGGCGGATGAGATTAAGAAGTTCGCAGGGGTCAAGTGGATGCAGCTTGCACAGAACCGGGTTAAGTGGAGAAATATGGGAGAGGCCTTCGCCCTGCAGTGGGTATAATCAGGCTGATGATGATGATGATGAAACTTTGGACTTCGTGCGATACCATCTAGTTATATGTGGTTAGATAGCTTATGTAGAGTAGAATGGCACTGTGCAAATTCTAGGTCCTACTTATTTACTGCTTATAAGCTAATTGTGAATAAACATTGCGTATCCTTTGATAGCTTATGAAGAGTATAATTGCACTGGCCTAACTGCAAGTCATGATAAATAACGCTAATTAGTTATTTGTGAATAAACATTGAAATCTTCGCTATACTTCAAGTCATATATAGTTGCGTAGCTTAATGTACTACACCAAGGTCCTAATTTTTTGGTAGTAGTTATGATTAAAATAGTTTTAAGCTACAATATCAGATCATAAATCGTTGAAATGGTATGGACGAATAGAATGTAAAATGAAACGCTAAATTGCACAAAATTTAAGTTAAACATGCTCGCCTAACTTCATTCAACGCGTTAGAAAATCAATTTCTTCCCATTTTAGCGATACCAGTATGCAACTTCCTCGACCGGGATCGAGCCCATGACCTGAAGATTATCAGGTCAATGCCTCTACAAAGGCCCACTGCCATTGGATTTAAAAGCTCCTTATAAAGCTTAATATGGACTTAACCCTACGCTTAAGTAGAAAATAATATGCACAGTTTGCGTTCCTTCATATTCTTTAATGCACTCATTTGAGATGTAGAGAGGAAAAGTCATGTAAGTTGTCAAAATAAACAGAATTCAAAGCATGAGAAATAAAAAAATTGAGAGCACTGTGGAATCTACTCTTCAGAAATGCGAAAGCTGGATTTTTGGTGCTGCATACGGTGCATTACGTTTGCTTTCATCATTATTATCAACTAAATGCACCGCCATTATCAATGCTACTGTCATACAGCTGTATAACGTCACAACATCTGTGGCGCTCCTGGTGGAGAGAGCGGGAGTTAGGCCGCCGTTCATGCGCACCGCCGCCTCTCACGGACGGCGCGAGTTGGTCGCCCAGCTTTGAGGCGTGACGTCATAACACCTGTGGCGCTCCTGGCGGAGAGAGCGGGAGTTAGGCCGCCGTTCATGCGCACCGCCGTCTCTCACGGACGGCGCGAGTTAGCCGCCCAGCTTTGAGGCGTGACGTCATAACACCTGTGGCGCTTCTGGCGGAGAGAGCGGGAGTTAGGCCGCCGTTCATGCGCACCGCCGTCTCTCACGGACGGTACGAGTTGGTCGCCCAGCTTTGAGGCGTGACTTCACGCAGAGGTCATGCGAAAGGTCATTTCATGTGCACCGCCGTCGCACCGCAAAGGCTTGAAAGTGAAAGTAGTATTGCTGTCGCAATAAAAGTGAATTCAATAAACAATTCGATAACCAGCGGCATCATATTGAATTTATTGTGCTCTCCACGTGCGTTCATCTCATGATCTTGGGGTGGGATTTCTTATCGTCGGCGTCCGCCCTCATCTCTTGCCGTAAGCGCCTTATTCATCTTGCGGATCCCGATATATTACCGACTTCTGGCTGTTCACCACCACACGTGTTCGCAGCAGTTGATTTCGTCTGGCCCCAGGACGCGAGCAGCTGATCATCGTGGCATTGGACTACCCTCTCGATGGTGAGGCCTTCGTTACGCCCGCTCCTCGGTGGACCACCGATGGCTTAGCTCTTGCCTCGTGCCTCACCTGCTTCACCCGTGGTTGCGCGGTGGTTGCAGCCCTGAATACAACTCTCCAGCCGTTCTTACTGCCGAGAGGCGCCACAGTTGGGTTTATTTTTGACGGCGATCCCGTTCCCCTCAACGCCCTTTCCAGTGCACCATCGCATGCTGCCAAGCCTCCATTTCCGACATCCTCTGCGCTTGCAGCCGCCATCAGCCCTGACCTTACATCCGAGCAGTCCACAGCTCTGCTAGACGTCCTCTTGCGGCACCGAGAATATTTTGATGTGTGCGCCTCAGCGTTACGGAAGACCTCCGTCACCTCTCATCGCATAGAGACGGACGGCTCTGCTATTGTTCGACGACGGCCGTATCGCGTTTCGGCAGCAGAACGCAAAGTCATTAAGGAGAAAGTTGCTGACATGCTTGCTCGAAACGTCATCCGGCCATCCACGAGCTCTTGGTCCTCCCCGGTGGTTCTCGTTCGAAAAAAAAGATGGCTCAGTCCGCTTCTGCGTGGATTATCGGGCACTTAACAAGATAACGCGCAAGTATGTTTACCCTTTGCCTCGTATTCATGACGCATTATACTGTCTACAAGGCCCTGAGTATTTCTCCAATCGCGACTTTCGCTCGGGATACTGGCAAATTCCTATGCACGAGGCAGACAAGGACAAGACTGCCTTTTCTACCCCCGACGGCCTCAACGAATTTAACGCGATGCCTTTTGGACTGCAATGAGCCGGCCACCTTTGAGCGCATGATTGATACCGTGCTTCGCGGCATGAAATGGAAAACATGCCTATGTTATCTCGACGACATCATTGTCTTCTCGTCGAACTTCGCTCAGCACTTACAGCGTCTCACTAAAGTCCTCACGTCCCTTGCCCAGGCGGGGCTTCAGCTGAATACCAAGAAATGCCACTTTGCCAGTAAGACCATCAAAGTACTCTGCCATGTCACCAGTAAGGCAGGAATCCAGCCGGATCCCAAAAACATTGCGGCTGTCGTTAATTTTCCTCGGCCGCAACGTCAGACAGATCTTCGCAGCTTCCTTGGCTTAGCCTCCTACTTCCGCCGTTTTATTAGGAACTTTGCAACAACTGCGGTCCCGTTACACAAGCTCGTGTCTTCCAAAGTGTTTTACACCTGGTCCACTGAATGTGAAGACGCCTTCAAAGCTCTGAAGCAGGCACTCACTTCCACTCCTGTGCTTCGCCATTTTGACGCTGACGCGCCCACCATACTTAACACAGACGCCAGTGGCCACGGTATTGGCGCGGTTCTCTTGCAACGCAACGAAGTATCTGTAGAGCAAGTCGTCGCATACGCCAGTCGTACGCTTACTGCAGCTGAGCGTAACTATACTGTTAACGAGCAAGAGTGCCTCGACGTTGTTTGGTCGATTCAAAAATTTCGACCTTATTTGTATGGCCGCCATTTCACTATTGTCACAGACCATCACGCACTCTGTTGGCTGCCATCGCAGAGGAACTTATCGGGTCGACTGGGTCACTGGGTGCTACGTCTTCAAGAGTACACCTTCACCATCACCTATAAATCTGGGCGAAAACACCTCTAGCTGACGCCCTCTCTCGCTGCCCATTGATTCCTACTGACGCGGCCCCACCTACGGCCTCCTCTCCCTCCTGTCATCCGAGTCAGCCTTCTGCTGGCCACCTGAATGTTGCACCCATCGCTATAGCTCCACTCGAGATCCATGCTGATTTCTCGTACCTGTAGCTGACCGACCCTTACTGCCGCGCAATCATCGCTCGCCTCCGTGGAGAATCAGTTGTCCTAAACAGTCGCATGCGCCATCAGCTTCGACGGTTCCGATTTCACCATGGAACACTTTACCGCGACGTTTATCACCCTACGGGTCAACGCTGGGTACCCGTTGCACCTCGCTCCCTTCGTTTTAAAATTATGGAGGCTTACCACGACGATCCCACTGCTGGACATTTAGGCCACTTTAAAACTTACGACCGTATCAAGAGCCGCTACTTCTGGCCTGGGCTTTCTGCCAGCGTCGCCAAATACTTTTCATCATGTCCGTCTTGCCAGCTTCGCAAGCGTTCAACATCCCCTCCTGCTGGCCTACTGCAACCTCTACCTTGCCCATCTGTGCCTTTTGACACGGTCGCCATTGACTTGTTTGGTCATCTCCCTTTGAGGTCAGACGGCAACCGTTTTGTTGTCACTGCCATCGACCATCTAACGCGGTACGCTGAAACCGCCCCTCTTCGCTTCGGTGCCGCCTCTGAAATCGCCGAGTTTTTCCTGCGTGCGATAGTTTTGCGTCATGGAGTTCCCAGTATTGTCATAAGCGACCGTGGAAAGACATTTCTTTCTCACGTCCTTGAGGAAGTACTGCGCGCAGCCAACACCGTCCATAAGACTTCTAGCTACCGTCCTCAGACCAACGGACTCATCGAGCGGTTTCATCGCACTTTGTCCGACATGATATCCATGTATATCGCTCCTGATCACCGGAACTGGGACAACGTTTTACCTTTCGTCACCTACGCCTACAATTCCGCTGTTCAGCGCACTACTGGTTATAGCCCTTTCTTTTAAGTTTAAGGCCGTCAACCATCGACAGTATTCGACACTACTTTCTTCTCTGCTCCCTCCTCTACGTCTGAATCTCTGGGCGAAGAGTTTGCCACTAGTATGGCCCAGTGTCGCCAACTTGCCCGTTTGAATACTGAAGATGCCCAACAAGAACGCAAAGCCCTGCATGATCAACGCCATCAAACTCCCTCCTTTTACCCCGGTGATGAAGTTCTCCTGTGGACACCAGTCCGCATTCCTTGCCTGTGTGAGAAGTTCCTCCATCGTTACATTGGCCCTTATACAGTACTCCAACAAACGTCTCCGGTGAACTATCGCGTTATTCTCTCGCACACCGTCGCAGATCGACGTCGTCGCTCCGAAGAGATCGTCCACGTCTCGCGCATGCCCGTCGTCCCTCATCCCTGTAATCAGCGACCAGGGTGGCCGCTCTCTCGTCGGGGGATTTGTGTGAGCGCAGTGCGTGAAATTTCACCTCTTTCATCTGTATAGATCCATCATCATCATCATCATCGCTGACTGCTGCTCGGAGCGTCTCGCGCTGTGTGCCAGCTGGTTCTAGAAAAGAACACACTTTCGTGGAAGTGCTGCCTTACAGTATTATTATATTGAAAACGTACCAGGAGTAAAAAAGCTCCCCATGCTTAACAAAATGGAACACATGCTGTTTCAAATAATTATCTCGACCGCCCCACTAATACCGCCAACATTATTAAGCTTGAAAGCAGCAGGTGCTATCAAGTTCGTAGCGTTTATGACCAGCTAACAAAGAAAAAAGCAGCAAAGAACCGAGGAAGAACATAGATCCTGGTGCGTTACTAAGCTTTGGCAACAACATGAATAGTACGAAAATCAGCGCATTTACATTCAGGAAACGTAGATATCCCTGACCGAAAGATGCTTGTGAGTGAAAAGCAATTTGATGCGACACTAGCAAATAACAAAAAAAATAATCATTAAAATTTAAGATGTGCAGCTGTGCTGAAGTGTAAACACGGCATGGTTCCCCCTTCCGAATACATTATTCACCCATTTTCAATAATGGTTTGATGGTTTGGTTTGGTTTGTGAGGTTTACCGTCCCAAAGCGACTCGGGCTATGAGAGACGCCGTAGTGGAGGACTCCGGAAATTTCGACCAGCTGGGGTTCTTTAACGTGCGCTGACATCGCACAGCACACGGAAGCCACTCCGTTTCGCCTCCATCGAAACCCAGCCGCCGAGGCCGGGATTCGATCCCGCGTCATTGGACACAGCCGTCGAGCGCCTTAACCGCTGTGCCACCCCGGTGGGGCCATTCATGGTTTGAGTGAAGCCACAAAAAAACGCTATGAGACACCATCGTTATAAACATTCGTTTTCTGTAACTGCAGGCAGTGACACTAGTCGCTGTTAAAGCTATGATCCTGATGCTGCATACTTAACTTTCATTGGTTCTTAAATAAGATCAGGATTAAAAGGACAGACCTCACTTGGGTCTTTTAATAAACATATTTTAATTTTTTATGTGATGAATCAGAGCCCCACTACATCTTTTCAAAGCTTAGAGACATGCTTGCCTAATAGATCGCAGTCTATGAGATGCTGATTCAACTGAGAAAACGCATTGTTCTCTGGCAACATGCTTAGCACTTCTAGCACTAGGTGCTTTAAAATTGTCTACGCTTTCAAGTTCTGCTTACAACCGACGGAGGCCCTCCTCTGTTCTCTTACTTACCAATTACTTAATTTTACCTCTAAAGTAGAGGGCACTTAAGACGCCTTCTGTGTTATGAACGACACAGTATTAATTGAAATTAGGCAAAGGTTATCAAAAATTGAAAGTGAATTTCCGTCTGTCGCAGCAATATAAACCCAAATTGAAGATGTCCAGGCCCTAGTTTAGGATAATACCCTACAAATATAATCCAGCTGGAGGATTAAGAAGACAGGACACGCCAACCTAATATTCTAATCTTTTGACTAACCGATGAATAGAACTAATTATGGCCCGAATACGAAGACGCAGTCATTAAAATTTGTAGCGGTAAACTTGGGATCGATATCACATCGATGGATATCGAGCGCGCACACAGATCAGGAAAATTTGATGTGAACAAATCCAGCCCTATCATCTGGAATTTCGCTCACTTTAAGACAAAAGAAATTATACTTTCAAGCGCTAATAAGCTGAAAAACAGATTACCGCGTAAGTCAGGACTATACTAACCCAACACCCGTACCTCGCGAAAACATATTGTTGAATACGCAAGGCTTAACCGAAAAATTTCAAGCTGTGTCATGATAAACTCGTTATTGACAAGGAAACATACATTTAACCCCGCCACGCAGAAAGTCGTCCCATGTACTGCTAAACTAGAATGCAAAACTAACGTGATTTCAAGCACCATATCAGTTGCGTTTCTGTACACTAACAAAAAGAGCTTAATGCCCAAGCCTGACAAACTTCGCAACCTTATCGACACAACAGACAGCAAAATTGTACTATTAAGTGAAACCTGGTTAACCGCAACTATCCATATGACTCCGGCATTCTGACATTTCTTCCCAATTTCAATATCTACCGACGCGATTGTGTAAATTGACGAGGTGGCGGTGTACTAATAGCTGCTCATTATAGCCTACATTTCACCGTAATTAATACCTGTTGCCCAATACAAACTGTTTTATAATGTGCAACATCTCTTACCCACGCATTATTATTGGAGCCTTCTGTCGCCCCCCAGACGCTGACGCCTCGTTTTCTAATCACTACTACGCCACCATCCACTCCTAAACTTTGTCTACCCCCCCCCCCCCCCCGCTTCCGTTCTTCTCTTGGGTGATTTCAACTTTCCTGCTATCACATGGTCTGATGTCACCATTACCAATCGCCGAAAATAACACAGAAAGCGACTTTTCAAGCACATGCCTTAGGTTTAGCGTCTCACAGCTCTTTTGCGCCCCCACCAGAGAAGATAACCACTCTTCGAACATGCTCGACTTGGTACTAACTTCCTGCACCGACAACGTCTCGTCCCTTAGGTACTTACCCGGTATTAGCAATTACAAAATAATACAAGCTTCATTCTCAAAGGCCAGCTACCTCGCACAAAAAAGACTAAAAAGATAATAGCGCTGTATCATAATGATAATTACGGAAGCATAAATGATATCTTGTCCGAGTTTACGACGTGGTACTTAACAGACTTCACTACTCGCTCTGCCGAAACTAACTGGTCACTTTTCAAGAATAAATGCATGAACTTATCCCCATATACATTTCCACCATAGCCGTAAAGGAACCACTCACATCACGTGGTTTAACGCTATCTTAAACCGACTGAACACAAAAAAAAAAAACGGTATTACCGAGCACCTAATCGCTTAAACACCTCAGTCGCGTGGGAAAAATATCACACCATCGACAAAATATTTCAGACGATTGCCACCAAAACCAAGCAAACATTTTATTCAAACGCGTCGTCTAACATACTGCGAACAAGCCCTGGACAGTTTTCGAAAATTGTTAACCCATCGCCTTTACATCACCTATCTCTGCTTGATGACTAAAGCAATCCTATTCCTGATAAAAATGTACCAGACGTTCTGAACTCCATATTTTCATCAATTTTTACTAACAAGTCTAGGAATGAACTTCCCGATTTTCCCCGAAATCAACCTGCCATGCCTGCCATATCTTTTTATGCCAACGGAATTGCGAACCTATTTGGTTCCTTAAAGGTCTCTTGCTCCGCCACGGTTAATGGCATCCCTCTAAACAACTAAATAACACGAAACATATCACAAGTATCATTATATTGCGCGTATTTCAGCAATCGTAACCATCTGGAGCGTTGCCTCAAGACTGGAAGATTGGCAAGGTGATTCCAGTTCCTAAAAAAAGATTTGCCATCTTCACGCCATAGCTATCGTCCCATATCCCTCACAAGAACTTGTTCAAAAATATTGAGCATGTTATCTGCACGCGCATTGCAAATTTTATTATATCTGTAAAATGTTTTCACCCTCACCAGCAAGGATTTCGTAAAGGAATGTCATATGACACAAAGTTGGTTCTATTTATTAATGACATTAGTTCTAACCTTGACGTCAACATACCAGTTGATGCATTCTTGGATTTCGACAAATATATTGACAAACTTCCCCACAGACGGCTTCTACTTAAACTTTCACATTTGAACCTTGACCCACTCATTCTCGCTTGGGCAGAAAACTTCCTCACTAACCAAAAGTTTGTGCATGCTAATGGACATTTCTCACATTTAAGCTAAGCTCAGTCGCTTCTGGTGTGCCCAAGGTACAGTACTCAGCCATTTGCTTTTCCTCATTTCTATTAATGACCTGCTTTCTGGTATAACTGCAAACATGCGAATTTTTGCGGATGACTGTGTAATCTATCGACACATCGCTAACCGCAACGATACCGAACTGTTACAAAACGACTTGAATTACATTGAATCCTAGTTCGGCAAATGGCTCATATGTCTAAACACAAATAAGACATTTTTTTCACTCCACCGTGGGCAGTCCTTCCTTTCACTTGCGTACTATACATTTGGCTCTAAAGTTTCCGCAGTTGACTCTTAAAAATATCTTGGTGTAACCGTTACCCATTCCCTCAAATGATCTACTCACGTCTCGAACGTTACTAAAGATGCCAGTTCCACGCTTGGTTGTTACGCCGTAAACTGCGACTTGCACCTCCTTCTGTAAAGTTGCTGACCTATTTCACGCTCGTCCGTCCCAAACTGGAATACGCATGCGACGTTTGGTACCCTCACCAGTTTAACTTTTCCTTGACCCTCGAATCCATCCAAAATCGCACGGCAAGGTTCATTCATTCAGACTGCTCATATCATTCAAGTGTTACTGATCTGTAGACAAAATCTACTGTTTCCTTGAGTTCAGTTCAGTCGTTCAGTCGTGACCGACTCTTCGTGACCCTATGGACCATATCACGCCACGCTTTCCGGTCTCTCACTATCTTCCTAACATCACATAACTTCATCTGCAGTGCCTCGAGGATGCCATCTAACCATCGCGTTCGCTGCCTACCCCTTCTCTGGCGACCCTCAACCTTTCCCAACATCAAATCTTTCTCCAGCGACTCCTCTCTTCTCATCAGATGACCAAAGTAGCTGAGCTTTAACTTTAAAATTTGACCCTCCAATGAGCAGTCAGGGTTTATGGTCGACAATATCGACTGATTTGATCTTCTGGCAGTCCAAGGAACTCTCAAGAGTCTTCGCCAGTACCACAATTCAAACGCGTCAATTCTTCGGCGGTCAGCCTTTTTCACAGTCCAACTCTCGCGTCCATACATCACAACTGGAAAGACCATAGCACGAGTTATACGGATCTTGGTTGGCAGACTAATGTCTCTGCTCTTTACTAGGCGGTCAAGGCTAACCATTGCTCTCTTTCCCAGAAGTAGGCGTCTCCTAATTTCATGGCTGCAGTCTCCTTCCGAGGTAATCTTGGAGCCCAAGAAGAGAAAACCTGTCACAGCTTCCACTTCTTGTCCATTGATGCTCCAGGACTTCATAGGACAAGACGCCATGATCTTTGTCTTTTTAATGTTCAGTTTAAGTCCAAACTTCTCACTCTCTTCTAGTACGCGCATCAGAGGTCTCTTGAGTTCCACTTCACTTTCTGCCATTAAAGTGGTATCATCCGCATATCTGAGGTTGCTGATACGTTTTCCAGCAATCTTCACTCCAGCTGAAGACTCGTACAGACCGGCCTTCCTCATGATGCACTCAGCATATAGGTTAAATAGGCAGGGCGACAGTATGCAGCCTTGCCTCACTCCTTTCTCAATCGGAAACCAATCAGTAACACCATGCCCAGTTCTGACTGTGGCCTCTTGCCCTTCATACAGGTTCCTGAGGAGACAGATGAGGTGAATTGGAACTCCCATCTCTTGTAGAGCTTGCCACAATCTGCTGTGATCTACGCAGTCAAACGCTTTCGCATAATCAATAAAGCAGAAGTATATGGGTTTCTGGAACTCTCTTGTTTTTTCCATGATCCAGCGAAGGTTGGCAATTTGGTCTCTAGTTCCTCTGCCCTTGCGAAACCCGGCTTGCACATCCGGAAGCTCTCGATCCACATACTGCTGCAACCTACCTTGGAGGATTTTCAACATCACCTTGCTAGCATGCGAAATAAGCGCGATCGTGCGGTAGTTGGAACAATCTTGGGCACTGCCTTTCTTTGGAATGGGGATGTAAACTGACCTCCTCCAATCCTGTGGCCACTGCAGGGTTGTTGAAATCTTCTGACATAATGTATGCAGAATGTTAACAGCGTAATGGTTGAGGTTTTGAAGCAAGTCAGCTGGAATGTCATCAATTCCGCTAGCTTTGTTCTTAGCAAGGCTGGCTAAGGCCCATTCAACTTCACTCTTCATGATGCCCGGCTCGAGATCAGTAATCACAACCGTCTTATGTTGGGTTTGCACATTCGGGTCCTTCTTGTACAGTTCTTCTGTGTATTCCTGCCACCTCTTCTTTATCTGTGAGGCTTCAGTGAGGTCCTTGCCTCGTTTGTCCTTTATCACGCCTAGCTTAGCACAGAAGCTTCCTTTGATATCTTTGATAGTCTTATACAGAGCTCTTGTGTTCCTTAATTGGCTGTTGTCCTCAACTGCTTGGCACTGTATGTTCAGGAAGGCATTCTTATCTCTCCTTGCTATTTTCTGAAAATTCGCATTGAGAACCTTGTATCTTTCTCTTTCCCCCATAACTTTTGCCATCCTCCTTTCCTCAGCTATTTGCAAAGCCTCTTCAGATAACCAGTTTGCTTTCTTGCATTTCTTTTGCTTTGGAACTACCTTAGTAGCAACTTCTTGTATTATATCACGAACATCAGTCCACATCTCTTCGGGCTCTGTCTTTTAGATCTAATTCTTGAAATCGATTCCTCACTTCCACAGCATATTCTAATGGAATTTGATCCAGATCATACCTGAAAGGCCTTCTAGTTTTCTGCGTTTTCCTCAATCGAAGTTTAATTTTGGCAACAAGAAGCTGATGATCGGTGCCACAATCGGCCCCAGGCCTTGTTTTTACTGCTTGTATAGCGCTTCTCCATCTCTGCCGGCAAAGAATATAATCGATCTGATTCCTGTACAGACCGTCCGGTGAAGTCCATGTGTACAGGCGCCTCTTGTGCTGTTGAAAATGAGTATTCGCTATGGTCAGGTTGTTTTCTTGACAAAACTCTACTAGCCTCTGCCCAGCTTCATTTGGCTCGCCGAGACCGAACTTGCCTATAATTCCATATATTTCTTCACTCCCGACCTTAGCATTCCAGTCTCCAATGAGAAAAACGACGTCTGATGATGGGGTGCGGTCTAAAAAGTATTGTAGGGCCGCATAAAATCTCTCAACGTCAGCTTCTTCAGCAGTAGTGGTCGGTGCATAGACTTGGATAACTGTTATGTTGAAAGGGTGACCTTGGATTCGAAGTGAAATCATTCGGTCGTTGTTGGGGTTGTACCCTAGCAATGCTTTGCCCATTCTTCTGTTTACTATGAGAGCGACCCCATTCCTTCTCTTGGATTCGTGCCCACAATAAAAGACATAATGGTCGCCGGAGTTAACTTCTCCCATTCCGGTCCACTTGAGCTCGCTGATACCCAAGATATCAATGTTCAATCTGTCCATTTCTCGCTTGACGACATCCAGTTTACCTTGCGTCATAGATCTTACATTCCATGTTGCTATGTGATATATCTCCTTGCAACATCGGACTTTCCGCTCGCTTCCCGACACATCTACAACTGAGCGTCCTTTCGGCTTGAGCCCAGCCGCTTCATTCGTCCTGGAGCTACTAGGAATCGCCCTTTGTTCATCCCCAGTAACATGTGGGATGCCTTCCAACCTGGGGTGCTCATCTTCCGGCGCCATATCATTAATGGTATTGTGACTGGCCATAGGGTTTTCTTGGCAGAAAATACTAGAGTGGGTTGCCATTACCTTCTCCAGTGAATCACATTTTGTCAGAACTCTCTGCCGTGACCTGTCTATCTTGGGTGGCCGTACACAGCAGAGCTCACGACTTCATCCAGTTTCGCAAGCCCCTCCGCCACGACAAGGCAGTGATCCATGAATGGCGTCGCAAAATGGCCCGATTGTGACTTTTTCACAAATTTTTGCTATTCAACACTTGGCAACTGTGTCACCATGCCTTGTCACCGCGTATCCCATTACCTTATTCGCAATAAAGTAGTTTACCAGCCATCCGCAAATGCCACTGCACATCTAAATATTTTTCGTCCAGAAGCAAACCACTGTAATCGCATTCCTGCCGACGCAGTTCCCATCACACTCATCCAGCACACTTCAAAGCATTCATTGAAAGACTCACCAATGAATTTTAACAGCCCACTCCTCATGTAATACCCCAATAGGGGCATTTGTGATACAATAAAAAATAATAAATCCCCCATGGTGGGTACGCGCCATGTATCAAGAGGCTAACAATAGCAATAAAGCAAGGCGTTCTCATTAACGGCCGTATCTCTGCTTGTTCTGCTTTACAATGGCGCAATCGGCTAACGCCGGGCCCGACCCGCCCCTCTCCGAACCGCTCCACCATCGCAGCGGCCGAGAAGTCCTACGGCTGGCGCACTCGGAGCCCGTGACCTCTATCCTCGCCATTATCGGCGCAGGCTCTCCCTCTCGAAGCCCTTCTCAGCCTCCGGGAATGAACCAACTACTTTACCCTCAGACCACTGGGCCGCACCTCACTGTCCTCGGGATGCCCAGTACCAGCAGTACAGTTTCCGTAGTTTCATGGATTCTCTGACGACACCGCAACGTGGGTTCAAGCTGTCGACGGTGTTGACCGGCGTTCCGCCTGGTACCAACACCAACAGCCTTTCCACTTTTGTCGACCGGGCGGCCGCATTGCCTACCGCCAGTCGTTGTGGAATCCTTGCTGCCGGCGGGACTTCTGCCGCAGCACGGAAGCAGCACCGAGGTTGTTTTTCGTGCTAGACGACATGGCAACACGTATAAGGACTGTCCTCATGCTGCCCGCCCGCGCATACATTTTGAGAGCCATCCTGCCCCCACGCTAGCCGTCGCGGAAGACCATATCTGCGGTGCCACCCGCGCCTGGAACCTGTAGGAAGGCCGTCGCCACACCTCTTGGTCGGCGTGGACATCTGCCCTCCTTGGTGCTTTTGCACCCCTGGACAGTCTGCACTGTCAAATTCACGGCGATGAGATCGCGGCGCCAGGCTCCAGAGGAAGGCATCCCCTTAAAATTTATGGCCAGGTGAGTCTTCAGGCCTGCAATATCGAGTGGCCCGCGTCTCCTTTTAAGCAGTGCATCATCTATAGGCATCACGATGTTATACAACACATCGATTATGACAATTCACTGCACACCAACAGCCTTTTCACTTTTGTCGACCGGGCGGCCGCATTGCATGATACCGCCAGTCGTTGTGGAATCCTTGCTGCCGCCGGGACTTCTGCCGCAGCCCGGCAGCAGCACCGAGGTTGTTTTTCGTGCCAGGCTCCATGGCAACACGTATAAGGACTGTCCTCATGCTGCCCGCCCGCGCATACATTTTGACAGCCATCCTCATCCTTTCCTACCGGTGCATGTCAACGGCTTCGGGAAGTAGACCACACTCATTGACACCGGCGCCCAGCACACGGCCTTGCTCCAACGTCATGCACCGGTTTCACTCAGCCAGTGGACCTCGTGCCGTTCCCGTTGGTGCAGTCGATCTCTGCATCCGCACTGAGGCTGTCAACAAGGTCTTAAGGGTCGTCCCGGTGTTGACGGACTTGCTTGCTGCCCTCGACTTGGGTGCAGACTACCCATGTCCAGGGACGTGGCATTAACTATTCGAAACGGGGAAGTGCAGCTACGCTCGTGCTGAATCGCCCCTAGTCTGCCCTTTAATTAGCATCCGAAAGTTTAGGCTTTCGGCCCTGAAACCTTCACTGCCCTGTTGCCCCGGCACAGTGCACTTTTTGCGGAGACTATTTCCCACCTTCCTGGCACTACCTTGATTCTCCACCTCGTACCAACCGACAGTCACCTGCTCATAACTATACCACTGCGGCGCTATGCAGAGCGCGAGAGAATGGTTATCACTGACCATGCCGGCCGTTGGCGTCGTAAGAATCTTATCGAGTCCTTGCGCATCCCCTGCACTCTGAGGGTTTGGTCGACTACAAAGCGCTCAATAAGCACACGAACCGAAACTTATTTCCCCTGTACTGACGACGCCATTTACGCCGTCCGACAGACAAAATACTTTTCATCTCTTAACCTGTCCTCCGTTTATTGTCAATTAACGCCGCTGGCAATTAACGCCGCCGAGCAGGATAAACACGAGGCAGCTTTCCGCACCTTGTTAGGCTGTCCGAGTTTAATCACACGCCTTTCAGGCTACGTACTGCCTCAAGCACCTTCTAGCGCGCCATAAGCATATGGTGCTAGATTCTCTTACAGACCACGCCTGTGTGGTCTACCTCGATGATATCTTGGTCGTCAGTGTGAGCGAATTTTGAGCACCTCCGGAATGTAGATAATGTTCGTTCCAGGTTATACCGTTGGCTTCCTGATGAACCACAAGAAATGTCAATTTGACCTGTCGTAATCTCCTACCTCGGTTACAAAACGTTCTGAGGGGGGCATTCACCCGCTCCAAGAGCAAATGGCGGCCCTCACCAATTATCCCACACCCGACAATATGAAGCAATTACAGACGTTTGTTGACATGACTTGCTATTTACAGAAATTTGTCGCCAACTTTGCCACCACGGCAGCTCCCCTCACAAATTTGTTAATGAATGACGAGAACATTACATGGGGTGAATGGCAAAAACGAGCATTTCAAGCGCTCAAAGATCAACTGACTCAGTGACCGACACTTGGTCAATTTCGCGAAGACTGGTACACTGAAGTGCACACTGACGTGCACACTGACGTGCATACTGACACCAGTCTGGTCAGTCTTTTAGCGATTCTGCTCCACCGCGATCCACAGGGAGCTGAGCACATCGTTGTTACGATAGCCGCAAAGTGTCCGCTGTTCAAAGTCATTTCCACTCCAACGAGTTGGAATATCTGGCGGTGGTTGGGGGTACTGGCATGTTTTTTCGGACGGCAATTCACCATCGTAAAAAAAAAAATTTCGCATTCGCTTGGATATTTACGAAGCATCAGCTTAAGCACAAGTTCACTCGCAGGATAATTACCGGGCCGAGAGTATTCACCTTATCGCAGATGTCTTGTCTATACACCCTAGTGCATGGTGTCTGCTCTCGAAATTGGTCCAGCGAAAGTTGGCCCTTATTTCGTTAGCAGGATGTAACAAAAGGCTAAAAAAGGCTAAAACGAGGACAGAGGTTTCGCAGCTATCGAGCCTTCCCTTGAGGACACCGAGAGCAACTCCAAGTCTGTGCTGCGGGATGCTACGCTGTACCGCCAACACTGGGTCAAACATCGCAAGGATGAACAGCATCTCGTACTTGATACTGCTCTCCACGGGCAGGTGATCCACGCCATCCACGACTCACCTACAAGGAAGCGCATTAGTCAGCAAGTCACGTTGCGAAAGCGTAGTTACACTTCTGGGGGCCCAAATTGGCTGAAACATCCATGCGTACGTTGCCAGCTGCATAAGCGTCTTCCTGGATGCCAGCCTGGATTTCTCACGACCATTCATTTGCCTGAGACTATATTTCACACAATAAGGATCGATCACACGGGGCCTCTGCCAACATCAACAGTGGGCAACCGGTATATATTAGTGACTGTAGATTACGTTCCAAAAAATTTGTAGAGGTTGCTGCTGTGCCCTCTCCCGCTGCACACTATACCTCGTTAACTTTTTGCAAGATAGGTTTGAATGGCGGTACGAGCTTCCTAGAAAACTAATATTAGATCGGTCAACCACCTTCTGGAGTCGCGACCTCCGTGCCTACACGCGCCTGGCGGGAATTGAGCAGCACTCTGCAGCAGCATGCCACCCTCAAGTGAGCGGTCTCACTGAGCCGACGAATCAGACGACACAATCGCGACTCGCTCCCCTCTGCACGAAAAAGTAACAAGGTGAGTCAGACCGGGACCAGCATATCCGAGTAGCAGCATACGCAGTAAACACTTGTCTGCAGGGTTCTGCTGGCAAACATACGCCTTACAAAATTATTTACGGACAACAGCCTTACCTTGCAGGAACGTGAAACTTTAAAACTCCTATTAACACTGTAACCTTGGTGCCACGACTGGCAGCTTGTCAACACATCAGGCTAGAAGCACAAAAGAGAGCGTCTCGCGCGCAACGAGTGCAAAAGCGCAACTTCGACCGCCTCATCGACCAGCTACTTCCAGTAAAGTTGGAGACAAGGTCTGGGCGCGGCACGGCCTACAGTTGACCGGGCGTGAACTCACCGCGAAATACGGCAGCCCTACACCATCAGTGAACGGTTAGGAGACAATACGTGACACGTGCGTAGGGCATCGTTTCAGGCAGGTTCCGACAAGCGGAGGAAAAACAATTCGCTGTGCACGTGTAGAACTTAAAGAAAATGGTCGCGAATTTGCAAGACTGAATATACTGCGGTGCCTGTTCCTTTCAGCTCTGCAGTCATGGTCAAGTGTGAATCCGGGACAAAGAAGATGAAGTTGAGGATGCGGGAGCGAAGGACGTCGAATAAACGGGTCCAGTGTTGCCAATTTAGTGGTTTTCCGGCTAACTTTAGCGGGTTTTTACACTATTTAGTGGGCAAAAATCTTTTATTGCGGGAGGCGGAATTTTTAGCGGTTTTTAAGAATTTCTGGCTGTTTTGTGGCGGTTTTTGGTAGTTAAATGTATTTTATTTCTGGACAGTAAACGTGTCTTAAAATTCTAGTCTCGAGAAAACATCACCATGTCGCTGTGAGCGCATGACGTCGCTGAAATGCCGCTATGCTACTATGGGGAACATCGAAACACGCCTTGAATTTCTGCGGCACTTTTGAACCTAATCTTCGAACCTGCCGGGAGGAATGGGACCTGTAAAGTATGCACAGAAGTTCAGGAAAGAGTGGCTACAGGACCCTAAGCTTGGAGACTGGTTACTGGAAGTTCCAAATGATGCCAGACGAGCGCGATGCCGTTACTGCAAGACTGAGCTTTCTGCCAAACATGTGGATTTGGTCGCGCACACCACAACGAAGAAGCACCTCTCGGCTACAGCGCCGTTTTCGTCCGGAAGGCAGACGACTCTAGAAGTTGTAAGTCGCAAGTGTGACTAGTCACGCACTGCCGAAGGGTCCCTTGCTTTATTCGTATGCGCGCACTCCGCAGTTATGGCTTCAGATCACCTTGGTGAGCTGTGCCGTAGCCAGTTTCGCGACAGCGAGGGAGCTAAGCATCTCCAGCGTCACCGATCAAAGTGCAGCGCTTTGATCATGAATGTCTTATACCCTCACTTTATTGAAGATTTGCTGTTCGACTTAGGATCTGGGCGATACAGCCTGATTCTTGATGAATCAACGGGTATTTCTGTGACCAAGCAATTGGGAGTCGTCATTGTGTACTACAGCGAAACGATGGGCAAAGTAGTGTCGACATTTCTAAGTTTAGTCGAGCTCGACGACTCGAAAGCTCAGTCAATCGTTGATGCATGTGAAAAAATGCCTGGCTCATTTTGGAATTGACTTGCGTAGAATGATGGAAATAGGGACAGACAACGCCAGTGTGATGGTAGGTGTCAATAACGGAATGTATAAGAAGCTTAAGATGGATGTTCCTCATCTCTTGTTGGTCAGGTGCGTTTGCCATTCGCTGCACTTGGCGGTTTCGAGTGCCGTGGCGGAAGCACTGCCGAGAAATCTCGAATATTTGGTGAGCGAAATTTACAACTGGTTTTCTCGGTCACCATCAAGACAGCTGTCTTACCGGGAACTCTATCGAAGACTCAACCACGGACACGATCCGCTTAAGATAGTGCAGTCTTGCCAAACCAGATGGCTGTCGGTTGAAACAGCGGTCGGTAGAGTGTTCGAGGAATGGGAGGAATTGTTGTCACACTTTGCAGCTGCAAGGATAACTGAGAAGTGTTACACAGCAGAACTCCTGCATTCGATGATGTGCGACGCTGCGTTTCGATGAAGGCGAAACGGAGTGGCGTCCGTGTGCTGTGCGATGTCAGTGCACGTTAAAGAACCCCTGGTGGTCGAAATTTCCGGAGTCCTCCACTACGGCGTCTCTCATAGCCTTAGTCGCTTTGGGACGTTAAACCCCACAAACCAACCAACCAACGACGAACTTGCTTTACCTTGTTTTTGTAAAGCCGATTCTTGCAGAAGTACAAAGTGTGAACAAGGCGTTTGAGTCCAGCTCGGCTGACAGCCTAAAGCTGCTAAGTGAGCTAACATTACTAATTGAAGGCCTGTCAAAAAAGCTCGTCTTGCCTACGTGCCGTGCAGACCCACTCAGTTCAAGCGTCGACGGCTATGTTAACATGACGTCGGACCTCGGCTACAAGACTTAAAAAAAGCTGCAAGAGCTGAGAACGGGTGGTTTTTCGAGAAAGGCCGAGCTCGTATTTAGACAGCGGTGTGTCGGATTTTTGTCTCATCTGCTGAAACAGCTCCAGCAAAGATTACCTGACAACGTGCGAATACTCAGACAAGTTTCCCTGCTCTCAGTTGGGAATGCACTTCGTCTAGTTAAAGACTCGTTGGTGCCCCTTATGAAATTCCTGGATCTGCCACAAGAAAAAATCGGTGCCATTAAACTGCAATGGGAGAAGCTCGCTCTAGTCAGCTGGAATAACCGTGCGAGCACAGTTGCATTCTTGGACGAAGTGAACAAATACAGGGACGCTTCCGACAAAAATCCCTTCTCCGAATTGGCCGAGTTTGCTCTTGCCATGCTGGTTCTGCCCTGGTCCAACGCAGAAGTTGAACGCGTGTTCAGTCAGCTGAACGTTATCGAATGTAAACAGAGGAACAGATTGTCAATATGACGAATGCCATCTTGGCTATTCGAGCCGGACTCCGGAGGCAGGGTAAATGCTCCTCAGACTACGAACTGCCGCCAAATGCAGTTCAAAAGATGGGCACGATGGAGGCGTACGCTGCCAGCAGCGCTGGAACCCCACCTGGACCTGGGACCAGCGGTACGAGTGGACAGTCGCTTGTAGATGAAGCAGACATCTTTCTGTGACTGTGCCTGCAGTCAGTCAGGACTCAGCAGGAACTATTTGGGCCATGACCCCTTTTCCCAAGCATTTCACCCCAGAAGAGCCGAGCACCAGGCCGGGGGAAAGCTTGTACCCATTTAAAAACCGGTGGGTACCCGGCGGCACCAGGGATCGAACCCGGTACCTCCCGAATGCGAGGCGGATGCTCTACCACAAGGCCACCGCTTCGCAACTATTTGGGCCGTGACCCCTTTTCCCAAGCATTTCACCCCAGAAGAGCCGAGCACCAGGCCGGGGGAAAGCTTGTACCCATTTAAAAACCGGTGGGTACCCGGCGGCACCAGGGATCGAACCCGGTACCTCCCGAATGCGAGGCGGATGCTCTACCACAAGGCCACCACTTCGGTGTAGCAGTGTCTAGTCAGTACTTTCCATTTCTGAAACTAAAAAAAAAAATAGTTCTTTGAACTTTAGCGTAAAGTACGCAGTCTCTAGTCGATAAATAATATGGTCTACGGTTTTTAGTCGAAAAAGAAAAAGTTCTTTTTTTCTTTTTTATATTATTAGTTATGCTTATTTAAAAACTTAATAAAATGTATAAAAATGAACTTTTTGGCAAAAAAAATACATTTAGCGGTTTTTAGCGGGTTTTGGGAGTTCCTGTTGCGGGTATTTTATTTTTGAGTTGGCAACACTGAACGGGTCTTCTGTTGAAATTGTATTTGACATTTTCCCGAATAATGCTAAATATTTATCATCCGTTATTCTAAACGAGTTGTTAGAAGGTCATTTAAGAAGCCTTTCTGCAAGTTTAACCATAGCAACTGGCGCATCTTATTGTAATGAAAAGGCCAAAGTGAGTATACATTGTCCGCACTTAGACTGGTCTTTCTCTGTGCGTCTTCCGGACTTGACCCCAATTTTTCGACGGGAGTTTTTGGCTGTGGTACGTGCTCTACGAAAACTAGACTCCTCTTTTTCTGCAGTGGCTGTAATTACTGACTCTCTATCCTAGTGCTCATCCCTCTCTTCATCAGTGGATTCTGTAATTGTAAAACCCTTCTTGTTCCTGATCCCTCGACATTTGAGACACGTACACATGGTATGGGTACCAGGTCACAGCAATGTGGCTTTAAATGAATATGCTGATAGCTTGGCAAAAGAGTCCCTCAATCGGTCCCGTTTTAACTATCGTTCCAGCGACAGTAACATTTTACTAAACATGGAAACTGGACATTTTTTAGGATCTGACGACTACCTGCATCTCCGATATTCTTGGAGTAAGAAATTATGCCATTCACAACAACTTGACCTTTCTCTAACAAGGCTGCGCTGCCGTATTCCACATCTAAATGTTAATCTGCACACGTCTGGTTTGGCACTTTCTCCTGTCTGCGCATTTTGCGGCAAACAGGAATCATTAGATAATTTTTTATTGTTTTGCCGCCATTTCACTACGCTGAGAAGACCACAACAGCGTCATTGATACCTTACAGAGCTTAGTTTTGCATGAACGAACGTTCCAGTTATATGCTAAATGCTGGTATCGGCGGTTATATTTAGTAAAGGATCACGTCGTCTGGCTGATATTCGCTGGAACCGCTGAAACTTTGAAATCGCTAGGAGACTAAGTTAGGGACGGGATATGTCACTGACGTAATTAAGAACCTATCATTTGAATACCTTCAAGGTCAGGGACCCAGATTCCATGCATTTTTCAAAATGCATGGAATAAGAAACCAAAGAAAAGTTTTTTATCTTTGGGTCATGATCATTTTATATTTTCCCGACACGCAGGAAAACTACGTACCAGAAAGAAGAATGTATAAAGTCGCTGTTATGCTGCTCTGAGACCTCTGCGGTAGATTTATTCATAATTCTGGGCGCACAAACGCGATATACTTTTCTTGTTGATGCTTATTCTCCTTTCGTTTTCGCTACAAGTTTGATTTTTCTCGTTATCTTTATTTCTAATTCTGCAATTTCATTGTTTTTTTTTTCTAAATACGTACATTGCTCCCACTTTTCTTACTCCTCAATTTTTATTTCCGTGGCCTACGATTTAGGTCAGGAATAATTTTTCACCTGGATCAGTCTGCACCAAACTCTGGCCGATCCCCCGTGAGTATTTGCTATTCCATTATACACAACAAGAGAAGATATAAAGAGAAGCTAAAGAAGCAGAGGCTAGGGGCTATTATAAAAGCTGAACCGCTGACCATCAGAAACAAGAGCTTGCAGGCAAGGAAATCTATGAGGAACTACAATATAATCACAGGTCCGATCTGCACTTTTTTTCTGCTTGCATAAGTTACATTTATAGCTTTGTTAGAACTTCACCCGACGCCTGTCGGAGGCTGAGGTAATAAAAAACCATATTCTTTTGGTTGGATCAGAACGGCTACTTTCTAACTTGACTCATGTGGATGGTGCTTTGAGAGTGTACCTTTATTGTGACGTGACTTCTATGACGTCATCACTCTCTCGGACAATTTTGATGAAGTTTCTGACAGCGGCTTGGTTTGGTGTGTAGCACCTTCATCTCTCTGGAATAAGAAAAATTGAGAAGTGACGGGAAAGCCACGTCATACATGATGATCCCCAACCGCAGGCGGCGAAGCAGATTCTTGGAGTCTCACAACGAGCTGTGATGCGGATGCCTCTGGCCTGAATGTAGCACTGTCCAGGCGCGCGTCTTCCGCAGTGTCGGGTGACTGTGTTTCTGTAGGCCGAAGACGTACCTGGTCCACGTGCCGTCGGACAATTACTCCAGGCGTTTCTACTGTAACCATTCTGCTCCCAGACGTAGATGGCACATCACCTGGTATCCATTTGTCTCCTGTTCCATAGTTGCGAACGTGCACACGACTCTTTAGTTGGGGTAGCCACTCCTGGCTATCCATGGTGCGTCTCCGCTACCCTTCGGGAAACACGTATTCAGGCGCGATCTAATCTGGTATCCTAGAAGAATCTCCGATGGCGACTTCCCGCTCATCTGGGGCGTTCTTCTGTAACAGAGCAGTAGGCGGATAAGTTTGTGCTCCAATTTGCCTGCGCCCGACTTCCGGAGACCATCTTTCACCGTTCGGACAGCTCTTTCAGCAGCCCCATTCGACTGCGGATGGAAAGGGGCGGTTCTAACCTGCGACATGTTGTTGTTCTCGACAAACGTTGCAAATTCACTAGTGAATTGCGTTCCGTTATCGGAAACTGTCGTTCTGGGCACGTCAAATCGGCTGAATATGTCCCGCAAACAGTGGATTGTAGCTGTCGTGGTAGCTCGCTTCAGAGGTAGCGCTTCTATCCATTTGGTGAGCGAATCGATTAGCACAAGCACCATCTTGCCTTCTATCAGCCCGGAAAAATCCACATGGATGCGTGACCAATTCTCAAACTCTTGTGGCCAGATTGCTGGTGGAGCGGCTGGCGGTATGGGCAAATTGTCGATGCAATTTTTGCACTGAGCCGACATTTCCTCAATCTCTCGGTCTAGGTCTGGCCATCAAAACAACGATCGTGCAATAGATTTCATCGGCGAAGACCCTTGGTGGGTTTCATGCAGCATTTGCAGCAATCGCTTTCGCGCACCGGCAGGTATAACCACTCGATGGCCCCAGTAAATTAATTCATGTGCCAGGGAGCGCTCAAGTCGACGGTGAAAAAATACCGCCAGGTACGGCTCAAGGCCTTTCGAGCTTCTAGGCCAACCTTGCAGCACGTAATGCTTGACGCACTCTAGTAAGGTCCTTCAGCTCTCGTGTCGTGACTGTGCCTTCGTCCAGGCTGTCCAAAGAAAAAACGTACTCATGCGGCTCTTGGGGCTCCATGCTAGGACCGGGTGATTGCAGCGGAAGCCTGCTGAGGGCGTCCGAGTTCAACAGTTGCCTTCCGGGAGTGTACTGAAGTTCGAAACGATATCCTAGCTCCGAGATAGAGTGCCCAGCGCTGAATTCAGGCTGCAGCCATAGAGGGTGTCGGGCGGTCGGCCCTTATCAATCCGAGGAGAGGCTGGTGGTCTGTAACCAAGGTGAATTCACGGCCCAACAGATAGTCTCTGAATCTCGTGACCCCAACAACTAGGGCCAGCGCCTCACACTCCAGCTGTGAGTAATTCCACTCAGCTTTCGTGAGAGCCCTTGAACGGAATCCGATCGGTCTGTTGACGCTGCCTACTGTGCGAAACGATACTGCGCCAATGCCGTGTGGGGAAGCATCGCATTCTAATTTCAGCTCTTGGTCAAAATGGGCAAGCACTTCGGCATCCTTGAGACACTGTTTAGCCTTGACGAACGCAGTTTCCTGGGGGTAGTTCCACTGCCATCGCGCATTCTTTTCAACTATATAATGGAGACAACATGGTTGACAAGTTCGGCAGAAACCTTGCATAAAATGTTGGCATTCCGACAAAAGAACGCAGCTCGCTCACGTTACGAGGGCTCGGTGCTTTCATGATAGCTCCAACGTTCTTTTCCGTCGGCTGAAGAGCGAGACGATCGATACGGTGTCCCAGATAAGAACCCGATAGCTGGCTGAGATTGCATTTGTCGTATCGCAGCTTTACACCGTGCTCTCGAAATCGCTGCAACACTGTTTTCAGCCGAGATCTGTTGTCTGACGCCTTTTCAGACACCAACACGTCATCTAAGTATGCCTGCACTCCAGGCAAGCCCGCTAGAATGGTATCTATATTCCTTTGAAATATAGCAGGAGCAGATGAAATTCTGAACGGCAGCCTGTTGTAACTAAAGAGCCCTTTGTGCATATTATTCACACACAGCTTGTGTGAAGCTTCGTCTAGCGGCACTAGGTTGTAGGCATCTTTCAGGTCAAGTGTACTAAAAACTTCACCACCGCTCAATGACGCGAACAGGTCTTCAATCACCGGAGGGGGATACTGCTTAAGTGCACAAGCCTGATTCAAGGTGGCCTTAAAATCCCCGCAAATCCGGACTGTGCCATGTTTTTTTAGCATTGGTACTACGGAGGTCGCCCAGTCCGAATATTGTACGGGCGATATTATGCCTAGCGTCACTAGCCGATCCAACTCTTTTGCCACTTTGTCGCGGAGCGCGTACGGAAGCGGTCTAGCCTTGCAAAACTTGCTAACCGCGCCGTCCTTCAGCACCAAGCTGGCTGGGGGTCCCTTCATCAGGCCCGATTCCTCCGAGAAGACATCTTCGTAGTTACTGCGTAAGGTATTGATGTGGCTGATGGATTCTTCCATCACCGGCACTTCTCTTTTAGTGGCTTGCAATACCGGAACTCCAGCCCGAACCAGCAGGGTTAGCAGATCTCGCCCGCACAGGCTTGGTCCAGTGCAGTCTAGTACTATCAGTGTACTACATTCAACTGATACACCTTGGTGCGTAACAGTTAGCTGAAGCTCGCCTAACACATGCAGCCTTCCAGCGTAGCACGAAAGTTTCAGATGTGAAGGCTTCAATTTTGGCCAGTGTTTGCAATGCTTATCGAACACCTGTCGCGCTATGACACATACTGGTGATCATGTGTCTACTTCCATTGCCAGTTCTATACCATCTCAGTTGAATGTGTGGCGAATTGGCGGCTTGGGACACTTTGTTCGCGCCGACTGCAAAGTCCAGATATGAGCATTTTCATAGCAATCTTCCGATGTGGTGTCTTGCACTGGTAATGTTTGGCCGCGAGGCGCAGGTGCAGCAGCCCCGTGTTGCTTGTCGTGGCGACTGGGACCCATTTTCGCGTGATTTCCACGTTAACCACAGTGATAACAGCGCGATTTGGCCCAGCTGCAGCTGTTAGGGTCATGTTTCAAGCTTCCATATCTGACGCATTGCCGAAATGCTGCATTTCCGGCGCTTTCTCTCGGTGTTGGCCGGCGTCGTGCTTGCATTTTCAATACTGGTGTTACTTCTGGCGAAATTGTTCGCGCATCATTTTCCGCGGCTTCAGCAGCTATTGCTATCGCTTCAGCTTCCTCTAGATTTAGCTCTTTCTTTGCCAGGATTTGTTTCCGTACTGCACTTGAGCGTACATCGCACACAATTCTGTCTCGGATCATCCTGTCAAAGCAACTGCCGAAGTTGCAGTTGTCTCCTATGCGGCGGATCTCGACAAGAAAAGCCTGAGATTCTCCTTCCAGTTGGCAACGACTGAAGAATTTGTAGCTCTCCGAAATTTCGTTCCGTTTAGGGTCGTAGTATTCATTCAAGGCTTTGATAACTTCGTCATAACTCAAACTGTTCGGCGCCCGGAGAGCCACCCCTCTGTCAAGAAGTTAGTCTGCGTGCTCAGTGCCGCCACAAGAGGTGTCTCTTCTTACTTCACTCAGCGATGACATTTGCTTCAAAATACGCCTCCACTTTAATTAAGTACGGCTTCCACTTATCTGTGCTTTCGTCGAAGCTCGGGAGCATTTGGTTGGTCATGGAAATCACTGGTAGGGCTATCTTCAGGGCCGAAGTGTCTGGGTCAGCCTTGACGGCGTGGGTGTCGTTTTGGCTCGTCGCCACTGTAGCATAGCCGCGGCCGATAGGCCACGGCAAGAACGGAACGCACGTACACGCTTGGGAACGAGGCAGGTAATACACGGCGTTTATTGAAACATAGGGTAGTTAGAAGTTATAAGTAATCCAGGGGAGAGAGGGAATGGAAAACTTCACGCTTACACAGTGTGTGGCCCGCACTATGACATAGCACTGTGACACAACAGCACGTATTCGAGGTAATGCTGCACTCTTGTGGCTGTCAATCCCTCAATCAGTTTGCAGATCTGTTAGTAGAAGCCCTCGAGAGAGGCACATCGCCCCCCTTCATCATCAACGCCCCGCCGGGTGGCGCAGTGGTTACGGCGCTTGACTACTGTTCCCAAGGGCACGGGATCTAATCCCCGCCTCGGCGCCAGCTTTTCGATGGAGGCGAAAAGCAAGGCGCTCGTGTGCTGTGCGATGTCAGTGCACGTTAAAAAACCCCATATGGTCGAAATTTCCGGAGCCCTCCACTACGGCGTCTCTCATAGCCTGAGTCGCTTTAGGGCGTTAAACCCCATGAACCATGCAACATCATAATCTACGCAGAGATGTCGCAATGTGGACGGAAGCAGTGGATTACCCAAATGAAGAGAGCATGCAGACCGAGCTGCAAGCAGCAATCTTCAGCCTTACTCAAAGCTTAGAAGCAGTGAGACTACAGCTTTCGCCAGAAAAGACAAAACTCTTAAACATAGGTGGCAACAATGCCACGAACGTCAAAAAACAGATTTCACTGCATTTTGGAGAAGACATCACATCTGGAAGCGGGCAGACAAAACTTATGGGGGTTTAAGCATGGCTTGAACCTAGGGATGCCGGCACGAGGCAGGCAGCGGAGGTGGCTTAGCTACAGAGCCAGTAGCAGGCCCGTACATTTTCTTTTCCTTCTTCCTACAGCCACAACAAGAGTGAAAGCTGAGGGGGGGGGGGGGGGGGGTGAAGAGGGGCTGTTTCTGGCCCTACGGGGCTGGGACGGTAGGTCAATGCCGCTTGCAGCGAGGGCTAATAATAATAATAAATGGTTCACAGGAAGGGAAAGGCGCAGTATCTGTCACGCTTGCTATGTGGACACCTGAACCGCGCCGTAAGGGAAGGGATGAAGGTGGGAATGAAAGTGTAGAGAGAGAAAGGGGAGCCGTAGTGGAGGGCTACGGAGTAATTTCGACCACCTGGGGATGTTGTTGTTGTTGAAAATCTTTATTTCCACCGAGAAGAAGCTCCGTTTCGGACTCCCCGGCACGCAGGCCTGGGGATCTTTAACGTGCGCTGACATCGCACAGCACACGGACGCCACTTCGTTTCGCCTCCATCGAAACGCAGCCGCCGTGGTCGGGTTCGAACCCGGGAACTCCGGGAACTAGTCGGGCGTCTTACCACTGCACCACTCCGGCGGGGCGCGAGGCCTAGCCAACTATCGAATTTTTATCTCTTGTGGGTCGTCGTTGTACCCGCCCCCACATAGGTGGGGGACGACGGCTGTTGCGGCGCGCGTCTTCCTCTTCCTTTTCTTTCTTCTCTACTTTCTCTCTTCTGTCCGCACGAGGCAGCGGAGGTGTTGTTGTTGTGGCTGTAGGAAGAAGGAAAAGAAAATGCACGGGCTTGCTACTGGCTCTGTAGCTGAGCCACCTCCGCTGCCTCATGCGGACAGAAGAGAAAAAGAAGAAAAAGAAGAGAGAGAGAAAGACGCGCGCCGCAACAACAGCCGTCGTCCACCACCTAAGTGGTGGCGGGTGCAATGACGGCCTACAACATATAAAAATTCGGTGGCTGGCTAGCCCCTCCGCAAGCGGCGTTGACCTACCGCCCCAGCCCCGTAGGACCAGGAACTGGCGATGGCTACAGAGCCAGTAGCAGGCCCGTGCATTTTCTTTTTCTTATTCCTACAGCCACAACAACGACCTTTCCCGTGAACCAAGTAAAAAACGGAGAAGCAGCCCTGGTTTGTGCGATGTCACCTTGAGCAACCTTGAAGGTCAAAGGCAGATACTGCTCCTTTCTTTTCTTATAAACCATTTTACAATATACAAGGAAAAATGAAATCATGATGAGGTGTAGGTGCCCACAATTCCGTGGCATCCACTCAAGAGTATAAGGCTGCTTCCTAGCCCCAAAACTAATTTAGGAGCCGTCGGCGAGGCTGAGGCTTTCACATTGAACAACCTTGAAGGTCAAAGACAGATACTGCACCTTTCCTTTCTTATAAACCGAGGTACAATATACAAGAAAACTCAATCTTGACCTGGTTAGGTGTAGGTGTCCACAATTCCATGTAGATTGAGGGATTGAACGTCCTTGAGGGGGCGCTGCGGTCGCCGAGATGTGTGGACGTGATCCCATCGGCTCCGTCATCTTCACATGATTCCGCAGTGATTTCTGTCGATATTCACCGAAGTTCTTGCACCAGCAGTTTCGTGAAGTGGCAGGGAATTCGCGGATACCTGATTTTGAGGTGGGTCTTCATTTTTCAAGAATCTACAAGTACGTTTCTACCACGTGAACGCCGCCGCCGAACTAAGCCTAGGCGTGCACGCCAGACGCTAGCGCTAGCCAGAAACGCGCTAGCTCGGCGAGACGCCAGCCGCCCTTCGCGCTGGGCGCAACACGAAGAGAATGGCAACCGATGAAATGGATAGTTCTGCGGAGGATTTACCACAAGCGTCGACTACAGAAGACGACACGGGTTGGAAAGTGGTGACCAGCCGGAGAACGAAGAAGGAACGCGCCCAACCTACTGCGCAACTTTCACAGCAAGCACAACATGCAAGCGACGGGCAGGTGAGCTCTTCTCGCAAGCCTCCTAACATTAAGAACCGGGTGATAAGAGCCTCACGCATGCCACCCCTGCCGCAAGACAACATCAAGATAGTGCTTCGCCCAAAGGGTGGCTTGAACTTGCAAAAGATCGGACCTACCTTAGTGAGCAAAGCCATAATGGCAGCAGTTAATCTTGATCCACAGCAGACCGCGGAGGACATATGTCCCAATATTACGCAGAACATCATGGTGGCGAGCAGGCCTTTTTGAGAAAATGCAGACAAGTATGCACAAATCAAGGCTATCCGAATAGCCGAAAAAGAGTACGCAGTCAGCGCTTACGAAACTGCCCCAAGCGACACCTGCAAAGGGGTAATCAGACACATCGATAGTGCCGACGATCACAGGACGATTGAAAGAAACATTGTGAATGACCGCAACCCCTTGGCACTAGCGGCGAAAAGAATCAAGGACTCAGGATCAGTGATCATTGTGTTCGATGGTCTTCGCGTCCCAAACTTCGTTAGGTATGGACCCACACTGGTACCCTGCTACTTATATCGCAGACAAGTAGACATATGCTACGTATGCGGCAAACTCGGACATCGTGCGGACGTTTGCCCCGAGCCACACTCAACCAAATGCAGGGGTTGCGGACTTCCTAACCCCACCTCATCCCATGTGTGCGATCCAAAATGCAAGCTGTGCGGGGGCTTGCACGTGACGGCGGACAAGGTGTGTAGGAAACGCTATCTCATTCCATACGTAGTACGCGCACGACGACAACGAGCGCGACTGGAGCAACAAGAGGAAGTACAGCTAGTTGAAGAAGACAAGCAGCACGCGGCACGAAGCCGATCTAGGTCCAAGACGCCGACACGCAGCCGCTCCCGCTCTCAATCGAAGAGCCGCACACATGCGAGGACAAACGGAAGTCGTTCTCAGGTGCGCTTCGGTGGAAAGGACAACGGAGGCGATGGCACGTGCGCGGACAAGGTCAGAGACGCTATCACGCCTCCAAAGAAAAGTGAGTCCCGCAATCCTGATAAAGAGCGAATAGCTATGTTATAACAGGAACTAAGAGAGCTAAAAGCCGCTTATACTAAGCTAACGCTCGAATTAACTGCAATGGGTAAAGTGAACAGCCGTAAAAAAAGCGTTCACACCTGAGCCATCAACCGCTATCGAAATTCCCCAACTCGTTGAGACGAATACATGAAGAACAAATCGAAGAATGCCCGCTTTTAAAGAAGCGCGCTTTAACGCAACCGCGAACCACGAAGGACGCTATGGACGCCATGAGCGAGAATATGAGGCTAATGCACGAGAGCATGGTGCGAATGAACGAGAAAATGGACATATTTAGCTCACGAGTACAGAAAATGGAAATGTATCTAAACAATATGGTAGTACCGGCAATGGCAAGGATGAGTTCACAACACATCGGTGCGCAAGGCCCACCTCGCGATGGTCTCACTGCAAGCGAAGGAGGTTACAACGGCCAACATGAGAGTGCCGAATAAGACACGCAGTCGCCGCGTCTGGCAATGGAACTGTAGGGGGATCGCCTCAAAAAAGGCGGTCCTCCTGCAGATGGTCAAATCAGAAACCGAGAAACCGCACGTCATCATGCTACAAGAAACACTCACAACCGAACTGGCCATTACGGGATATACGGCCGAAGCCCACAGAAAAGAGCAGGGCAGAGGCGTCGCTTTACTGATTGGAAAGAAGATCCTGTACATTCGGCATGAGATCCGCCACACAGCCTGCTATCTAGAACACCTCACGATTGAGATCATACCGAACGACCACGTAGGGAACAATCAAAGCATCTTCCTCACCAATCTGTACAGCAGCCCTAAGGATACGAGGCAAGGGTTTAGAGGCATTCTGGCCAAGATTGCGCACATCGCCAAAGACAGTCCGCTGATTATAGGTGGAGATTTTAACGCCCCACACCAGGCTTGGGGCTACGCGTATCCCTCTAGCAAGGGAAATCGTCTTCTCACGACAGCCTCCGATCTCGACTTCAAGCTGATCACAGACCCGGGGACCCCAACCAGATGTGGCACTTCCACATGTCGAGACACCACACCGGACCTTACTTTTGTCCGGGGCCTAGAAAAATGTGCCTGGCACAACTCGGGAATAGACCTTGGGAGTGACCACTATATTCTCCGAATTGATGCAGAGATACTGGGAAAGAGGCAAAGGGAATACAAACTTATCGATTGGGACAAATTTCGTGCAATACGGGCGCAGCCATCCAACTCATCAGGAGCAACCACAAAGCACACGTTAACAAGCTGGACCGAGCAGCTCAAAGCAGACATCGCAGCCTCGGAACGGACAATTACCACGGACGTTAAGGTAGAGAGGATGGACAGTCGGCTAGCGAATCTTCTCGAAGCCAAACATTCCATTCTAGCCAGGTGGAAGGGTCAACGTCTTAACAGAAGACTACGAAGGAAACTTGCCGAACTCAGCAAGACCATTGAACAAAACTGCATGGTTCTTTCCCGACAACAATGGGATGAAGTCTGTAACTCCCTCAATGGGCAAATACGCAGAGGAAGTGGGTGAGGACTCATAAAACACCTCCTCGACGAACACGGAACAAAGTCCAGAACTATGCAACGGATCAGGCTGTAAATTAGTACATCGCGAGAAGCAAATCAGTACCGCCGAAGCCCTTCTGGATGACCTTGCCAAACGGTACTTACCGCTTAAATCGGAGCTACCCAGTACTTTACAAAGGAAAAGCTATGACGGTGCCCAAACTCAGAGCTAGATACGGACTTCACAGAAAGCGAAGTACGCTTCGCAATTCACGAACTCAACAGTAACTCTGCAGCCGGCCCCGATGGTATCACAAATCGGGTTCTCCGAAACTTAGAGGACGACTCGGTCACGTTCCTAACGCAACAAATCAATGAAGTCTGGAAAACTGGCCAACTACCTGCAGAGTGGAAGCATGCCAATACGATCCTCATCCCAAAACCGGGCAAGCCGCTGGGCCTACCCAACCTAAGGCCGATCTCACTGACGTCCTGCCTAGGAAAGCTAGCCGAACACGTCATCCTGAATTGACTATCGGAATACGTAGAAGAAAAGGAGTACTTCCCTTACAATATGATTGGCTTCAGGCCAGGTCTCTCAACGCAAGATGCTATGCTACGCATCAAGAAAACTCTGCAGGATCGCCCTACACGAGACACCAAGGCGCTACTGGGACTCGACGTGGAGCAAGCTTTTGACAAAATCCAACATCAAGCCGTTCTCAAAGCCATATCTGACCACAATCTCGGAACACGCTTCTACCACTACGTCAAGGCGTTTCTGCAGGATCGAACGGCCACTATCCGGATAGGCGAACACGTCTCGGAGAGCTTTAATCTGGGCGATAAGGGAACACCACAAGGCTCAGTACTTTCACCATTCTTATTTAACTTGGCGATGACAAAGCTTTCTCGCGCATTGGGTGAAATTGCTGATGTGGAGCACACTATATACGCAGACGATGTTACCATGTGGAGCACCGGTGGCAACGATGCGGAATTGGAAGCGCGCATGCAAGAAGCCATCACGGTTACCGAGGCCCATCTTGCCCCAATTGGACTTCGCTGCTCTTCTAGAAAATCCGAGCTACTCATCTACCACCCCCCAAAACCAGGGCGCCCGTCCAACGACTGGCGCCGACACCACACACCATGCATAGAGTTACACGACAGGGGTGGAAATCGCATACCCACGGTCGATAAAATACGAATTCTGGGATTAATCATCCAAAGCAACGGATCCAACTGGGCGATGCTTGACAGCATCACGATCAAGGTTGCAAACGTGATCCGGATGTTTTGGCGCATCATGAATAGGCACAGGGGACTGAGCGAGGACAACGCTATTCAAATGGTCCATGCTTTTGTACTCTGTCACATCACATACGTGGCTGCAATGCTCAACTGGAAAAAGGAACATCAGAGAAGGCTTGAAGTACACATACGCCGAGCTTTCAAGACAGCGTTGGGGCTCCCCGATAATGCCTCCACTGAACTACTCTTACAGCTAGGAGTGCACAATACCCTTGCCGAAATCATCGAGGCACAGCACACGGCACAGATTGCACGCCTATCAAGCACCAAAGCGGGCAGAGAGATTCTCGTTAAGCTCGGCCTGAACTCCATAGTAGAAAAGGACAACGTCCTGCAGTTACCTAAAGTCGTGCGAGAAGCAATCAAAGTGTCCCCCTTCCCAAGAAACGTACACCCGATCCACAATCAAGGAAGAAGGCTCGCCCGCGCCAAAGCCCTCTCTGCGGACGTGGCACAGTTTCCCGACCAGACAGCTTTCGTGGATGCAGCGTACATACCGGGAAAGCATGCCTACTCGGTAGCAGTAGTCGACGGACACGGGCGTACGCGCAACTCACTCACACTTTACACCAAGAAGCCAGAGGTAGCTGAACAAGCAGCGATAGCACTAGCTCTACTGTATACAGCGATTCTAGAGCAGCCACTCGAGCTTTCGCCAAGGGCGGGATAGACAAGACGACGCTACGGATTTTAGGCGGAAGTAACATCACCGATCACTCCATCGTATGGTTCCCGGCACACATGGGCAGCTTAGGGGGCGGCCTGCGGAATCTCAATGAGATCGCACACGAGGCGGAGCGAGGACTCATCGACCGCGTCCCTCCGGTTTCCCCTGCTACTCCACATATCGAGTACAGAGATCAATTATTCACGTACAACGAGCTCACTAAGCACTTTTATCTAGGCAGACGAGCATTTCCCCTCCCGGATAAGAAATTAACCCGCAGCCAATCAGTCACGTTACGCTTGCTCCAAACGAACTCATACCCCAACCCCTGACGCATGAAGCACATCGACCCAGACTACGACGGACAACATGTGTGTGAACGGTGCAGTGACCGTGTAGACTTAAACCATATGTTGTGTGGTTGTGCATCGAGCGACGCCTACGCCAAGAACAAGGAACATTGGGACAAAGTGTTGAAAAGTGCTTCACTACGTGATCAGCTTCGGGCTGTCCAGGAGGCCCGCGCGGCGGCGGAGAGCTTGGGGCTCTCTGTGCCGACGTGGGAGCTGCCCTCTACACCTGGCGCCTAGCCGAGTGTCCTCCAGGACCCCCCACTGTGGGAAATAAAGTTTTACCAAACCAAACCAATTTAACGTCATTTATTGAATAGGCAGGCTCATGGCCATGGATGGGGGTTAAGGGGAGAAGGCAGAATCTTCATTGTTTGCACAGGTCGTCACTCAAATCATATTGCACTGACCAGGCCATTAAGGGAGCCATACTTGGCAAATATTATTTGTGTGTTAGCATCAGTTTCTAGAAGGGAACGTTAGTTCAGGTTACGGTAAGGTGCGATCTCGGGCGTCCAGTAAAAAATGCAGGGCAATCCCAGAGTCCACTCAAAAACATAAGGCTCCTTCATTTCCCCAAAACCGAATTTAAATAAAAATTATGAAAAAAAAACATGGATTAAAAAGCGAGTGCTAAACAGGCTATCGCTGCAACACTCAGCTTTCGCTGTTGTTGGGGCTGTAGGAAGAAGGAAAAGAAAATGCACGGGCCCGCTACTGGCTCTGTAGCTGAGCCACCTCCGCTGCCTCGTGCGGACAAAAGAGAAGATAGAGAAGAAAGAAAAAGAACAGGGGGAGAAAGACGCGCGCCGCAACAACAGCCGCCGTCCACCACCGAAGCAGTGGCGGGTACAATGACAGCCTACAACAGATAAAATTCGGTGGCAGGCTAGCCGCCGCCGCAAGCGGCAGTGGCCTGCCTGTCCCAGCCCCATCAGGGCCAGGATCAGCCACCCTTCACCGCCTCCAACCCATGGTGCAGTATCTGTCACATTTGTTCTCTGGACACCTGAATCGCGCCGTTAGGGAAAGTAGGAAGGTGTGAGTGAAAGTGGACAGAGCGGTGCAACCACGATGGAAATGGTGCCACGGCAAAATCGCTGCATCGTGGCCAATGTAGCTTTCGCTACAAAAATTTCCCTATTCCTCCCACTTATTGTGAATAAAGTTTTATCAGCCTCAGCAGCTACAAAAATTTTGGGGGCACAGTTTCTAGTTTCAACATTCCTGCTAATGGATTCCTTTATTAGAGCATAATGGGACTCCGATGTTGCATATGATTTCCCGGATTTCAAACAAGTACGGTCAAGCCCGGCAAAAATCGTGCCAAATACTCTCTACAGCGGTTGCTGTCGGCAAGATTCTGTATGGGTCACCCGTGTATGAGCTTTCTGGTCTCGACCTGAACGACATCGAAAAACGACCCCGGTTCCTCTCTTCACACCATCACGGGGCTTCTAAGCACACGATTAATGAAGAGCTGCTTAAGTTGGTCAGCATACCATCCACACGAGATATTATCAACGAAATAAAATACTCATAATGCCGACTAGAAAACACGATGCAAGGGAAGCAGATCATAGCATGGGACAGCCGAATTAAACCTGCTCCGAGGCCTTTGGGGAAAAGCACGTCAGCCCTGTGGGAGGCGCCGGTAATCGTACTAAGACCACAGAGACCTATTAGTGGGCGGAATGCGGTGGCTATATAGGCACGTTTTTGAACACAGAATGGCTATCACAAAACTGCTGAACACAGTAGACATCTACACTCACACTGCAATTAGGAATTAAAAGGTGAGTGCTTTATGGGTTTGTGTGCCAGCGCCCCAACACAACGGACAGCACACGTGCCACCTTCCTGAAGGATCAATTTTGCGCGTCGAGATGCTTGCCATATGGGAAGGCATAGACACCATTACCACAGCTGCAGCCACAAGAGATACTTTCAATGAATATCTAAAGCTAACCAACTCATGTGCAGCGATTGCAGAGATAACGGCACTAAATAGAGACGACATAGTGACCAACGACATCAGAAAGATGCTAAGGCGAATGTGGGAAGTTGGCAAAGCAATTCAAAATCTATGGACACCGGGACATACTGGCACGGACGAGGGAAACGCAGCCGCGCACGCGACCGCTGCGCAAGCGGGAGGGCTTGCTGACAGGTAAAACGACCTACTATATCCCTCCCACCATCCCAAACCCGATAACTCAAATCCCTACCAAAAACTGCTCACTAAAGGCTCCCCTGGCAGAGCTATGTACGCCAAAAAAATAAAATATGACAGTAGGCTTAGGTTATATCAAGCAACACCAATGCCGGTGTTTTCACAATGCGAAAGGGCTCACCCGGCCACAAGAGCTATAATGCGGAACATTACTTCGCTATGTTCACAGATTTCTGTCCGCAGAGAGAGAGAGAGAGAGAGAAACAACTTTATTTGTCCCAGATGTCGTGAATTAGGGCGGGTGAGTCCTGGTGGCCCCCAGGTGGGCCACCAGGACCCATCTGACTGACCGCCCGGATTGTTAATCCTCGGGCAAGTTGGTCGGCTTCATCGTTTCCAGAGTTGCCCGCGTGGGCGAGTACCCAGACTAGGTTAATTTTGTGGTCGGGAGTGCAGCCGCGCAGGATGCGTGCAGCAGGAAGGCAGGTGTAGCCTGCCGAGAAATTTAGAATTGCTCTTTTTGAGTCACTGAGGGCTGTACGCGTACGCGGGTCAGCGATGGCCAGTGCTATCGCTGTTTCGTCCGCTGCGGTGGAGGAGGAGGAGGCGCGCACCATGGCGGCGGAGATAAGGATAGATTGCGGTGTGGTAGCACAGGCCGCATAAGTTGTTGCATCTTGCCTTGCCGCGTTCACGTATGTTGCGTGTTCGTCGGTATGGTAGGTGTCATCGAGGGCTCTGGCTTTGTGCTGACGGCGTGCGTCGTGTCGGCCAGGGAGCATGTTTTTGGTACCGGTTTGACAACGAGAAGGCTACGTACACATGTATGGAGGGGGCTGTGGGATGGGGATCGCCTATTGGGTTGACGTTTAAACGGTCAAGGATGAGACGGCCGTGATTTGTCCTAGAGAGGCGATGAATTTTGGCTGTCTTGTATGCCTCTTTAAGTTCGGAAAGAGTGTTGTAAATGCCCAGTTGGAGGAGGTGTCATGTGCTAGCTTATTGTGGCAACCCTAGGGCAGCCTTGTACACCGAGCGGATGATGCTGTTAACTGCCTCCTCATCTTTTCGGCGAAGGTGATAGTAGGGATAGGAGTATACTATCCTGCTAACGATGAATCCCTCTGTTAGCAGTCAGAGGTCATCCTCCATCATGCATCTACGACGTGTGGAGATGCGGCGAAAAAGGCCGATTATTTGGTGAGCTGTGGTTCGGAGGCGTTGTATTGCTTCCGAGTTGTGTGTATAGATTTGTATTAGCATGCCCAGGACACGAATGGTCTGGACGGAAGGTATAGAGCTTGTGTCGATGGGGAGCGTGATGAGCTCAAGCGCTGCGGGAGCGAGTCGGCGCACTCTCCTGTCGCGGATGACAAGCAACTCCAATTTTGTTGGGGAGCATGTGAGGCCATTCGCCTGTACATAGGTGTGGACGGTGTCAATGACTGTCTGGAGGGAGCTCTGGATGCCCCCGTCTGAACCAGAGTTGGTCCAGAGGGTGATATTGTCGGCATATAGGGAGTGTTTTACGTGAGGTATGGCGTTTAAAAGCGGGGGAAGGCCCTTCATGGGGACATTAAAGAGGAAATGGGAGAGAACTGCACCTTGTGGGGTTCCTGTGGTGCCCAGAGTCTTGTCTCTGATGAGTTCGCCAATGTGGTGTTCTGCGGTGCGGTTGTGTAGAAAGGTTGCAATGTAATTGTAGGTACGGGTGCCTACATTCATCTGAGCGAGATTTGTCAAAATGGAGGCATGTGATACATTGTCAAACGCCTTGTTAATATCGAGGCCGAGAATTGTCCGTGTGGCCCGGATGGGACCTGGATCTAGTATGTCATGCTCTATTTACCACATGATGTCTTGAGTGGAGAGTCCGGCTCTGAACCCGATCATAGTGGGCAGAAGGAGATCTTCTTTGTCTGTGTGCATGGTTTTTAAGTCTGTTAAGGATAACGTGTTCCATGACCTTACCGAGACAAGATGCAAAGGAAATAGGTCGGAGATTGCCCAGCTCAAGTTTTTTGCCCGGTTTAGGTATAATGATCACTTTGGCATGCTTCCAGGTATCCGGAAGGCGACCATCATGCCAATGGGTATTGAAAAGTTCCATGAGTGCTTCGATGATCTGGTCATCGAGATTAGGGAGCATTTTGTTAGTTATATGATCGTTACCTGCAGTGGCAGTGGTCTTGATGTTTTGAGGGCTGCATGAACTTCGGCTGCTGTAATGTCCCTGTCCATGTCGGTGTTTGGAAGTCCAGTGTATGCCGCGGGGATGGGGATGTCGGTCGAGGTGTTAATGTACTTGTCCGTCAGAGTGTCGGGCAGTTCATTTGTGCCCTGAAAAGCGCGTATTACTCAGGCGAGGTTCTTGTGGGATGTGGCCTTGTGTGGGTCAGATCAAGATGTTTAATCAGATACCATGAGTTTTACAGCCTAGCTGTCCGTTCAGGCGGTCGCATGTTTGATGCCATTGTTCCCAGCTAAGCTTGGCGGCGTAAGTTTCGATTTCTCACTCAAGGCGTGCGAGGCGAAGTTTGAGAGGGCGGTTATGTCAGTGAGAAATCAAGTGAGACAGTTACCGCGCCTTTCCCTTCCTATAAATAAATAAATCAGGCAGCGGAGGTGGCTCAGCTACAGAGCCAGTAGCAGGCCCGTGCATTTTCTTTTCCTTCTTCCTACAGCCACAACAACAATGAAGCTTTCGGTACTCCCCTAATGGGGCTGGGACAGGTAGGTCACCGCCGCTTGAGGCGGGGGCTAACCTGCCACAGAATTTTTATCTGTTGTAGGCCGTCATTTCACCTGCCACCGTTTCGGTGGTGGATGCGTCTGTTGTTGCGGCGCGCGTCTTACTCTCCCTCTTCTTTTTCTTTCTTCTCTATTTTCTCTTCTGTCTGCACGAGGCAGCTGAGGTGGCTCAGCTACAGAGCCAGTAGCAGGCCCGTGCATTTTCTTTTCCTTCTTCCTACAGCCACAACAACAACAACAACAACAATGTAGCTTTCGCTTCAAAAAAATCGAGGGGTTCAACGCTGCTGAACCGAATGTGGAGCGAAAGCTAGCCAGTGAGCGTTGCATCGAATCCGACCAGCTTTCCGTTAAACGCATCAAAGTTCACCGACGTTAATAATAATAATTGGTTCATAGGAAAGGAAAGGCGCAGTATCTGTCACACATGTTTCTGTGGACACCTGAACCACGCCGTAAGGGAAGGGAGGAAGGTGAGAGTTAAAGTGTAAAGAGTGAAAGAGGAGCCGTAGTGGAGGGCTGCGGAGTAATTTCGACCACCTAGTGATCTTTAACGTGCGCTGACATCGCACAGCACTCGGGCGCCTCTTCGTTTCGCCTCCATCGAAACGCAGCCGCCGCAGTCGGGTTCGAACCCGGGTACCCCCTAGAAGGGTGGGCAATGAAGGATTGGGAACGGTGGGATTGGATGGACACGCCCAAACCATGTGGAAAACGTCTGAGAAGGTCGCTCCACACAGGCTGCAGCCCGGCCTCATCAAAGCCTGTATTGAAGTGTCAAGACTGCCGGGCACAGCATTGTTTGAAAACATTTTGAGAGGGAGCCTTTCGTCCGCTGTCCGGATACTTACAAGGTCCGGAAAGCGGCGGTCCTTACTATATGTAGTAATTTCTTTGAATGTGATAAGGTATTGGGTACGCTCAGAGTAGACTTCCCGAGCAAGTTTGAGTGCCCGGGGAGGTGGTGGCGGTGGTGACAAACATATACTTACTCTTTGCACAAGGAGTACGTGTTTGGACCGAGGCCCTCACAAATCTAGGTGGAGCTCCCATTCAGGGGCCCCAATGGCGTCTAACGCCGCTCGCGCCCTGGCAACCAAGGTCCGCTGGGACTGCAGGTCATAGCAGCTGAGCAGCGCGGACGCCTCCCAGGCCTCCCTAGAAGGGTGGGTAATGAAGGATTGGGAACGGTAGGGATTAGATGGACAGGCCCAGACCATGTAGAAAACGAAAGGTCGCTCCACACAGGCGGCAGCCCACATCAAAGTCTGTATTGAAGTGCTTCAAGACCGCCGGGCACAATCGGAACCTTGTAGAGGTCTCCGGAGAGCGGAATAAAGGCTCCTCAAAATTTTTACAAACACAATGCTGTGCCCGGGGAGAGAGCGCGCGGGCCGCCTGATCGCCTCCCAACTCATTGCCTAGGAGTCCCTGATGGCCGGGAGCCCATATCAAGTTACAATTTGCAGGGTCGCAGGACCGACAGCAATTTTGTAGGATGCGATTGGCAAGAGGAGGTATCCAACCCAGCTTATAATTCCGACAGGCCTCTTTGGAGTCGGCAATGATGTGTTTCATTTGGGGGAGGGAGAGGGCGAGCGCAATCGCGATTTCCTCCGCGTGTGTTGTGTTGTGGGCGAGGAACGTCAGTCCTGTCACTGTGTTGGTGTTGTGGACCACTGCCGCGGTGGAACACCTCCCACGGTAGGGACCGGCAATGTCCACGTAGTACACGTGTTGTCAACCATAATGCTGCTCCAGTGCTTCCGCACGCGCCTGGCGACGGCCATTATGGTCAGAGTGTGACATGTTACAGGGAATGGGTCTGACCCTGAGGGCACGTCTCCAGGGTTCTGGCGCTCGTATCCGTTCCTCAAGGGTGGCGGTGCATTGGATGTGTAGTCGGTCAAGAATGTGGCGACCGGACGGCGTTTGTGATAAGCGCGTGTATTGGCTGAAAAGATGAGCCTCTCGGAGTTCCCGATGGGTGTTGACTATACCAAGGTCCAACAAAACGCTGGTTGGATGTGGCAATGGGGAGGTCAGGAACCTGTTTGATAACTTCGCGATGTATGACCTCGAGCTGGTCATCATGTTTGCGCATGTGAAGGTAGGGGGTTGAGTAGAGAATTTTACTCGTAACGAAGGCATGTGCCAGCCGCGAGGCATCTTTACTTCGTAACCCCCCACACTTATTGGAGACCCGAGGCACTACCATATGGCCCACCTGGTCACCATATATGTTTCCTTAGTGTGTCCGGTCTGCATTGTTGGTGAGGCAGCGGCCCTCTATTTCCACTTTCACTCCCACCTTCTTTCCTTCCCTTAGGGCCCTGTTCAGGTGTCCGCAGAAACAAGTGTGACAGATACCGCACCTTTCCTTTCCTGCAAAACCAATTATTATGATGTGCAATGTTGAGGCATACCAAGGAATCCCAGCACTCAAAACCAAAAGCCCGCCACTGCAGCATCTATTCTTGCATCCCGTGCATAGCTTCTGCTCATGAAACACCACCTGCCATACCAAACATATGCAAGAGCAAGGCATGCTAGCATTTTACCTCCATCAAAATGTGCCACCAAATCCATGTTCTCGGTCTTAGCAAGAAAACTTCCAAACCATCAAGCCAGTACAGCAAGTTTCCCTTAAAATGCACTTCCTAATAGATGCCATAACCAAATATGTCTGTTTAACTACCTTTGTGCACATTTAGTGCATGCTTAATTGCTGTGACTCAAAATGTGATCAAGCATCCCACTGGCTGCATTCTAGCAAACTTTCACTAATGAAAGAACACCAACCTTATATTGGAGATTTTATTGTTCTTTGGGCAAGTGATGCACTATGTACAAAAAAATATATGTCACTCTGAAACATGCACACTAATTTTATTTGACAAAGTGTATATGACACATGTGTTTGCTCTGAGTCATTGTTTCACCAGCCACTCTAGTGCACTTTGCTACACACCAATACAGGCAAAAGGTTTGGAATATGCTGTCTTTGCTGCCCGAGAGCATTGCCCTGGTCCAAATGAACACACTGAAGACAGTCTCAAATGCAATCACTAATTCAGCGCGGCTGGCAAATGAGATTTCAAACCAGAGCACAAGCACTGACTCCTGCCCTATGGCAATGGCATGTTAGTTTTTACACGATGTAGTTGATAAAAAAAAAAATGAGATCCTTTTTCGTCCGTGAAAACTGTAACAACTACAGAGCAACGACAATGACCTAGTCACGCAACCTGTCCAAGATGTCTACATACGGGCACACACTAACATGCAATACCAGTCTGTAAAATACCTGGTGTAAAGAACCATGACATACAAATGTTCGAAAGTTAATTCCATGTATTACATCAATTAGAGGAGTGTGGCACCAAATATATCATAATGCATAAACACTATGCACACGCAGATCAAAAATGGGCACTGCTTCAAAAATATTCACTGGCAATTTCTTGGGAGATGCATCATTTATCAGCTTTCAAGAATTTATACGATTCAAGATTCCTCGTACAAAAATGCCTGGTGTAAAGTGCCATTCTGTACAAAGTTCAAAAAGTTTGCTGTGGTCATCAAAAGGTGTACATATGCACTAAAAGCTCACAATTCAGGCACAGTAGAGAAACAAACTGTGAGCTAGGCATCACAAACTGGCTCCTTGCGGAATCTTCCGCATACAAAAACTTGGCAATACCACGCAATGTCTTTCTCAGATAGTTCTAATTACATGCCTATAACTCAACCACAGATGTTTATTCGGCACACTGAGCAGGCTAAAATGCCTTGCAAATGGCACTGTTATACCTTAAGCAAGAACTCAATTTGGAAGTAATATTAATACCATCATTAGGGCTAGGTAACCATGTGCAGCTCTGTAACACTGCCGATTACTGTTTTTTACCATTTCCACACCATAGTCAAAAAGCAAAGCATATCGCATTACCTTCACTACTCACAAGATGCTAGTTTACCAATCCAGAAGGCAGATGAGACGTCCTACAAAATTTTCAGTTCAGCTTTTGTAATGGGGAGGTAATGATGACAATGACTATTAGGTGAATAATTTTTCTGACAAAATAAGGACACGGCTGCAGTGGGGGAAAAAAAAATCTGTTTTTTTCCTTCTTTGAATTCTTTCGTATCAACCTTTCCATCAGGTGAGAGAAATGCTAAAACACCTCCTCTCTGGGCTATTGCAAGAAGATTCTGTTGCTGCTTCCACTTAGCTAGCGTCAGCTGTTGACAACAGTCGAGCTAGCTAGCCCTGAGAGCACCTCTAGAAAGGCTTATAAAGCCTCAAGCATACACTCAGATTACTACAAAATTATCTGTCTTGCATATATATACTGTATACATTGCACACTGGGTAGCTATAACCCATGTGTTCTAAGCAAACTTCGAAGCACTGACTTACAAAGAATAACACTGCTCACTTTCACTTAGCCCCCCCGTGTGGCAGAATTTTTTCCCCAGGCTAGTTGCATGCAGTTACATTGGGCAAGTTTTCGAACTACAGTGTGCTCACATCAGAATAAACACAAGAAAGCTCAGCTCTGCAGTCAGCTAAATGGTTCAGGGACCGCAGTTTGCATTCCTGCTGACAAAAAAATCAGGCTAGCACAAATGATCCAACTGCACGCATTGTTTAGCATAACCAAATGTATTCTATTAGCATAAATAATGTAATATCAGGAGTCACTGCACTGCACCCCCTCTCTCTTAGGCAAAACATTATTATGCAAGTGCAAGTTGTGTCCAATAGGGAACAGCACGTTGCAATTTCTCTGTACCATGACATTCAGCACCGATACAGCCATTGGTGCAATTCTGACATGTTAGAAACAGCTATTCTGAGTCTGTCTCACATGACACAAGCAGTGGATTTTGCAGACAGTAAAAACATTCTTTTACGAGTCTTGCGAGCGAGATAACATCCCTTGATTTAAGTTGATCATACCTCTTGCCAAGCAACGCCAGATGAAAGCAAGTAAAAATGCATATTTCCAAGCTTTTTCCCACTTGTTTTTTTAATCCCCACCCCAATTTTTCTATGAATTGCAAACAGCGGGAGGCTAGGCGATCACTCGGGATATCTACTTGCTTAACAAGTTCCTAAAAGTCCTGCATGTAATTAGGCACCTTCTGCATATTAAGCTCAGTTAAGATTTGTCTGGAATGTGACTACTATCAGCAGTCTCCAGCAGATACTGGGTAAATAATGAAAGTGAATATAGCTGATTGCATGGAAAACTTTAGGGTATACTTGAGTATGCTCTGCTTCATAGGACTTAAGAAAAAAAGAAGAAAACACCGAGTAACAAATTTGTCATTTTCCATTGCTTGAGTGCTGAATAGAAGTCTTACAAGTATGTTTTTTTTTCCACTGACAGCAGTATAACTGGAAAACAGTTTACTGTACTCTTCCTTTGCCTCGCAAAATAATAGCAGCAGTGTCAGAATTCTACAAAATGTACAAGCCACAAGAATCTACGTTATCTACACCCTCAGTGCACATGTAAGTACATGTACTGGGTTTGCCACTCTTAGATGTGTAAACTAAAGATTTCAATTCTGAGCTGCACACACTGATATTCAGCTGCTTCATAATAGCTCATGATGGAAAATAGCGCGAAAAAGTACACGAAGGACGGAAGGAAGACACGGACAAGCGCTTCCGTCCTTCGTGTACTTTTTCGCGCTATTTTCCATCATGAACGTCAACCAACTTGCCCAACTTTCGGCATTTCATAATAGCTACTGTGTATTGTACACTCCTGCAGTTGCCTGCAAATGAACCTACCTACAAATCTGTCAGGCATTCCTGACACTGCAAAAGGTAGCTTTAAGAATGCCTTATCTAGAGTAGTTATTGCTCATCTTTACTCAACCAAAGCACTATGTACTCAGAATAAAAAAAAAGGACACTTTTATAAGGAAGACAGTTCGCAAGCACCTCAGTATTAACTAGTGACATGCTCAGTTCTCAGAACAATATTACCACTCAGCCCAAGCCACCGTTACAGAAACTCAGAGAACTTTTGCCGCTGTTTCCTCACGCATTCTCTCGTACACAACACAGCCTAAACAAATACGAGAAAAACATACACGCACACTTCACGTTCACAAAGAAAAATAAAACAAGGTTAAAACAAATAAATATGCTCGTTAAAACAATGAGTGCCTGGTGATGAGCTTGCCCGATAAGCAAGCAAACAAGGAACATAAATACTAAACCTGCCATTTGCAGCGTGTCCACATAGGAAACAAAGTTCTGCCGCATTTAGCCACTGTTTTGGCCCAGGTAATGGCCTGCGACAAAGCAAGACCGACACACGGGTTTATGGAAGTATGTAAAGAACATCGGGATTCCTGTATAACGAACACCGGATGGCTGTTACCACGTCTTCCTCACTACCTTTATCTCCTGATGATCGCTTTAAAAATCCTACACTAGTAGCAATATGATGAAAGAAAAGCATGTCCTAGTTTGGCAATGACAACAGGAATGTAAATATATGCCTACTGTAGTGCTCCTTTCACGGGAATGCCAGCAAGTTCATCAACCTGATGGCAGGAACACAAAACCAAATCGCTTTCAGCAGAAAAGTTCTTGGGCACTCAGTCATTTTTCAGACACCCACTCCTATTGAATTAAAACAACAGAACGAGAGCATTGTCACACAGTGTCTTGAATAGACAGCTTTGCAAAAGGTAAGCACAAAAAGCACCAGCTTGGCACTTCAAAAACTATTTTCATGCAAAAAAAAAAAACAGAAAAAAAAAAAAGTTAGGAGACTTTCAATACTGTTAGACACGACGGTTTACCCATGGCATAATGGAAAACGATACTGCAGCAGCAGTACAATGCCTGCCCGGAGTGCTAGTTTTCCGGTATAAAGCTGCATGGTGCTGCATCTTCAGCCATCTATTGCTTCCTTACAGTATAGGCTACTTTCCGGTCTGAAGTTGGATACTAAAATCTCAATGCAGCACAAACTGCTGAAGGCATAACGGGAGCGAGGACTCAATCCCGTAACATTTCTTTTTCCTAAAAAGAAAAGGAACCACGGTGAGCACAAGCTACTGACAGCAAACATTGATCAGCCATCGACGACAAAGTGCGACAGATGTCCCAGTGGTTGTCTGGCCCACTGGCTGCCCTGCCGAGGTCGAGTTCACCGCACAGTCTTCTTTCCAATGCCTGGCAAGAGAGCCTGTTCACTCACAGCGGTTCGGACTGCGTGGTGCAGCAAAGCACAGAATTCCAGTTCAGCGGCCGAAAAAACCGAGGTCACACTTTTGTCTCGGACAAGGGCAACTGGAATGTAACAGCTTCGCAGTATGGTGGTGGAGGATCCTCTTGAGATGACGATGACGGCCTCTGAAAAATGGCACAGGGGGCATAGAACAGTAATTAATCAAAGACTAAGTGCAAAGATTCAAACGATATTCATTCAGCAATATTCAACAATGTTTAGTGAGACTGAATGCACCATAACATAATGCCAATCACAAATTAATGTGTAATGAAGCAGATAACAAGAACGCCAACACTTATACATTCCAGAACGATCAATATGGCAAAATTTTTAGCACGCACCATACTTGGGGTGAAAGAATTCTGTCAATCCTTCTAGGGTTTTCTATGGCGTGATCAGTTTGTAAAAACTTGCAAAGTCCACAAATTTTCCATGTGCAATCACAGACAATTTCTTGTGGGATGAGAGCTGGTGAAAATGTTTGCTTCTGCTTGGTCGGGCAAACCAGTTCATAACAGAGCTCAGGCGTAAACCTACGTGCATGCTTGTGAGCTTATATCAGCCCTCTATAATGAATGCAGTCAGGGAAACAACACAATTTTGTTTCGCACAAATGCGCATCACAAAAATGCGACCAAACAAAGACACTTTGCAGCAACCAGATATCCCTTTTCGGGCCAAACATGAGCATTTGGCGCAGATGGGTATCGTACATTCAAGTGCATACCAGCCAACCTGGTGAGGTCAAAGGTAGGGAGATTTTCTTTATTCACACCAAGAGGGTAGTAGGGAAAGGACGCATTCAATGACCAAACACTTAGGCAGCAGCCAATGAGTCCTTGGCAAACCTTGTGGCAGCGGACATTGCTAGCTTCAAACGCCTATTGAAGCAGCTTCCCTCAAAGCACTCTTCAACAGGAGCATATATTGGATCATTGTGTTGCACACTGATAAGTGGGATTTAGTTATAGCTTCAGTTTTAAAATCCCCTTTGCCTCTGTGAGACATGCTGACATTGCATCTATACATGGTGCAAAACGTTAGCCTCTTTTTAATATCCCGAAGCATGAAAATTTGGGGGCACAAAAGCTTTTGTAAATATCTCTTCTTGGGCTTTGATATCACCACAGCTTGAAGCACACGAGAATTCTGACTTTACACGATGCAGCGCACACAAAAAATGGCCTAGCTGACTCCAAATGTACACACAAACAGATGCAACAGCAAAAATAAAGTGCCTCGTGCACCAGCATTACTAGACTAGATTCTCAAACCTAGTACTTAGTTACGTTAGTGCATCCAGCCACAGATATTTTGGCTTTGATCGCCTTGTTAGCCGATGATCCTGGTGATTGCAATGCAGCTGCAGATTCTGCAGTACCCGGTTTTGCAACACCATTCTTGCTCGGGCAGAGGCAACTGATTAGGAGATATAAGCCAGTGGTCGCACAATCGGAATGAGAAGAATCAGTTTCTTGGCAGGTATGCTCCAATTAGTCCTAATCCGAACATCCTAAACATACACACAAACAACAACAGCAAGCATGACATAAGTCCTAGAGGTTTGCACCGAAACGTCTGCACGCCTTTGCCAAGTATTAAGGCGAAAGCCTTTAATGGCTCATGCTGTCGTGGACAAAGTGTGTACTGCTTTTGTGGCACTCTGACTGGCCGAGGCAGAATGCGTCCCTGGCATCTGCAATGCCACACTTGAACGCGCGCCAAGGAACGCCGCGCAACAGGAACGATGGTGTACTGTCCAAACGCACACTTGCCGGAGAAAGTATGATAGATACTGCACCTTTCCTTTCCTGTAAACCAATTATAATTATATGTAACACTGCAACGAATGCCAACAAGAGGGTAACGATGGGAGGCAAATTATAGGAGAGGAAGAGTAGGCTTTCACTATTCTCCTCTTAAGAGACGTCTAAGAGACCCTCCGCCACGCCTCCACAGCCGACGCAAGCTGATCAGCGTGGTGACGCTACCATTGACATCATTTTAGTGTTTTAATGTGAAACCTGACTAGCCCCTTCCTACACAATTCTGTCCGCGACTGTTGTTGGCCGCAATGGTTCCAAAAGGCGAGCTATCATGCTGTCATCGAGCATACCACAGCTCGGCAACGTAAGACATGCAGCCAAGCACGATGGCGTGATGTTTGGCCAAAGCCGTGGCAAAGCGAAGCTTCTACCTCTACTGCAATAAATTTTCGTTCGTCAACAAGAAACGATGACCACACCGCCACCGGTCACAACTAGCAAAGCATTCTTACAGAAGCAGAGGCCACTTATCAGGAGATTTAGGGCAGTGATTGCACAAACAGAAAGTTACATCAAAAATTGGAAGTCTTTCAAGCAAATCGGAAAGGTTGGCAGGTATGACTGAGGCAAAGGGACAGCAAAGTTCCAATCTGTGTTAGTGGATGTCCATGTTTCTGAGGCTCATGAGGGCATAAAATGCAAAGGCTAATTTTGACTTGCCCATACAGAACCACAATGTAACACTATAACTAAAAGAGTACAGTACAGTAGAACCTCGTTGATATGTTACCTGTTCACACGATTTCCGGTTTCACAGATCCAAAGTTGTCGGCATTAGAACATCTCCCATAGAGTTACACCAGTTTTCTCCCAGTTAATATCAAAAGGCGTTTGCACTATAATGAGTTTCAATGATTGTGTGACAGTGAACGGCGCCTGCCCCAAACGTGACACAAAGTGAAAACGAGGCGTGCACAACCAGACGAACACTGCCACTCTGCCAACCCCCCCCCCCCCCCCCCTCGTTTGTTTGTTAGATCTAGCGTGAAATGGTAAACACCTTTTCACACACCTTAATGATGTTATCACTGCGCAGCATCTTGGTGCACTGCCAAGAAATGAGCGGTGGAATGTGACAGTGACAGCGTGAAATGGAGGGACGCGCTAACGAACGCTTTTTTTTCTTTCTTCTTTTTTTTTTTTTTCAAATTCTCTGTGGCAAAAGTGGGGGGAGGGGGGTTGCGAGACCTAAATAGGCATTGTACAGGTTACCTCACTAAAGCTGCACTAGGAATGTGGGAATCATCATCTATGGTGGTCCGCCTCCACCACAATAATGCTGCAAGGTGCTGCAAGGATGCTTTAGAGTGTCGCTTGCACTCCCGCAAGTTTCAGACTTGGAGCATGCAAGCCAGCAGTTACAATCACAGCTCCTTTATATGTGGTGGCTTCTTGAGAACATCAGCCAAGTACAGTGCTCTTTTGGTTTGGTTTGGTTTGGTTTATGTATTATTCAGCGTCCAAAAGTGACTCGGGCTATGAGAGACACCATAGTGGAGAACTCCAAAAATTTGGACCACCTGGGGTTCTTTAACATGCACTGACATCGCGTAGCACTCGGGCGCCTTGCTGGCCACCACAGCTGGGATTTGATCCTGCATCCTTTGGCACAGCAATCGAGAACCCTAACCACTGCACCACCACGGCAGGGTGTAGTGCTCATTAAGCAAATCAAGCTGGATTTGAACACTTAGTTTCCAAAGAACGCCTCCGTGAACAAGTTTTGAGTCTTGATGGCAAACCAGCTCACGCTTTGCAACCCTGTGCAAAATATGCTGACAACAAAACATAAATAATTCAAAGACACAAGAACTGTAAAGCTGCACTGTGAGAAAAAAAGAAAAAAAGACTAAGCTGAGAACGAATGTTTTTAGCAATTTAGTAATCAACTTCATCACACAATACATTAGTGCCTTAGCAATCTGGCTTCCCTGCATGTTACTGGAGCAGTTAGAAAAATGTATACGTCAGAATAGCAACAAACGGCATGGGAAATAGGTGGTGACTACTAGAGTTGAACGAAAAAAAAAAAGAAAGAAGAAAACTCACAAACACGCGCACCACATTTTCGCTACTACAAAAAGAGGCAGTCCAGTACATTTTTGCACAGTCTTAATTACTTTTACTAGAGCTTTTTATTTTTATATTAAAGCTTTTTTGATCTCAGAGGGCGATTTTTTCCACGAGCTCTGCAGCGATATTTTCTTTCTTCATGCAGCGTGTCCAGCAAACCCCTATTTTCAAAATCCCTGACTTTCCCAGGTTTTCCCCAATTATTTCAGTTCAAGTTGCCTGACAAGTGAAGAGACAAAAAATTTAGCAGCTGATGATAATGAGAATAGACAAATAATTCACATCGAAAAGCTATTTGTTAATCATATTCTGCAATTTACAATGGTGAAAAGACTTATTAGTGCTAATAGCCGTTAAGAAAGTCTAAAGTTTACTTAGAATGAAAGCGCACTGATGCCAGCCTCAGAGCCGGCAGGCCGCCCACCCCGCAAAAAGCCGAGCATATCCAATCCAAATGTCTATGCGCGTGCTTGGGAGCCACCATAGCAGCCCGGCTCGCCAATCGCTTTCGCGCTGGCCGCTGCCGGCTCTGTTGTTCCTGCTTTTTGTCACGTACTACTGCAGCTCAGCCATGTGTTGGCGTCACAGTAATATATTATTGCACCTCGCTTTGCGTTGTGGCTGTGCACTGGCAAGACAGAAAAAACAAAAAAAAGATCCATGTTACTAAATACTAACATACTTGCTGTGTGCCAGCTTGAAACGAAAATGCACCTCAGAATATATCATGCCGTTTTCCCTGACTTGGCGAAATATTTGATGGTTTCCCTGACATTTCACTGACTTTTCCCAGTGCCTAAAATTTCCCTGACAATTCCCGGTTTTCCCGGTTGCTAGACACCTTGTCATGTCATGTACAGTGATGCGACTGGTAAAATGCTAATTGCAGAAAGTTTTGGAACACAACAATTTCTAACCCGGATCACTGTGGAGGAACAAAGCACTGACTCAATAGCAATCTGGAGCATGAGGCTCTTAGTTTCCAAATCTTTAAGGCTGGCGAACAACACCGGAAAGGTTGGTGTTTGTGATGCAAACCGTGGTACACCATTAGGTTTATCATTACTGCCACAGGATAACACCCGAGATGTCATCACACTCACAAAGCACAGAAGATTCACATTAATCCAAACTCCGAAGGCCCAGAAATTTTTGTCAAAATTATCACAACTGCACCTTCACACAATTCATGACTAAATGCAGTTTTCTTTATGAATATACCAGTGCATACAAATAGCATTTTGAAACCTTTTTTTTTTTTAATTAAAATGCTAGAAACAAGCAAAGCATGCATAAAGTAACAGTGGAAAGCACTAATATGTTTACTCATTCAACAGTCCCCAAACAAGTGTAGGGTTAAAAAGTTATCAATACTGCCTGGTTTCCAGGAGAGCACAAAACCTCATAGAACTGAAAAAAAAAAAAAAAAAAAAAAATGTCGCATACCGTAGAAGTCGAATCATTAGATAGCTTAATAGCCTGAAAAATTTTGCAGAAACGATTCATGAAGCAACAAATTCAATTCAGAATAAAAGCAGTAACAGTCGTCTGCCTCCGAGTGAAAACTGTGCGAAAATGACTCTGTCACAACCCTGCCACACTATGCTGCATGTCAGCCTTTGGAAATATAAAAGCTTTCAGAGGTGCAATGTGGTAGCAATGGTAGCTCCCTTACAAGCGATGGCGTCCACGTACAAATGGCTTCACTGCACTAACCATTAACGTGGTGATTAACGCACATCAACGGAGCATAGGCCGAACCACGCAGCCGACACCTGCGCCCAAATGGCAAGGTGCCCTCTAAAAGCAACATGGTTGACATTACATTCAGAGCATAAGACAGGGCGCAGCCGAGCTTTGGTCACTAGTGCATAGCCGTTAGGGCCATGGGCTGGTACAGCGAAGATCAGAAAATGAAACTGTACATCTACAGGCTAACCGATTGGAAGGGCCGCACTTTCAGCTCATAAGGCATCGCAAACCTGGCCTCGGCCACCGGTCTTTTGCACGAAGGAAGCATTGGAGCAAGATGAAAAGTTTATATTACGAGACTTTGAAAGAAACTGCAGTACAAATTAAGTAGCTTTAACACCTTACTGCCCAAGCCTATTCTTCCCATCGAAAGCATGATGACGGCACAAAAAAAAAAAAAAAAGCGAACAAACCTCAATGCTTCTGAGTGAGATGCCACAATGGCAGGCCGAACAGATGTCCAATCGCAAGCAAGTCTTGTGTTCACTCAAAGCAAGCTCAGAATCTCAGTCATGTACCCCGTGCCTCAAATGACAGCACCTGGCCATCCATACTTCGCTCGTTGCCGTCGTGCGCAATTGTAAGCGAAGTGCATCTCCACAAACACACCAGCAACTTCCAATGACAAGAAGGCATGACTTCAACGAGCTGTCAATACTCACTGCAAGAGATACCGTCACATGTGCTTTGTTCATCATTCTATCATGGCACTTCTCATTTTAAGGGGGGACACGGGTCTTTGGGACCAAAAAATGACCAAAAAACCGATTTTCTGAAAATGGCATTTTTGGAATCTGTGGCTATTAATCTACAAGTTCACCAATTTTCTTCTTCCAGAAGTCAGTATTTTCAGCATAATAACGAATTGAAATCATCGCGCGGGCTGAATTTGCGCAGCAGCAGACGATAAAACGGCACATTTTTCGTTGCGCGCAACTGCCGTTCCGCCGGACCGATCTCGGCCATGTTAGGCTCATTTGAAAGAGCGCTTTCTGGGTTTCAATTTCCCGCCGCTAGCGCTTGTCTGCCCTCAATGGCCACTGAGAAAAATAACCACAAAGAAAAACGAAAACGCGGCGTCTGATTCGCTGCTGAGCGCACGTGACTGCAACTGAGCCATCCGATTGGCTGATTCTATCGCACGTCGTCTGCATGCGGCGGGCCAGCAGCCGTTGAAAGCGTCCGAGACGCCATTTTGTTCTGAGTCGAGACCGAGGCGAGACGATGCCCCTCAGTAAATTCCGCTCGCGCCACAAATTCGGCAAAAAGAAGAAGAGTGCGCGCGGCGACAACTTTCGGAACCGTGCTGCGGCACCCGAAAGCTCCGAGGATGTGCAGGAGCCAGCGGCAAGTCAAGAAGTCCCCGCGGACGAAATAGGCCTAGCGAGCTCGGCGGCGCCTACGCCCAGCGGACGCGTCCGCCACGACACGACGATGCTGCAGCCTTCGGACTTGATTGAAAAGAAAAGAAAAGCCGAAGGAATGCTGCAGGAGCTGGGTTCAACCGCAGCGACGAAGAGGAAAGCGGATTTCATCGCCACTTCTGACGCCCGTCTTCTTGACGCGACCGGCGGTTGCCGTGCGGACGATACGACGTTCACTGTTGTGAGTTTGGAGTCGCTGAACGAACTGTTGTCTGCTGTGAAGTGCAAAGTGTGTGGCGGGGATGTCCATATTTCAAAAGGAAATCGTGAATATGGTCTAGCCGTTAAACTCTCTCTCGCGTGCGTGATTTGCGGGGACATTTCATCGGCATGGAATTCGCCGCGCGTGCAAGGCAGCCAGAAGATAAATCCGTTTGCCGTGAATATCCTTGCTGCACGCGCGATGCAAAGTACCGGACATAGGCAAACGGCGCTGAATGATGTGTTTGCGGCGATGAACATATCTCATCGTGGCCTGCACACGAAAACGTGGCAGGACTACGTAAAGAGTAAGCTGACGCCCGCAGCAACACGCGCAGCCGAAGGAGTGTTGAAAGACAGCGCCCGTTCTGTTCGGCAACTCTATAACGAGTTGAACCTTGACAACCCCGGGAACATTTGTCTCTTTCGATGGTTCATGGATGACCCGGGGTCATTCATCCCACATCGGTGTCGGCGCCGTAGTAGAACTTTTTACTGAACTGGTACTCGACTATGTAGTTTTCAGTAACTTTTGTGCTGGGTGTGAGCGTGGGCCCAAAGAAGGTGACCCGTCCTATGAGGCGTGGAAAGAAAGCCACTTGTGCCAAAAGAACACGGACAAAAAGTCCGGTGAAATGGAAGTTCAGGCCGGACTTGTTTTGTTTGAAAGGTCACTGGAGAAACATGGCCTTAGGTACACGACCATGCTCTCAGACGGCGATAGCCGCACATTTCTTGCATTGCAAGAATCAGCTGTGTACGGCTACATCGAAATCAGCAAAGAAGACTGCACAAACCATGTGCAGAAGCGGATGGGAACGGCCCTACGCAATGCAATTGCCAAGCATAAAGGTGATGCAAAAGAGAGCTTGAGTGGCAAAGGAAAGCTGACAGGCGACCTTGTCACCAAGTTGACATCGTATTACAGCTGGGCCCTGAAGTCCCATGCTGGAGATGTTGGGGCAATGCATAAGGCAGTGATGGCTACCTATCATCACGTAACCTCCAATGATACCGTGTCAAATCACACCCTCTACCCGACAGGCGCAAACTCGTGGTGCCGCCAGAATGCTGCTGCAGCCAAGGGAGAGCCTGCTCCCAAGCACAGATACAGCTTGCCACCACATGTGTGCAAAGCACTTTTGCCTATTTATGAGCGCTTGGCAGACCCAAAGCTGCTGGAGCGGTGCCAGCAGGGAAAAACCCAGAACAGTAATGAAAGCTTGCACTCCCTAATATGGTCACTCGCACCAAAGGAGCGCCATGCGTCACTGTTCTCCGTTCAAGCAGCTGTTGCGGAGGCTGTTGTCCGCTTCAATGCAGGAAACCTACAAGCATGCTCAAAAATACTGAGTGAGCTAAATATGAACCCTGGCGTCCAGAATATCAGGAGGATGGCTGAGAAGGACAGGCGCCGAACAGCCGAATCAGTACGCAAGCGTGCCTCTGCGGAAAACATGCATCGGGCACTGAAAAAGCGGCATTCTAGTCAGCCCAAGCAGTCAGATTACATGCCTGGTGCATATTAGCTGTCTGCAAGTGTAAATATGTATATATCTTTTTGAAATTTTGAATAAATTGTGCCTAGTTTGTTTTTTCCCATTTTCTCAAAACTCAAATTTTGGACACTTGGCTGGTTTAGTTCGTCGATATCTCTGCATCTAGGACAGATAGAGATGTAATTCCTTTTTCTAAATAAAGCTGAAGGTGCAGTGAATGCAATGATCGAAGCAGAATTCTTTATTCAAGCTTCAAAAATTTTTTATTTTGCCAAGTTAATTGAAGCATGATAGGCACGTCTTGAAGGCCAACTTTCAAAGTGCAGCAAAATTGCTAATAAGGGTAAAATGGAAAAACTGCTTTGATCATTGCACTCTTTGGTCATTGTACTGTACTGCCATGCATTAAAAATGATGTTTTATAGAGGCATTTTTTTTGCGCGGAAGTACTAATTAAATGGATAATTAATACTATTATCTCGGGAATTAACTGACATAGAGAAAAACAAGTTACATTTTTGAAATCAGCATAAAAATCTGAACAAAAGGGTATGATTTTATCAGGATTGGCTTTAAAATAATGAAAATAGCTCTAAGACCAGTGTCCCCCCATTTTAAGGGAAAACGAGGGTCTTAATACTAACTTTTTTAATTTATGGGTAGAACCTCGTGAAACTTTGCATACAGATGTGTTTTTATCTCCCAATTCCAAAAAAAATGTTCATAATCGAGCTGGTGATTTTAGATCAAAAGTTATTTTACAAAGTCTATAATGTAATTAGATCATTTCTTATGCACCATTAATGAACTTTCTCATTCCATTTTACTGCTTTTAATTACATTAATTGATAGCCAGAGAGTTACCAAACCCCATGACATTCTTCGTTTCTTTTAAAGACATGTCATCCTGGTATACTGTTGAGAGTAAAAGGTTGCAGTATATGGCACTGAAATTTGTTAAGCTAATTGCAAATTGCTATTTATGCATCTTCTAAACAAAAATAGTAAGAATCTCATCGGGTACCTCATTCCTTTCCGAAGAAAAGGTACCAATGTTATTTTTTTTTTACCCCAAAAGAAGTTATCAAATCCCTGCGTAAGGCTGAGGAGACTAACCAAAAATATGAAACTGAGAAAGCTGCATTTGAAGTTGCCAAATCTTATAAGATGAACAGCTGATACCTGAAATGTGAAATTTGCCACCAAAAATCACATATTCTTTCCATTTTTGAAACTGTCTTTGGATTCTGAATATCTCAACAAAAAGTGAGAATATCACGGACAATCCAAGGCCAAAACAGCATATGCCATTAGGAAATCTGGGAGCCACTGGTCTTAAGATGTAATTTTTTTATTAATAGAGATATTATAATAAAATTCAGCATGTATATGCATTTCTTCCTGCTGTTTTCAAAGACTTAATTTGTTTCACTATATCTCAATTAGTTCTCATACTATGGATACATAACTAATGCCTAATTAGGTAATTTTTTACAGGTCATTAAGACACTTTCCCTCAATATTATTTGGTTCCAATCAAAATGTAGCTGTAGCCAAAGACGTGCCACGTGAAGCTATGCTATTTACATTGTCATTGAGGTGCATCATCATATAAATATGTCCTATTATGTCTGTGCCCCTTAATTTTAATACATAATTAGCTGACCTTACTTTTCCCAAAATTTGATATTGCTACGATGACGACGAAGCGGGCAGTGGCGCGGGGCGGAGCGCTCGCACTAGGCCCGCTGGCTATTAAAGCATATTTCATCGTCATGTCATCACGTCGTTCTGTTTCTGTTGTGTCGCTGTGTTCCATCGCTTGTCATGCCACCACGTAACATTTGGTTGGCGGTACGGTTCATCCCCATCCTCGCCTTGCCCCATCGAAGTCAACCGTACGCCGGGTCCATCTGCCGAAAGCCCGTGGAGATCGCCGCCCAGCTCTGCCCCAGCCCTTTTTGCTCAGACCCAACCAGCCAATGTCCCCAGCCTCGTCCCCAGCCCTGACCACAACACACGACGACCAGGAAAAGCCGACCCTACCGACCCCACGGCGAAGCGACCGCACGACCACTCAAGCGAAGACAGCACCCCCGCCCAAGCCGTTCGGCGTGTCCATGAGCCTTGGCCTTCGGCAAACAGTGAAGATTGGACTTGATGCTCCAGTGCAAGCATTCATCCCATCTTCTCATTCATTTTGGTGTCCAGCGTTTCATGTCCTAATCCTGTGTCTGTGTTCATCGTCACTTCATGCACTGAATTTCTAGCAATCGATCGGTGGCCCCGGGTAATGCTACGATGACGACGAAGCGGGCAGTGGCGCGGGGCGGAGCGCTCGCGCTAGGCCCGCTGGCTATTAAAGCATATTTCATCGTCATGTCATCACGTCGTTCTGTTTCTGTTGTGTCGCTGTGTTCCATCGCTTGTCATGCCACCACGTAACAATATGTTCAATTTAGCAACATAAAAATAGCATTCCACAGTTCAGTTCTTCTTGAACTCAATGATATAATACTTATTAAAATTGTGCCACAAGAACATAATGAAAAGTTCAGTAATGCTAGTCATGTTGGCAAAAAATGTGAAGATGAGAAAATTGCATTTGAAGTTTTGACACTGCCTGCAGAACATTTTGGGATGAATCTTCAACTGCACTTTTTATTTGAATATTCCCTATCTGTGCCTCTGCAAAACAAAACAAAAAGTGTCTTATTCCACCGAAGGAAACATTTTTAAAAAATATTGAAAATGTCTACATGATGAAATTGCAAAAAATATTTTCATTAAGTTATGGGTTGACTTTTTTTTTAGCCGACGAGAGCGCAGGCTAGGGTGTCCAGCTGTAAGGACAGTATTTTGAGTCCTGAAAACAGTTTCTTGGGGGAACTAGCGTTTCGGAGCCAAGGAGGCCCGAGACCCACCATAGTTGGGTGGCCCTGAAAGTCCGTTGTGAAGGTTAAGTGACTGACCACTCATGTCTTCACAATCTCGCCGCAGGTTTCGCACTTCGTGTGCACGATGAGGTTGTTTAATCCTTTAGTCCACAATCGCAAACTCTGTACCGACATCGCATTCCGCGCTGACGCCGAGGTGAAGCTCGCGTTGGGTCGCAGACTTTCTCGACAGAATGAACTTGGCGCCGACCACTCAATACAGAGCGCCAGCTCTGCTGTAGACGAGTATGCGGCGACATCAACGCGAAGGGTACCGTGATCCGAGATGCAATTAGCGCTGCAATATGAGCCCGCGGTAACGTCATCGCACAGCGTGGTTGATGTTCCCTGCAACAAGCCTGGCTCCGTAACGAACGTCCCGACGGCACGCTCGTAGCCGGTGCCTTCTGGTTTTTGTTCCATGCACATTTTTTCCAAAGGCTCGTTGCGCGCACGATTACAATAGACTGTTTCCCAGCATTTCGATTGCCAGGAAAAGCTCTGCACAAAGCGGTGCAACGAGAAACGCGAGCGCAAACACAGACGCGTACGAAGCGGCAGCCATGGCAGCAAATACAAAACAGAAAGAAAAAAAAAGTTGACGTGCCGGTCACGCGAGCCAATCAGAAACGTGGAATGGCAAGCGCCGCGTGAGAGCCAATCAGAGACTGCAAACGGCCTTCGGAAAACCGCCGCTCGCAGCCACTCCGCTTGAGTGACGCCGTTTTGACATAGCGCAAATTACGCACAAAGAAAACACCTTAAAACCAAGCCCAAGATGGCAGCGATCGGCCGGCTGCAACGCCTGCGGCGCGCGCGTGAATTTCGAACAATTTTCTCTTCTTGAGGAGCATTTCGTGGCTGCCGTGATGTTTTGAGAGAAAATTTTATCGCATTTCCTGACCGAATTCAGTGTTAATAATTTGCGTGAAAGTGCTCGAAAGGATAAACATTCCGAAAATGAGTTTTTCTCAAAATCGACTTTTTGACCATTTTCAAAGTACTACTCGGCAGCATTTTCAAGGTCAAAACGGTCCCGTTTACGTTGATTACGTTACGCGGTTCATACTTCTTGGGCATTTTGTGTCGCGTGTCCTCTATCCACCTATAAGCATTGTTTGAGTCAACTGCCTGCCTCTCTACGACAACCACCTTTACTGTGATGGCATAGTGGTCACTGAACAGACACAGAAAGGTTTTTTAAAAGACTGTCTATAAAATGGTTGCAATGTGTAAAGCAAATGCCAATAGGCACGTACACTAAGCATGAGACCTCAGAACTGAACTGATAATTCGTAAGCAAATTTTCAAAACTGCAATTCCTGTACTTTGTGCCAGCCACCAACATGGGTCATTTAAGCGATTTCAGTGCTCCAACTTCCTAAGGTATGTGCGGTGTCACTGGGAAGGGGCTGTTACTGACTTACTAATGACAGTGGCAAAGAATGTGGGGTACATAAAAATGACCAGTGTACTAACACAGCTGGACTGGATTGGGTACACATCTGTGGGTACAGCCCGGACGTATGCTTGATGTGGACCTGACGTATGAGTTGAAACGAAGGTTGTGCTTAATTGCCAATATTTCTAGCGCAGCATAAGTTAGACTGAACATTTTTGAAAGAGGATGACAGGCGATTCCACATCTCTCAGTGTCACCAGCTTTCCTTATTCTTGGTGCACACCTTCTCAGCGTCCCTTTAAATGACTGTCCCTAACAGACCACTCAATATTCAAAATACTTTGTGCAACACCTAGGGTTCGCTAACCAGTATGTCGCATGCATGGACATCCTCAAACTGTTTACACGAGCCTTCTCGAAAACACTGTGAGCTGCCTTTCAGATGCAACAGTGGTCAGGATTTGGCTGATCCCATGCATTTGCTTGAATTGCACCTTTGTTTTTGACAGATTGTGCTCAGCTTGCTCCTTAAAATCCTGAAGTGCGCTGCATTGTGAGATTTTTTTTTTCCCCCAGCTCAATGTGGCTAAGAATCTCAACGCTGCTACACAGTGACAGAGCTTGCCTCTGCTTGTCATCACCATTGAAGTGCATCCAGTACACCGAACGTGGCAGCTTTGACAACATAGAAATGGTCGGAGTTGTGGAAGGAACAGCGTACCACAACTCCACAATAGCGTATCAAGATATGCACAACACTAAATGTGACAAAAACAATTGTTCAACTGTCCTTAATTTTCACGAGTGCTAGCCATCGGCCGCAGCTGTAGGCTGCCGCTTTGATCTTAGCTCACTTCCGCGCTTGGTAGGCTTCTCGGCAACGAACTAGTCTGGCTTCGCATTGTTCAATGATCTCTGCAACCTGCCCGGAACAGCTGCAGTCTCTGTCTTTAGTGAGTTGACATGTGTATGGGATATCCAGCAAGGTTTAAATTAAGAAACTGCGCTGATGGAACTTCATCAACGCAACGATGTTCAATGCAAAAACAACACAGTGCTTTGCAGTTGGAATTTGATGAAGACTATACTTGCTGCACAACTCCAGAGTTCAAGGTCACAACTGCACCATCAATTGTCCTTGAAGTTTGTGCCTGAAAAGAGTAGGGCTAACTGGTTTCCCTTTGTTCCCAAGAGGAGACAGGATGTAGCCGCATGCTCACAGCTTTGAACACGTAGTGAGCAGTTGCTGAACAGAATCACTGCACCGTAATGTGCCAAAAACGGCAAGGGCTAATTTGCAGCTCTGTCTCCACTCTCCCCTTGTGCTTCTTCCGAAGCAAAAATGTTTGTTTGTCTTGTACTTTCTTTCTCAACCTTGCTGTAGAGTGGCTTCTGGAAGTCGGTGCACTAGTGCCCCATAGGTGTTGACTGACCGCACGGCACTCAGGTTCCATATTAAACCTCTATGTAACGAGCCTCCATGTAGCGGATTTCTCGATATTACCAAGTTTTTGAATTTTTCGGCATCGCCCCCATCAAAGTCTATGTATTTGGAAATTCATGTAACGAACATCTTGCGGCGGTTGACCTTGATATTACAGGCCCACAGTGACTGCTATCTTTTAGTTAATACTGAATTAGTGGAAATTAGGCAGAACCATGCAAGTTTCATAACAATAAATGAGGAACTGGTGTGAGAGGAACATCTATGCCAGCAACGAGCGGCCACAGTTGACACAATGTGTTTCAATGCGGACAGTGCATCTACGTGGCACACTCAGTGGTGTTCACTGCTTTCGTTTTGGAAAATGGTGCTACAATAGTTCACGCTCAAAAGAAAGGAAAAATAGTCTGACTTTCATTCTGCATTGCCCTTTTGAGTCTTCGAGTGAAAACTGCATACAGTCGAACCCGGATATATCGAACTCGAAGGGGATTGCGAAATAGTTCGATATATCGATAATTCGATATACAAAAATCGGCTTGTGACTTATGATGCCAAAAAACGATACCGTATTTGTCGCGTAAGCAACCCACTCGCATAATGAACCCACCCTGCACTTTTGCACGGAGAATTTGAAAAAAAAAAAAGCGTTAAGGCCAGCTCGCTCACATGCAAGCGATTGAGCGATCTCAGGGACGAGTGGCAGCGACAGAGCGAAAAATTTCAAACTCCCTCTCGCTGCTCGAGCCACCACGGCAGCTCTAAACAAGGTTTCTGTGTTGTGGCGGCAGAAATCGCGAGCGTTTTAGCTTGCTTGTCGATGGTGCGCGTCACTCCGCGTTTTGGTCGTCTCATCCACAGCTCATTTCTTGGCAGCGTGCCAGGATGCTGCGCAGCGATAACGTCGGAGCCCGTTTATCTTTTGATAGCTCCTGCGGTGGCGGGGAGCGAACTTGGCAGAGTGCCTGTGGTGGCTTGATTGCACGTACAAGCCTGGTTCGATTTATCACGCGGCGCTTGGGGCGGGCGTCATGATCGCAGCAGCTGACTGCGTGCTTTCGTTGATTCATACATGCAAGGATAAGCGACTCCCGCAAAAAGAAAAAAAAAACCTGCTGCTTCTTAACGTCCGAACAGCACACGATAAGGAAAGATGACTCGGAAAAAAAAGAGAGAGAGAGCTGCCGCTTTTTAACGTCCGCAAGCACCATAGCCACCTCAGCCGCCGCGTGCCGCGCGCAGAGGGTTCGCAACACACGCTGGAGAAAGCGTAGACTCCACGCCTGTCTGAAAACGGGCTGAGCTGGCTTGGCGCATGCATAACGCGTGCTGAAGGAGAGAGATAGCTTGGCAAAAGGATGGGCACACCCACGCACATGGCTTGCAAACGTCATGTGTTGGCGCACGGAAAACGATAACTGCAGATGCGCGCGCCTTTGGGGAATGGGCGCGGCGCTGCCCAGACCAGCTGTTGCCGAACTGTCCCCTCTCATTCCTTCCGCACGTGGCTTGAAAACGGCACGTGGCAAATGGCCAAGGGTGATGCGATCGTCTTTGGGGAAGGCACACTTACCAGTGCGTGGTGCGGAGTTCGATATATCGAACGACCGGTGAAATTAAGTTCGATATATGACGCAGCTTTCCTATACTTTTACATGGGATTTTCAAGGGGATATTCCGTGCGTTCTATATAACCAAAATTCGATATATCCGGGTTCGATATAACCGGGTTTGACTGTATAACGAAAACCTGGATGTAACAAAAAATTGTAGACAGTTTACAATTTCAATACAACCAGGCTTAACTGCATATCCAATGTACAGCTCATCGCAGAAGGCACATTTCATATGAATAGTGCTAAGACAGAATTGAGTATTTGATTTAAGACACAATTTGATCTGCTAAGATTCATTTTAACCGGTGTCATGAAGTGAATAGTACATAGTAGTAGCATAGTGCATGGTGGTAGCGCGAGGAGAAAAAGAGAAGGAAGAAGTGCGGGAGAAGAGAATGTAAAAGAGCGCAGGAGCATGTTCGCTGGTGCTTCATCTATATGGCTCGGGGTTTTGATTCTTTGCGGCCATCCCCAGGACCCAAGCCTCTGGAGCGGACCTCCGCGTGTCCACATCACACCCACAGCTACGTCTTTGCAACATCCACGACAACATCGGATCTGGCATCGCCGCGGTCTGACAGCTGAGTAGAACCCTTCGCCTGCCTCCGAGTCCGGGGAAACTGATCCTGGGCCCTTAATTCTATCAACACCAGGTTTGACGGTAGACACATGGCCCCTCGAAAATTGCTAAATTCAATTAATGGTTGGCTGTATAGTAAAACAGTCTGCGAAAACCAAGTACAGCATGATTAATCCTGGAAAAAAAAAAAAAAAAAAGTGGGTAAAAGAAATATGAGGCATACATGGATTAGGGTGTTTGGGGGGTCCCGAAGAGCACACCAAACGACAGCACAATGGTTCCGCAAAGCCTAGTCTGAGAACCCCTGCTCCACACTGAAGTACTGAAGCTGTAATAGTGCTCCTACCTTGAGTGACACAGCTGCCTCGTACGAGGGCAAGGTGTCCGAGCTCCAGGAGTCCTGAGTCCGGACGGGTGCATGCTCCCGGGTCACTCTGGAATTTGTACTGCTCCCACCCTGCAGGCTACTCAAGAAGCCGCTGCTGTTGGCCCTGCACAAAGAGAAGGACGACCAGTCTTCATGAAACCACAGCCGAGAGAAACATTCTGCAGCACACCTGCATTTTCACACAGGGCTGGCTATGTCACTCCTGGCTTTTGATCTAGCAAAGAGACAGCAATTGGGGCTTTGCTATGTTAGTGACAGCACTCAAGCTCATTACTCTACGGAAGTACAGCCGAGAAGCCCTTCATCCAGAGTGCTTTTTAAAAAATCATTTGAGGTCAGCCATTGCATAAATGTAGTGTGCAATAATGCTGTGCAAATGGTACGCAGAGCATGGTAGAATTACATCGCTGCAAGAGCACAGCCATGGTAGTGCATACTGTAGCGCAATATCAAGGTCCCCATGACAAAATAGAGTCAATAAATTTTTCCCAACGTGACAGCCACTCAGCCCACGACAAACATAACAGCACAGGATAAAGGAGTCCTTTGACTAGCGAAGCTCATACATGAATTCCAGCATTCTTGCAAAAATAAAATCTGCCAGAGTAGTTTAATTCGAGTAGGTTAGCCCCGAACTGGTCATGTTCAAGTTGTGTTAGAATACACATTTCAAGTGATCATTAAAACAGTCACTGACAAGAGACAGACTTAAATGTTCTAAAATGACCGCTCTGGCAACAGCACTTGAGCGGTTAGCAGTGTGACAACGCCAGCACCCACAGAGGCTCAAAAGTTATTCCCACGGTGGACAGGATAAAAACGCTTTTCAACAAGACATCTCAAAAAGTACAGCCGCTTTCACCCACGGCTCTTTGAAAAACACAATCTAAGGCTTCATAATCCACCATCCTGTTACCTTAAAATGAGAGGTTTTTCTTTGCCCCGCCGGGGTGGTGCAGTGGTAACATGCCCGATTACTGTGCCGAAGTACCCGGGTTCGAACCCGACCACGGCGGCTGCGTTTTGATAGAGGCGAAACGAAGAGGCGTCCCTGGATGCCAGCGCACGTTAAAGATCCCCAGGTGGTCCAAATTACTCCCTAGCCCTCCACTAGGGCACCTCTTTCTCTCTTTTCACTTTAACTCCCACCTTCCTCCCTTCCCTTCTGCTGTTCAGGTGTCCACAGAAACAAGTGCAACAGATACTGTGCCTTTCCTTTCCTGTGAACCAATTATTATTATCATCATTATTATTATTACCATTATTATTATTATTTTCTTTCCAGGACATAAAATATGGAGATTTACTAAGGCACAAAATGACGTTAACGAGAAGCGATGGCAAGCCGACAGTCTCAGAAAGACAATTTTTGCAAGAAAAAGCTAGTACTCTCAAAGCATTAGGACCATGCAATTTGGAGTTCTTCTAAGAAGAAGGCTTGGAGAACAGACTGGTAAGCAAATAAGTCAAAAGAAACGTGAAATAAGCTTCAAAGAGGGTTGCTACCTAGAGTCGGTAAAACCTCACTGTCTGTGCAGTTTTACTGTCTGTGCGTGATTCATCCCCTACTGCTCAAGAATGCAGTTCCAGCGTGTGGCACAAAAGTATGCATGCAAGAGTGGAACCACAGGAACTGAAACTTTTGGAAATCGGGATATCAGACATCTGCCGGCAGACAAAAATGTGCTCCAAAATTTGAGCAGACATCACAGCCCGAGTAACAGCACAGAACGGATGAAAAAAAAAAAAAAAACATTATGTCACTGGAACCAAAAGCAAAAGCTGCACAGCTCCACTGCTCTGCAGTTAATGCTCTGGCTAAGAGCATAGAAAACAAAGGTCTTCAGTCATCATCATCATCAGCCTGACTATACCCACTGCAGTGCGAAGGCCTCTCCCATATTCCTCCAACTAACCCGGTCCTGTGCGAACTGCATCCACTTGACCCCTGCAAACTTCTTAACCTCATCCACTCACCTAATTTTCTGCCGCCCCCTGCTACGCTTTCCTACCCAGTTTGTTGCCCTAAGCAACCATCGGTTACCCTTTCCTCGTGCTATATGTCCTGCCTTGTGGAGTGGTCAAAGTAAGACACTTTCCGTATGCATGCCCACAATTTTTCCATTGTGGCAGTGCCTCTATGCAAATATGTTCACCATGCTACGTGCTACAGCTAACCACGCGCTTGCGGCTGTCCAAGAATGATACAATAAAGGAAAGTGACGGGAAGTTAACAGTAATAAGCCCTCTCCAGAACTGTGCTACATCATGCTCCTCCAGGAATCCAAACTCAACACCACAAGCCAGCTCCACTGATTGCAATCCTTTCAGAAAAAAAAGCGCCATTCTGAGCCAAACTAAACGATACGTAACTGTGATATGCTAAATTATTCGGTCGTTCGGTCTATTACTTTACAGCAGCAAGCAGGAGTCCTATGTACAGCCTTTGTCAAAAGTTTAGAGCTCAGAGGGTTTGCTTTTAAGTCATATATTATGACTTCTTTAACAATTGTGGAAGTTCTAACCCCTGGAGAGGGTAGGACGAAAAATCTTCTTGCCTTCAGCAAATTCGGAAAGCAGGGAATGCATTATGATCCACACAGTATGGCTCAGAAGTATAGAACCCCTGGGCTTTAAACTTTTGACAAATGCTGTACTTGCATATAGTACACTGTGTTCCTGTATACAAGTCATGTCAACAATGCTGCGTCTGTACACAGCATTGGCAACCTTGTGCTAACCATGCATGTCCAAGTTAGGTATTCACGCAATCAAACATTGTAAGTGGTATGTGGCCACTCATTGCTAAGGCCAGAAGAGAACCTCAGTACCGCGTTGTTTTACCAATCAATGACTCTTGTTTAAATTATTTCCTGCACATGCTTACACATTACGCCCACTGAAATATGTGTGGCTTTGAGGGGAGAGAAGTTTGGATTCAAATAAAACCAGGGGCTCAAATTAGGCGAGTTTGAATTCTCCCCAATTAATTCCTTGAAGTGAAATTACCTCATAAAATTATGGGCTTTTTCAGTTGAAAAGCCCAACAGCAGACTGGCATGCACTAAGCATCACAGTCTCCAGTCCTTAACATGCGATTCTTCATATGTTGCTGATTTTATATATAAATGTTGCTGACAAACTTGGCAAGGCTGATATTCCAGATATGCGCAATAGCAGTTCACGCGTCCCTGATCTATACAAGTGTGGCTGAAATTTCAGATGTGGCACATAAAGCGCACACGTAACAACTCTGCACAGGCTTGCTCGTGCGTTCGCAGCCCTGCCCGAGGGAGGCTATGGCCCGATTCTTTCGCTACATGAAAGTTGAAAGATGTCAGCAAAAGCTTCGCACATGCGCCAGAAGTGGCATGCTGTAAACCCATTGGAAGATGCACAGCTGCAATTTCTGTGATGGGTCCTTCCACAGACCAACCTTGCAGCAGTGTGCAACTGCAAGTGCAGGTCTGTCCTCACCACGAGATGCGAAATGCGAAGGCAGTATGCCTTGCACGACCACATGAGCTGATGTACAAAGGCACAAAGTCCTCTTATCCATGAAAACAACGATGTCTGCACACATTAAAGATCCTCAGGTGGTCGAAATTGCTCCACAGCCCTCCAATAAGGTGCCTCTTTCTCTCTTTTGACTTTCATTCCAAACTTCCTCCCTTCCCTTACAGCACGGTACAGGTGTCCACAGAACAAGTGGACAGATACTGTGCCTTTCCTTTCCTGTGAACCAACTATTATTTATTTATTCACTTCTTCTTCATTATTATTAACGGAACTCTTCTGACATTAACCTTTTTGCCTAAACACGCTAAAATATAGCAGAGGAGTGCAGTGGAGACAGATACTGTGCCTTTCCTTTCCCGTGAACCAATTATCATTTATTTATTATTATTATTATTAACGAAACTCTTCTGACCTAAACCCTTTTGCCTAAACACACTAAAAGATAGAGGAGTGCAGTGGAGACGTACTGTCGTATGATCGTGAATGCAGCAAACTGGTTGTACTCTTCAAAGCAAACTGCAACAAAATGCCATGCGGTCGCTGCTTCCTCATCGAGATAACTGTGTGCTAACCAAATGTTTCACCACTCACCTTATTATTTCAGCCATCTAGTAAGGTACTGCTGGCTTTGAAGTTCGTTTACAGCGATGCCGTCACTATGCGAAAGCCAACACCAACGCATCACCTGTTTCGATCATGTTTGATAGTTTGGAACACCAACGCATCACGTGTTTCGATCATGTTTGATAGTTTGGCATTCACGTCTTTTTCCCCCTCGTCGTCCGAGCTTTCCGTGCGGGGAGCCCATTGTTGCTCCCGCTGCATGTTCCCTTCTTCAACTAAGCTTCATGCCATATCAGGTGCACCAATCGGCAACGTGTCGAACAGTGCAGCTGTCGACGGGTGAGTTTGTGGAGGTGGAAGTATCCAGTAACTCTTCAGCACAATGCGTGTTGACACTGGCGAGTGCGAGTGCGCGGATGTGCCAGAGCGTGCAAATACTAACTTATTTTTCTGAATTCTCAGCAAAATACTTTGAGATTATTTAAGGTTTTCGATTACTGATATTGGCTACCAAGCCAGAAACGAATACTGCATTATTCTCTTAGAAACGTTCATAATGTTTTAATATTCCTACAACGCTACATTTTTCAAATACGAGTTGCAAAACTCGCCTGTCAACACTATCGAGATGATGGCCATCACATCTAACAGCAACCCTGATGCCGTCATTCTGCCTTTGAGGACACAGACGTCTTAGAGATATACGGACTAACGGTCAAAGAAACAAATTGAAGCTTTCCACAGCCAAAAGAGAAATTATTGAAATATTCTAAAGATAACCTCTTATGTGTTTGAAATACTTAATCACAGACCTGCTTTTGAATTGAAATTCGATTTCCACAGGCAGCGACATTGAAAATGGCATTTAAAACTGCCGGAAAACATATCTGCTCACAGAACAATGACAAATTCACTGCAGCAATTGGGAGTAGATCTCCCGACTGCAGATCTCACAAAGCTGACAGATCTGAAGGGTTTTTTGAGAGGCCCTTTTGTAGAAAATGAAGGCACGCAACTAGCTACACAAACCCCGAGAACCGTTCTAAGTCCCTACCCGTTCGCTGTTCGCACAGCTTACTTGAACCGTTGTTTCTTTTCAAATTGATATCTATTTCAGCAATGCAACGATTCGCCAACAAGGCGATGTGTGTGCCATCACTGCACGTCAAATTTGCATCATCAGCACATGCTATTTCTGCCACATCCAGCTGTGGAGTTCTATACATCATCACATGCTGAAAGGGGCGTGCTCAAATATCCTTCTGAAACCCAAAAAGTAAATTAGGTAAGCTACTATATTTGAAGTCCAGAAACGCAACAAAAATATTTTTCGTTACATTTCAACTTAGGCTGCATGCCAAGCAATGTCCAGTGCACAGGGGTATATATGCACATAATCTGGCTAACCACCAAGTGAGAATGACTGTTGCTAAAGGATCCATATAGTTTTGTGCACCCTCGCCTGACTGAGCCTGAGAAAAGCTTTACAGCAGTAATAAATAAGTGAAAGGCAGTTACAAGTGTTTAACAACGCATTGAAATGCACTTAAATCCTCGCGAATTTCAACAGCCTCTGCGAGGTCCTCAATGCCACATTAAAATTCTGTCACAAGCTGCCTCACCTATACAGCGGAAGTTGCGGGAGCTTCTACCTCAGATATAGAGCGAAACTCATGGGACCTCGCTGCTCCTCTGAGCAGGCTTCAACACGCCGACGGGGCAGCGACCGTACGTCCTTGACGCGGGCACTGCGTAGACAGCCGAGAGCATAAAAACGCATACAGCCGCATGCCCGCGCCAGTGCGCTCTGGGAAGATTCAGTCTTCCGGGCCTCTCTCGCGGCCGCTCCGGAAAAGCGTATTGTGTTTCATCGGGCCCGTGATCAACGCATCGTCCTCCTCACCTGTATGGCCGCCGCTACCGAGCAACCCAGCCTTCGACGCCTCAGCTAACAAGAAAGCCATGAGAATTCCATTTCGCCACAGACTGTTGTTTAATCAAACATTATAATTTGCCTTTGTTTAACCTTACTCTGACTTAGTATTTGATGCTGTGTTTTCTATGTGACTTTTGTCCATACTTATTATATCTGAAATACTTACTTTATTATCTTTATAGTCTTCTTTTCATCGCAGCGTTTTGTTCATTGTCGGGTTTTCCTCTTGTCATTTAACTAGTCGTTTTTCATCAATATCTTGTCGTGGCGTTTCATTTTTTTTATTGTACTCTATTATTATGCAGTGTAATTTGGACTACTGTTCATAAACATTCAATTGTTTGTAAAAGAACATGACCTTTTTGAACTTATTCCTCAATCGCACACCGACACACATACTTCACGGGTTGGCCAGCCTAACAATTAAATGTGTTCTCAAACCTCATAGAGGGGCGACGGGTAACCGTAAAGGGGATCCTGTGCCTCTGTTGACCGTAAAGGCGGGGGTTTGTGACACATTCACTATAGAACAGCACAGGTTCCACAAAGCAGCCAAGACCAGACCAAGCTCCATGTATAGTGCACCTGAAATTCTGCCATTTGATGTATACTGGATAAGTTTCCATAGCTGGGTCTCAAGACAACACATGTGTCACACACATTCTGCTCATGCCCTATAGTGCAAAGCAAGCACTGACCGCTTGCAGAGACGCCACAGGGCAAGGAAGCAACACAGCATGCTGGAGAGGGCCACCGAGACACCGACAGCCATTGGCAACAGGATGTCTGGAGACACAGGGGTCAGCTTCACTGCAATGCAAACACAAGACACAACACTTTACTCTTTGGAATCAATGAACTGATCAATGAGATAATTTGTTGCTGATGCAATAAAATGCTATGACAAGTTGTGTTATTAGTGTTTTCATAAACCAAGCACTAAGTTTGATATACAGAACCATCTAGTACCCCTTGCAAAACTAGTAAGTTTCAAAACGTCCGCAGAAAATACTCAACATGTCAGCCTTGAGGTCATGCAGAAAAGTTAAGCCTTTTTTGACAGCACAATTTTCAATAAATGTATAAACCATTGAATATTTGCAACCACGGGAGACCCTCAATGGCTTTCAAAAGGCGCTGAGGAGTGCAGCATGTCCTCGCTTCTACCCTCAACCTGCAGAGCACAAAGATGTAAGACCCATTGAGAAATGCCTAATTCAAAAGAAATGGCCAATTTGTAATGAGAATGTTTGCTGAAAGCACCTATAGTATAATTACTTCAGTGATAAAATGGGCGAAGGAATGTGGAGGCCGAGTATAAGTGCTTGTGAAGCCTACAAAAGGGTCTTGGGGAGCTCAAGGGTTTCACCAAATCCAGTTCGAGAAACCCGACACAGAACCCAATACACTTCTACTGGCTGCCTTTGTAACAAAAGTTATAAAAAAAAGTAACAGTGGCATGGCGCACTTGGAGTCCACCAGTTTATGTGACGTGTGGGGCACAATGTCCCAGGACAACTAATGGACTAATGTGAAGAATGCCGCGGCTAAGAGGCCCCAGATCAATTTAGAGGCCCCTTTGTTCTCCTTGATGCCTCCTCCACTGGAATGCAGCTGCCACAGTTGGAATTTCATCCTGCGGGAGCAGTGGCCAACACCAAAGCCACTGAGCCAGCGCGGTACACATCAGCGCACATCAAAACTGTGGCACATTAATCTTCGAATGCAACACACATCTGCACACACGGGATTCAAATAAAGCAAGCACGTAAGAATCACGGACTACCATGCTAGGACATGCTACCCCACTGCAGCTTTCTACTGCAGATACAGACTATCAATATACAGCCTTAGCAGCATTGCCTTCTTGCACAAGCAATGTGAAAACATGCTGGCTTATGCAAGCATGGCTTGGGCAAATAGTTCTGATTCAGTTCATGCGTGCTGCAGAAAGCTAACTGCCTCAAGGCTCTACTGTTTACGAAAATGATATGGCAGAAATTTTATTGAGCTGGGACTAGAGCTTGCACTCAGCCAATTAGCCGTTGTCTGTGCGGCCCACTGGTGGTGACCTTGAAAGAAATTGAAAGACATACCGTCCCGAATGGACTTCGATCCCACGGCAGCAAACATAAAATAACTAAAACCTCTGATCATTCGCAATTGTGATACATAACTAAAGAGAGGGTGATACATGATAAACTGGGGTGAGAAGCAAACCTAAACAAATGAACATGCAAGACATCTGAAAATACAAGTGCTCAGATCATTGTTCAAAGTCAAAAACTTGTGGAAAAAGAAAGGTGCATAGCTGGCATAACAAAAGTACAAGCAACTGTAACCAAGAGCAGGCCCCACTAGCAAGCTTTGAAAAGAAAAGAAACAGGGAAGTTGTTTCGTTTAGGTTGGTTTATGGGGTTCAACGTCCTATAGCGACTGAGCCCAAGAGAGATGCTGTAGTGGAGGGCTCCGGAAATTTTGACCACCTGGGGTTCTTTACCGTGCACTGACATTGCACAGCACATGGGCGTCTTGCTTCTCGGCTTCATTGAAAACGGCTGTCGCGGCCGGGATTCGATCCCTCATCCTTAGGGCACAGCAGCGAAACAGAGAAGTGACCTGTCACACAAATGCAACCATCAGAGGCAGTGCATCCTCACAGGTGGTATAAGAACAGAGGGGAATCTCTTCCGGTAATGAGACGCCCAAACAAAGGGAACACCATCTTCGAGCTGACGCTGGTGCCATGAGAATTGCCTGAACAAGCCGCATATGCTCGAAGGCACAGGTTTCACAAGCGTGCCAAGTGCTAGCACACATACTTCGCATTTCTCCAAATGTTAAGCTAAATCGGCTTAAATCTTTTTGCTGCTTCTTAGATGCGACAGCCAGTTGACATTGTATATATTGTCAGTCACAGCTCAGTGATGTATAACCCATAACCCATCAAGAACCACTTTCTTTCAGAAAACCTTGTTGCGGTGGGTTTCAAGCACATAGTTCACCGCCTTTTTTTCTTTTTTTGCTTGCCTTAATGAGAGTTCTTCAGAAATTGTACAGCACTAGAAAAGTGACTGCGCACTAAATACTGCACTACTGCACTGCTACTTTCTTAAACTTAATTGGAGTTTGATTCTAGTACAAGTCGGCCGTGGTAGGAGTACATTGTTTCTTTTTGCTGCTTGAACCTCTTTTGTCGTAATGCATTAATTTAGGTTTTCACTGGCATTGCTTTGCACAGGTATTCTGTCCTATTCGAAAGGACATTTATTAATATCTTGAGGAAGGTCAACATTTTCCGAAATAGCAACAGTGTTTTGAGTCACTGCCAACTCACCTCATATTGGATATTGGCGGAGAATTCTCGATCATATTTAAATCTTACCTCCAGCTATTGCTTTTTCATGTACAATCCTCTTTCCAGAGTCTGGAATATATGCATGATATCTCGTGCCTTGTGTGATGACACAGCACTTTTCAAACTTGAAAAAGGCACACAAAATGACAAAAATGTGTGGGCGGATTACCTTGCTATGGCATTAAACGGACACCCTGAAAAAAAGTCAGGTTTGGCTGTGCCAATTGACTACCGCAGTCTAGACAAAACATTAACTTCAAAACAATCATCAAGAAGCGTTTTATCAAGTTTAGCAACACAACTGTGAATCGACTGGCAAAAAATATATATACATATATGTCTCGTTATCTACCATATTCATGCCATAAATGTATCTCATTTGCATCTAAACACACCCCAGCACTGCCAGAGAAAGCCACACTGCAAATTTTAAACAAGAACAAAAACTAAAGAAGCTATACTCTGAGTGGCTCTATGATGAATACCCCATAATCCTTGGGGCACAGCAGCGAAACAGAGAAGTGAGCTGACATGAGCTGCCTATCAACAATGTTGACAAAATATTACTGAAGTTCAGTTCTAGCTTCATTAATCCCAGCAGCAATAACAGCATTAGCTTTGCTAGCTTTACTTGATACTATCTGAACATAACAGCCCCAAGGCTTTGTAAAAAAAAAAAAGAAAGAAGAAAGAAAGCTTAGCACCCACGCTATGTTTTTTTTTTTTTTAATCGCACATGTTCCTCTGTTTCCGAACGAAGCAGCCAACAGAGATTAAATGTTCAACAGGTGATTCTAATTCATTTCCACCTCTATGTTTCCATCTCTACTGCCTATCGAGATAGCAGCAATCTACAGATATTTAGCACGCATCGCGCAGAACTTCTACTCACAGGGTTCACAGATCCTCATCTCTTCATTGTAGATGAAATCGTCATGGCACTCGCAGCGACTCTGTGATGACGTTCGAGAGCAGTACATGTTTTTGTCCATCTTTGTGCACTCCTTGTTGTCAGAGCATGGTTCTAGATGTCGTCGCGCTAAGTAGAATAATTAAAAATAACATAAGGCATCTCCACAATTTTATAAGCTATTAGTATTCAACACCTCAAAACTGAAGGACAAAGAGTGATAGTGTAGTGCAGGGCACTGGATTAGACTAGCTGGAGTCCCTTAATGTCCATTGACACCATGCACCACATAGGCATCTTCGTATTCCTCCCGACTGAAAAAACGACACAAATGTTATTGATCTGCTTTCAGAACAATTAGGTGCTTTGAATTTGCGCATACCAAATCACCCATGAAACCATATCCACGAGCACTGCCAATGGCATGTGTAAGATGTCAGGTTCTGCAAAATGGCTTTGCATATCCCTCAATCAGATGGTTTATTACGGGCCCAAATTGGCATACCAGACCACTAAGGTGACATCAACTGCACTGCTTACCTTAAAGACCACCATTAATACCCAAAACAGGCAAGCATGTCTGAAAGCGAAGCCAAAGCAGCGTGAATTGAGATTGCTGCAAAAGCAAAATTTACAGTCCACTGTTTCTGTCAAGAGAGGGTCAGATTTATGAGCTACTGTTTGAGTTGGTGGTATGGCGGTAAGGGGTCCTGTATGCACAATGTACCTCTGTCCAGAGAACAGATAAGACAAGGCAGAGATAAGCTGGGTGACAGCACAGATAAGACAAGGCAGAGGTAAGCTGGGTGACAGCTATGTACTTACTTTTTGCAAACCTGAGAAAAGGCAGCCGAAAATAAAATAGACAACCAGAAGGGCTACAAGTTTTCAGTCACACAGAGCAGTGAAATGCACACGTGCAAACACTTTTTCAAGCATACTGTAATAGCTTCGTATATTTCCCAGTTTTCTCTTTGTTTTTTTGTTTTCCTGCAGTGTGCCCTTGTTACAGTGTGTCCAGGGCAACAATAGAACAGGAAGAATGTTTGTTGCTTTAAGATCCGTTGAGTAATTGTGCGCACTCAAGCAACCAGCAACTGAGGTCCCGACTGGCCTGACCCCCCTGGAGCAGCAGCTGCTGCAAGAAAAGGGTGATGCTGTTCACTTCCCAAATAACATCAGTGATGGATAGTAACAAGCCATTGCCAAAGGTGAACCAAATGATAGTGCTGTTCTCTTTTACTAGGTGAACTTTGAAAAAGTACAGTACAACCACTTTGAGAGTTTCTCAACCTTCTGGGTGTTTCCATCTTCTGAGGAAGGGCTGCCAAGCAGGTTTTGAATCCTGCTACCCACAGTGGCCAATGAATCGGTGTCTAAATAGCCAAGTGCAAGAACACGTGCTCTTCCTAGAAATTTTTTGGCAGCTACCTATCTGTTTCATAGTAAAAATGTTTCCACCTACATGTTGTTTATAACATACCAAGACGAGAAGGTGCCACAAAAATGCGCACTGGCGTCCGCATGCTTAACAGCAAACGCAAGTGTCGCTGGGTCCGAGATCATGCTGTACGGTGTGTTTGGAGCTGCTAGTGAAGGTTGGTGCCCTTTAGCCAGTATAGCATGGTGTCAAAACAATCAGTCAACACTAAGCAGCCCTGATGTCTGTTCTATGCCACCCACTTGACTGTTCTTGTTACGAGTGCAGACGACAATACATGAAATGTATCTGCGTGTCTGACATGACAAAGCAGAAAACAGACGTTCGCTTGAGCGCTCTTGACATAATGTTTGGAAGCGTCTGAAGATACTCTATAGCTTTTCTTACTTTTTATGTCTATAATCTCATCATTCTGGATACACATACTGTTACAAGTCAGTGTCTCATCTAGTCCCTTCTTGTCGTTTGCTGCCTTTAAAGGGTTTTCTTAATCACTTCCATTTTCTCATGAGATCTTTATATCACAGGGAAACTGTACAGCAGAGAAAAAAAATTTCTTGTTTTGGGGCAAAATCCTCATATTTCCCAATGTTTCCCCATAAAATTATGTTTTAGAAAATCGCACTCAACCAAAATCTGCGCAAAAAGCTTCCTGCTACCAAAAACTGCTAGCCATTTTAGCAACTGCAGGTTTTCTTACTGAATTTAATCAAAGTGCCAACAAACATAATCTAAAAGGCAGCCAGATAATCTGCACGCCATGCAATTTAATCTTAGTGCAAAATACATAACGCAGTTGCCAGTGCAATTAGTCCAAACAACAACTCGAATCTCACTAGGGAGCACCAGCACTGTATTTTTCTCAATGCTGCTCTGCACTCTATGCAGCAAATAAGTAGGCAGAAAACGCTGCTTTAGACTGCCATAATTTTTTTACACCTGCAGTTCTGCGAGAAGACGACATAGAAAGTGTGAGGTGACACTATTAGCAATGTAACGTCCTCCAGGTAATAAAATTGCAATTTTAAGATTGGCTGCTTTGTGCTTGTACGAACCGATAGATTGTTTGCATTCTTGATCACCTGGAGAGTAGCTCTGGCAAATTAATCATTGTACCTCAGCTTGCAGTATTGAGAATCCAGCTGCCACCCCTATGGCCTACGTTATAAGACCACTTCGGTGTAGTTCCACTTTGTCTTCTTTGTATGGGCTAATGAAACGTTAAAGCAAAGAAACTTCCCTATTATATATGTCTTGTCGCCTTGTTCACCTTCAGATCCCATGTTGTTAACTTCCCTAACCCCTCTGTAATGTGCCCTGTACCCTCAGGGTACAATAAATAAATTAGAACACGGCAGTCATATTTAATGACTAGTTTTCCGTATAAGCTGCAAGCCGCAACTGATTGCTAGAATACTGAGGTTTCACATTTTCCCGCAACTCTTATTTGCTATAAGAAATTGATAACAATGCGATAAAAGTGAAATTGTACGTGCAGTCATGTAGCTCAGGCAGCGCAAGGCTTAAAAAGCCACCTTGTCTTCACTTTAATCAAAGCATTAGTCCTCTGAAGTGACTTCTGTGTTCATTTTTAGAATGTGGATTAAATTTGTCAACGCTCAGATTAAAGCAGCTGGCACGTAAATTAATTGCATTGGCACTGGGAATTCACTGGTGTCTGTACAATTCAAATTGGCGTTTGGATTATACACTCTGGCAAGTAATTAATTATTTTGCATCATAATTAAATCATATGGCCTGCGGAGTATTCGGCTACCTCAGATTATTTTCTTTAGCGTATTGATTAGAATCAAAAAGAAAACCTACAGTGACATTACATATAATAATAATGATAATAGTAACTGATTCTGAGGAAAGGTGCGGTGCACAACTGCCTCTCTTGGTGTCACCTACAAGGATGTAAGAGATACGAGAAAGACCTTGCACAGAAAAAGGTCTTCTTTAACGAGCAGTGACATCCCACAAGCACACGGGCATCTTTAGCAATACACCCCTCCAAAATATGACCGCTGCAGTCCAGACAGAAGTTATCAGCTCTCACACACACCAGAACAGTGTTCTCATCACCTGCTAGACAGAAGTCTACTTAACAATTTTTAACTACTTCAACCACACACACCCTTAAAATAACTCTAAACAGGCATTTGGCAACAGTGGGAACACAGGATCCCGAAATATAGCCTGATTATGCTGAACGCTCCTCTACACTACCTACCACACACACACACACACAGTACAGTACACATTCAGAACAGACACAAAGGCTTGCCATGCACATGATCCACTTAACCTGTTCAAATTAGAGAAAACGCTACGAATGGGAGGTGTGTGCGGCCAGCTTGCGAGAGCTAGAGAACAGCCCCCTTGTCAGTCACTGCCTCGAATTTTTACTTTCCAACCCAGCTCAAACAAGCTGCTTGGGATTAAAGTGGTTACAAAATATACATGCTCTCAGATTTGCAATGAAAATCAATGTGTGCCTGTGAAGCTGCATCAACATGTAGCTGAAGACCAAAAAACGTAAGCAACATACAAGCAAAGTAATCGCAACTGTAGCACAGAGGAAAAAAAGCCTACACAAATATGACTACAAGAAACCCATTTTAAACATAGTTACGTTAAACACTACTTCATCAAAAATTTGAATAATTTGAAATGACATAACTTCTCACAATCTAGAGAGAATAAACCTCGGCACTGCACCAGGCACGATGGGCTTCAACAAATGCAAGTCCTCACTGACCTTCGTCGCACAGCTGACGTCAGCTGTGAAACTCGTAGTCTACATGTGGTACGTTTTCGTAATGAGGGCACTTAGTTTAACGGTTACGGAGACCGTGTCGCAGCTTACCTTTAGCGCACCTGCGATCAGATATCTGCACAGGGTAGTCCGGCTTGCATCTGCAGATGTTGTTTGAATCGCATGTCGCGTGCCTTGCGAGGCAGATACTAATGAATGTACATCTGCTTCCAATCTGCGCACAACCTGCATAAAGTGAAGGATGCTTGCACGTACATCGTCGACAGCAGTGACAAATCAGCCCATGATTCGCGCTAATAAAAACAGACGTGCTATTTCAAACGAGCATTTTTTTGTAGCCATCACAGCGTGAGCGCTACCTTAACAACCTGAAACTGCGCCTGCTTTCATCACATAGCCTCGCTTTTGCAGTACGTACACAAACGAATCACAACAATTACATAGCAACACCAACACGAAAAGAAATTCCTAGACGCTAAGCACAATGACTCGTCTTAATACACAGTAATTAAAAACGCATTATGTGGTTCTAAACTGGGCCTCTTGTAATGCTATACGACTGCTGTAATCACCGTGCAACTACTTCCCAGGAAAAACGGAAACACTTTCACCTTTGTCAGGCGACTACACAGAGCACACAAGCTACGAGCGGCTACAAGATGGTGTAGGCTATTTTCCTCCGTCAAAGGGCGATGGAGGGCTGTCGTCGTTCAAAAATTAACGCTGAGACGTAACATTTTAGTTGCTTGACGAGTTCAACGCGCTTTTTTAGAGCCGCGAGCACGAAGTAAACAACGTTTGACCGCGCCTACAGAAGTAGTGCAACACCGCCTGAAATGCTCGTGCTCAAACTTTGAGAGTCTACTTACTACTTCCAAAAAGAAGAGAAAGCAGAATTAGTTCCGGGTACATGGTGGCGCGAAGTACATTCGTCAAATGACCATCTATGCCGCCAATGCCGAGTTGCACAACACTAGAAAACATTGACCACTGACGTTCAAAACATGACGTTTACTCGTGCGTCTACCCGAAAACGCGTTTGGCAACTAGCGCAATCTAGGAGTTCGTGCGCCAACTACAAAGTTTCAGATATAGCCGCTAAAGACGCCCATTAACCTTATGCTGCTGGCAACTGCTTGTAACATACCTCCATTATGGTGGCTTACCTCCATGCATTAGAGTTAAGTCTTTGTATTAACTCTATGCCTCCACGCTGGGTAGAGCTGCATCCGCGCTGGATTTGAATGATACTAGGAAGTCCGAGGCACACCACGACTGCGCAACAGTCCCCACTAATTATTTCTTGTGATCGAAATGTATGTCTTAAAGTCAATGATATGTCCAAATTAGTTGTCGATTTCTATCATGCTACTACAGAGGAGTGTTAATGCTTCTAAGTCGGTGCACTGAAGCTCAAATTTTGCACATATGTAGAACTTGGTCGGCAGTATTATTTTATGCCACATTTGTTTGATACGCCGGCCTGATTCGTCGATCTGCGGCGACAGCAAAGCGTAACAAGCCACGCGCTAGCCGTCCCAGAGACGACACTGGCCTCATTTTGTTTTGTTTGCAGCAATTAACTGTTTGTATAGGCACTATAGATGCATACCGTTTCTATATCACTCTAACTAAAGGAACTCCCAGACAACACGCCGACTCCCAAGGACGTCCTATTGAAGTCCCCACCTTCCACACCCCAACAAGCTTGTAATCCGTATGTCCCCGCAAGCTCCCTGTGGAATATGTACGGCTACGTTCCTATAGCTCCCAAGGATCTCCGTGGGATGTTCTGCTTACTAACCCTTTGGGACCATATGATAAATTCCGAAACGGTTGTGTCATCATGCGCCGTGCCGCACGAAAGCGAGTGAGTGAGAGCTGCACATATTTGATATTAACTGCTCTCTGTTCAAAACGAATTCAAAATTAGGCACGTTTCCAGACATTAGAGCAAAATTTTCTTTTCTCTGCGAACTGTATGCTTCCTTTTAAATAGGAGCTTGAATATCTGTTTACATCTTGAACACTCGAACGAAATTCCTCAAGTACATAGCTGTGACAGCTGATTTCGCTCGCTCTTGATGCGCAGAGCGAAGTGCGAATAATATATGCCATTACACGCGCAATTTGACACGCAACTGCATGCTGCATGGTCAATCTATGCATGCCTGACTGTACTATTTGCAGCGGTATTCCAAAGGTTCAGAAAATATCACTGTACAGCTCAATGTAATAAAAACAAGGCAATAACATGTAACACGCATGTTTCAATTAAGCATATATGCCAGCCGTTGTCTCCAAAGCATGCAAGGCCACGGCCGGTCTCGAGGGAGAGCGCGTTTCTCTCCTCTCTTACGGCCTCTCCAATGGGGTCTGTTTCCACCGCCCGCCGCGCCTCGGTGGGGTCGCCACCGCCCCACTGCTGCTCCTCCGCTACAGCCGCTCACGCGCAAGGGAAACGCGCGCTCGCTCTTCGCTCCGCCCGCATCGGTTGCAACCGTCAGGTCCTGATATTTCACCCCTTATGGCTTATAGGAAGAAACCGTAATCAGCGTCTGATTTATTGTGTATGAGCAATAAAATAGTCAATAATGCGCGTGCGCGCGAGAGCGCGCGCGCCTTCGTCAGTGCTGTCGCGCACGGTCGAATGAAGTTTCGGGTGCACTTACATCAACACTTTTTGCCCCTAAATTTTTCACAAATCTATATGTACCATTTCATGCAGCGTGCCTTTGAAAGCTGTAAGCAGGTATAGCGCGACCTGACGCTACCCAAGCAACCACCGACATCCATCGGACGGCCAATGGCCATCCGTTTCGGATGTTCCGGATGGCCGATGGACGTCCGCGAGCAGCCAGTGGACGTCCGTCGGCCGTCCGATGGGCATCCAAATGGACATGTTTGTCTCGCCAATGGACGTCCGTTTCGGACGTCCGTTCCCGGATCTTTCTCGCATATTCGCATATATGCTGCATGCATGCTTTTTTTCGCTCCCACGAGGCAATAAAATAGAAAAGCAGCCGAAAGTACAACAGGCATATTTTATTGTAAAATGTCTAATTCATCAATATGACGTAAAACTTGAAGCGCACATCTTCCGTGATGAAGTGGAAGCAACCAGCTTTCTGCAAAAAGAAAAAAAAAACAGATTAGTAAATAGCCTGCAGCTCATGCACAGCATAATCTTTGACTCGAGGTTTTCTGGAGGCCAATAACAAGAAAATTGAGTAATTCTCATATTGTACCTGCCCTACAACACTTGTTACAAGCAGTCTCAAATATCAGCGAGGTTTTGCCCTCCTTTCCTTAGTTCACGCCAGTTATATCGCACCCGCTATCTTTCGAATATCACATAGATTCATCTGCAATGCTTCAAGGATAAAGCCAAATAAGCTAAACAGTTCAGAAGGCAGTATCATACAGGCCATACCTAAATTAAAATAAGCTGATAACGCGCTTCAATAACTTCAAGCACAGAAAAGGCCACTCGCTATCTGAAATGCCTTTTTTTTTGTAGTGGTGCACAACTTTCAAGCTCGCGAGCTTGGGCGATTATCGCTGATCGCATTGTACAGGTGCAGTTATGCATTTTATTACGGTAATGCACTGCAGCGCAGACTGTGCCCTCGCAATCTGTAACTTGCATTGAAAAATGCAGAGCATGCCACTGCGAAGGCAAGCATATTAAAAAAAAAAAATCTTTGACGACCGACTGTTTACCCAGCGCCTTGGTTGACGAAAACAAGAAGGTTGGTTACAAGCTTCGCAAGATTGCAAAAGTGGAACGCGATAGCACCTCCAGCAATTTCCTAGTTTGCGTAGAGGAGAGGGAGAGCCAACTCACTCGACCTACACGGACGCCACCGCGCCGATTACACCTGGTTTTCGGTGTAACTAGGTCCTTAATGCTCTCGCGTTGAAATGTGTCAGTAAGTTCACTGCGCTGTTACATATTCATACAATTTTCGCTGCGCAGATTTTCACGAAGCTCGATCGCAGTACTCACTTTCAAACGCGGTCGCTTTCGCCGGAGTCGTCCGTCCGTCGTGAACCACTGTTGCTCCAAGGGGGTAATCCTTTCACACTAGGAACTGGCACAACTGCGCAATCGTTGTCCTTGCAGCGCACACAGATGGGTGAAGGCATTAGAGCACAGTTGCGTGCACCCGCACAGAACGAAAAAAAAAACTGCTGCAGCGAGCCGCGGCGACGCCGGCAATGGCGGTACAGAAACACGTGGTACGAAACTACGGCAGGAACATTCATGCGCAGAAATGAATTGGCCGTAATAAGTTAACACTATATTTTTACTGAATATTGTTAGTTTCTTTAAATAGGTACCCTTTTTTGTGAGGTTATTCAAGCGAAACCAACCATCCCTCCCCCCTCCCACACACACACACACACACACACACTGCGATGGAATACGCAACTTTCAACCAAACAGTACGGCCGCCTGCTGGCGAGGACTGGCGGGGATTTCAAACAGCAAAAAAAAAAAGATATTTTTGTAAAGACCCACAGCACCACAGTGCAAGGTAATCCGGCTCTTTCGTTCGCCAAGACGTGGTCGTGAACCATCGTGGATGGCGAAGCCGCGCAGGTGGTACATGTAGTACATACGTTAAGGCTCAACTAGAGTAACAATTGAGATCACAACCGCCGCTACCAACGGATACAACGAATTGGGGCATGAAAGCTGAGAAATTAATGACAATCGCCCCATACTGTGTATGTGCCAGAGTTTTTTAGTCCAACCAGCTAATCATTTGGTATATAATACAATTCGCTATCTCAGGGGCCGAATGGAAGTTGCAAACCTAATTGGATTTCCTATTGGAATTTTGAGTACCATTTGGAAAATCCGAATGGAATTTTACATGCAATTGGAACTATTTGGAATGCCCAATTGGTATTTGCAGAACCATTTGCTTAATCCAGCTGGACTAACCCATTGGAGAAGTGGTGTCCAATATTGGGTCCAGATGTAACCATTTGTTTCTTTTTCTTTGACCAGGCAGGACAAACCTCGAGCATTGAAGACAAGTGTGAATGTTGAAACAGAATTTTGTCAGCGAGGAGATATATGTCCTGGAAACATACTCGTCCGTACGTACATCGGACGTACACCTCGTCTCTCATGCGGATATACAAAAACGGACGTAGTCTGTACCTCCAACGGACGTACGAATACGGATGTCCGAAACCGGAGGTTGTACGTATGTCCGACGGACGTACAATTTCGGAAAAGGACGTTCGGCTCTAGCTCGGACGTACAACGGACGTCGGTGGTTGCTTGGGTAGTGCATGGCAAACTGTTCAGTGGATATTCTGTCAACCGCTGCCGTTTTCGTTTAGAACAAAAGAGGCACTGACGAAAATTCATAGCACGTCTCAGATTCAGAGTAAGGAACAAAAATTTACGCGTACAGTTAAAATTTCAGTTGTCTAGTGAAGTGGGCTGTTCTAGCTTCGTTTAAAACAAATCAGTAGGTTAAGACAGCAGATGTATACGTAGACTCGCGACTGATGCACACGTAGACAGTCGTAGTCAGATTAATACAGTGATAAAAAAATAAAAACAGGAAATGGGCATAAAAACAGATATTCATAATTGAAAAGAGCAGCAAGCAATAAAAAAATGTCCTTCAAAGTTAACACATTGCACTCATTCATCAAAACGGTACATGCGGCTAGAAATTTAAAGTCTCAAAATATTTCTGGACGGTTTGTGCACATATGGAGCTGGCCTTTCGTTCCTGTCTGTCACCTTCTTAGCATAATTGACAAGAGGGATTCTGAGAAATTTCTCGCATATTAAAGAAGCGGACCTTATAGCATGGCTATTGCCAATGCCTTCCAGGCAACTCAGCAAAGGTGAGTTCTCAAGTGCTGGCTGGATGAAGATTTGAAGGACTTCAAGGACATTTGTGTGTGGAAGGTGCACGACAGCTTTAAAAAAAAAAACACAACCTTGTCCAAGAGGGCTACAAACTCTGGTTTTTGATAATGCAGTCCGCTAGAATCTTGTCCTCCCAGAATAGTGTACATGGGGCTGCTTCTTTAGCTGGTTTCAAGAAGGGTAGCACAAGCGTCACACCCGAAGTCACTGATTAACTTCACAATTAATGTATCCAGCGACGTAAGCTAAACCAGAATACGTGACAGTGGGTAATGAGATGACAGGAGATACCATCACTTCTTTCAGTTCCTCGGTTACTGATTGCGGCAGAGCTGAAATGACTTGGTCGGTGTCGACACTAGGTGCCTATAGGCGCGCAATATAGCGCGACATACAACTCCTATAGTCACCTCTGAATAAATCGCACTGATAAAAGCTTTTATATCCATTATTGAGGAGTGTCCCTTGAGTAACAGTGGCGAATGTGTAATAAGCAAAGCATTCTACCAAAATAATGGGGCAGCGATTGCTCTCTAAGGCAGGCATTACTGCACAGATAGTTACAAGGAACTATTAGTTCAAAAATATACTAGAAAAAGAAAGAAAATATTGCTAGGAATTAGTGCTTGAAATAGATTTCCTGTTTTTTCATGAAATAATCATGATATCATGTAAACATTTCATTAAACCAAAGTTTATTTGCAAAATTAAAATAATGTTTATAATACAACATAAAACATTTGCTGGTCTATAAATTATAGCAAAATTGAAAACAAAACAAAATCGTTTAGTCTGACGTTATACAGGGTGTTGCACAATTAGACCCGCGCTGTAGAATGCTTCTCCCAGCTAAACCGCGGAATCCTTGCAGTTCAGATTTCGCACAGAAATCGCATTTTGTCGCTAGTATTTTTTAATACTAAATTTGTCTGTGGTACTTGCCTGATTCGATCAGAAGAAGTAAAATATTCCCATCGCTTGCGGCGGCGGCGACGCCAGACGAACCGCTGCCCCAGCGATGGGACTGGTGGCGCCACCTCATGCTGCTAACAACAACTCTGTAGCAGGAAAAGAGGGGGCGAGCGTTTCTGGCAGAAGGTTTGAGTTGTTGTTAGCAGCATGAGGTGGCGCCACCAGTCCCATCACTGGGGCAGCGGTTCGTCTGGCGTCGCCGCCGCCGCAGGCGATGGGAATATTTTACTTCTTCTGATCGAATCAGGCAAGTACCACAAACAAATTTAGTATTAACAAATACTAGCGACAAAATGTGATTTCTGTGCGAAATCTGAACTGCAAGGATTCCGCGGTTTAGCTGGGAGAAGCATTCTACAGCGCGGGTCTAATTGTGCAACACCCTGTACTACTAATACTTTATGTCATGTAGGCATTGTGCAACTTACATTACATTTTATAAAATTATTTTCATCTTCGGTGTTACCTCGATGGTTTCTCATCTAGCGCTGAAAGACGGTTTTGCCATTGTTGCTGTTATGTTTGCCTTGAATTAAGAAGCTTCGATGTGATCACTGCTCATTCACTTTTTTTATTCATCTTCTTGTACAGGCTTGGGAAAAAAATTCAGATTAAAATGAACAAAAGTAGATACCATGCCGCAATACATGTCATATGCTTGTCGAGCGTTTGCTGAGCGACAGTGTTTTTTAATATAAAGACTCCATTCACGTGTGTAGCATGCTGACAGGATGCCGCTGCAGCATCTACCTTCTGTAATCCTTCATTTAGGGGCTGCATTCACCACGAAACCCGCGGGCGACAGCGCGAAACCAAGCAAAAGCCACCCGCCGCCACTGAAGCAGATGCGGAGCGAACAGTGAGCAGGTCGCGCCCCTTGCGGCGGCGGAGAGCGTGACTCAAGGAGAAAAGTTCCCATTGTTTACGCGGCGACTGAGAAGGCCGTAAGAAAGAGCGCGCGCTCTCTCCCTCGAGACCGGCCGTGGCAAGGCTTTGCTTTCTCACTCCCACGCTGCATGTGCACTGCGATATGACATGGGCAGAAACCTGCAATGTAGGCCACTGGTGCCTGGGCGGGATCCTTGTTCTTTTTCCGGTTACTTTTTCCACTGCAATGTCCCCAATTTTCAACGAAGTGTCTAAAGGTACGTCCGACGTATCCATTCGATTCTCGTAAAGATACGGCGGGCGTTATACAGGCTCATGGCTATACGCACGTCGAACGCGGCCACATTCCGCTTGCTACGCGTGAATGAATCTTATCCTCTATGATATTAGCTAGCCGCGACTCTCGATGAGGTGCTACGAAGAGTGCATCCGTTCTAACATAGATCAGGGTCTTCACTTAGGGTTGTGTACGGCAAGCATCGCTGTCACGCACATAGCTGCAGGCGATGCTACGTACTGCACCCGCTCCACCAGCTGGCATCGAGATACGCACATTCACGAGCAGCTTTCGCTTCGCACTAAACTATTACCTCGATCTGCCCGTAATGTAAGCGAGCTACTCCTAGCATTTACGCTGTCTTAGGTCCTGCATCGACCTCCGAAGATCTAGCGCCGGCACAACACACACACACCTCGCCGTGCAGAACATTCGGCAGTCCAAAGTATGTATGTGAAATGGCATTATGCTCGTTCCTCACATGCAGACCGAGGAAACAGGATGTTTCTAGCTAAATTCTTCGTTTAAATTCTACCTCAGAGCCGTGGCAGAAGACATGCCGAATTTACTAGAGGCCTGCGCTGCTACCGCGGCGAACTGCACATCGACTCGTCGAGGCGAAGACCTACTGCACCGCACCGCAAGAGTGCACAACCGGAAAGCCGGAAGCGCGAATGATCCGAATTCCCTGTGAACAGCAATGTTCTTTGGTATTTAGGGGAAGACTAAAGTGCTTAGCCTGCATCTTTCTCTTGTTGAATTTTGCGTACATGTAGTTTAAACCCCCGCATGCTCGAGGTTAGCATAACCCGACTGAACGGCCGCGCAGCTTTGAAACGATCGGGATCGATATGCATGCATCGCCGGACTTGGGTACGCGGTAGAAAATGTGCGCTGCACATTTCGTTGCAGAAGCTGACTCTTGGAATTTTGCAGAGTGCGCCATGCAAGTGATCGTTGCTACAACCACACATCCATGTTCCAACGGCTGGCCTACCCCGAGGCGCATAAATGTTCAACCGTGGACGTATCAATGATCGAAGAGAGGACAGATTTTCACAATATTGGGCGCGAAATCGATAGCTACCAGTGCTCAGTGTTAGAGAAATTCTGCCTTGATCATGCGCAATTCAGTGTTTCAGGTGTGGTCAGTAGCTGTAAGTTTGAACAGTTCGCCTGTCAAGTCAGCGGCGCCAGCGATGGACCGGCGGAGCTATTTTCCACGCTACACTGCTGTCTTGCTAGAAAGCCTACCTAGGCGGCGTTTGACATTCAGCTGCTTTTTGTGGGCCCCGTAATTGAAAGCAACGCCTTCAGAAACGCGTTAAGTGTTCAAAAATGTATTCTCTTCAACAGTTTCACTCCAGGCTGTCAAAGCAGGCGGACGTTGATAAAACAGTTGAGCACTCCAGTCTTTAGAAATCTGTAGAATCGCCTTCAGTTTGTAAAATTATTGGAATAGGTCACTTTCCGATCGCTGGGACATATACCCTCATGACAGCGCTTTCACGTGAATAAGGACCACACCAGACCGAAAGCTTGTCTCGTATAACACAGCTAACCAAGGTATACCTTACAGCATTGTGTTGATTTTTATGGTGCATAAGCGACTAATGCTGCCATGCACCAAGAACAAGGTTTAATGTATTTATTTGTGTGTAAAGACTAAAATGTTCTTTAGGATGTAGCTTGTTTAGGAACATTTTAAGAAACCAAAAGTGCAGGAAATTTGCACGTCTCTCCTAGGATTACAGTCGAGAAGAGCGTGTTGTCGGGCTAGTTGGTTCTGCATAGTATATAAGAGAAATGCGCAACAACTTAAACAGGACACTTATTCTCTTATTTATTTCCTAGGATCATGCTGGGATGGAAAGGGATCTGTTGCAAAATTGTACAAAATGTTTCCTCTTATTTTCTCGACTCTGGCGCACGTGTAAAATATGGTTTATTGTTAGTTCATCTCCACACTCCTTGCATATTGGTTTTTCCTCTTTCATAAGTATGAAGCTGTGTGTGAGGTGTGGGTATGTGTTTTGTGAAGATGACCTAAAATGGCCTCCATGTTGTGTTTTTGATTACTGCATGATTTCCATTCCTTAATGACAGGTTTGACAAGTATAGTTTGTAGTTTATTTCAATGTTTCAAAAATCCTGCCATTTCACTCACATTTCTTTGTACAAGCTTCTTGGTATCTTCATGCAGCATATTCACCCTCTGTAATTTAGCATTGCGTCAAGGTAACCTGGTTATTTCTTTTCATCACCTTTCAAGACAACTGTCCCGATTTCATAAAGTGTAGGGTTTCTCACGACAGGAATTCCTTGGAAGTCATAGAAATAAATGAGATCCACAATCATGAGCTGTCTAGGGTATGCATATACATGTCCATCGCTCAGTGGAATGGTGTCAGTACGCTGTTAGAACAGGTCTTGTGGTAACAACAACCATTGTCTGAGGTGGTCCTTTAATGGGCATTGAAATGCTATGTAACTACAGGTACTGATAGAACTCTTGATCATGTTATGTGATGATGCGATCCTTGCATGCATATAGGTATACATTTCAGAATCTGCAGTGCACCACTTGACCATTTGCCACCAGTTTGTGTGAAAATGTATTTTTCATGCATGTTAACCAGTATTTAACAGATGACCCCTGTGCACAAGCCAAAAGTGCCACGAGCCAAATGTCACGAGGCCACACGACATGGCAGGAGGTGTTAAGTCAAGCTTACAAAGTTATATTTGAAATATGTTCTGGGACGTTTCAGCTCCAATTAAGAAAGGTTGAGGCTTACAGAGGTCTATGCCAGGTTGTCTATCACCTTACAAGGCAGCCTACGACCGTATGCTAATGAGTATATCTGAGATAACAGAGACATGAATTAAGGAATTAGTAATTATGTTTGTAGCAAAGGGCATGTAAATTAACGGGAATCCACAGTGGGATCTGCAGACAAGAACCATTAACGCTGGCACACCATACCCTTACAGGTGGAGATTAGAGGTCTCCCTAATTTTTTTTTCTGCTCAAAGCTTGTCATTTCCTCCATTCTTCCAGATGAGGAAGATGTGAAAATGATAGCATCGAAAATTCCAGAGACCATCGTTAACAAGCATGCTGATCCCAACAGCGTAAAAAAGAATTTCAGAAAAGATGGGTGACTAGTAATGCTGGCAACAGTTGAAGCTAAGTGGAAAGGCATGAAATTGAAATGCAACATATGCAGAGATATGTTGCGAGACGACCAGTATGTGGTGTGCGACATCTGTCTCCGTTAGTTTCATCAAGTGATTGGCCAAAGCAGATGGGGCTTGTGGTTTTGTGATAAGTGCAGTGTAGTAGCATAGATGCAACCTTGCCCATTAATAATTGGAGTGGAGTAAGTGCATTGTTTTTTTGTAAGATGTTCATGGTTTCCATGCAAACATTATGAGAATTTTTTTCCTAGAGAATGTTTGCTGAAATGTGAATATAATGTGCAATAAAACTAGTGTTTTCTTGCTATTTACTTTTCCTTGTATACATTAGTTCTGTGAAGAAAACCACAGGCTAGAAGGAAATGTAATGGCATGCATTTTGATACTTGGCCCCATTGTGCTGGCTCAGTAGTTAGTGCTTGGCTGCTGAACCCAAAGATGCAGATTTGGTTCCAGCCAGAGCAGGAGCATTTCAATAGAGGCAAAACAATAGGCCGTCATGCACCGTGCGGTGTCAGTGCATGTAAAAGAACCCCAGGTGGTCGAAATTATACCGGAGCCCTCAACTATCGTGTTCCTCATAGCTGTAGTTATTTTGGGATGCTAAACCAGATATATATCACATCATACTCTGAGTAAGATGCTATTCATGGTCAGTTAATCATACACTAAACGATAAATTTTTTTCTGCATGGTACAGCAGCTGTTGTACAATTCTACTTTAGCCTTCATGAAGAATATCACACTGGCTCCACATGGCCTTCTGTTGACCCTTGATATGCGTCACAATTACACACCCGAGTATGTATTTGTCTAAGGGCACCTATGCATGCAAGGAGGGGACCGTTACTTTCCATTTGTCTGAACTGATATGCACGATCCACATCATTTCTGTAATTCAACTGCCTGCTATTTGAACTGTCCAGCATTGATGCAAGTTTCAAAGAACTGCAATTAGCAAATTAATCCAAGCAGGAAACCATGCCAAGAACTGCTTTGGTTTCATCTTTAACAACTGTTTGACAACTAAAATTAGCCAAATGTTGCAAAACATAGATGAGAGGTTACAAAATCTAAAAAACAATGCAGCCTACCTGTGGCATGTAGGGTTTCACATCCTAAAGTGACATATGTAGCTATGAAAAATACCGTAGTGGAGAGCCCCAGACTAATTTGACTGCCCGGGCTTTGTACTTTGCGTTGACATCTTGCAGGAAACAGAAGCATTTGCATTTCACCTGCACCAAAGTGCGACTGCCATCACTGGCATTAAACATCACCACCTTGGGGCAAGTAGCCGAACGTGCCACTAAGATGTCGCAGCGTCTACGTACATGCTATACACGTCAACCTTTCTAGCATTAAAGCTGTCACATGCATGGCAGATATTTATGTTCAGCTTTGGACTGACAAGTTTAAAAGTGTACTATTTGTGTTTTTATAGCATGAAAAACAAAGAAAACTAAGGAAAAACGAAAAAAAAAATGAACATATGTTGAAAAAGCACTAGTTATTAACACATAAAGCATATTCGTTTCTTTATTAATGATAAAGTGGCCTTCAACAATAGTACAAAGCCTGAACATTTAGGAAGGTGCTGTGCCAGGCAGCTATTTTACAGAAACCTGACCCATTTCACCTGTAGTAATGCGCATCCCGGCGGTGTGGGCTGGGCACTTATTTTTCGGTCCACTAGCTCCAACATGCGAAAACTGCATCATGTGCATTCCCATTTTCCGAGTTTTGAGCTCTGTAGTGCAGGCTAACAAATTGTCGATGACTTATTTTCGTCTGATTGTTGCACAGCGCGTATAAATAAATTACCACTGCACCTAATAAACACTGACATGCACGTGCAACATCGCCGATCATAAACGGACACACTGATGTCCGTCCGGACATCGGCGCACTCATCACAGCACTCTTCGTAGTCTCACACAGCACTCTAGTAGGACGTAATCCGTACATCACAGCATCTCACGGTAAGCACAAACCACACCTCCAACAAACACGAATGACGCGATGCTTGGGCTAGAGACACGCCGGCGGCACCCAGCTTTTTCAGCGACTACGTAGAACTTGCAGCACCAAACCTCAATGCGAGCAGAAAGCGATGCGTTACGTGACGCATCTCATCACAGATGGAAGTGACGAAACTTTGAAGAATCAAAACTACATAACTAGTAGACCGCCGTAGACGTTAATGCACATGATAACGAGGACCAAATGAGCGGGCGTGCGGGCCGCGGGCTGGCCGTCAACACCGCGATTACATGCGCTTGCGACCCTGCCGCGGTCTAACTCACGTAAACCTATCATCATGCCATCACGTAGTATATCACCCATTCTAGGCACTATTCTTGCCACTGTACTATTCTTTGTAATTTCACATTTCACGCATGCAGTAGTACATACTTCCTGCACCTCGCACCACGTACACCTCATACCAACTTCGATTTGGCTACATACGGCTACCATGTTGTTGTTACAACCACATCTGGGGATCTCGGATCCGTCCGGCTTTCCCGACGGATACCAAGGCCCATATATCGGAGAAAAATGCGTTGGGTCCGTCGGAAGAACCCTACCGATCGGGTCCGTCCGCCGTACCTCTGAAAAATATTTCCCGGATCCGTCCGTCGTATCCCGAAGAAAAACGCACCGGGTCCGTCGGACGTACCTTTAAGACCATTGATCGGGTCCGTCGGACGTACAGCCGCCCTGATTTTTAACAATATAGCGCGAGCATCGACTAAACTGCTGGTCAGCGTCTTATAACGGCGATAAGCGTGCAACACGGCGAGAGTTCGTGCATGCGCAAGAATGTGGAACGTCGCAATCAGATATTGTGACAGGGCGTGTGTCTTTGTGATCCGAACAGCGTAGCAGAAGACGCTCTCTCTTCGTGCGCCTGCGCGAACTCTCGCCGTGTTGCACGCTTATCGCCGTTACAAGGTGCTGAGCAGCAATTTGGTCGACGCTCGCGCTATATTGTTAAAAATCAGGGCGGCTGTACCTTTAGCCACAGCCAATTTTCAAAGCATTGCCGTCGAGTTGTTGTGGTGGTGGTGGCTGCCGAGCTGCCAGACTCAGACAGTATGCGGGGTCTCTGCAGAAGGCCAGCATGAAGAAAGCGGCTGGAGCGACATAGAAAAGGAGTTTATTGCAGGTCAAATAAAAATTTTACATGTTCTTAGCCAACAGACTGATGTGAGCCGCTGAGGCCAGCCATGCTCGCCACGGCCGGGTTGGTGAGAAAAAAAAAAATAAAAGAATTCGAGGACTGGACTCGCTTTCTCTCATGCCGCGCCACGAAAGTACGGCCGGCTTCATGGCAGGCCCTTCCGCAATTGTAGACAACCCTGCTCAATCTTGCTGTGGCACACTTCCCAACAGGCCATATTCCCATATCCTTCATCCCCACAACTTTCATATATGCAGACATCATTCTCTTGTATTTGGCTGGCTCTGCTGCAGGTCCCATGCAGTATATTTTGCAATGTGTGTGATGTCTGTGCGTTCACGTCTGTGAAGGCGCCAGCGTGTCGTCATTGCCAGGAGCACTTGAGGAAGCACACATATCAACCTGGGCATATATATCAACAGGCCTGCCTCGACGACGGCGGTCAAGGCCCTGCGCGAAGCAACAAGCTCGCATTTCATCGGATACCCAGATGCGGCGAACGCTCCGGGAGTCTGCCCTTGAAATTACGCTCTTCCCAAAGGCAGCGGTGGAAGAAAGAGGCATGCATCGCCGGCCCCGCATTGTGGTCGGTTTACCAAGAGCACGCCTGAGAGAACAGACGCGCCGACAATATGATATCCGCGATAGCTTCCGCAGCGTCAAGAACCAGGTCTACCAGTGGGAAGCTGGTGACGTATTCGCCCACGTGCCGTGGCCTACGTACGGGAAGGAATTCGGAAAGCGTGTCTTCATGGTGCTGTGTGCAAAAATGCCAAATGGTGCTCTTCGATTGGCCATGTGCTCAAGGACAAAGGATTCCCTATCTGCTACCTATAGGGACAAGACAGTGTAGAAAAACCGGGGCATTTCTGGGGACATTGGCAGACTTTCTCTAAAATCTCTCATCATGCAAATAAATATGCACTGCTCCTCGCTTTCGTGGTGCCTTGTTGTCTCGCCTCGCTGGCGCTCGCTACCTTCGGCTCCGGCCCTGCCGGCGTCGCAACATGTGGTATAGACATTACCGACACCTTTCTCACCACAGGGTCACTTTCCTGGTCCAGATCGAGAACTCCGAGCTTCCCATCCTCAAACACTCCACATATCAAAGCACCCATAATCCCTTATCCCTCTTCATCTTTCTAGTACTGTCACGACAGCTCAATGGAAGCGCTTCCATCAAGCAGCCATGGTACTGCCATTCCTGTCATCAGCAAATGCAGTTTTCGGCTTCCCTTCACATGCAGCCAAGAAAATGTAAGTGTTCCAGCGTGCCGTTGCCACGTGCCACTCAATAACCCACCACATGGTACCTTAGTACTCAGGTCTTTTCGAGGAACAGTGTTGCTGAGCCCCGCCGGGGTGGCACAGTGGTTAAGGTGCTAGAATATCGTTTCCAAGGATGCAGAATCGAACCCCGGCCTCGGCGGCAGCTTTTCGTTGGAGGCGAAAAGCAAGGCGCTTGTGTGATGTGCGATGTCAGTGCACGTTAAAAAACCCCAGGTGGTCGAAATTTCTGGAGTCTTTCACTACGGCGTCTCTCGCAGCCTGAGTCGCTTTGGGATGTTAAACCACACAAACCAAACCAGTGTTGCTGAGATAGCTCCGAACATTAGAATATTGTTAAAAAGTGTTATGCGCGTTATGCAATTTCCTGAATATTGCCTATCGTTTTGAGAAATAAAAATAACATTATCAGTGCATTCAGTAGAAACATTATACTAATGGTGACATTTGAATGTTATTATATTATATATGTGTTATGTTGCATTACAAACATTATTTTGATGTTACACGGAAACGGTTGAATATTATACTAATGGTGACATTTGAATGTTATTATATTATATATGTGTTATGTTGCATTACAAACATTATTTTGATGTTACACGGAAACGGTTGAATATGATCTTCCAAATGTTAATGTAATGCGTGAATCATAACTACCAGACAATGTGGCATATATATTTCAAACACCGAGTCCTAGCACTTTAGTCATTTTTCGTCCAGTAACTATGGTTTTTCAACAACACTTCTTTGCAACTAGAAGTTTGAGATGATGCCGGAGATAGAAAGTCTTGCTCATTATCCATTCTCCATTACCACTCATGGAACACCCGTTGACGGTGTATATAAAAGCTTGACCCTATGCTATTTGTTCAGAGCGAGTGTAGGAGTTGTGCTAGTTATGGTGTTGTACTGTATTGTGGCCTTTGCAAAGTGTGCAAGTTGTGTACTGCCATAAGTGGTGGGCCTATATGCTAGTGCAAGGTTGCTCTACATTTTCTTGTATGTTATTTATGTTGCCTTACACATATAACATTGCTAAAACATTAGAAAAAAGGACATTAAGATCAAAATAATGTTCGAGTGAAGCAAAAATGTTACATTGCTCTAATGTTTCGGTGGCAGAAGGAAGGTTGCCCATGCACTCACCCTCAACGAGTTCCTGTGCTTTATACTTTACATTCCCTTAACCCAGACTCAAAAAGAGCGTCTCTCATAGCCCACTTTGGGACGTTAAACCCCACAAACTGAACCAAATAAAAATTTCGGGGGAGCTGCGATTGTTGCAATGCGATTCCTCGAGGGAGGGGGAGAGTAGACAGTAAAAGTCTCTCTTTCTCTCTCTAGAGAGGGAGAGGTAGAAGGAAAGAGAGGAGGGAAAGAAATAATCCACTGTGAGAGAGATCTCCCTTTCTTTCTAGAGATCGAGAGAGTAGAAAGAGAGAGACTTTTTCATCGCAGGCTGTCAAACCATCGGTCACTATATATACCAGAACCCCACCGATATCCCGCAGACACACCTTGCGCACAGTTCCAGCACATACTTTTTGCGGACGTCCTAGTTGGCTTCTACAAGGAAGTTTTCAGCCTCTGTATTACCATCTCAACAACCAAGCTCTCTGCAAGGGGCCTCTTTTATAATCTGCTGAGTGTCAGTTATCAATCTTAACATTGTTTACTGGTTAGCCGGCCATCCTTCCTATCCCCCGTGGCCTGCCATCGAATTGTCATGCGACCAAGAGCACCATTTCCCACTCTTCAATACACAGACAATGGCTTACAAGGTACTATCCCCATATCCTAGCCCTGAAACCCACACTAGCGGTCAATACCTCCAATCTTCAAGTGCACTGCTCCTCGCCACTAACTGTCCGTGCCCACCAGGTGTTTGTGTCCTCCCTCCCTCTCTCTGTACAAAATCGACTCCGAGTCAAGCCATTCTGTGTAACATACAAAAGTGCATGCTACTTCCCTTCAACAAGTGGTCGAGCAAATGGCCTCCACTAACACCTTCCCCTGTGTTGCTGGGTATTCAGGGATTCATGGCAGTTAATTGGCCCGGACATCAACTTGCCCACAATACTCCCGAGTACCATGCATTTACTCAAAGCCAAAACCATCGGTAAGCAGTGGGAGACTCGACCTACAACTTTGCTCAGATAACCACTTGTACCAACCCCCTTATCCATCACTCAGCATACCGTAGGAGCAGAATATTGAGGGAGAGGTTTTAGGTGTGTTCACTTCTAAGCCAGACGCCAAGTGGTTGACTGACGATGTCGTTCGGAAATCTCTTCGGCCTGCTCTGTGACTTGGAGTTGGACCTCTTGGTCCGATGAAGCGCGGCCTCCCACTGCAGTTGGGCAAGGTGGCTTGCCATGATTACATGAGAAAGATGTGTGGTATGTCTGCCCTTTGGTACCCACAGAAAGAACAGGCTCAACTTCCCTGGCACATTCAGATGACTGCTCTCACTACACCTTCCAGCCTCTTTTAATATGCTACCCACTAACCTGTCCCACCTGCACTCTACCTATGTGAACTTACATTACATTTTCTACTTCCCAGCTCATCAGCAGTTGGATTACTCTCCCTCCTCTCCCATCACCACCTGGCCCAACTGGTTTAGCTCCAAAGGGGAAGAACAGTGGCAACTTGTCGCCCAGGCTGTTGACATATGCTTGACCTGTAATTTCTGGCTGAATAAAAGTCTTATACTACAAGCAGTAGGAGCAGGGCAAACTCAACTAGACATATGCTACCGCTACAAATCAACCCAGCTCCTCAAGTCACCTATTGATTGGACCCCACTATATGCATGTCCTCTCATTATACTACATGCTCAACCACCTTTTGTGAAAATTCTCATCACAAACATCAGAAGTAAAGAAACTATTTGCCCGCCTTGACAATTAAAGGCAAGCACATTTTCCCTCTGCTTCTGGCTGCATGACATCAGCCTTCTGTAACTACATACCAGCTAGCCAAATGAACACACCCAACATGGGCATGCAGTTCTGAAACACTTTTCTCACAGCATATCTAGCTGATGCCCTTCGACTCTACTTCCTCAGACTAACCAACCAGACATAGCAATTATATATATCAACAAATTAAGTCCACCTTATCCACCCAATCACCTTCAGAAAAAGTAATAATAAAAAGATCCTGCTCATGACAAACCTAGAGCAAATCTTCTGAAGTGACCATTTCATCATCTCTATCCATATTCAGATCCCCAGATGCACCACTCGGAAAAATTCGGATTACCATTTGGGACTCTCTTAATTCGAGCTATACTCTCCTCGATCGGCACAAATCATCACAGACACCTCCAAATGGATGCAAAATATGTTTCCAACACTACCCGCACCGACTACAGCCGTCTAAAGGAAACTCGGTTTGGAAGTTAAATCCCAGGTGGTCACAACTATCCGGAGCCCTCCACTACGGGCATCCTTCATAGCCTCAGTTGATTTAGGACGTTCGACCACATAAGCAAGCCAGCTAAGTGTATTTAGCCATCATCCACACACGATGGATCCGGATGACTGATTTTCTTCATAATGTAGCGTAATCCTCTAATGCTAACCTATTAAAAAGGAACGAAATGGTAGAGCAGAACATAAACACAGTGCCAAGGCACCAAATGCATGCAGTGTTGGGAGAAATTCGATCCTCCGCACTGTCGGGGGCACGGAACTACAGTGAATAGTGGTATCTCTCCCCAGATGAATAGATGACCCCTTTCTACATTCTAGACCTGTCTGCTGCGTCCACAAAAATCAAGTGTCAATGCTGTGCAGATTTCACGAGATCGGAATGCCATGCTGGGCGCCAGCGCCTCTAGTTGGAGAGTTTCACAAGTTAAATGCTTGCTCAGCAGCTGACCAACCCCTCCAGAGTAAGTTACTCAGACAGGCAAAAATCTTGACCATATGGGTCTGTACTATATCAGTTGCTGGTAAGGCCCCGGGTCTGGTCATTGAATGGCTATTTGCTAAACACATCTTGTTGCTTCAGGAAAAAATAAAAGAGACTCTCAAAATACCTTTCATCTGTTTTCTTTTTTCAGTAATAAAATTTTTTTTTCTGCTTACAACTTGTGGAATTCCTCTTTAGCAAGAATGCAATGTGCTACGAATACAGCTGAGTTTTATTTCATGTGAAAAGCAAAGCCTTGCATGAACACGGCATTATTTTCCACTATTTCCATCATTTAAGAGGCAACAGATGAGAAATTTGCATGCAGCAACACCACACACACCGCACCTCCACTTCTTCCACCACCGCCAAGTGTTGCGAATGTTCTACCGTTGGTTCCCTTCTCTGCTCACTGCACTTCTACTCTTTTACTTTCTGAACAGACCACACTGCCTTCTTTCCACGTTCGCAGCAAGCTTTTTTTTTTTTTTTCCTACACACCGCATGCTTTCCCTCATGGCAGCAAGGTCTATGTAAAGTTGGTTTCTCCTCAGAGCTGGTAAGCCTAGTGGTAAAGCCATTAAAAGAAAAAAAAAATTCTTTAGGTTTACTTTTTTTTTCAAGAAAAAAATTTTGCCTCACAATCCTAGGTAGTGCGCGTGCGGCGATGCCATTTCAAGAGAAGCACGTCACCGCGGCCAAACTCACTTTACTAGTATAACAGGCTTTTATCAAAATGTCTTCGCTATAAAGGGGATAAAATGAACAGTCATCTATGGAAGTTTAACTTGGACTTCAGTATCACTTTACTATATCCGAGTTTCATATATAGTGGGGCTCTGCTGCACAAAAGTGAAACAAGGGCCTTTTCCAACACACTGAGTGGAGCTAGTGATATAAAAATGTGAATCTACATCATACTGGTATACAGGTACGAGTTCTAGCACATTTCAGTAACGGTCGTCTGCAACATACTTATCAACACAAGGACAAGGTACAATCTAGAGCTAATACTACATGTTACAAAACTTCCCATTGGGCCCATGTACCAAAAAATTGCAGTTTTGATTGGTCGAAATATGGGTGTTTATGAATAGTGGCGGTGCCTAGGAAACTGCGTCAGGGTTCCAAACTTCTAGGTTTGTAACAGATGCACAACATCAGGACAATAAAATCAGCTGAAAAGATGCAATCGCAAAAATTATTAAATGTAGAGTAGAGCTATTTAAGAGGGAAAATAAAAAGTAAAAGCAATTTTCAGAAAGCGACGACCGCAACAGCAGACAGCTTTTATTGGCAACTCCCAGACGACGGTGGCACAATTGATAAGCACTTGAAAAATGCATACTAAAGCTAATCACTTTTTGAAGTTTTCCAACTGGTCTGATAAAAAAGCTTGGATACAATCTGCCACAGATCCAGATTGTACATTTTCGTCTCATCAAAAGTTAGACGCACGAACCCTAATGACCAAACATCTCGAAATTTTTGTGGTCCTAATTGCTGCATTCACAGATGCTGGATGAGTAGTTCAGCGCTTGATTTCGTGCATGTGGCTCACAGTTTCGTGCATGTTTCTTAGGCAAGAAAGAATAGAAATTAGCTACTCGCAAAATTTTATGGCATGAGCTTTTATACAAAACATTTATTATTTACGAAGCACGAAATGAGTAGTTCCGTGGATGAAGTCCGTCCAAAGTCACTGATCATAGTTGTCAATGATGCGTCTAGTGACGTTATCGCTGGCACGAAGTGCACCCGGACTTGTATTCCCTCACCGTTTTGTTTCTTCTGCTGGCATAACACTAAAATCAGCACGACGCAAAGAAACGTCTTGAAGACAGGCAGAACCGAACTTGGTTAAATACGTATAATGTTGTGTCAAAATTGTGATGCAAATGTTCTGTGCACCGTTCAGGGTGGTGTCATAGCATTTCGCTCCACATTCAGCATCCATTTGCTAGCAGACTAGTTTGCTGCACGGATTTGAACTGGCTACATGTACATCTCTAATTGTAAGTCATTAAAGGGACAGAACACTGGCCAAAATGTCATAAGATTATGGTAGAGATGAAAAGACCTTGCCTCATATAGTACAGATCGAGCCCTACAGTATCAAAGAAAAGACGCTTTACGATTTTAATTTGCCATTGAAAATCGCATAAGAACAACTGAGGCGCTATCTAGTGGAGAAACCCTATTACTTTCGGTGTAGTACCCTACCTGACTACTTGTCAGCAAAATATCACTGATTTTCTTAAGTGCACACTGTTCTTTTTTCTTCTAGGAGTGCCTGCCATCATTTATTATATTTTCCACTCTACGCCGAGTCCTTAAATAAAAACCACCCCTCCTTCCGCACTACGAGAAGCATGGTTTCAGGTTTTGCCACTAGATGGTGCCCCAGTGTTCGGAATTCTGTGATGAAGCGGTGATAGTGCCTACAAAAACTTTCGTCGAAGAGGCGTACATTATTTTGCCGCGACAGCCTTGAGTGTGAAACTGAAAAGGTCGTTACCCTAAGCAAAAAATGTCTAATTACTGCCTGGCGAGTGAAATTTATATTTGTTTTCGGTACGGCTTTTTTGTTGCCCACCAGTCATCATTGCGGTCACTGCTCATGGTTTCCAGCATCGGACTAGATAAATATAGGTGCATGCACTAAAAATTTTCCGTAAATATTTTCTACACCATTTGTACCAAAACTGGTATGGAATGGAACATTTTAGACATTAATCTTTCCTTTGTGCCAAAAAAATTTCAGACCTAAATTTCAGTGTTCTCTCCCTTTAATTGTAAGTGTAGGTGTTCACCAAGAAGCGAGACAGATACTGTGCCTCTCCTTTCCCCCCAAGACCAAACCGTGCAGCTAAATGTTTAACACTTTTCCAAACTCTGTGCCATTCTCTCAACGCCAAACCACCATGCAAAACAATGCCAAAGAGTGCTTTCACACATCTTATTTAGCTTAAGCGGAGTTAAACCCCTGGCTAATTTTAGGTGCCAACGTAAACATCTTGTTCTGCCGAAAGGATGCAGTGTCCTCGAATTGCGCTAACAGTTGCCAAACATGTCAGAAAAAAAAAGACGCATGTTATCGCATCACCTCTCAGTACGCATCGACAAAGCTTGTTTTCCTTGGTTAATCTGTCAGTTTTCTTGCATATCAGTAAATTACAGAAGAACCATTAGTTATGGAATACTACTGCAAGCTCATTACATGCATGTGACCTTTTCAATACCTGAATTGCATCCCCTGCATTGCTTCTAGACGTTAAACCCTGCAATCCGTTCACCTTGTCGATAAAAAAGTTCCACACGTGGCACACGCCTACCGACAGCTCCTGACAGCAGATAGTGTGACATTTTATTACTGTATGTGCCTCAAGCCAGTTCATAACCCCCACCAAGCCCTATGACAGTCCTATGATGCCCGACAGCTCCTTAAACAGCTAAGCTATACTAAATTCACTGGATAAGGCTCTAGCATTAAAAATTGCCACATTTAGCTCCCAATGGCTGCTTGATAAGGTCCAGTGATTCTTAAGTGGTTTTTACACTGCGTGATTGCTCCGATTGGAACTTAACCTAAAATGTGTTAAACAGAGCAATCCTAAAGCTTAAATTCCTAAAGCACACATTGGCCAGCTGAAGAATTTGGCACGTGTACTAAGTGCAGCAGTACTGCCTATAATGTTACACACATACGTAATTTTTACCAGATAGCTATACCATCTACAGAACAAAGGCCTCTCCTAATGAACTCTGATTAGCCCTCTTTTAGCCACCAGCTGCAGAATCCCTACACCCACAGGCTTCTTCTTTGTCTTGTCTTTATGCTTGGCCCTCTGCCTACCCAGCTGCATTTCCCTTTCCTAGGAATCTACTAAGTTAGCCCTGCTGTTTAAGTGTGAGTACCGTTAAACATGCATAAAAACTTGCCAGAAGTTGCACATGATCAGCAACCAGCGCACAGGCTTCCTCACAGGCTTACCTGCATGTCTTGTCACTGGGATACCATATATTTGCACTATTATTGCAGCTTCTGCTTCTTATCTGCGTCCAATTCTTTCAGGAGTCCTGGTCCGCTTTGAAACCAATCACATATTCCATACTGTGCAAGTACAGCCAGCATTAAAGCATATCTGCAGGTGCAAAAAGACCCAAACACACGGTAGGACAGAACACACTCCAGTGCTGTTCTAAAGTGTTGATATTGTGTCTGCGCCCGAGTCTTTGTGCTTGAGCGAAAGTGACAAATGAGTGAGTAGCCCAAATAAATGCTCTGGCAGAGCCTTCTCAGGTCCTCATGTGTACGACTTGTGACTGCGAGACGCATATTAAAAAAAATGGAAAGGAAAAGGCTGCTGCGTACATCGCAAGATTCATCTTCACAAGTGAACACCTGTGAAAACTGCTTAAAGAATAACTGCAGGTTGCCTTTCCGAGTGCTCTGTATTGTGCCTTTTTCAACATGGCATTTGCTAGAACAGCAGAAAATTCTGCCGGACGAACATGTGATTCTCTAGTATTCTATAAGTGAAATACCTGTCGTTGCCAGTGTTCTTCAATGTTCGCGTGAGGCTGCTTCTGTATTCATGTAAGCTGCCTGCAAATGAACTAGCAGCCAATCCTATTCATGGAGCTATGTGGGAATGAAGCCATAGGTGTTCATGACACGATATCCAGTCCTTTTGCATGCGTTACCAGCAAGTCCTTTAAGTGCACAGCGGTCATATATGACGTCTGTTTTGGAATCGTGAAATTTCTGTTCCAGGTTGAGCTCTTACTGCCATGCTGCTACAGCAACAGCAGCCTTGGCACCACTCATGAAGTAGTAGAGGTTGTTTACGAGAGCCTTGTGCCCCCAAAACCTCTCAAGCAGAAGGCGACAAGTACCGCTGACTACGTAGCCTTTTGGGACAATGCACAGCTTGGTGAAAAGTGGAGACTGAATGTTTTCGACTGTAGGGGCTGCCTAAATAACCACGGTGATAGTGTCAGAAGTATTTATCATTAATTTCCAACACCCACCATCACTACTGCTACTTGCAGTAGCAATGTTGTCTTCCAGAATCAATCTCTTATTTCACTATTGCGATACCAAATAAATCAATAACATCTGCAAACTTTCGCATTCTGCACTGCTGTTTTTAGTTTGCATGCACTAGTGCATATTTTTGTGGGAAAGCATCATCAAAGCATTGAGAGAGCAGAAAAAAAAAAGGCTGGACAAGTGCCGTGAGCAGTAATCGGGTATGACAGTATGCCTACATTAGAGTTATAAAAGTCAGAGCAAAAAGCCCCTTTCAACGAGAACCAACTGCTTGCTGTGGCAATCTGTGTGAGCAGGTTACTACCTATGAGAAAGAGTTGGGACAAGTGTCCTGTCCTGTATTTTTGCTTTCAACTGCTTATTTTCTTTCTTGTGCAGCAGTATTCATAATTTCAATTTCTGCACCATCTCTTTATTAAGATGGCTTTGGAGAAATTGTACAGATTTATAAAACGCTCAACCAGATCGCGGGCTCAGTGGTTGTAAAAGGCTTGTCATTTTCTTCCGAGCGGGCACACAGGAGGAGAATAATTTTGTGCAGCTTTTGAAAACAACAAATATTCCTTTTCAACTTCGAACAACTGAGTCAGGGACTGCCAAGAACTGAAGCTGTGCCTGTCAGCAAAGAGAAGATTCTGCAGTGTGATCTCTCCTTTTCACCACCCCAGCTCAGCTCAGTTCTTCAAAGGACTGTGAGCACAGGCCGGTCATGGGCTGATGACAGCTGGTTGCTTCTACGACTAGTTGAGGCCTGCTCCTGCTTAGGCCGGTGTCACAAGCGAGCGGCCAGCGCTTCCTTCTGCTCCTTTTCAAGAAGCTTTTGCTTGCGGATCATCTCCTGTTCGTTGAGCGCCTCTTCCAGGTTCCTTGGTGGCTCGCCCTCCTTTCGCAGCATAGTCTGTTTCAGCAGCATTCCTATGTCCAGCTCCCGCTTTGGGGGTCCTGCACATGCATAATAACACTGGCCACTGCACAACAGAATTTTGAAGCAATAGCATGGGGACATGCCATCCCTCCTTCTTTACTAACATTTTTGAACCTTTCAATACATCAGCACTGAACTGCATTCCAATACAACACAACCTGTTTTGGAGAAACTGGTTTAGTTCATGAGGTTCAACATCCCAAAGTTACTTGGGCTATGAGGGTTAGCGTAACGGAGGGCTGCAGATAATTTAAACAGCTTGGGGGTTCTTTAATGTGCATTGACATCATACAGTACACAGCATCCTTCGTTTTGCCTTCGTCAAGACATGGTTGCTGCAATCGGGAACCACACCTGTCATATGGCTCAGTAGTCGAGCGCCCTAACCATTGAGCCAACCCGGGATGGCGAAGAAACTGGTGGAGAACTGGTGGAGGAGGAAACAACATTATACAAATGCTGTATGTTCTGGGCCAGTGTCACCAAGGCCAGCTCGTGTTTCAGCTCATCAAGAGGCTAACCAAGCCTGCAACATTGAGGGAGTAGGGCCTGGAAAGTAAGTTGAATGAATTGCTACAGGGCAGGAAAACATACAGTGCTCCAAGTCAGGATAGGGTTCAGAACAATTCGGGCATGCGGGAGAATGTCTGATGTGGTAGAGAAACGATCAGGCAGGAGTAAAAAGCATATTTAGGTGTATGCGTCGAAGAATGCGTATTTGTGTGGAAGTGCGGGATTTATCCGGAAGATGAACTGTATGAAGAGTTTCCCTAATGCTGTTATAGTGAAGAGTAGCGTCCCACGTAAGTGGATAAGAAACTGGTTCAACTAATTATTGCTAGCTGCCTCACAGTGTCTCCATTTCTCATGGCGGCACCGCTCTGCTTTCTAGGCTGTCTCTTTGCGAGACTGTGGAAGACACACATCCCACTTGCTTAAAGTTCCACCCAACAGAAAACAATGCACCTATGTACTACATTCATTTTTGCACGTGGGAAACTACTGAACCATCAAACAAGCCATCCAACTTGCTTTTATAGTTTGCTGATAAGCCTCCATACCTATGCACCATATTTTAGCATGCTAACCCATCAGACAAGCTATTCAACTTGGTTTTATTTCTTGAAAATAGGCAGACAGGCCTCCACGTTGCTATGAGGGTTTTTACAAGCACAGGTATGAAGTTCAATGCAGCAAGTGTTGGTAGGAAAAAATTTCTTTTTTATTATTTTTGCACTTTTTTCACACCAATTGTCTCACAAAAGCTGAAGCAATTTGCAGTTCCAGTGCTAGCTTTTTCAGACAGAGAAGGGACCGCAGCAAGAACACATACCCTATTTTAGCATTTTTTATAAAGTCATTCAGTAAAATGTGTACCACTTTTCTACAAAACCAGTGGTTGATGCAGCTTGACAGTGAAGCCATTCAATTCTTAGTCCTTCCATGTGCTCCTTTACTAATTATGCCTATAAGGTCAAATAGTTATTCATCCTGAAACAGGAATCAACTTCAGTGGAAGACTTAAATGGATGGCAGCAGCCTTTTTTTGCTGAAGCTCTTTTCATGACTAAAAATTTCTTTTGCCATCATCACAGTTTGCATTAAATGAATACCTCTAAGAAACTACTGTTACGGTTGTGAATGCACCAATGTGTCTGCATTCAGGCCAAAAGCATCTTGCCGAGCTTCAGAGGCATATGATACTAGTCTGCGTCATATTGGACAAACAAATGTAGCATATGCTAGAAGGGACTATCCTGGAAGCAGCGACGTAACGAGATGTGAAGGCTGAGGAAGGATAAACCATACTCATCATTATGTAGGGCCTGTTTACTGCTACTTGCCTGTTGGAATAAATATATACGCTGCTAGCGATAAGGATGAGGTGAACAAGGCACTTCCCAGGACAAACAGACAATCTTCTGTCCCGCAGTGTGGAAAACTGCGGTTGCCTGTGGAGCAGTGATACATACAGAGAAACTCTCTGCCGCAATGGGGCGTTCGAGGCTGTGGACAAAGCGATGCCATATTAGTTTTTGAGAAAAAAAAAGCTCATTTTCCAATGCCCTGCAGCACGAGGTTTCCCATGCGAAAGCGATACTCAGCGCAAGAGACACGTAGGGAGCTCGGTACAAAAGCAATATCTGGTGATGATGTGATGTAGCGACAACACCGCCAACTTCAAGGTGTCAGCTCTACTTTGGCGTGTCATGTACTTTTATTTCGCTCCATCTCTTTTAAAACTAATGATCACGCAGCTGTAAATGACTGGCCTGCCTAAGCTGCAAAGCAAAAGAATATGCATGACATGGCACAATATCGCGTCCAGCTAGAACTGAGTGTCGTTGCCCGTCACATCATCAACGAACGTCACTTCTGTGCCGAGCTTCCTGCGCATCTCTTGTGGTCAGTTTCGCCTTCGTACAGAAAAAAACATCGGATTTCTTCCTCAAGCCGTTAGAAAATGAGCTTTTTTGTTTTGTTTCAAAAACTGACATCGCATCATCGTCTTGTTCACAGCTTTGAACTCCCCACTAGGAGTGACCACCCAAGTGTGAAAATTAAACGGTTAATTATTGGGTTTTAATTAATTGTATGGTTAATTATAGAAGTACTGCGGCATACTGTATACGTCAGTTTGTTTCTGCAAACATAGTTTTTATATCTTAAACCGACTATTTTTTTAAATAACTTCAAAACCTTCCCTGAAACACTCTGTATGTCTACAGGTGGTGGCTTAAATGCAAGAATTTTGGAACCAGTCCCTGCGATGCAACATGCAAAAATGACAATTCGTGCTTTTTGATTGGCCTGTGACAAAGGACAACAGATTCCCTACCTAGGGGCATAAGAATACCATATAGTTTAAAACCAAAGTCTTTCAGCATCAGATGAGGGCATTCTTCTGATATCGCTAACATGCAAAGATGTGGACAAACTTTCGAATTCCGTAACAAAAAAGCTCTTCGCTTATGTGGTTCCTTGATGCCGCACTGCCCTTCACTACCCTCACCTCCGGCCTGGTACATCTGGCATCACGATACCATCACCTTATGTGGCTAAATGACTGCGGCATTTTTGCCATAAAAGTAAATGTAATTTACATTGTCGCCTAAAGTGCTAAGCAAGGAAAAAATCTGCTCTTCACAATAATTTAACAGCTACTAATAATTAAAACAATGCACTACATGGACAATACAAAAGAGAGGACAACGAACAGAGGAACAAAAGAAGGTTATTTTAAATAATGGAATTTACTTGCACATTTAGCATCAGCCTGTCCAAATCTCTTTTTGCAATTAAATTCTTTGATACTAACTTCACCGTGCGTCAATTTTAATTTATCAAGTTGCTCAGCAAGCCACACTTTCATCAAAATTTTGTCAGCACCATGAAGACGTATTTGCTGTGTGTTACCAATGTGTTATCTTTTTGCTGTCTTGTGTTTTACTGTTTTGTTTCACCCACACTCCCTTCTGTAATGGCCTTGGGCCCTAATGGTAAAAAAAAAATCAGATTAATTAGCTTCCGTAACCGTATGACGACAGCAAATAAACAGAATTTCACTTGCAGAGAGCAAGACATGGCACCTCCCAGCCAGCAGAATGTAAATGTAGTGGAGCAATGTCTCTGGCTTTTATACTTTGTCAATCTCCTCTTTTGAATGAGTTCAGCCATCGCAATAGCCAGACAGCTGTGCTGTGCATGAGAAGAATGTCAAACATTGTCAATGAAAAGTGAATCTGAGAAACTAAACATGGTGAACCTGTATGTTCTTTTGAATCAAACTAAAGAACACAACCAACCAGTAATAGCTATCCAAAATGTAGAAGTGAAAGAAGCCACTGGTCATCAAAACCAAGGAAAGCACAGGGGAATGTTTTCATTTCTAAAATTATTGTCTTCAACTGTGAGAAATTAACAGTGCAATCAATTTATGGCTGAAGGGTAACCAATAGGAAAGAGGAAGAAAAACAACCTTGATGGCAGTCTTGATGGCAGAGGAAGCATAAAAGGGTTCTTCCCAGTTCCTGCCTTCATCATTAGACTGTATCCCCTGTGGCACTCACAATAAAACAAGATGTACTCCATACACCACCAAAGGCGTTATCAGGGTTGAAAACTTTCAGGCTTAGGTTACATGCGACATATATACCCCCAAAAGTAGAAGGCGAAGACAACTGTTGCTGTAGTCTAGTTGGTAGAGTGCTGTACGTGAAATATGGAGGTCATGAGTTCGATCCCTCCAACAAGTTGTGATGTTTCAGCCGAAAATTGACCACACATTTAGTTTCCCACCGGTGAACCTCACAAGTTGCAAAAACAGAAGCACTCCTTTCTATCGGGCTAATGTTCAGGTGGGTTTGTCATTATAGAAATGCAGCAAGGCAAGGGCAAACACAGGGAGAACAGTATGTGTGCTAGCTTTCAACTCGGTTTTATTCAATGTAGATAAAGGTTTTCTATACACTGTAGGAGAATAAACAAAATGTGACCCCAGCATGCTATCTCCTTTATTATTGTTGGGTCACTTACACATTCACCCTTCAGTATTTAGGGTTTTTTTCCCCCACTTCTGCATTTTCGTGCGTTAGCTGTTCCTTATTTCTGATGATATTGCATCCTAAATGGGATGGTATCCATCTGGCTTGATTGTTGTGTTTGTCCCTGTCTTCAAAGTGCTGCATTTTTATAAATCCTTCCTATTTTTCATTTTTTCGGTGGCTTCCGGATTTCTTCACTGGTATCTCATTACGAGCTGCTCATTTCCTTAACCACCTAATTAACTACAAAATCAGCACTACCATTATTGAACACTAGGATATGCACAGGCACAACATACTGAGGTGCTATAGCATAAGCTCGATTTGATCTTCAGAGTGTAATGAGTGCCATTTTTTGCCGCCATAATACAAAGTGGAAATTTTTACCAATTTTGCTACCTTAAACTATACAAACTACGAGTATCTTCATCTTTGGCTCATGAGAACTTTTCACTCTTGACTGAATTGTTCATAGTAGAGGATTCAGCTACCACATTTACACTGCTCGAAACAAATTAGTTTCGCATTATTGGTCCGACCAAGCTGTTGTGGATGCAGTCAGAAATTGTTCAACCTACGCACATATTCCGTGTACAACCTGTTTTTGATCGTAGCTGAAGTCGGGTTGCTTGAAACGGCAGCTCCTTACTGCTCCCTACCCGGCACGCACAGACAGCGTAAGCTAAGAAGTTCTAGGCAGAACTCTTCGCCATGCGCAATCAAACGGCATACGCATTTACTGCTTTGGGCAACGATAGCATAGTAAAATGGAAAATTGTTCTTGTTTTCTGCGCGCTTACTACAATTAAGATACGGCATTCCAATGTTTTCACACTGAAAGCGAAGTCGATGAAGGAAAAGGTAACTTCGTATTAAGTGCAGACAAAATGAAACATACGATTTGGTTCGAAGAAATCGACAAGAAAGGCATCGTAGATGACTCGGCTGAACAGAAGGCAGGTGCCTGTGACGGTAACGACGAGCACTGTCACTCTAGGGTAGCGATAGGACAATGGCACTTTGGGCACACGAATAGGTGACTGTCTTCTGCTCCACGGGTCCGCTGCTAGCCGCACGAGCGAGATGAACATGACCTTGCGAGAGCGAAATATTCCTCTGAAATGCAGACGTCCGAGCGGCTGCAAGACACCGCACTAAACCGCGCTAAAGTGCTCTAGAATATTGGAGCACTTTAACCGCGCGAAACATGTGCATGTGATGCTAGTAGTAGCAAGGTAGATATACACCTTGGTAGTAGCATAGAGGACTCTGGTAGTAGTCAGAGTAAAGGATTTGGATCGCTTCGGTTTGGATTTGGATATATAAATTCTTTTGTAAAGAAGTGGCCTAGCTTAATAATGTATGTGACCCTACAGTATCTATCTACGCAGATTTTTATTTTCCCAAAACAGAAGTCATCGCATTATTATTTCCGTGGTTGCTTACGCAGCACTAACCGCGGCATCACTGACAGCCCAACCAAGAGGCGGGAAACGAAGTGCATGTTCGAAAGTAATTCGTAATTCCAGCCGGATGCTAGCTGTGGCCGGAACGTTTGGAATACTAGAACATGTCAATTCTGTAGTGTTTTCTGATGACAATCCGAAGTACAGGAGGAAGTGTTATATCTGGTTCACCCAGCGCTCTTGGCCAAGGGTCAGTGCTGAATTTCAAGACCAAGCTTCGCCACTGACTCTCGGGCCTCGAAATGGGACCACCCGATTTTACGCTGCACCGCCTCGTTAGATGTCGATCAATAGACGTCAGGGGCCTGCCTTTTTACCTCGCGTTGCCATTGTGAACGCCCGGATAGCCGACGACAGACAGCATCACATTGTTGAAAGTGAGCTCCGGGACCTCTTTCCACAAGCTCCGAACCACTTTTGTGTAAAGGCCCTGTGCTTTCATGGTACCCCCAGTGCACGTACATTCTGAGTACCTTGTCGAGGTGATTTCTTACGTACCCATTTATCTATCGCACGCGGCTAAGTACCTTCCACTTGCGATGCGCTGCACCAGTGCCTCCTGGAGAACAGTGCCTGCAGTGCAAGGAGGAGTGTCGCGCCTGTCTCCATGGACACGGCCGGTCTCGAGGGAGAGCACGCTTCTCTTCTCTTACGGCCGCCCGCCGCGCCTCGGTGGGGTCGCTATCGCCCCACTGCTGCTCCTCCGCTACAGACGCGTTCACGCGCAAAGGAAACGCACGCTCGCTCTTAGCTTCGTCCGCGTCTGTTGCAACTGCCAGGTCATGACATTTCGCCCCTTATGGTTTATACAAGGGCAGTAATCAGCATCGAACATTTATCGCGTACGAGGAATAATATAGGGAGCTTGCATGAAGCGATGCATGCTGGGTAATCCGCCATGATGATGTCGTTGGCAGCAGACGACGAAGCAGTCGGCACTATACCCTACAGCCTCGTCTACATGGTCGCGTTGTGCGCGCAGACGATGCTGGCGCGATCGGACAGGCCGTCTGTGGGTTCTTCACGATTCCAAAAGTACGTCTGCACGAAGGCAAGGAAAAGGCAAGTGATTCCTCTAGCGAGGCCGACGTGAATGGCTCGCACGAGCCAACACACGCGAGATCGACGTCAATCCGGGCAAGTATCAAACTACTTGCTAGAACTAGAAATTATGAATGTCGGCGATGTTGACAGGTGGCCAGGTTCAGACGCATAGTGAAGTCAGTCGTCGCATATCGTGAACAGGTCCGAGTCGCACTGTTTTGTATTTCTTCATAGCGCTCTCCGCGTATTTGCTCGGTGGACCGTCGAAAAAGACAAGGTACTTGCTCAATTCACCCTGGCTGCGCTGCCCGCCGTCTGCTTCTAGCGACATCATCATGGCGGATTACCCAGCATGCATCGCTTCATCCGCTCGCGCGCTCGCGCGCCTTCGTCAGTGCGGCCGTGCACGGTCGAATGAAACTTCGGGTACACTTAAGCATCTTTGTCCCTACGTTTTGTACAAAAATAAATTTATCAGGCTATGCAATGTGCCTTTGAATGTTGTAAGCAGGTGTAGCGTGACTTGACGTGAGTGCATGGTGAACTATTGGGTGGAGATTCTTTAAATCGCTACCGTTTTCGTTTAGATCAAAAGAGGCACCGGCGAAAATTCATGGCGCGTCTCAGATTCAGAGTAAAGAACAAAAAATTACTCATATAGTTAAAATTTCACTTGTCTAGTGCAGTGGGCTATTCTAGCTTCGTTCAAAACAAACGTTAAAAGACAGAAGATGTATAAGTAGTTTCGCGACTACTTTTAATCAAGGAAATGGGCATAAACAGTTAAGCAGATTAGGGAACATTTGTGGGTAGTAGGTGCACGGCAGCTTTAAAAAAATAATAATGCAGTCCACTAGAATATTGTCCTCGTAGAAGAGTGTACTTACATGGGCTGCTTCTTTCGCTAGTTTCAAGAATAGCGCAAGCGTCACACCCGAAGTTGATTAACTTAACAATATATATATTCATCGACGTAAGCTAAACCGGAATATGCTACAGTGGGAAATGGGTTCCTGAAATGAAAAAGTGCTTTAAAATCTTTCGGTTCCATGTATTCCTATGGGCACTAACCCTATACTTTTCACCCCCAATCGGCTGCGGCGCCGCGAGCGCCCCTTATGTTTGTAGACACGGTGTTGCTTATTCACGTGACGTCATTGCAGCTTTACTGGCAACCATGGCACGCACAACGCAAAACCGGAGAGGGGGAAAGAGAGAGAGCCTACGGCGAATCATGAAACGGTGTCGGTGAAATATGAGCTCTGGTTGGACGGCGTTCCAAATGGCGTCTCAAGTGTCCGACAAATGAACGGCGCGCAGTAGGAAGTACGCCGGTAGACCGAGACATTTTTTTTGTGTGCTTTTAGTTTCGAACCGCCCAACGTTATGGCGTCTCCACAATACAGTGTTGCCACAACTGCCGCCAGCTAAACCTGAGAGACCCAGCACCTCCACCAAGAGATGTTACGCGGAGGATCCACAAGCGATAGCAGTCCGTACCACTAGCGTTGATGGCAGCTCAGATCTTTCCACCCTCAGCGTCGTCGTTCTTTGTCGATCTGTCGACTTCATCGTCCTCTGGAGCACGATGTTAGAGGTGGGACTTGGGCGCCGCTGGACGAATCCTCGCCCACTCCACCCAGGAAGAAGTGTCGCTGAGCGAAAGAGTTTGGGAATAAAGGACGAAGACTTCGTTTATTTACATTTTAGAAGAAGTAGAGAAGAACTAACTATAGCCCAAACACACACACAGTTTTATAGGGTTGTGTTCCCTAGGTGAAGTGCAGGCTCGTCGTGGAGGGAGTGTCCTTATCACTTTAATGTCACTCATATTGACACACTGTCACTTTTTCAGACATGCCCCCTCGAAAGAGTTTAAACTTGGTGGTGAGGAGGAAGCCATTGTGGCGGTGTAGATGGCAGCACACGAGGAGCTCGGCGTCTCATGGTTTGGGACACACCTACGTCAAACGAGCCACCGCGTGTCATCAGCAAGAGGAATTGGAGAAGCGTAGCCAGATACGACCCCATCTGTCACTCAGTTCCATTTTTCAGAACAGACATCCACGCGGCCGCATTGATGGTACCCGGAAGACACTTTAACCTTTTTGTTCCCGATGACCCGTCGTTGACCGCTGTCGCTGACAGGCCGAACAACCCTGCATTCCTTTCCGGCTTCCTTTTATGATGACCACTACAAGCAGCACCTCGCCGGCGACGTTCTTGGCCGCTCCCCCTTTTTCGGTAGGGTAATCCTACCTTTGCGGTCCAAAGCGTCAGCTTCCATGTCTGACTCGGTGTCGCAGCGAATACCACTAGTAACAAAAAATTACAAGGGTTCAACGCTGCTGAACCAAATATTGAGCGAAAGCATTAGCTGCGGGTGACCGAGCGTTCTTCTTCTCTTTTCTTCTGCCTCAGCCCACATATAAAGCCCCGCTTTAACCAAGCCGTATGAACGTGCCATAGTAGCCTATAGGGGTAACGTGAATGCCATCGTCCTAGCAGGCTGATTCGGACATAACCGTCTCATGTGAAACGAGACCCAAGTTGGCAGCTCCTGCCAGCCCACACCCTAGTGTCACGTGGGGTGTGACGTCACAGCGTCACGCGGGTAAGACGTACGTGGCTACCGCCGCGCTACGCTGAAGGCTCGAAACCTAGAGGAGTATTGCTTTCGCAACAATATAGATGATCCCCACTTCATTCGGTACTCTTTCGAATGTTGAACTGCAGCCACAGAAGTCCAGCTCATAGGCTGTGCCATGACTGTGTACGTCTGGAAGCTTTCGCAGCACCTCTCTCTTGAGTCCGCCTTCAGTACAATATCGTCTGCTTACACAATAAATACTCTGGTGCTGCCGGCCCTGTGAGCGAAAATTCACGGGTATGGCTCTGGAAAGTGATAGCTGGCAGTTAACATGGCCGATCAATGATTCTTCGATATGTTATGTGACGCAACGGCATCACGTACATGACATCACAGTCTGAGGAGCTGCCAAATCGGAAACCTCATTTGAAGTGGGGGTACGTAGGAGAGGAATCAACGTTCCAGGTTCTTGGGCGTCAATTCAGGCACACTACACCTAGGTCACCAGGGACTCCGGAACTTTTTTTTTTTACTTGGGGGGGGGGGGTGCAAATTTTCTCAGGCCTTAATTGTTATTTTTCAGGTAATTTTTATTTTCTAATTTATTTTAATTTTGTTTTATTGTTATTTTCTTATTTCATCTTATTATTTTTTTATTTAGCCCCAAATTTACAGTGTGTAAATTTATTTTTACTCAATATGAAAGCATGTTTTACCCCTAAAGAGAGAGACCATGAATTGTTCGTTCGCAAATACGGCCTTCTAAAACATTATCGCACTTCATACTTTCAAAATACTCGTTACTATACTCACTCAAAATTACGAACATGATTCAAAGCTGGTTTAAGAGAATAAAAAACTTCAGGGAGCCAACAAAACGTTGTTTAAGGGTCCCAACAACTTGCCTTCAGATTCTTTGCGAGAAGAATTTGTTACGTTGGCTCAAGGGTGCCCTATTCTTGCAATTTGTCAATTTTCTCCTCCACAGAACATGCCAGGGCAAAAGGTAATGACCTTGTTTTGAAGAACTGCTTATACCGTCGCTTAGCAAGCCCAAATAGACAAAAATGTTGTGTCCTAGAACGTCGTCCGAGAAGAAGGTTTTATATTTTTCTTTTAGATATTCCACAGTCGTTTTGTCGCTGTCACATTCTTGATTCGCTGCCTATAACAACTAAAAGTGGCAGCTTGCAGTTCACCCCCTTATGGTTGCGAACGTCAACGCCGGCGCTACCCATTAGTGAGAGGATTGATCTGTCCTGACCACGACCTAGCAGGTATGTGTCATCGTGGTTGTTCCGGCCACGTTGTGTGAAAGGTGTCCTCTGTGATGAGAGTGCACGCCGCTTCGGTTCGGAGTCCATTTCGTACTACTTCAAATGGTGGTTCATGATCAAGTGAGCTGTTACATAGACCGTGTGCAAAGGTTAGCAACGGTGTCAAGGTCATACAGCATGGAAGCTTGTAATTGAAGCATCTGCGCTGTGGCTACGTAAAATAGCTGCTTTACCTTGCTTCTTTATCGACGCAGGCCTTTTCTAGGTGTCCACGCCAATAGCAATTAAAAGTTGCGCGTAACTTCTTGAAACCGGAATGTCTGTGTATTTTGTACGTCACAGCTATTGCCAACAGCGGCGAACTTATTTTAAGTTTTTCCGAACTTACCTTCGTGTGGTGGCTCTGGTTGTGCGAACGGCTTGTCTGGTGCACCGTCTCGATGGGTCGCCACATCCTTTCTAGAACGCGAGGTCCTTTCCAGCGAACCGGCGCTCGGCTTTGTCGCGAAGCATGACCTCTAATGGGAACATAGTCGGGTTAACAAGCGATAGCGACGACACTGCTTTGGCTGACTGTTCAGTGGCTGCTGTGTTCGTATAGGCATTGTTCCAAAGCTGCAGTCGGCAGCCAATTTACAGTTTTCCCTCCAACTAGTCTCGTAATTGGAAGCGAGTCGGCTGTTGACTTCAGATGGCCGTGGGTTTAAATGCTTCTTCAGTGCAGCTACGATGGTGCAGTACTTTAGCAGACCACGGCAGCTGGCATGGTTGGCTGGACCACGGCACAGACAGCGCCGTTCGTCTCCTCCCCGCACAGCTTGAGCAAGTGCGGGTTCTTTTCTGGGCGTTCTCCGTGACACCGAAGACGAAGTAAAGCCGTTAAATTCCGGTGTCCGTACGGGAAAAGCGAGCGTAGCCAATGCGTTGCATGGGCATAGCTTAAAGGTATACTGACCAAATATCTGAGAATATTTTGCATTCTTAAGACACGATTACACTAGTACAAACACATAATTTCGGTTAGTTTTGAGCGGATGGCTGTATTTTTGACGTTTTCTGAGCGGTCGCCGGGTCAGAGGCAGCGCAGGCAGCGCGCTCCCGACTGGGAGTTGGCGGTTGTGACGTCACATTTACCCTAAGCAACGTCATGGCCTCGCGATCCAGCCGCCCCCGCCCCCGCACCTGAAGTTGGTTGACCCAAAGTGTCTATAAACGTTGGGTTGACCGACAACATGCAGTGTCGCGCCATGCACAATGCTGAGAAGTGTGGAATGCTGCATACGAGGGGAAGGAGGTCGATGACGACGCGTACGGAGGACAATTGTTTGCGCGCTGAGAGGGAACGATGAATTGTATGCAAGAACACGGTCAGCCAAAAAAAAAAAAAAAACACGTCCGTCAGTGCGCTTTGCGAGTGCCACGGGGGAAAGTAAAAATGAACAGATGCGACCGCTCGCAATGGGGTTGGCTAGGGAGGCATGAGGGAGGCAGGTAAATGTGACCTGTTATCCGGTTTGACAGAGCTTTCACAGGAGCCCGCTAGGTGCGGCGATTTGAGAAATACTCATTAAAATACTTACTTTCCGCTCATTTCTGTTCATAAAGTGGATTGTTTTGTTCACTCCTAATGCGATATATCTGCGCTCGAAATCTCGGCGGAAATTTTTTTTTATTCAGTATACCTTTAACGCTGGTCTGGGATCTGCTTCCTCGTCAGCGCTGTTATATCAGTCGTTGGTTTTACAGCAGCCGTTTTTCGTACGCGAGAAAACTATTTATTTACACTTGTCTAGACGCCACATGTTTCGTGCATACCTGTTACTGGGTCAACCGCGTGAATCCTCCGCGTAGTCTCGGCTCCAGCTTAACTATTGTAACGTTCGGATATATTTATAGTTATGTTGGGAGATAAGGTGCGTCGGGGGGCGGTACTGAGAGAAAACAATTGCGCCGGTAGAATTAGATATGCTGAATATTTACTGACATTACAAAACTAAAAACTAAATTTTGAGAGAGAAAAATTAAGAGGTGCGGAGTAAAGAAGGGGTCCATAGTTTTACACTAAAAAAAAAAAAAATCTGGTGTATATTGCTACTACGCATGACGTTAAATGCGGAGGGAATGATTACATCACTTTATAGCACATTAAATATGGAGTAAATATAATAGCTTGACCAGCCACCCTCTGGAATATGTGGGGCCAGGCACGGCGGACGCAGCCTGGCTATGTCACTAACCAGAAATCTGCTCTGCATTCTGCAGCTCGTCGCATCTGCGGCAACAAGCGGCTACACGTGTTCGCAATTTGATGGCATCATCGTCACCAACCGCCTTCGTCCTGATTTTTCCACGGACTGGATTTCAACATGGCCATTTCCAGACATCATGCCTCAGCTAGCGACGCCACCTGGCAGTCGTGGTGTGACGTCATCAACTCACGCCGCTATAAAAGAAGCACCTCATGAGTACATCTTCTGTGGGCACGGCGGACGCAGCCTGGCTATGTCACTAACCAGAAATCTGCTCTGCATTCTGCAGCTCGTCGCATCTGCGGCAACAAGCGGCTACACGTGTTCGCAATTTGATGGCATCATCGTCACCAACCGCCTTCGTCCTGATTTTTCCACGGACTGGATTTCAACATGGCCATTTCCAGACATCATGCCTCAGCTAGCGACGCCACCTGGCAGTCGTGGTGTGACGTCATCAACTCACGCCGCTATAAAAGAAGCACCTCATGAGTACATCTTCTGTGGGCACGGCGGACGCAGCCTGGCTATGTCACTAACCAGAAATCTGCTCTGCATTCTGCAGGTTAGTTCTTACGGCAGTTCATTGCGCAGCGATTGTCGCAGCATTATTGTCCTGCCGTGCCCACGGAAGTGTCTCGAACTAGCATACGAGTGTTTTCATGTTTGCAAGTTGCTTCTTTGTGGGGACATTGAGGCCAACCCTGGTCCAACGCAGAAAGAGCTGTTTGAGCAGTTGCTTGAAGGTCAAACTGCTATTTGTAATGACATTTCCGAAATGAAAGCTCAGTTAACTAATGTCGAAAAAATGATAAGTAACCTTCAACAGATGTTCACTAAAATTGAAGAAAAGCTATCAGAAGCTTCTCCTTCTCACGACGATCAGGTTGAAACTACCCTTAAATCATTGGAACACGTCATTGGCTTCCAGACAAAAAAGTTAACAGATCTGGAGGACCGAAACAGGCGGTCAAATATAGTTATTCATGGCATAACTGACATCCCCGATGAAACAGAAGAGCTGCTCAAGGAAAAGGTTATAACGGAGGTAATGAAGGATAAGTTGAATGTGGAGTGCAGTTCTATCGGCCGCATTCACAGGCTTGGCCGAGAAGGCACTAATCGTCCAGTGATCCTCTATCTCCAGGATTTCAATGAAAAGAAACTGATATTTGAAAACTGCAAAAAACTTAAAGGCTCGAACATAAGTATTAGGAATGACTACTCTCAAGCTACACTAAAAAAAAGGAAGCTTCTGTGGGACAGCGCACAAGCTGATAAACTTGAGGGTAGAAAAATATACCTAGTTCATGACAAACTCAAGATTGATAAAGAACTTTTTTTCTGGGATGAGGCCAAGAACATGCGTGTAAAGATTAACAGCAAACCCTCCCCGCAGCCAGAAACTTGACGCTTTTTACAAAAGTGCGACAAACAACTGCGTATTATTAACCTCAACGCTCGCAGCGTGTTAAACAAAACAGAAAATCTTGAAGTTACTTTATTAGAGCATGATCCACATATAGCAGTGATAACGGAGACGTGGCTGCGGTCTGAAATAAGTGATGAAGATGTGTTCCCTCAGTGCTATCAAGTTTTCCGCAAGGATCGGAATTCTAGGGGAGGCGGCGTTGCAGTCCTTATTAAGAACCATATAGAAGCTGTTGTCCTGGAAGATGACCCAAGTCTCGAAAGTTTATGCATAAAAATCACGTGTTGGGGGCACAAATTTGTTTTGTTCGCCATTTACAGACCTCCCGATGCGCCGCCTGAGTATTTAGTCAAGCTACAAGGAAACTTGTCTCAATTCCAATCAAATAAATTGTTACTAGTAGGTGACCTAAATTTACCTGACATCAATTGGGAACGTTTGCAAGCACTTTCGCGGACCAGTAAACATTTAAACATTATGCTTGACATAATGCTAACGCACGATTTAATTCAAATAGTTCAGGAGCCAACACGTGTGCAAGGACCCTGCGAATCTGTGCTTGATCTGGTATTTCTGCCCAGAATGTTAACTGAGTATAATGTTGCAGTTGTAGAAGGTATATCTGATCACCGTCTAGTCAGTATCGGTGTACCCATAGTCTCTTCCGCCTCATATGAAAAACCTGTAAAGCGATCCTTCAAGGACTACTCACGCGCAAATGATGCGGCCGTAATAGAACATATGGAAACCTGCCTCACAGACTTTAACGACAGTGACGTGACAACACTTTGGCGCCGTTTTAAAGACATTTGTCAGTTCTGTATTGATAACTTTGTGCCTGATAAATGCAAAGTAATTCACAAACAAAATCCGTGGATGACACGTGACATTATTCACATGACCCGCAAGATAAAAAGGTTAAAGAAAAAACCCCTTCAACTCGATCACGTTAAAGAAATGAAAGAAAAACTTGCGCGTGCAGTACGGACCTCGAAGGAACGCTACTTCAATACAGTATTACCAAACTTTATTGTTGAACAGCCCGAAAAGTTCTGGAACCATATGAGCGAAAAAAAGAAACCAGTATCCCAGATTTACATTGATGGTTCAATCATTACCGATCACCGGGATATTGCGAGTCATTTCAATTGTTATTTTCATAGCGTATTTTCTAATTCTGGTATTTGTTCATCCAATGAAAAAATGTTTCATCCATCTGAGACAAATTTTATTTCGCAACCTGGCATAGTTTCGATGCTATTAAACTTAAAAACTAAATCCTCAAGTGGTCCTGACAACCTCGGAAACATTTTTTTGAAACGATATGCTGAATCCATTGCAAAGTTCCTTGTTATTATATTTCGTGCTTCATTAATCGCTGGAAAATTACCGGATGACTGGAAGATAGCCAGAGTTGTGCCGGTGTTCAAGAAGGGCGACCGTTCATTGTTAGAAAATTACCGTCCGATATCACTGACATCCTCATGTTGTAAGCTAATTGAACATATTGTTGCCAATCAGATTAATGAATTTCTGGATAAACACTCAATACTGTCTCATTTTCAGCACGGATTCAGAAAAGGCTATTCGACAGTTACACAACTAGTCACTGTAATACATTCACTCGCCTCAAGCCTTGATAAAAATGGTCAAATTGATGCGCTGTTTCTTGATTTCAGCAAAGCCTTCGATACTGTTCCACATGACAAACTGATTCTAAAACTGCGAAATCTTGAACTTCCTGAAATTTTGATCGCATGGATAACGAACTATTTAACAAATCGCCACCAGTTCGTATCTGTTAATGAGCAACAATCTGGCTGTCTTCCGGTCACATCAGGGGTCCCTCAAGGAAGTGTCCTAGGCCCATTGCTTTTTTTAATTTACATAAATGACATTACTACTGCAATCAATTCCACTGTGAAAATCGGGTTGTTTGCGGACGATTGTGTGCTCTTTCGCGAAATCATGTCACCAAACGATCAAATTGATTTAAATGCTTCTCTTGCTGGCATTTCTGATTGGTGCAATATCTGGGGAATGAGGCTTAACACTGAAAAAACTGTCTTTCTTCGTTTCTCTCGTCAAAAAGCTCCATTATCCTTTACTTACACGTTAGATTCGTTGCCTTTGCAGGAACGAACCAATTATAAGTACTTGGGTGTCACAATTGCTAACAATTTATCATGGAATTTACACATTGATAATATCTGTTCTTCGGCCCTGCGTAAATTATATTTTTTGCGGCACAAGCTTAAAAGTGCTCCACCTAACGTAAAATTGCTTGCCTATTATTCCTTAATTAGACCTAAACTTGAATATGCGTGTGTAGTTTGGGACCCGTTTACAAAACAAAATATTAAAAGTCTCGAAAGGGTACAGAGAAAAGCAGTACGATTTATCTATTCCAAATTCTCTAGATACGACTCTCCCTCAGAAATAATGCGTAATAATGGTATTGAACTTCTTGAACATAGAAGGAAAGACTTACGATTGCGGTTACTTTCCATGCTTTGTGAAGGAAATTTAGCATTTGGCTCTTCATCTTATCTGTCTCTTTCAACATCTAGGCTTACTCGACACCACCATCCGAATTCACTAACACCTTATTTTGCAAGGACGGATGTCTTCAAATTTTCGTTTTTCCCCCGAACAATTGCAGATTGGAATGACTCGCTGTTGCCTGTTTCCATTGATTGATGTATTGTTCACTTGTAATATTGTTGTATTTTACCACCCTGCTTGGACCTGAGCAAGGTCTGCAGTATCTAATAAATAAAATAAATAAATAAAAAATTACCCTTTCTCGCCTTATCGCGACATTTAAATGAAAGAAAAAAGTATTTCATCCCGAACAGTGTCATTTCTCATCGCTGTTGAAATACGACTTATTTCACATCCGTTGAGGGACGCAATCGGTACTTACAAATCTCCGTCGCCTGCGACGCATGCGTTTACTGTGATCCCAAACATTAGCAGGTAGGCCAGTTTGAATGAACACTTGTCGGCTGCTAAACCGCCCCCCTGTACACAAGGCTGCGCAGAAACAATGCTCGGCGTCATAGCTTACAAGATCGAGTACCGATAAACGGGCACTCGTGGTCTTAGCCGCCAATGTGTGGACATGCTGCGTAATATGGGTTCGATAAAGATTCCTACACAATCATGTACTGCGCCCTCACGCCAACGCTCACAGAAAGAACGTGGAAGAAAAGATATCAGAGATATTTAGCGCACCGTGATCCGCGATCCGCTACCGTGAACCGTCACCGCACGTTCCACTGCGCGTGCCCAGATCACTTTCATGCCGATAGATGGCGCCACATACTTGATGTCGGTCATTGACCTGGCGCATCGGAACCAATCAGCTTGTACGCCCCGCCCACGAGCGGTAGAGTGTCAGGGTGGCGGATCGCGGATCACGGTATGCTAAATCTCTCTATTTTCCCCGTTTTGGCGGTTGCCTCAGTCCAGAGCCCGTACTTCTCTCACCCTCACGCGCCCTCCACCTCCAGTAGCGAAAAAAAAAACGACTACAAGCTCGTCGTCAAGACGCCATGGGGGTGCTAAGGGAATATAGGACGCTGACCCCTGCCAAAGCTCTTGCCACTGCTGACAAGACGGGTGGGGTGAGAGTGTATTGTGAGCAGGGGGAGCCTGTACACGGGAAAACGCATGCGTGGCTCTTAATTCACGTGATTTGGGCACTGCTGGGAGATGACACAACCCCAGATGCGGAAACCGCCGTCAGAGAAAGCATGCTACATCCTTTGCTACCGCTTGTCGGTGCGATTCTGAAGCATCTTCCCTTAATTTCTACGGCGGTCAATGCGGAAGCGGAGACAGGAAAAAGGGGTGAAGGATGGGCTCCCCGCGGTAGAGAGAGGAGAAAAGCGCATTCTCCAAGCTGGTTTGGGTCGTGCGGTCGCGGGTAAGGGCGCGCGTGTACAAACTCAAGTTCAGGTGTCCACAGAAAGAAGTGTGACAGATACTGCGCCTTCCCTTCCTGTGAATCAGTTATTATTACATTATTAATAATTTGGTATGAAATGTATAAAAAAAACTTAGTACAAAAAAGTATACGCGCGAACAATATACACTTCAGTCATTCAATACTTTTTTTTTGGAGAGTATTATTTTAGTTCACGAAAAGAAAAAGTTTTCAAACTGGTGGCAGTCCATGCTAGCTTAATTACAACAGTCTACATTTTAATGTCCTAGAATTTGAGCGCTCATAAAAGTGATTTTAGGGTGACCGGTCGGAAAGTGGGAAGGGGAGGGGGCGACCGCCCCCCCCCCCCCCCCCCTGCCCCCCCGGTTCCGGAGTCCCTGTAGGTCACGCAGAGATGTTTATACGGATTGGTTAAAGCAAGACTTCATATATGTCGAGTGGTCGTTTACGATCGGTATACTGGATAATGTGGGCTATATACAAATAAGAACGTGTGAAATATGAGAGGTTATACTAAGGGATGGGTAATTAGGCGCGAGCAGCGAGTACATATACCGATAAAGGAGGCGCAAGGCAACCGGGGGAAATTTTTTGTGTGTCTTACCCTGGAAGACGGAAGTAAATTTCTAGGGTGGTGACTCGAGTTCATGAGGTGACGAATACTCGAAGGTTTTCTTCCTGCACCAGAGATGCCTCGTTAGAGACAGCCCGATAACGACTTCCCCGATGGCAGTAATGAGGGAATAAACTTGAATTTATATATCAGAATTGTACATAACAAGTAAGCCGCTTTCAGACTACGTGCTGTCGTGACCCAGGTTGCGTGTTGTAGGTCCAGTTGGTTGTCGAAGCAGGAACAAGGCCGGAAACCGGACTTTGAAGTGAGATGGGAATTTTATACACAATATTTACATGGTAGCGTTTTTAGTGGGAGACTGACTATTATTTATCTATGGCGCTGAGTTTGCCACACGGCATAAAAGGTGGTGGTATAGCGTCACAGGAATGTGTGGAGTGCAGCCATGTGCAAGAAGTCACACAAACTGCGTGCATAAATGTTGTTTGTTGTCCATAAGTGGAAATGAGAGTCATTACTTGGTGAAAGTCCAGCTTTTTGTAGAATGGTGTTGCGCATATGCGAAGTTCCTGGGCACGTCCATATTAGATGCCGTACAGTGGTGTCGCAAGCCGGTTCTTCGCAGTGTGGGCATTTGTCGGGAACTGGAATAGTAGTACTTTGCCACTGGTGTCGAACGGCGGGCGTAAGAGCCACTCCGACCCTCAGCCGTCTCAGAGATACCTCCTCCACCCTTGTTAGATTGGGGGGAAGGGGGTACGTACACGGGGGAATTAGAGCACGTGTACGCTGCCTGAGGGATGCTGATGATGTCAAATGGGTCAGGAGTGGATCCGGTGGCAAGGAATCATGAATAGGTTGTGACACATCATCTGCATGAGGAAGCACGTCTGCTGTTATGGTATTCAAATTTTTGTTGTCTTGAACCCAGTGAATGGTTATAGTCACTGGGTAACGGTGACAAGCAGCATGTATAGTCTGTGCGACCCTAAGAGTGCCATGGACTTTCTTTAAATGTTTTAAGGCTTCTTTAGAGTGAGTCATTATTTGTACTTTTTTAAACGTAGGGTCGGCAGGTAACGCTTCTATGGCGTTTAAGATAGCTTGCAGTTCGAATGCAAGAGTTGATTTGGCGTCGGTAAGGTAACTTCGATTGGTGTTCAGGTGAGGGTGGGTTGGGCTTATAAAAGCAACTGAACCACCTGTTGGGGTTACGGCTGCATCTGTGTAAATTATACAGTCATCATGTGTTGCGCAAGACGTTATTGGGAATGATGATGAGAGCTGCGACTTCTTGGTGAGTAGTGGCTTATTAGAAGTAAGGTGGTAGTAGTCCCATGGAGGTGGTTGGTTCTCTAATTCAAGACGAAGGGAAGCTTTTCTTGCTCTGTTTGTCTGTCTTTGGGCAGTTAATTCTGCCAGCGAGTTAAGGTGGGCGTACTCCTGGAGCAGACGGATAGCAGTTGATCGAGGCAGTCCCGTAATGACTCGCATGGCCTCGTGGTTGAGTGCCTCGAGTGTTGACCATTGCCGTTTTGTCAGTTTCTGAAACTGTGCCTGGTATAGAAGCCGCGGTTGAAAGACAGCACGAACAAGTCGGCGAGCGGTATCTGATCGGGCACCACCAGAACGATTTGCTATTCTTCGAATTAGTCCCAGTGTGTTCATGGCACTTTTGCATACATCGGATAGCCAAACTGTGCCTTTTCCTGAAGAATGTACATGGAGACCCAACACCTTGGTATGTTCCACTTCAAGGAGGGGTGTATTGTCAATTGTCAACGCGAATGGATTAGCTTTGAAACTTCTGCGGCCGGCCTTATTGCCCACATGGACATAGCATGTTTTAGTGAGGTTGAGGGATAGGCCTGTGTTGTTGAGAAAGTTTTGAAGGATATTTATGGCATTTTGCAGGGAGTCTTGCTGCACCTGCACTGAGCGGTTTGTAGACCACATAGTAATGTCATCTGCGTAGGCTAGCACTTTAATATTAGGAATTGAGGCAAGTTCATGTATGAGAGGAATAAATGCAATATTAAACAAAGTTGGGGCTAAAACTGAGCCCTGCGGTACTCCACGATTAGAAATGAAATGTCCTGTTGGTTTTCCATTTACACGGATAGCGAACGTTCGGTGGGAGAGGAACGCATGAATTGCACGACAAAGCTGTAAGGGCATTCCAAGTGATGACATAGTATTGAGGATCGCTATGTGGAGGATGTTGTCGTAGGCTTTCGTGATATCTGTTGCCACGACTGTGCGGACGAGATGACTGTGAGATGAACAATATATTACTTCATTGGCAAAAAGTTGAAGACCATCTTCAGATCCGTAACCAGGCCGAAAGCCAATCTGTGAAGACGAATATTTGTGATGATGGTCAAGCCACCAGGATATTCGAATGGCAAGTAGCTTTTCGTACAATTTACAGATAGTTGGGGTAAGAGAAATCAGGCGTAGAGCACCAAGGGTTGTAGGTGGTTTTCCGGGCTTTAATATGGGAACTACTACAGAATGTTTCCAATTTGGTGACATTTAACTGGAAATCCAGATTTCATTGAAAATTCTCAGAAGTGAGGTCAATGATTCACCTTCTAGATAGCGGAATAGTGTATAAGGCACACCATCATGACCGGGTGTGGTGTTTGGGCGGATGTCTTCAATCGCAGCGATCAGCTCAGCCATGGTGAAAGGGTTCGTGTTCTTATCTTCTGGGAGATGGTTGTCGAGACTGAGTGGAACCGGTGCAGGTTGGCAGTCATAATTGGGGAAGAACTGAAGAGCTGCTTGCTCGGCAAATTCTTGCGGTGAAAGACGCAGGGCTATTCGAATACTCTCTGCGTAGTCTTTAAGGGTTTTCGTTCCATTGAATGAAACACACGCCATAGGTGGCGGTTTCCGATCGGAGTACTTATGTGAGAACACCGGTCTGTCCAACGTTTGTGTAGAAGGTGCTTAGAATACCGACGGGCTTTAGCGGTCCTGACTAGACAGTCTCCTTTTTACGATCCCCGACACACACTTGTCCGTTTTCATAGGGTTGAATCCCTATGTTCCCTAGATGAAAGGCAGGTCAGCTTTATGAGGGAGCGTCTCTGTCACCTCACTTTCCCGCACGCACACACACACACACACACACACACACACACACACACACACACACACACACACACACACACACACACACACACACACACACACACACACACACACACACACACACACACACACACACACACACACACACACACACACACACACACACACACACACACACACACACGCACGCACGCACCAACACTGCTCGCACTCGTTGACACGCCCCTCTGACAGGTTCTCGCTTGAGGGTGAGGAGGTGACAGTCTAGACGGCGTAGATGGCGTCAGCCGCTTGTCTCCTTGCGTGTTTTGGGCCCTCAACCGGTCCAAGAAAAAGACGGCTCCAGGTGCAGATGGGATCACCCTCCAAATGCTGCGCAACCTAGACTCCCCAGAAAAGGCCCGCCTCCTGCAGGTGTTCAACGGGATCTGGGAAAGCGGCATCCTCCCCGAGAGTTGGACTACGGCCATCGTGGTCCCCATCCTCAAGGGGAAGAAGCCCCCCCAGCAGCTCTCGTCCTACCGCCCCGTGTCCCTGACATCTGCAGCCTGCAAGGCCATGGAGTCCGTGGTCCTGGAGCGCCTCTCTTGGATCGCACGGGTGAAGAACTTTCTCCCTGAAAGCCAGTCCGGGTTCCGGAGACACAGGTGCACAGCGGACTCCATCGCGGATGTGGTGTCCACCCTGGAAGAGGCACAGTACATGGGCGACGTCGCCTTTCTCGCCCTTCTGGACGTCGAGTCTGCCTTCGACCATTTACCACACCAGGCCATCCAACAGGCTCTGGATGACCTGGGAGTCACAGGTAACCTGCGGCGTTTCATAACAGCCTTTCTTTCCAATCGTACCCTGCAGGTCCGGGTTGGACAGACCCTGAGCTCGCCTCGCCCCATCAACACCGGAGTGCCCCAGGGGTCTGTTCTCAGCCCCTTCCTGTTCAACCTGGTGCTGGCCGGTCTCCCGAGCGCCATCAAACAGGGTCGGGACCACAGAGTGCTGACCTCGATCTACGCTGATGACGTGGCGCTCTGGGTCCGGGCCCCAAGGAGGAGGATGATCTCTGCCAGGAAAGCCCTTCAACGAGCCCTCGACTCCGTGCAGCAGTTCCTTCGCGACAGGGGGCTCAAACTCTCTGCCGCAAAGTCGGAGGCCCTCATGGTGCATCCTTTGGGAGCACGCGCGTCAGCGCATGCAACCACCCTGATGATCGACGGCACCAGCCTGCCCTGGAGACGCCAGGTCAAGTACCTGGGGCTGGTGATCGATCACCGCCTCACATGGATCCCTGCAGACAAGGCCTACCTGGGTCATCTGAACCGGGTTGGCCGAGCAGCCCAACGTCTTCTTGCAGGGGGCAACGGCTGCTCCACATCCTGGGCAATCCGGCTGTTTGAGGCGGCCGCCACCTCTTCCATACTTTATGCCCTCCCTTTTGTTTCCCTCAGGCCCACCAGAGTGAACATCCTGGACGGAGCACGCAGGAAATGGATCCGACGCCTGCTGGGAGCAACGCAGTGCTCTAGGATAGCGGCAACACTGGCGGAAGCTGGTGTCTACCCCCTGACCCTGCAGCTCCTCCAGAGAGGCCTCACTCACGTGGGCCGCCTTCACCATGCCCCTGTCGGAGCTTCCCTCCTGGCACGGCTGTGCAGCGCCCCCCATTCACGGATGGGACAACTGACGGCTGTATACAGGGACTTCATCGGAGATGCCCCAGGGTATTCCATCCTCCCTCCTCCACCAACACGTCCTCCTTTGCAGGTCACCCTTGACCTGGAGGGGGTAAGCAAGCGCCGCTCCCCAGCTGCTGCCCTGGGCCAGGCTGCCGCAGCCCTGATTGAAGAGTGCAAAGGGAGCACCCTCCTCTTCACTGATGGCTCGGTCCTGCCTTCCACGGGCCAGGCTGCAGCGGCTATGACGGCTCCACAGGTGGGGGTGTCCAGCTCTTGCAGGCTCTCCTTTCCAGGTAGCTCTACTGCAGCCGAGCTGGCGGGCCTCCACCTAGCAGCGGACTTCCTGGAGACTGGTCAGCCCCCAGGCTTCTACACCATCCTGTGCGACTCGAGGCCGGCACTGCAGCTCCTGCGCAAGCCGTCCTGCTTCCAGCTATCGGCTTGCCATCTACGAGCGCGCCTCCAGGCCCTGGAGGATGCCGGCTTCGTCATCTCGCTGCACTGGATCCCGGGCCATGCGGGCATCCAGGGCAATGATGAGGCCGACGCACTTGCCAAGGCGGCCCACTCCAACCAGGTAAGTATGACTAATCATGTATCTGCCTTTGACTTTTCCAGGCTCCCCCTCAAGAAGGCCGTGAGGACCCTGCACCCCGATCGGCGGATCGCCGAGGGGAGGACATTCCCCCGCCTGTCCGACAAGCTCGCCCGCAGGGAGCAAGCTCTCCTACGCCTCCGCACCGGAGGTTCCTGGACGCCCACGGAGCTGTATGTCCGTGGCCGGGCCCCCTCCCCAGCATGCCCCTCCTGCGGTGATGCAGGTACGCTGGGGCACCTCCTCTGTGTGTGCCCGGCACACGCCCACCACCGTCGCAAGATGGAGGCAGGCTACCGGGCCCTCGGACTTCCTGCTGCCACCGAGGACCACCTGCTCTTCCCGGCCAGGAGCCCCCTGGCAGCCCACCGGCTCCTGCTGGCCTTCCTGAAGGAGTCCGGTCTGGCTGCACGACTGTAGTCCACCACCGGGCCTGCTGACCTGCTGGCCACAGCGCTGGCGACGGAGCCGATGACAAGGACGACGAGAGCGACTCCACGACAATGATGACCCCCCCTCCCCTCCCAACATCCCATCTCCCCTTCCCCCCGGACACCAAGAGTGCCGCCGCGAATTAAGGCCGGCATAACTCGTGTCCGGTATCCCCCCCCCCCCCCCAAGAATAACCCAAAGACCCCAACCAACCAACCAACCGGACTGCATTCAGCGAGGCCACTTGGCTGAAAGCTGTCCCCGTGGCTTACCATGGGAAGAAAGGGAAGAACACACACCCCCTCTCCGTAGCGAGGCTCGACACTTGAAGGGACCGGAATTTGGTCGTTTTCCCTCCATTGTTCCGGTCGTCGATTTGTTGGCGGGCCACCGCATGACGAACTGTACCCTTCGGCCGGCCGGTGCCAGTGTAATGGCGCTGATTTTGGGCACTCATAGCCAGACGATCCCCCCCCCCCTCTGGCTTGGGAGGGGTCAGTGGCACCTGCTTCCATTCTCGATTGTTGTGGCCTTCACAGCTCGCCCGATCACAATAGCTCGTCCGCTGCCAGGTAGAGGCCTCGAAAAGGGCTACACCTGATCGGTGTCACCCGAAGAGGCTGCATCAGCTGGGCTGGTCTCCGGTTCCCTCTTTTATCCAGAAGTGAGATACCTGCAGGCCAAAGGTCTCAAGTAGGGCATTAGTGAGGATGTCTGCACAATACCCCGCCCCGGCAAGGCAAGAGCACCGCCACCTCCTGAGCTGTGCCAGGCAACTAAAGAACAAGCGGTAAACCATAAGCTGTAAGAGCTCTCCCTCCCCCTTTTTCTGGTCACTCTACGGGCGTCCGATGGAGAGAGCTGCTGACCAAACCTACGCGAGCGATTTATTCACGCCACTCTTTGCAATTTTGAATCAAATTTTGGTAATTAATAAAGACCGCAGCTGTCGTCGCGATCTCCGGACAACGGCTGATAACCTGAATATTGAGAGATAAACCTACATCATAAAACTACACTAGGCATATACTAACCTGAAATGTTCAAGAGCTGCTAAAGAAAAAATGTTCTGAAAGTGATATGGGCAAGAAAATTAGATCCCTTTGAGCATAAAAAGGTACACTCAGAGGAGCGCCTGGAAGCTATCACTTTGCATAGCGGAAAAACCTTGACTGAGACCGTCAGCATTCCAATTGTCCTTTACCCTACGGCAGCGCACTTCAAAATTATGCTCCTGCAGGACGAGATCTGAATCACCACGTACCCTCTCAAGAACTCCAGTGAAAGAGGTTGTACTCCTACCGGGAAATTCAAAATCGCTCTCTACCTTTTCGGGTGCATTCAGGGCTAGCTGGACGACCGCCTCTCTTTGTCGATAGGGCTTCATGAGGTTGCAGTGCTAAATTTTTACCTCTTTTCGTCTACTGGGCATCTTTACCGCATAGTTGGTTTCCGAAATTTTATCCACAACCTCTGCTGTTCCCTCCCACTGCACATCAAGTTTGTTTGCTTTGGATGCGGCCACCAGCATTACCTTGTCTCCTGCCGAAAACGATCTCTGCCGCGCGCCTCGGTCGTAGTAGAGTTTAGCTATCTGCTGGCCCAATCTCATGTTAGCTTCGACAAGCTCTCTACATGACTGAAGCCGTTTTAGAAGCTGAAGTACATATTCGAGAACGGTGGGGTCGTCGCCCTGGCCCTCCCAGGATTCGCGCAGTATGCGAAGGGGTAACCTGAGCGACCGGCCGTATACCAGTTCAGCTGGACTAAACACGGTGGCTTCATGTGGTACGGAACGCAGCGCAAACATGGTAGCCGGCAAACACGCTTCCCAGTCTCGCCGATGTTCGTAGCACAATGCCCTGAGGTCTCTTTTGAGCACCGAATGCCACGCCTCTACGCTAGCTGTTACTCTAAGGATGTCTCACAGAGCTGTGCAGTATGCGAATCCCGCATTTCTCTAGAAAGGTGCTAGTGAGCGCACTCGAAAAAACTGCCTTGGTCGCTTTGCAGCTCGGCGGGGAAACCCACCCTAGAAAACATGTGCAATAGACCGTTTACTATTCCTATCGAGTTGAGCTCCTTCGGGGGAATTGCCTCAGGAAACTTCGTCGCTGGGCAGATGATCGTTAGGATGTAGCGATAGCCCGAAGCAGTCACAAGTAGCGGACCGACAACATGAACCACAAGGTGCCGGAACGGCTCGCTAATCAGTGGCACAAGTTTCAAAGGTGCCTTCTGTTTATCCTGTGATTTTCTCACCCTTTGACAAGTGTCACACGTCCGCACAAGCCTCTCAACATCCTTCAAACACCCTGGCCAATAAAATACTCTCAACAGCAGAGCCTTTGTTTTCTTGATGCCGAGGTGACCGGGCCAGCCGCTTCCGTGACACAACTTTAGGATACTTGTCCCTTGTTTTTGTGGCACCACTACCTGATCGTAGTGCACGCCTTTGGGGGCTTTGTACTGCCTGTAGATTAATCCTGCGCGTTCCTTCAGAACAATGTTCCTTCTCGCTAATTCATTTTTAAGGTAGCGTGAAAAACGAGGACAAGAGTAGAAGGACCTCATAAGCTCAGGGAAGCCGCCCAGTTGGGGAGGCAATCAGTTCAGTTCAGTTCAGGCGTGTCCGACTCTTCGTGACCCTATGGACCATGTCACGCCACGCTTTCCGGTCTCTCACTATCTTCTTAACATCACATAGCTTCATCTGCAATGCCTCGAGAATTCCATCTAACCATCGCGTTCGCTGCCTACCCCTTCTCCGGCGACCCTCAACCTTTCCCAACATCAAATCTTTCTCCAGCGACTCCTCTCTTCTCATCAGATGACCAAAGTAGCTGAGCTTTAACTTTAGAATTTGACCCTCCAATGAGCAGTCAGGGTTTACGGTCGACAATATCGACTGATTTGATCTTCTGGCAGTCCAAGGAACTCTTAAGAGTCTTCGCCAGCACCACAATTCAAACGCGTCAATTCTTCGGCGGTCAGCCTTTTTCACAGTCCAACTCTCGCATCCATACATCACAACTGGAAAGACCATAGCACGGGTTATACGGATCTTGGTTGGCAGACTAATGTCTCTGCTCTTTACTACTCGGTCAAGGCTAACCATTGCTCTCTTTCCCAGAAGCAGGCGTCTCCTAATTTCATGGCTGCAGTCTATTGCAGTCTCTATTGCCTCCCCCCTATGTGGAGGCAATAGAGAGGTTTCAAATCCCTCGCTGGACTCACTAGGCAGCGCAGAAGGCGTCACATTCTCGAAAGGAACCGCCACGGCATCTACTAGGACTTTCCTCGTAGAGTACATGCTCTTCACCCTCACCCGAATTATCTAACTTGGCTGTGATTTCGCGTGCTTTATAACGCGTAAGCGCGTGCACAGAACGATCCCCATAGCTCAAGCACCTTTTCTTTAGTTGGTCCTCTGAGCGGTTAGAAAAGAGATAAGGGCTCTGCTCTGGCAAAGACACTGACACTGCCGCCTCTGTATGCAGTACTCCAAATGGGCCCTCAATTTTGACGCGTGCAACCGGCAGGCAAATGCTGCCTTCCTGCGCCACCTGTCTGACCCACGCGCATCGCCGGGGAAACGAGCGCGGGGTGCACCACATCCATATCCTGGCGGCGGAGTCGCGCAGAACATGGCAATGTTTTTCATTTACGGTCATTTACCGCATGCACGGCTCCAGCAAGCGCATGTTTTCTTCGTCTAGGGTGGTGAGCGAAAAAAACTACCTTTTCCCTTCGACAGCCGCTCGCGATCTGCCCCGGCTCGTTACAACGAAAACACACGTTTCTGCGCCTCCAAGATTATAGCACGCTCCTTCTCCCTCCTTTTCTTCGGCAGAGGCCACTTCTCTAGCTGTTACCAGTGGCTGAAATTGCACCAGGAGGAGTTCAAAACGATGCCTGGCTGCAAATTGTCAGGGCGCTGTGTCAAAGCAGTAATTAAGTTATCTTTCAATCTCTTTTTTCATGCGCAAACAAGCTCTAAACAATCGAATGCTTCCTCTAGTTTAGAAAAGTGAGGTTATGGCGGCGGGGGATGCCAGCCCATCGGAACATTTGGACCGCAGCGAAAGGCCGATGCGGGACGACGTTGCGTTCGGGCCGCAGAAATGAGGTGGCTCCGACCCATTTATGCTTGAAAGAAGCTCACCGTAACAGAGAAAAAGAAAACAGCGTCTTGTGAGGGGGACGAGGTACGCGGACGTTTCCGTGTCTGTCGACCTGTCGCTGCGGGGCACATGGATGCAGGCGGACCGCACGCCGGAATTACATGCGAGCGGAGGTTGTTGAAAAAAAAGTTGCTGCCTTTGATCGAGTGTTGCGGGGCGCGGCATCAGACGTTTGCCAAAAGAGTGTTGGGGAAGCTCGAGGACGGAAGCCGGCGTGCAGGATCACTGTCGCATCATGCGGACAGGCATGCACTATCGAAGAATATTTGACAAACCCAAATTCTTCCATTATTCGTCCGTCTGCGTAGGTTGAGCGCACAGACGATGAAAAGCTCATTTTGAGCTTGAAGAGCCCCAATCTCCGCTATCAGCCGCTTGCTAACAGGCGCCATGTTGATACTAGACCAAATTGGCCCGGTGCGGTGATTGGCCGGTCGTAAAGAGCGTATTTTACCAAGCTACGTAATCGGGAGCTCCAGCCGCTATGTGCACTGCGATAAATACGATACCTACGACGGATGCGACTGCAGTCTGAACACGGCTTTAGGCCCTTTGAGATCTATTTACAGCAATGATGTTAAAGAAAGCAAGGACTTGGAACTGGCTAGCAATAGAAAGAGCCCTTGCTCGGCATAGCCGACGATGCGTTCACCTGACCTCTATACGAGAATATTCAACTGGGCCCTCGGGCTCGATCGGTTTTAATCCCTGGTTGCCCAGCCCACATTAGGATCGTAGCCAATCGCAGCAAGCATCAGCATGATTGGTTACAGCCGCGTTCAGACTACGTATACGGATCGTTCGTAAGGATCTTAACCGTAATTACAAGAAACGCAATGAGTCTGTTCAGACTGCTATCGCATTGAGCGTAACGCGCACGACGTCTGCTGCCAGCGTGGGTCGTTGCTTTTACGTCCATAGCACAGATACGACTGTTACTGCGGGACCAATGCGCACAGCCATTTTGTTTCCTTTTCCGGTCACGGGGCTCCCAGTCCTCTCCGATTTCGCGCGCAAACCGCGGCTACCAGGCGTCATCATCTCCCATACTGCTGCTAGCGTGTCGGCTTGCCGGTGTTATTTTTGTTGTGCCGGTGATTATGTCAGCCCGCAGCTTGATGATGTGCTGTGCAGAATCTTCGCTGTGTAATGATCAGCCTGTCATAAAAGAGGTGCGGCAGAGGCCGGTTCTCTGCGACCAATGGTGGAAATCGCACCAAGACGGTGCCTGACTGCAAATTTCAATTGCGCTGAGTCAAAGCGGTAAGTGCTTTTCAATATTTTTTTTTCATTTGCTGACAAACTCACAAGAATCAAATGCTTCTCTTAGTTTAGAAAAGTGAGATTAGGGCGCCGAGCGAGCGTTGATCATGCGCTGCCCGTTTCGTTCCAGTGCATTCTAGCAGCATGCATCCGCTTCGTTGACAAGTGAGGGAACAGTTGACCTGCAGCGAAAGCCCGATGCGGGGAGAGATTGCAGTCGGGCCGCAGAACGGATATGGTGCGTACTTATCAGTGTTTTGATGAAGCCCACCGGAAAAGAGAGAGAGAGAGAAAAAAAAAGAAAACATTGTCTTCTTAAGGGGGAGTGGAGGGGAGTTGAACGCGTTCCGCGGAAATTTCTGTCTGTCGCAAGCCCCGGCTCATTGTTTGTTGTCGTTAACCAGGTATAGCCCCGAACATTTGAATAATGCTGTGAAATTGTTATCTACGGTTGCCTAAATGTTGCCTACCGTTCTGGCCCATAAAGATAGCATACATAGAACATTTAAAAAGAAACATTAATATAATAATGTTTCCTTTATATTATCATAATGTTATATAATGCGTTATGTTGCATTATACGTTATTTTATTGTTATACACACAAATTTATTTATTTATTTATTTATTTATGATTACCCTCAAGGCCAGGGGCATTTCAGAGGGGAGTGGTTACAAAAATAATAGAACGGAGGTTAAAGAACAAAAATGAAAAATACAAGCGTCATGTTCCTGGTTATACATTTTTAGCTGCTATAGTAAGAATATAGTTGTAAGTGCAAGGCAAAAATAACATTGGTGATTGTAACAGCAATGACTACAATTGTTAAGGGCCTGAGTATACAATGTTAGCTAAGTTGGCACGGAATCGCAGGCTGTCTTGAATGCTGGCTGTCGATCCGGGAAGGCGATTCCAATCTGCTGATGTGCGGAGAATAAACGACTGCGAACAAGCTTTGGTTTTGTATGATGTGATGCCGACTTTATGTGCATGATCAAGCCGGGATGAGATGAAATATGGCACAGAAATTAGTTCATCTCGTAGAATGGGGCAATTGTAGAAAAGTTTATGAAATAAGCATAACCGTGAGAATTTTCGACGGGAGGCTAAAGTAGGTAGATTTAGCATGTTTTTCATGGAGGTGACACTTGCTGTACGATTGTAGTTAAGAAGGATGAACCGGGCAGAGTTGTTTTGCACTAGCTCGAGTGAATTAGTTAAGTTAGTGGAGCTTGGGTCCCAAATTGCTGATGCGTATTCGAGTTTAGTTATACAGCGTCAGTTTTATTGAAGTAGGAGCGGCGGAGAAGTTGCGGCGCTGGTAGCCTAACATGCTGTTAGCGTTGTTAATTACGGTGGTAATGTGGAGTGACCAAGTGAGAGAAGAAGTTATATGGACGCCAAGATATCGATATGATGTGACAGCCTCGAGTGCAGTGTTATTCAGATGATATGTATTAGTAGCAGGTGATGTGCGGGAAACACGTAAAACTTTGCATTTTGAAGAATTTAGTTGCATTAGCCATAATTTACACCACGCGGATATGGAAGTGAGATCGTCTTGTAGAGCACAGAAATCGTTAATGTCGTTAATTTCCCGAAAAATAACGCAGTCATCAGCAAAAAGGTGAATGTTAGAAGATACACAATTAGGTAAGTCGTTAATATAAATTAGAAAGAGGAGAGGGCCTAAAACCGAACCCTGGGGTACGCCAGATTCGAAGGGACGTAATGGGGAAGATGTATTGTTAGTAGGTACGAGCTGAGAGCGGTTACAAAGAAAATATTGAAGCCAGGAAAAAATATTTGGATCGAGGTTAAGTTTACTTAGCTTGAGGAGTAGTAGTTTATGGGATACTTTTTCAAACGCCTTTGCGAAGTCGAGAAAGACGCAGTCGGCTAATGTGCGGCGATCGAGGATGGAATGAAGTTTATGTGTGAATGATACTAACTGTGTCTCGCAAGACAACCGCTTACGGAAACCGTGCTGTGTATTAGTAAAAAATGAATTGGAATCCAGAAAGTGTGCAATGCCTGAATATAATATGTGTTTTAAAACTTTACATGGAATGCTTGTTAAGGAGATGGGGCGGTAATTCAGGGATGAATTCTTTTTACCTGATTTATAGATGGGGATCACCTTCCCGACCGTCCAGTCAGCAGGTAGGGCACCAGTGTGGAGGGACTGCTGAAATATCTTAGACAGTAATAATGAACAGTAAGTTTTAGCACCCTTAAGAAATTTTGAATTGATGAAGTCACTGCCTGGCTAAAACATATTTTAAGGGAGTCGATTATTTTCTCAATACCCCGGGGTTCGATTATTATTGGATCCATAGTTATAGGTAATTATAGTTTTTAGTTTGCGGAAATGTGGTGTAGTTACACTGAACGAAATTACTGCAGAAGGCGGAGTTCAAAACTGTTGCGCATTCTTCATCCGGGATGGAAAGGCCGTTAGCGTCTAATAAAGAAATGGTGTTATTATCGGTTGGATTAACCACCCTCCAAAACCTTTTTGGGTCCGTGGTAAGAATGTTGGGAAGCGTATTATGAAGAAAATTATGCCTCGCGTTTTTAAGTGCAGATACGTAAGCATTGTTAGCCCCGTAATACGCCTCCCATTTGTCTTGACTGCCGGACCTTTTGGCAATTCAGTAGAAGCGCTTTTTCCTATTTGACAGCCGTTTTAAGTATGAGTTATACCACGGAGCTTTTGAGTGGGAAGATATAGACCGTAACGGAATATAAGTATTTGTCAAGTCATTGATTTTAGTAAGAAAGAGATTCCAGTTAGTTTCAACAGAGCGGTTATCAAAGCCCACGGAAAAAGAAGTCAAGAAATTCAGCGAGTTCCGCGTTAATAGCCGGAAAATTAGCTTTTTTATAGTCACGGATCTGTTTGGTGATTTTGTGAGCGGGTGAAGTATGCACGCAAATGTCAAACGAGAGCGATAAGTGGTCACTAAGTCCAGGCAGGTACGTAATTTTTGAGGCAATATCGGGATGTGTGGTCAGTATTAAATCAAGGGTGTTGGCGGTAGTGTTGGTAATTCTTGTCGGTTGAGATGCTAGTTGGGAAAATGAAAAAGTGGAACAAAGGTTTATGAAGTCGGTACTTAGACTTGAAATTGGACTCTGAACAGGGGCTTCAGAGGACCAAGATATGTTGGGAAAGTTGAAGTCACCCAGTAAGAAAATAGGCGCCGTTGGATGACGAGTAGAAACTGCATTTATTGCATCGTTGCATGTTGTTTAAATGTCATCTACAAGTATTTGAATCCTATGATCTCAACAGCACTTAAGAACTCGGACATGCGCTGCTCGTTTTCATTGCTGGACTCCCGGAGCGGCAGTAAAAAGGTAAAAATGTGTTGGTTTCGTTCACTTCCGGCATCCTGACCACGCACGCTTCCTGTATACTTTCTGCGGTCTGCTCAAACAGAAATGCTATGCCAAATGGCTGGTCGCTTAAAGTTATCTGGTTGCTGTTTTCTTGATATTCACTTGATCTGCCTAAGCAATTGCTTCCCTGCTCCGCCGATGTAACTATAGTGGCTCTGTGCTGGGCATTTCTGCCCCCACTGCCCTCATTAACCGTCCTGCCCTAGCGAGCTCCTTACGCTCCGATGACAACTTCAATGGTATACCATTTTCAGCAATATACCGCTGAAAATGACTACATTACCGCCATTTAGCCTAAGCAATACTGCTTACAGCTCCCTTAATCATTCATGTTCGCTTCCAAAGTTAATCTTCGATACATTTCAATTATCTATGCGGACCCACGCACCCTGAACGCCCTACCGGAACGAACGCAGAGACGAACAATGGTGTGTTGGTCCCCTTTGAACGCTCTCCAATGTCGAAGTCCGCTGTGGCTCGCCGGAGAACTGAGAGTCTTCCGGAGCGCTGGTTTTCCTGCGACCTCGCTTTGCTGATGGTCCACTGTCGGTGTACTTGCCGCTGCCCCTGCTCTTTATTTCGAACGCTGCTGCCTCCCCCCTGTTTCTCGCCTCCCAAGACTGCCAATGGATGGCTTACTCTTGCCGGAAAGTCGCCTTTTGCTGCCTTCGATCTTCTTCCTGTGCTGTCCTCCGCCAGCAGCAAGATACTGTCGACTGCACTAGTAAATGTTTCTGGGATGGTGACCAGAGTTGGTGAAGGTGATGAAGACTCGAAGGCTTTCTTCTTGCACAAGAAGTGCGGGGCCGTCAGAGACGACCTGGTAATGACTTCAACGATATGGCTCGTTTCCAATTAGGCCTCCAGCAGTTTTGAAAAGTGCTTCTACAAAGCGTTCGATAGAGAGGTGAGCATATTGTATCTAATCACGGCATAGTGCAGTGGGCTTGCCGGATGATAGATCCCAGCTTATTTCTTGGAACGAAAGTAAGCGATTGTACAGGTTGTTTACCCTGCAACTATTGGAAGCAATTGTTTCTTTGTGATAATTTTGTAGCTTAAAAAAAGAACATGTGCAGTGGGAGCAACAAGAAACAGTAGACCGCTTGCAAGCGGTCTACAATTTCCTGGCACAATAGAGGGTTTACAAAAGTAAGTCTGGCAATCATGAGCGGCACGCTGATCCGGCGCTGGCAGCCATATTTTGTTCGCTCCATCCGTTCGCTTTGGTTCGCTTCGTGTCCGTCCGTCAGCGCCCGCCGTTCTGTCCGCGCTTTTAATGTTGTAACCTAGTGTGCTGTGCTTGGACCTCTCTTCTGTCCCTGGCGGTGTCTGTTAGCGAAGCCAAGAAGCGTATTTTGACAGCCGAGGCGTAGCGGTTACAAACTACTCTACGAGTCGTGCATGGGCCCCTCGTCAATCCGCGCAGCGTCATCCGTATCCAGGTACAGTATCTAGAGTTTTGTAATGTGCAGATTTTTTTTTTTGTTTGTGTGCCTTTGCTATTTACTTTAACGACTATGAGAGACGATCGCGAGTTTGCTTGGTTTGCGCATCACCGTCGCTCATCCCACTGCTACCAGTGGGATACTTGTTGGTGAAATGAGCGAGGTTTCAATTTGTTTTGAGATGAAAGAATCGTGCGTAATTTGACGTAAATCGGAATAGCGCTTAGCACTTTTCTGCCTATGCCGTCAACTCAGTTATTGGCACGGGTCTCGGAAATAATCGGGGGCTGTGTAAAAAGAAAAATGTGTCATGGTAATTTCTGCTTCCAGTGAGTGAAGATTGATTGGTGTGCAATAGGCGATGATGAGATAATAAAGTATTCGTAATAAATTGACCAATTGATGAAATATAGCAACAAAAAAAGAAAAAAATTAGAAATTGAGGGTTTCAAGGTGACAAATTGCTCAGAAGGAAAAACCAGTACTTGGTGATGCTAATGAAGAAAATTTAGAATGTGTAATTAATTAATTGAAATAATTGAATGTGTTAAAAGGTGTCAAATTGCTCAGAATGGAAAGGTGATTGTTGCTGACCCTGAGTATTTGTGTATAACAATATAAAACATTAAACAAAATAAAGAAACAAATAATCGAAATATAAAATAAAAGCTTAAAATTCAAAAAGGGAAGAAAGAAAACGTGTGTGTGTGTGTAAGAGAGAGACGCTATCGCGTCATACCCTTAACGGCGGAGCTTAAGTGTCCCCCTAATGTTTTATAACAGTATTATATAATATAAATCTGACTTTATGAACACAGCCAGTTGCACCAAGCACTGACACTTCGCAGTAATGTGAATTGACTTTTCAAATTTCTTTTCGTTTCAGCCGAGTTCCCCTTCCTCCGAGTTCCTCGAAGCTTCCCATGACAGCACTTTCATATGAGGCTTCAAATGTCTGCTATCTGGCAGAGGGAATAAACAAGAAATCGGCACATTTACAAAATCAACTGAATTTCAGGTGGCTTACAATTAGCGAACCATCGGGCGACTCGATAAAACGCGCAAAAGTGAAAAGCAAACTTCGTTATTTTATCGGCCGCACTAGCAAGTATGAAGGCACAGAATGCAAACCTGAGCTGCGCGCTCTGGATGCGGACCGGACTGCGCATGCATTATCACGTGATAACATCTTTTGAAACGAGCTGGACGTGAGCATATTACAACACACTAGTGGGATGTCATCTTCTCCTGCTTTACTAGACGCCGCGGGTTTGGCAGCCGCTTTTGCAGTGTGAAACACGTACCTCGGGCTCACTAGACAGCCGTATTGCTCTCTGCACCAAGCAATACAATTTTGTACGACTGTGAAAGGTAGTTTCGGTAATCATGCCCTTGTCTTAAATCTAATACACAATGGTAAATGCAACCTACGTACAAAAGGTTCCAAAGAACGTATTTGAACTATAGCGTTCGGTATACATGCATTGCTCCTTCTCCCGTGTCCTCCATCAAAGCATAAGCTTATCCTTCAAGTTAACAAGGCTCCATAACACTTAAAACAACCTTGCTGTTTTAGGTGATAGCACGTTCTGTGAGCTAGCTCCCAGTCAGAGGGACGAGCAGTAATTCTTTACTTGATGCAAATGACACTTGGATTAGGATTGCAAACGAGCGGTTGCATACACGCGTATATACCTTGTTTCCGTGCGCATCTACGGCGGTGCGCTTGCTGCAGAAGGGCACGCAGCAACATGCTGGCATCATTCCGAATAGAGCTTGGTGCTAGCAGCGACTGCTGTGATGTTAAAAATGAAACAATTGCTTGTGATCATTCCAATGCACCTTGCGGTGCAAGCACGTGTTCCACGAAGGTGCACGTTGACAGCGTACTCGATGGGAGGCGCGGGCGGACTGAACAAAACAAGGCCGCCGCGCACAGTTTCTGTCTCTTTCACTAGTTTGTAAAGCCTCTATTATGCGACACCTGTAAATATGCAGGCAAGTGTTGAGAGGCATGCTTCTCAACACTTGCCTACATATCCGGGGCTGTCAGAATAGCAAGCGTAAAGGCGAAAACCGCGATTACCGTATAATTGTGCCAGTAAGTTTTCTGAGCATTATTACGGATATGCCGAGCTTTATCGCTTCCCTCTTTAAATGATAATAGGCTCTCATATGTCGAGTATCCGCGAAAGGCACCCACTGCTTTATATTGTTTTTCCCTTCCTTACAGTCTCCTGTCCGTCGTACTTAGTGTTCTTGTTGCAGCGCTTTTGTGGACTGAGCAACAGCTAATCGTGCGGCATCAATGATGCAAGTTGTGAACAAATTTGGTTGAGTTTATTTGCAAAATTTTCCGAAAACAATTGTGGAGGACACTTAAGCTCCGCTTTTAAGGGTATGTTATAAAAAGTCCCGCTTTAACCAAGCCGTATGAAGGCGTCTGGGTGACCTATGGGTAACGTGGGTGCAAGGGTCCTGGCAGGCTGATTCTGATTACACCTTCCCATGTGAAAGGAGAGGCCCCAGCAGACAGCTCCTGTGAACACGAAAACCGAGGACCAATGGCCTAGTTAACCAGTTTAATGGCTTCCTCGGCCGCGCGCGCGCGATCAAGCAACGCTGTTCACCTGATGCAAGTCCGTCTCTCTTCCTGCCGTTGTCAGATGGGAAGGGGGATTGACACTCGGAAGTGCCGTGCCCCAGAGTCACACATAACTCATCAGCCGTCTCTCTTCCTGGACGCGTCCGTTCAGCTGGCCCGTCCGGTCCGCACAGTCTCGAGCACTGTCGAGCTCGTTGCACACCACCACACACGCACTCACTCTACCCGAAACCACACCAGGCAACACACACACACACACACACCCACCCACACGCACACACACACACAGCGCGCGCTTCCCTTGCCACATCAGTTGAGGGTGAGAGGGGTAGGAGGCTGCCACGTGATGTGGAGAGGAGAGCCCGCGCATATATATATATATATATATATATATATATATATATATATATATATATATATATATATATATATATATATATATATATATATATATATATATATATATATATATATATATATATATATATATTTATTTATATAGGGAGGGCATCCGACCTCCCTAATGATCACGTGCTACGTGACGCTCGCGGTATAACAGGATGTTTCACATCCGCTGCTACGGATATGGGTGGCACTGGTGAACAGGCTTCGGTTACACTCAGCATAAATACCTAAGAAAGCGGAACGTATTAGTTTGTAGCCGCCTCCACGCTACAGCTTCTCTATTATTTAGTGTAACATCTGGCGGGGGTACCAGTCTACGTCCCAATTTATAATGGTCGGTCGATGATTTCCCCGTAATTTAGCAGACACTCGTCGTATGCCCAGTGTTCGGGGGGCTCGACGGCTACCCGGAAGTAGAGAGCTCGGGCTAGCTCGTAAGCCGCCTCGTTACCAGGGACGGCAGCGTGACGACCTGGATTCTCTAATTAGGCAGTCCTATAAAATTGCGCTTAACCTCCCTAGTCATACCCCAAATGAAACAGTACTAAAGCAACTAAAGTTAGGAATTCATAACACCTTAGCGGAAATGATGGAAGTACACCTCACCGCACAATACGAACGACTATCAGGCACTGAAACGGGACGTTTCATCCTAAAAAAAAAACAAGAATACAATATGAAGGGACCCGTGCCCACACTTTGCCGATTCCAAGACACGTGCACGAGCAATTAATAGTCCGTCCTCTGCCTAAAAACATGCATCCAGAATACGATACGGACAGAAGAAGGGCTAGGGCACAAAAATTACACGAAAGATTTTCAGTACAGAAAGACACGGCGCACGTGGACGTGGCAGAACATGCGGACAGAGATGCCTTTTCCCTGGCAGTTGTCGATCATCGAGGTTCTCCCCTTGCATCGGCGACAATCAATAAAACAAAATTTCCGGAGGAGGCGGAAGAGGCTGCCATAGCTTTAGCCATTACCTCCACCACTGCCAAATACATCCTTAGCGACTCTAAAACTGGAATTCGAAATTTTGCAAAATGAAGGGCACACTACGCAGCCATCAAAATCTTACAAAAAATCTCCCATACCCGCCTTATCACATTGATCTGGGTCTCTGCCCATTCGGACCATCCTGATAACGAGGCAGCGCACCAATTTGCCCGAGGATTCGTAGTTAACCGGGAGGTGCGCTGCCCTGAGCTCAGGTCGGCCAAGGAGCGGATGACAACCTACAAAGAAATTACTACCCACTTCAAGAAAGAAAGACAAATCTTCCCAGAACCACATAGATCTCTAAGTAAAACACAAGTCACCTGGCGGCAGCTTCAAACAGACACTTTCTTTAATCCGTACATGTACTCCATATGGTTCCCAGAGCAGTTCAGCCCTGTCTGTTCTCTCTGTGGACATCAAAAGGCAGACACACCACACACCCTATACTCATGTAATCAAGACAAGCCACCACAGAGTCTGCAGCTCTCTACCCAATCTCAGTGGGAGGCCGCGCTGCTCAGCTCCGACCCGGAGGTTCAACTCCGAGTCACGGAGCGGGCCGAAGAGGTCGCCGAACGACATCGTCGGTAGGCCACCTGGCGTCCGGCCTAGAAGAGGAGCCCATCGCGGGGACGGGAGCGTCAACCCACCCCGCGCCTACGACCTCTTCTTTAATAAAGTTCACCTCCTCCTCCTCGTTCTTTGGGTGAGGATCTTGGCCGCCTCCGGCGATATCCTCCCCTTCCCAAAATTTTGAATGACAGTTTTGCTGTTGCTAATTATGAACTTGGCTTCTGTTCCTACGCAAGCTAGCGCTATCGCAACTTCCTCCGCAGTCTTATGTTGCGGCCTCTGATGGCTGCCGCGGATACCGGTGCCCCTCGGCCATCGACTACCGAAGCTACCGCCGCACCTGTTCTGCCACTTGCCGCCTCAGCATAGACTACTTCATTTGCTCCCACGTTCTTGAACCGCCCTACAAACTAACGCGTTCATGAACCCGGTCTGGGCGTTTCACGCGCTACCAGACCTTAGGGACAATGATCTCTGCAAACACTGTGGGGCGAGAGGGACCCTCGACCACATAATTTGGGAGTGCCAGAGAGAAGCCTGGGATACCCTGCTGCGAAGCGCGGACCCTGCGATCCAGCACCGCACCGTCCATCTGGCGGAAGAGGCCGCAACAAGCCAAGGGCTACCTGCCAGCCTCTAATCCGCGGGCGCACGACTCGCCGTTTCCCAACCAATAAGAAAGCGGAAGGTTGGGCAGCCATCGTTCACTGGACGCGACATTCGGAGGTCGTGGGTTCGACTCCCACCAACGGCGCATTGTTTTTCCTTCTGCTTTTCATTTAATATTCTTTCTCGTTATAATCACCAAATCACTATTCTTGTCAATTTCAACAAATAACACTAATAATAATAATAATTATAACAACAATAAATCAACAACGTTTACCTTTGACCTGTTCGCTCCTTTAAATTATATATACACACACATATATATATTGTAAGGTAACGCGAAGGTCGGACTTGGGGAATCAGGCTTTATTACAGACCTGAAGCCTTGGTCGCACACTGCAGCCAAACACACTCCGCGATGACGATGGGTATCTACAAGAGGGAGCAGGATGAAGATGAAGCAGCACGTTCAGCAGTGTGGAAGATGAAGCGCCACACAGTGCTCACACTATTTCGCCCGCGCAGTTCAAGCGGCCAGCCTGGCCGCAATTAGTCCGCAGGAATGCGCCGAACAAAAGGTTTCATACGTGAAACGTGGACAACTTCAGTGCCACGGTAACGACAGTCCGGAAGAGGGTAAACAGGGGAGACGCGATAGTTGACCGGGGAGGTTTTTGCAAGAACTGTGTAAGGACCAATGTAACGGTGCTGTAACTTGTCACAAAGGCCAGGAGTGCGTAATGGGGTCCAAAGTAACACCTCGTCGCCGGGACGGAACGAAACTTGGCGATGGGTTGCATCATAGCGGTACTTGCGGTCTTCCTGGCTAGCTTCCGTGTTGACGCGAGCAAGCCGGCGTGATTTGGCCACTCGGGAAAGGAACTGGTCAGGAAGAGAGGATGAGGAACTGGCATGTGTAGAAAGAAAAGAGGCGTCAAGAAAGGTAGCGGGAGAACGGCCGTAAACGAGGAAAAACGGGGTGTAACCTGTGGTCCGCTGTACAGCCGTATTGTAGGCGAACGTAACAAAAGGAAGTATTACGTCCCAGTTTCGGTGGTCCTGGTCGACATACATAGACAACATGTCAGAAAGCGTGCGGTGGAACCGCTCAGTCAACCCATTGGTCTGCGGGTGATAGCTGGAGGTCAATTTGTGATGTGTGGTTGAGGCTTCAATAACTTCGGCTACAATCTTCGACAGAAATGTCCGAGCACGATCGCTGAGAAGCACTTGAGGGGCCCCATGGCGCAGTACGAGCGATTCCAAAAAGAAGGTCGCGACCTCATGTGCTGAGCCATTAGGCAGGGAAGCGGTCTCAGCGTAGCGTGTTAGGTGGTCGACGGCGGTGACGATCCAGCGATTACCTCGTGCGGACAATGGAAGTGGCCCGTATAAGTCTATGCCAACAACGGCAAAAGGAGTAGCAGGGCAAGGTAGCGGCTGTAGTAGGCCAGCAGGAGGAGAAGTGGGCCGTTTGCGGCGCTGACATGGCAGACAAGAGGCGACGTATTTTGCCACACTTGAGGCGAGGCCTGGCCAGAAGAAACGGGCTTTCACGCGGTGGTAAGTTTTATGAAAGCCTAAGTGACCGGCTGTAGCATCATCGTGGAAAGCCGCCAGGATACGGGTGCGAAGCGCTCTCGGAATAACGGGGACCCAACGGGTGCCTTCGGAGCAATAAATATAACGGGAGAGCACGCCGTTGTCAAGTTTGAACTTTTGGAGTTGCCTGCGCATCCTAGCGGTAGGAGGGTGAGAAGCACCGGTGAGAAGGTTGATTAGGGAAATACAGTAGGGATCTGCTCGCTGGTTTGAAATAATGGCGTAGCGATCTGGAGCAGCGGCAAGAGTAGCACAGGTTAAGGTTGGGGCTCTGGACGACATTGGGACGTCGAGGGTGCACGCAGGAAGGCTCGAGGAAGCACTAGGTGGCGATTCTGATAGCGGGCAGCGGGAAAGAGCATCGGCATCTCGATGTTTGCGTCCCGATTTGAATATGACATCAAAGTGGTACTCCTGCAAACGCAGAATCCAACGGCCCAGGCGTCCAGTCAAATTTTTGAGGGTTGATAACCAGCACAGAGCGTGGTGATCGGTAACGATCGTGAAATGGCGGCCGTAGAGGTAGGGGCGGAATTTCTGAACTGCCCAAACGACGGCTAGGCACTCTTGCTCAGTGATGGTGTAGTTGCGTTCCGCTAGTGTTAGAGTTCGACTGGCAAACGCAATTACCTTTTCCCGAGAAGCGGTATCACGTTGCAGAAGTATGGCGCCGATACCGAGGCTGCTGGCATCGGTGTGAAGAATGGTGGCAGCAGTGTCGTCGAAGTGAGCGAGAACAGGGTCCGAAGTGAGGGCATTCTTTAGGGTTTGGAAAGCTTTTTCGCATTCTTCGGACCAATTGAAAGTAGTACGGTCTGTAAGGAGGCGGTGCAGCGGTGCAGCAATGGTAGCGAAATTTCGAATGAAACGGCGAAAGTACGAAGACAGGCCAAGGAAACTGCGTAGTTCCTTAGTCCGCTGAGGGCGTGCAAAGTTCAAAACTGCAGCAAGCTTGTCAGGGTCGGGTCGAATGCCATCGCGGCTGACGAGGTGGCCCAGGATCTTGATTTCTTTCTTGGCGAAATTACACTTTTTTGTGTTCAGCTGGAGACCGGCGGATGCCAGGCACGTTAATACTTGATCAAGGCGGCATAAATGATCAGAAAAAGTCGCAGAGAAAATAACTATGTCGTCCAGGTAGCACAAGCATGTTTTCCACTTAAGTCCTCTAAGAACAGTGTCAATCATGCGCTCAAACGTAGCGGGGGCATTACAAAGTCCAAAAGGCATGACATTGAATTTGTAAAGCCCATCGGGAGTAGCGAATGCAGTTTTTTCTTTGTCGGCTTCGTGCATCGGTATCTGCCAGTAACCGGAACGCAAATCCAAAGTGGAGAAATATTCGGCGCCCTGAAGACAGTCGAGGGAGTCGTCAATTCGTGGCATAGGGTAAACATCTTTTCGAGTGACTTTGTTAAGTGCGCGGTAATCAACGCAAAAACGCACGGACCCATCCTTTTTTTTGACCAAGACGACCGGAGATGACCAGGGGCTAGCTGATGGCCGAATAATGTCTCGCCGGAGCATATCATTCACATTATCTTCTATGATTTTACGTTCTGATAAGGAAACACGGTAAGGGCGGCGGCTAACAATAGAAGTACCTTCTGTAATAATGCGGTGCTGTGCAGAAGACGTTCGGCCCAAGGTCGGAGAAGTGACATCAAAGGAGGCTTGGTGTTTTCGAAGTAATTCCTGCAAAGCTTGGCGGTGAGTCGCAGGAAGGTCAGGATTGATGGTGCCAAAGAGAACACAGAGAGAAGCATCGGAAGAAGCTGCTGGTGAGGAAGAGGGGGCGGTAAGGGTGGTGAGGGACACCGGGTGAATGTCCAGGACACAAGGAAAACATGTCCCTTTAGTCAGCACAATGGGCTCTGGGGAAGTGTTCGAAGCAGCGACAAGCGCTGTGCCATGCTCAAACCGAACAAGACTTGGTGGTAGCGCGATTCCGCGGGTCAGATGGCGATCAGAAGGCACGATTAGCACATCTCCGTTATCAATGTCAGCAGAAGTAAGCGCGACAAGTTGTTCGCATCCAGGGGGCAACACTGAGTTAGTAGCGGCAAGCAGGCGATAACGGGGCTCGGGATGTTCAGAAGACGGATCGCTCTCGTTCATGTAAATGATCCTGTCGCGACACGAAATGCTGGCTGATGCGGCAGACAGAAAATCCCAGCCTAAAATAATTGGGTGAGCGCACGGTGACATCACGGCAAATTGTACATGGTGGCGGACACCATCAACAAAAACTCGCACAGTACACTTAGCAGAAGGCCGAATTATTGAACCATTAGCTCCACGGAGTTCAGGTCCATCATAAGGCGTTTTCACTTTTCGCAAGCGGGAGCACAAGTCAGTGTGTATCACAGAAACAGCGGCGCCCGTGTCAACCAAAGCTTCAACAGATAATCCTTCAACCCGCACTAAAATAATATTCCAGGGACGTTCCGGAGGATTTTTGGGATGGCCGAAGAGTGCAGTTTTCCCTCCTAAAACTGCAGTGGTCAGTTTTCCGACAGGCGGGGGGTCGTCAGAGAAGCTTGACGGAGAGGCGAGGCTGAGCGGCGAAAAGGCGAAAGAGAACGGCGTCTTGAAGGCCTGTAACCAGCAGGCGGAGCGGGGCTTTCTGGCGGGGGTGATGAACGTCGGGGATAATCGGGGAATGAACGGTGGTTAGAGCCGGAAAAGCGAGGAGGGTAGTCTGCTTCAAATGATTCGTAGCCGCGGCGTTCATTCTGGAGCCTGCGACGACAGAAGCGGGAAATATGGCCTCGGTACCCGCAGTAATATCACACAGGGCGGGCTGGGCGCCAGTTGGGGTAGTATGTCGGCGCTGCGGCAGGTGGTGCCAATGCAGCGACATGAGCAGTGGTAGGCGCCGGTGGCGTAGGCGCTCCAACTGCGGGCGGCAAGGACGTGATCTGGGCGTACGTTGGCACCTGACAAATGGTAGGAGCGACCGATGTTGGCGGGGAATAGGTCATTGAGGCCAGCTCTTCTTTAACAATGCTACGCAGGCCGGCACTTGAATTATGTGGCTCAGATGCAGGGCGGCACAAATTACCTTGAGCCGAGAGCTCTTCACGAATTAATTCGCGAATAAGCACACGGAGGTCAGCTTCGGCAGTGAAACCAAATGAAGTGGGATCAGGCTGCAGGCGTATTGACTGTAGTTCGTCAAGGCGTTGACAAGTGGATATGATGGCATCGATTGTGGTAGGGTTCTGCACGGCCAGGGCGTTGTAGGCGAGTGGCCCAATACCTTTAAGGACGTGCCGAACCCGCTCGGCCTCTGGCATTGTGTCATTGATGCGCCGACAAAGTGAAAGTACATCTTCTATATAAGAGGTGTAGGTCTCATTAGGCCGCTGAAGTCGGGCTTCTAGCTTCTTCTTGGCGGACTCCGTGCGAACAGTAGGAGCGCAGAAAATCTGGCGTAACTTTTGTTTAAAGGTAGCCCAGTCCGGAATCGTCGACTCATGATTTAGAAACCACGTTTTGGCCACATCCGTCAAATAAAAGGACACATTAATTAATTTAAGAGAATCGTCCCATCGGTTGAAAGCACTGACCCGGTCGTAGCTGTCGAGCCAGTCATCAGCGTCGTCGCCGCGGAGACCGGCGAACATCTGCGGGTCGCGCTGACGGCTACTGACAGTCCAAGTGGCAAGGGGAGCTGGAGTCGAGTTGGTAGCAGCCGGAATAGCGGAGTGGCCTTCTTGTGTCATGACGATGGTGGTCGGGGTCAAACGGCGGCCAGAACGAAGCTCCAGGTGGATGCAGGTGACGAAGCAGCGGGGAAATCAAGGCGCACCTCCACCACGTGTAAGGTAACGCGAAGGTCGGACTTGGGGAATCAGGCTTTATTACAGACCTGAAGCCTTGGTCGCACACTGCAGCCAAACACACTCCGCGATGACGATGGGTATCTACAAGAGGGAGCAGGATGAAGATGAAGCAGCACGTTCAGCAGTGTGGAAGATGAAGCGCCACACAGTGCTCACAATATATATATATATATATATATATATATATATATATATATATATATATATATATATATATATATATATATATATATATATATATATATATATATATATATATATATTGTTACGGTGCAAGCCACGACGCTGCAAGCCAGGCTGGTGACAGGCCTGCCCCTCCAGCTCTATTCCCTGCCAGCCTTACCGGGAACCACGACCGTTTGCAGGAGATGAAGGTGAGGACGTTGAGAAATGGCTACTTCGTTATGAAAGAGTTAGTCGGTACAACCGGTGGGACCCTATCACCATGCTCACAAATGTCGTTTTCTTTCTAACTCACACGGCTATGACCTGGTTTGAGAATAACTAGGACAATTTAACAACTTGGTGCAAGGTGCTCCGTTTGATCCCTAAGTACGGCGCAGATAAAACCAATTGGAGTTTCGACGTAGTCGCCGCCTTGCTGGACTGCCACCGCTTTCGAACCATCATGGACCACACCAACGCTTCCTCCTCTTCTGCCACACGAGCTCAATCCTTCCTCGTCGTCAGTAGCGTGACAATATATATATATACATACATACATACATACATACATACATACATACATACATACATACATACATACATACATACATACATATATATATATATATATATATATATATATATATATATATATATATATATATATATATATATATATATATATATATATATATATATATATATATATATATTAGTAATAGAGATGCATGACTTGTGCAAAAGTAGAAAGAAAAGGAAGGTAGAGAGAGACGTCGCGACAAAGCGGACGACGCTCGAGCCACGGCCGCTCGATGGAAGAGCACTAGGTGCAGCCTGCTACGTCGCCCGAAACCGGCGGGAGGTGCGTACTTCCAGTCGCCACCGTCGCGGCGCCACCGTTCGGGGACAGTCGCGCGCGGAGAGCTGCGCCTGGCGGCGCTTTGAGGGAGGCGTCGGCGTGGTAGAAGCCTTTTATTTTAAGGATATAAGAGCTCCGCTTCACACTATTTGGCAACAAGAATTAGTATATACTGTCATGTTTAGTGTGACCTTGTTAGCACTTAGCGCTTGCTCGGCAAGGATGTATACTGGAGTGTGCCCTGAAAAACTTATAGTGACGGTGGTTCAAGGCCACTCGATTGGAGAGCTCGCATTACCGCGATGTTGCATTCGGATCCAGTTGTTCGTCACATTAAAATGTGGCCCGGCTGTGAACAATTCGAAGCTGTTCAGCTGCCTTGGTAGCCTAATGCATAACCACTTAACTATGTCGCGAATTCCATGTGTCATTTTCAGACCATTTACTCATTCCTGCATACAGCTTTTATACACAAATTGATGTCAACCAGCAGATTGGATAGCACTGGCAGCTTACATCAATTGATGTAAGCTGCCAGTGCTATCCAATAAAAAAATGTCCGACTATGAGCAACCTCTGTGAAAATGCGACATGTAACCAACCTTTCTATCTCGTTGTGACAAATTTTATGGTGGAAATATGAAGATGTTTATTATGTTAAATCTAGATGATAACCTGGGATCTTCGACTCAGTTGGATACCTTAAACTTTGTACGCCAGAACGCTATCCGTCATGGCTTCCCGCATTTTGCATGACCGGACAAATTAAGCTCGCTTGATAGAGCCGGTCTGCCTCAAGGTGCTACGTATAAGCGCCGAAGGTTTTTATTACTATTTTTATTGACTGCTCGCAAACCCATACAATTTTGCTGGTTCGTAATTTTAAATGGAAGAATGCGCATCGAGCGTTGCTGTTGTGAAACTCTTAGCTTTGATCACAAGGATGTTCACGCGTCAAAGCGCAACTGCAGCCGAGATTCAGCGAGCAGCCGAGTACGCTTATTTAATGGCCACACAAAAAAGGAAGAGAATTACCAATCGCAGACGGAAAACCTTTCTTAAGAGAGGTTTATCCCATAGCCATAAACATCGCTCCACTGTTGAGTTGACATTTCCAGCCCAGCTCGCTTTCAGTGGGGGCAACAACTTAACGATATCTTGCATAGCGCTTTAGCATGGGCACGATCATTGTTTTTATAGATTAGCTGCAGGTACTGTGTACAGTGAGAAAACAATGATGAAACCAAAATTGTACACAGCTTGCTACTGCTCCGGACATCTTCAGACTTCATCATCCTGTTAATGAAGATGCTCGTAAGCTGACAAAGCTTGATTACTTCCTTTGCGGGGTACATCAAGCCTCCATTGTCCTTTGTTTTCATTAACCTGTAATTGGTCCACTTGACTCATATTTCCTACAACAGGCTCTTGCTCGACTGACATGTCGCCTCAACACTATTACCAAATATCACATAAAGTAAGCAACAACCTGGTAGTGATATACAAAACTTGGGGTTCTTAAGTCTCCTTGAGGATCCTCGTTAGCATACCCGCACTTTGCTACCTGCTTATTCACCGTATCCCGTAATTGCTGCCTCGGTCGCATATCATTAGAATGCAGCCTTAAGCCACAGCATTATATGAAATAGCACCCTACACATAGCTATATATAAAGCACCTCTTTACCGAAGCCGTACGAACGTGCCCTACAGGAGTATAGTGCGCCTGACTTCGGATCTAAGGGTCCCGCTTTCAATAATTCCCTTTTCACCCTTACATCTTATTGACTCTCTCTGGTTTGGCAGCTCGTGCCACATTGAACATGTCATGTGTTCTCATTGCGCCAAAAGTGTTTGGCCATATCAACAACTAAAGTGTCTCTTACCAGAGAGGTTTTTTCCCCGACTTTCCGCCGACAGAGCGGGCGCCGGATTTTCCGTGGAACGTGGCTTTTCATTTTATCGCATCGGCTCAGTCTCAACAGTATAAACAAATGTTGTATGCACAGGCTCCTTTACTTGCAAGGCCACTCAGACTAGCGCGGCAAAATTTAGAAAAAATTGCATGCTTATATATATATAAAAAAAAAAAAAACCTTCGTAGCTTTTTCTGATATGTTCTCACAACATAACCTGCGAGAAAAGCTTCTGGTGCTACCTCATCGTGTTCATCTGTTTCACAACACATCGTTAAAAATCTTAGTTCACTGGCCAGCTCCCTGATAACTAAATAGGTTAAACAACGTGACGGGAACACAGGAAAAGAGGACGACACAAGTAGCGCGATTGTGCCGTCTTCTCCTGTGTTCTCGTCACGTTGCTTGCACGGTTAACCTATGATTAATCAATAAGTCCAATCTGCTGTCCGTTGTAGCAAATTCAATGGCAGCTGATAGGGCATTATGCTTCAGCATCTGGACTTTTTAACCTCAGCGCCGCTTTCATTTCAGAGAAAGCGAGTGCATTTCCACTCCTCGCTGCTGTCTTTGCCTGAAGCAAGCTCAGAAGATAATATTAGAGGGTCTCTTAGATGTCTCTTAAGCGGAGTACGGCAAAAGCCTACGCTTCTCCTATCATTTGTCTCATATCGTTTGCCACAGTTCGTCATTTCAAGTCGTCGTTTGATATATTGGTCATTTCTCAGTCATGATGAGTCTGCCTGCGTAGTCATTGTAGCCCTTATCACTCATAACTAAACAGGTTACTCATTTAGAACCAGCAGTGGTCATTACATGTCGTCGTTTCACATATTGGTCATTTTGTAGACATTAACAGTAATGACAAGTCATGCCTAGCTATTAGTCATTACCACACATCGCTAAGCACTTTTACTTATTTCTAATCAATTGCGCTCATTACATGTCGTAGTTTGATATACTGTTAATTAAAAATAAATTTAGTCATTAATAACCATTATTAGTCATCAGCATTAGTCATTACCTCTATTAATGTCTATAACCTTTATTGATTACCTATCACCATCAATCATTCTCATTCATAATCTCCCTCCCTGCACGTCCGCTCTTGCGACTGGCACAACAGTGCACAGATGCGACGCACAGATAACAGGCACAGCTTCTGCGCATAATTTTCGCTCTATGAGCCTAAAACGGCTTTCGCCTTAAAAAACAAACGCATCCAGTCTCAACGTTAACGTGCTTGCACACGCGCACACAAAAAGTTTGGGTTTACCCCACAGACGCGAGGCGAACGTGCCCAGAAAGAAAGCAAACCGCGCGCTCAGAGCCGGCGACCCCGGCGGCGACGTGTCCCCGAACAGTGGCGCCCTCAGCAGAAATAGCGGGCGCAACTGTAAACTCCCCAAGGACGCGCTTGCCCATTGACGGCGGCGCGACGCAGCAGGCCGCACCCACTCCGCTTCCATCGATCGGCCGTGCTCGAGCTGTCGCTGTGAACGCTGGCCTTCGTAGCAGACCAATATATTGCTGTACGAACCATCTAAACCGCTTCATTACAATATGTGTATATATATATATATGTACCGGGTGTCCCAGCTAACTTGAACCAAGGGTTACAAAATAATATATTTGCGGTAGGTCAGTGAAACCAGTTGCATACAACTACCAGCCTGCTTGCGCACTACAGGCAATTTTTTGTTTTGCAATTAGTTAATTGGCTAATTATGTTAATTTTTCTAATTTAATAAATATTCACCTTAGACCAAAAATGTGAATTGGAAACTTGTAGAGCACCTTCAGAAACCCCCATTCCATTAATTGCGATAAAGAAAGTCTCACGTGTATCTTTTTTTCCGGGCTCAAAAGAAAGCCCGCGAAATACAAATAATACCACGTGACTAGCGCATTTGAGCGCAGCGATCGTGGTGCTCTCAGTCGTGGTTTGAGCGAACGAAATCAGCTGCGGCCGTGACCCGATGGTCCCGTTGCTGCGGCAGGCAGAAATGTTGGCTATGGTTGGAGCGAGCTCGAGCTCGCCCGTCGTCACCGCGATCTTGGCCAGGCCTGTGCACCGCAGCAGCCTATATCACGACAGGCGGATGACGATAAAGAACCGGCAAATGAAGGTGCAGCGCTAATTTTAGTCGAGTCACATGTCATCTCGCCCCTTTACCCAAGCATGTATGCGCAGATTCAGTGGCTGATACCTTATCGCTCATCCGCTTGCAGTAATGTTCGCTGATGGGAGAGAAGGAGGGTTTGTTAGAATCCCGGTGGTTTCGGCTCGCCGCTCTCGGTGCTACTTGCACCATGACGTGGGCCGGCTGTCGGACGCGGGCGAAGAAGCCATCGCAGGCATATCGGCCTGCCGCTTTAACGGGGCAAAGGAGACACGGCCGCAGCTAATTTCGTTCGCTCAAACCACGACTGAGAGCACCACAATCGCGGCGCACAAATGCACTCGTCACGTGGTATTATTTGTATTTCGCGGGCTTTCTTTTGAGCCCGGAAAAAAAGATACACGTGAGACTTTCTTTATCGCAATTAATGGAATGGGGGTTTCTGAAGGTGCTCTACAAGTTTCCAATTCACATGTATGGTCTAAAGCCGATATTTAATAAATTAGAAAAATTAACATAATTAGCTAATTAAGTAATTGCAAAACAAAAAATCGCCTGTAGTGCGCAAGGAGGTTGGCAGTTGAATGCAATTGTTTTCACTGACCTACCTCAAATGTATTATTTTGTATCCCTTGGTTCAAGTTAGTTGGGACACCCGGTATATATATCAGCTGTAACTTATATGGGAATGTGCAAAGTCACCAGGCAGGGCTATAATTATAACTAAAGACGCCTGGGAGACCCTTCTGCGAAGCTCAGACCCAAGAGCCCAAAGAGAAATTGTTCGACTGGCCGAAGATGCCGCCGGAGTCCAAGAACTACCGGCCTGCAACTAAGGCGACTGTCCTACCTTCCGGGTCTAACCCCCGAAGAGCGGGATATTCACTCTGTTGGACGAATAAAAGTTCTCTCTCTCTCTCTCTCTCTCTCTCTCTCTCTCTATAGACCCTATTCACTATGAAGTTTAGCAGGCAGACCCTGTATTGCGTAGCCGCCATAATGTTGGGCGGTTAGAAACTAAAAGCACACAAAAGTATGTTTCCGAGGCATCGACTCCAGTCCACCAGCGTTCTCCCTGCTGCGCGGCGCTCATTTGCGGACGCTTGAGACGCCATTTGGAACGCCGTCCAACCAGAGCTCGGATTTCACCGACGCCGTGTCATGATTCGCAGAGGGCTCTCTCTCTTTTTTTCTTTCCCCCTCTCTGATGTTGATTTGTGAGTGTCATGGTTGCCAGTAAAGTTGTAATGACGTCACGTGATTCATTTATTGCAGCCCCATTCTTGGTGGGCGACATTGAAGTCACCTAGAATTATAAGAGGACTGTTTCCTGCCGTTTTGATCGTTTTGGCGGCGCTCGAGCTAGCCCGAGCTCTCTTCTTCCGGGCAGCCGTAGAGCCACCTAATAGCGATGGGATGGACGAGAGGTTGCAAACGTATAAGGAAATCTTAGAACACTACAGACATAGCAGAAGGTCCCTGCCACCACCGGACCGAACGCTAAATAACAAGGAGGCCGTCGCTTGGCGGCGCCTGCAAGCTGGGGATTTCCGAAGTCCCATCTGGCTTTTCCACACGCAAGTCGAGGAAAAGGCGGACGATAAATGCGAAACCTGCGGAGAAAGGGGTACTCTGGATCATATAATCTTGACGTACGAAGTTGACGTACAACTCGGATCATCTTTATTGACACTTGAAAAAGTAGTATTCTCTTTTCGCAACATGAACGAGTGCCTTCCGAAGGGAAGTATAATACCTGATTGCAAAACTAAGAGACGATGGACGCGCACGGTCTACTCCAGGAGGCGTAGTGCTCTTCTCGGCCCTCATCGTCGTTACGGAGTGCGTGCCCCTGACGATGCCTTGCGGGCAGTCGGGCGCGAAGGAGCCCCCTCGATAGTGACAGCGCCCGCCGCAGTTACCGTTTGCGGTGTTGCAGTGCCCTCGTCATGCAACTGTCGCACCATCAGTTCTTTGGGAAAGGGCCCCTGGACGAGTGGTCGCGACGGTTCAAATGATGGGTCTTCGCCCATGACGTTGCCGAGAAAAAGGACCGGCGCCAGAGCGACCAGAGCCGCCGCGGCTCCGCCCAAGAGAACCAGTGGCCAGACCAGAGCCGTCACCCTGTAGCAGACCGATGACGTGGAGGCGGAGAGTGGAGAGAGTGTGGCCGCTGAGATGTCGCATTTGGTGCTGCCACGAGATGATGCTACCGTCGAGAGTGTTGCATCGCTGATTATCTGGGTGTCGCTGCCTGAAAAAAATTGGAAGGTATTTAAGCTTCACATGAAGGGTTTGACGCTGACGCGGCAGCGTCAATAAAGACGTTTAGCCTACCGCGTACTGTGTTTTCCTTTGCGCTACAGTGCACACGATTTAATTGGTCCCGACGCGGCAGGCATGCGCTTACCTGGAGGGCACCTGGCGCCCTAAAGACCCCGCTCCATGGACACTTCTCTGTCGCACGTGCGCGCGCCAGAGCGTTCAGCACAACCCCCAGTCAGGCGTCGAAAAATGGCATGCACCCCCATGCCCGACTGAAATACTTTCAAGACTCAAAGAAATGAGTAGGGGACAGTTGAAAATACTTCCAAGCTGTGGAAAGAAGACAGAGGGGGAGTTTGAATAAAACAGCATGGGAAAGCCGCAAGGTCCAATTGTTGCAAACCGGACACCGCTTCTCACGCGCGCGCGTGCGAGCCAGCGCGGACGCCAGTATCTGTCATGTATAGATTTCTGCGCTGTGAAGTGTCCATAAAGCGGGGCCTTTTTAGTCGAGCTGCCGCGCGCCAGGGCCAATGAGCGCGCGCACTAGCGATAGGCGGGCTCACGTTACTTACGGTAACACGGTACGCTGTATGATATAGGTGTATACAATGAATCCCGTCTGCATCTCCCATTGAGGGCCCCAGTTTGCGTTCATGAGCTTTTCTAACTCGCTTAATCACTGTAACCTCTTAGTTTATCGTACTCAGTCTCGCGCAAACACGTTAGAATACGATGTGACAGATCGCCTAACGCAGGAATAAAATCTCACTTTGACCAAACCATGGTGACCTAGTAAGCCTAGGGCACCACGAGCGTTCGCGTATTATAAGCAAAGTAAGGCGTCTGGCTTGAGTTCCAATGTTCCCTGTCTGATTCCTATCTCCCCTTCCAATATGTAATGGGCTATGCGAGTGTTGATAGCTTCTGCCAGCTCCGCCATGCGGTCTTGTGACGTCACACAATCCGCCGATCAATTATTGCCCCACAATGAGATTCCTATCTCATCGTCCTACCTGAAATGAGCCATTACCTGAAATGAGCCACAGCGCCATTGCCCACTCCGGAACCTTTAAAGGGACAGAATACTGGCCTAAATATGTCAAGAGATTATGGTGATGAAAAGACGTTGCCTCGTATAGTACAGATCGAGCACTACAATATCAAAGAGGCATTACAATTTTAATTTGCCATTCAAAATCGCGTAAAAACAACTGATGCGCTATCTAGCGGAGAAACCCTATTACTTTTGGTGTAGTCTCCCACGTGACTACATATCAGCAAAATATCGCTCATTTTCGCAAGTGCACATTGTTCTTTTTTCCTCTAGGAGTGCTTGCCATAATTAATTATATTTTGCGGTCTCTCCATTGCGTCCTTAAATAAAAACCACCCATCCTTTCGCACTGCGAGAGGCATGCTTTAGATTTTGCCACTAGTTGGCGCCACAGTGTTTGGAATTTTGTGATTGAAGTGATGATAGTGCCCAGTAAAACTTTTGCCGACGAGGCGTGCGTTATTGTGCCATAACAGCCTTGAGTGTGGAATTGATCAAAAGGACTTTACTCAAAGCAAAAAATTTCGATTTACAGCCTGGCGAGTGAAATTTATATTTGTTTAAGGTACGCCTTTTTTGTTGACCACCAGTCGTCATTACGGTCGCTGCTCATGGTTTCCAGCATCGGACTACATAAAAACGGGCGCATGCACTGATCGAAAAATTCTCGATAAAAATGGTCTACAGCGTTTCTACCAAAACCGTTATGGAATCGAACACTTCAGACATCAATCTTCCCAATGCGCCAAAAAAAACATTGAGACCTAAATTCCAGTGTTCTGTCCCTTTAAGCTACAAGGCCTTTTACGCTGTCACTTTAAGATCAGTGAACACATGATGTGCCATACTGGGGCTATTCTTGAAATATTGAACTGCGCTTAAAGCGTTTACTGCTATGGCGTAGTAATGTGATTTCTGTGTTCTGGAAGATGCAGATGTTTAGTGGAATTTCCAGGCCCCCTGATGCTTCCAAACTTTCGGAAACATGCGAATGATATATTTGTCCAGTTACAACGAACGCATTGTTCAAAGTTATTCTGAATCGAATCGTCGCCGATCCGTCTTTTTCTTTTCTTTCTTTTCATACAGCTATGGTACGCTTCCGCTATTCTGCTTCACCACTATACCGGTATAAAGCTATGGATTATTTATTTGCACCAAGGAAAAGATGCCTGCGCAAACTTCTGCAGCCAACCCCTGCCCTAAGTCCATGTAAGCACAGTGAATAGAGCTCCCGACTGCTAAACCTAAGGATGCAGGATTGATACTTTTCGATAGAGGCAAAAACCAAGGCGCCCGTGTGCTGTGCGATGTCCCTATGCATCACAGAACCCATGTGGCCGAAATTTCCGGAGCCCTTCCACTTTGGGACGACAAATCTCATAAGCTACACCAGGACCCGCTTGCACAAACGATCTTAAGACTGTCTTAGCTAAGTCCAGACTTAACTGGAGTCTTAAGGATAGGCCGCTAGCATGGCTGCTTAAGACTGGAGCCAAGACTGGGCTTCAGTCCTGACTTGAATAAGTCGCTTGTATGATTACGACTCTAGTGCTGTCTTGCTTAAGACACAAGGACGCCAGGTGTCTAAGTAGAGAAATTAGGGAAATACAGGGATGCGCTGGCACTGTCCCTGCTATAAGATGTACACATTCCGTCTGTTGTGCTCATCAACGCGACATACTACACCGTCAGCTTCTGGACTGGCGCCTGCTCGTCGCGAGCGCAGCTGCGGGGCGTGCACTTGAGGGCCGGAGCGCGGTGCGTGACTTTTCGTTCATTTCCCGTGACCCTGGATCGCGGATCGCCTGGCTGGCGCGGATTTCAAGTCGCCGACGCAACCCCGCCCGCAAGACGACTCCGGATGTCCCGCGTCGGCAAGGCCAGCAGCACTATTCGAACCGCAGATCATCCACGGTGTGTGGAGGTGTGTGTTTGTGTGTGTGCGCGCGCTGGGCTCTTGTGTAAAGGAGCCGCGGAGGCCAGGAAGCTGATTCCCACGGGACTCGGGCTGTCCGGCAAGGACGTACGTGACCACGGCAGCGGATTTGAACTCTGGAATGTGCACGCGTGATGTTGTGCGTACAGGATGACGGGAGAAAGGAGGAACTGTGCTGGAGCCTATTGGCCCCGCCCAGAGAGTTTACTGCGTCCCTATTGGCGCAATGATAGGGGCTGTGTTGAGGGAGTCTATTTAACAAGCTGTCAAAGGCAATTTCAAAAAAGAGGAGAGACCAGTTACAATAAAGATGTTGTAAACCTGGTTCGTCTACGGGTAGTACTCCAAGGTGCCCAGCAGGTGCAACTCAACAGACCGCCGGTCAGCGCAACCGAGCACGGCGGGTGAGAGGAGAACCCTTTCGAATGCCAACAGCTGAACAGACCGTCGCCCTCTGGACGAGCACGGCGGGTGACAGCGTGGAGAGCGGCTTCGAAACATAACTGGCGCAGTCGACAGGATCTGCTGTGGCTGAACTGGAGTCTACGGGAACGACGACGGCGACACTACGAGCCTCGTCAACGACGACGCCTGACCGTGACAACCGCTTGGAAAGCCAATTCGTGAAGACGCTCCCAGCTTCTTGAATCCGGCGCAAGGGGACCCACCCCAAGGGACACCAGCGGCAGTCAGGCGAGTACCCCTTTGACATCTGCGGGCGCATGCTATGTCAAAGCCCTGGGTTTTGAGGAGCGATCGCGCTAAGGAAGGAGGAAAAATGGCAGAGGGGGATCAGAGTGAAGAGTTGGCAGCCGCCGGCAAGGCAGGCGAAGATGAGGTAGACTCCACACTGGAGGCTACGTCAGAGCAGTTGGCACTACTGCAATTGCAACTAAAAATTGTAGAGGCCCAGAAAGAGAATCAAAAATTGATTCTAGAAACAGAGCGATTGCGCTATGGACAGAGCGTGGAGCTTAGCGATAGCGGCAGCACCGTCGCGGCGAATGCTGGAACAGATGAAGATAGAAGGCTAAAATACGCGAGCCTATTGAAAGGCGTCCTGGCACCAATGCCGAATCAAGAGCAATTAGTGCCTGGATGGTTTGAGGAGGTGGAGGCGACTTTATGCTCGTACGACGTCCCGACCGAGTGGTGGGCCGGACTGGTTTTACCGAGGCTGAGCGAAAGGGCGCGAGGGCTCCTCGTACGGTTATCAGCAGACGAGAGGAAAAACTTCGCGTCTTTGAAAGACAAAATTCTTCGCGGACTGCGACTGTCAGCCGCAGAATACAAGAGATTATTCTCGTCAAGCAGCAAAGAGGCAGGAGAAACCTGGGAACAGTTCTCCGTACGACTAGAGAATTATCTCGACTACTACCTAGACAGCTGTAAAGTGCGCACCATTGAGGAGTTCAAACAGCTGGCGGTGACAGACCGAATGAAGGAATGCTTAAGCGCCGATGCAAGAGCACACGTTGCCTTGAGTGAGAAAGAAGGTTTTCTCAAACCTAGTGACCTCGTAGAGCTCGCAGAGAACTTCGAAGAGAGTCGGAGGTGTAGGTCAGCAGTAGGACTAGCTGCGTCCGCAACGGCAAACCACCATGCCGAGAAGCGAACCGCTACGTCATCTCAATTGGGAGGCAGCACGGCTGAGAGGCGTCCCGGGCGACAGTGCTATAAATGTCACGAGAGAGGCCACTTTGCAAGAGAATGCCCGAGAAAAGAAACTGTCTCAACAAAAAATGGAAGTAGCAGTCGCAGAGGCGAAAGACAGGTTGTTGCTCGAGTGGAAATTCCAGTTAGCGAGGAGATGGCGACAGTGAGTGACAGGCGACAGAACGAGGCAGGCGACAAACGTATTGTCACAATAGAGAGCACGGGTCAGCAGCTCAGAGCTTTGGTTGATTCGGGTGCCGATGTAACTGTCCTTCGTAAGTCACTTTGCCGCGAGTATGAAGGCGCGGGGTCAACACTGAAGCTGAGAGGAGCGTTTGGGAGTGAGGTAGTCGCCGAGCTGGCTTACGTGCCATTAAAGGCAACGGAGGGTGCTCCCCTAGTGTCGTTCAACCCGTCCGAACGAGGAGTGCTGTGTGCGCTTACCGATGAGCTAGTCGCAGGCGTAGATGCACTGATTACGCCAGATGACTACAATGAGCTTCTCGAGGAGAGAGCACTAACACCAGCAGATGAGTTAGTAGCTCTGGAATCAGATACAGATGAACCAGACGAGCCAGATACGGGACACGCTGATGCTGTGGCGTGCGTCGTCGGGGCGGAGCCTGCTGCCAGCCAAACCGAAACGAACCAGACAGCAAGGCAGCTGTTCCGGAACGCTCAGCTTGCCGATGAATCGCTAAAAGAAGCATGGGCTCAGGCTAAAGAAGGCTCGCATGGCATGCTTATACGGGACGAGCTGCTGTTCCATCGAGAGCCAGTTGCTGGACACGAGTGTTGTCAATTGGTACTACCTTCGGAACGGCGCTCGGAGGTTTTAAGGTTGGCGCATGATTCAGCGTGGGCAGGGCGCCTGGGCGAACGTAAAACGCTTCAGAGAATAAAGGGGTCGTTTTACTGGCCAGGCTTGGCCAGAGATGTCAAGCGACACTGTCGTACGTGCCATTCATGCCAGGTAAAGGCCCCTGCGCGCACTCTCGATCGTGTGCCGATCACACCCCTCTCTAGACCAGATAGCCCGTTTCAAGTCATCAACGTTGATTGCATAGGGCCAATTGAACCACCGTCTGCGCGAGGGCACCGTTACGCGTTGTGCGTTGTTGATGTTAACACTCGGTGGCCAGAGGTCGTATGCTTGCGCGCGCTGACAGCAAAGGCTACGTGCGAGGCGTTGCTACAGATCTTTGCACGCATGGGTATACCGGAAACGGTGTGCTGTGATCAAGGCACAAATTTCACGGCTCAGTTAACTAGAGAGATGCTGTCCAGGCTTGGAACATGCCCAAGGTTCTCCACGCCGGACCACCCGCAGAGCAATGGACTGGTTGAGCGCTGGAACGGTACCTTCAAATCCATGTTATTCCGTATTGTGGAGGAGCACGGCAGGGACTGGGACAAATTTGTTCCATTTCTGCTGTGGGCATACAGAGAGGTACCTAACGAAACGACGGGCCGCTCTCCGTTTGAGCTGATGTACGGGAGGGTGCCAGTGGGGCCTCTTTCCATCTTGCAGAAGTCGTGGAGTGGGGACTGGTCCGTCCCGGACTCTCTAACAATCCCAGCTGAGGAATATCTTTCGGAGCTGCGCAAACGGTTAGCTGAGGCACATGCGACAGCTGAAAGTAATTGCACCGATGCTCAGAGAAAGTATGCGAATCGCTACAATCTCCGCGCGACGGATAAACAGTTCGCGGAAGGGGACGAAGTGTTGTGGCTGGAGAAGGAAGGCCAAGGCAAATTGATGGGAAGGTGGATAGGACCGGTCAAAGTTGTACAAAAGTTGCGGCCCTACAGTTACCTAATCGAGTTGGAAGGCGGCACACGTCGGGCTGTGCACGCCAACAAACTCCGAGCTTACCACGCACGCGTTAATGTTGTAGGCACAGTTTTCGAAGGGGACAGTGACTTCGGCGACGTGCCCACATTCCCAACACCGTCTGACGAAGGAAGTAGCGTGTCGGGCGAAGCTTTGAGCCACCTTACCCAATCGCAACGGGAGGAGCTGACCACGGTGCTCGCTAAGCACGGACAAGTGTTTGGTAGTAAACCGGGCAAGTGCACCGCTGGCATGCACAGAATAAGGCTGAAGGCAGGATCTGAAGTGCTAGCCGGACATGCGTACAAGGTACCAATGGTGTTTCGGAAGGAAGTGGAAAGGCAGATTAACGAACTGTGTGAGTGGGGTCTGATTTTTCCGGTAGAGAGCGCCCATGCCCATCCCATAGTTTGTGTATCTAAGAAGGACGGCGGCATAAGGCTCTGCTGCGACTATCGCAGGCTCAACAGCGTTACGGAACCGGACGCATTCCCCATGAGTATACCTTCGGAGCTTTTGTTTCTGGTGGCAAAGGCGCGTTACATCACCCTCATTGACATGCTGAGGGGATATTGGCAAATACCGTTAGATGAGCAGTCTCAATCACTGACGGCGTTCGTAACGCCGGTCGGGCAATACGCTTGGAAAGTGATGCCTTTCGGGCTTCGGAACGCTAGCTCCACGTTCCAGCGAATCATTAACGAGGTATTAGCACCACACAGAGAGTATTCCTGCGCTTACATTGATGATCTCGCCATATTTTCCGAGACGTGGGGGGATCATCTGAGGCACATCGACAATGTTCTAAGTTCCGTAGCAGCTGCGGGATTCACTGTGAATGCAGCTAAATGCCGATTCGCAAGAGGGGAGGTAGAGTTTCTTGGTCACATAGTAGGATCGGGTAAGCAAAGCGTGAATCCTGCAAAGGTCAGCGCTATCCAGGAGATTCCCCCGCCACAGACGAAGCGGCAGCTGAGGAGTTTTCTCGGGTTGGCAAACTACTATAGACAGTATGTCCCTGACTACTCGCGTATTGTTCTCCCGTTGACTAACCTGACGAAGAGGAGGACCCCTCATCGGCTACCTTGGGACAGCGAGGCACAGAATGCGTTCGAGAGCATTAAAGAGTGTTTAGGGCGCGCGACATCGCTGTATGCACCAGATCCTAGTAAGGAGTTTATACCATCCACCGATGCCTCCGACTACGCCGTAGGAGCATGTCTCGCACAGTGCGACGAGGAGGGGAACGAACGCCCGATCGCATTTCTAAGCAAGAAGCTCAGTCCGACCCAGACTCGGTGGGCCACAATCGAGAAGGAAGCCTACGCGATCATATGGGCACTGAGTAAGCTCGAGGCTTGGCTATTTGGTGCACAGGTGCGTGTGGTAACGGACCACAACCCCCTTAAGTACCTTACGCTTACCAGCCCGCATAGTGCCAAGTTAACTCGCTGGGCTCTCGCTCTCCAAAGGTTCAATCTTACGATCGAACATAAAAGGGGCACGCAAAATGCCAACGCCGATGCTATGTCAAGGCTGGTGGCGGCCAACTAAATGGAGCTAAGCGCATCGAGGGAAAGGTAAATGGCCTAAGAATGGTTTGGGCTTTGTCATTGCGTGTGGGCGCGGATGGCGGGGGGTATTGAACCTGACGCCAGCCGCGTCGCGTTGTTCGCTTGTGTGTTGTGTGTGGCTGCATTATAAAGACTTATGCAGCACACTTGGTGGGGAGGTGTTGTGCTCATCAACGCGACATACTACACCGTCAGCTTCTGGACTGGCGCCTGCTCGTCGCGAGCGCAGCTGCGGGGCGTGCACTTGAGGGCCGGAGCGCGGTGCGTGACTTTTCGTTCATTTCCCGTGACCCTGGATCGCGGATCGCCTGGCTGGCGCGGATTTCAAGTCGCCGACGCAACCCCGCCCGCAAGACGACTCCGGATGTCCCGCGTCGGCAAGGTCAGCAGCACTATTCGAACCGCAGATCATCCACGGTGTGTGGAGGTGTGTGTTTGTGTGTGTGCGCGCGCTGGGCTCTTGTGTAAAGGAGCCGCGGAGGCCAGGAAGCTGATTCCCACGGGACTCGGGCTGTCCGGCAAGGACGTACGTGACCACGGCAGCGGATTTGAACTCTGGAATGTGCACGCGTGATGTTGTGCGTACAGGATGACGGGAGAAAGGAGGAACTGTGCTGGAGCCTATTGGCCCCGCCCAGAGAGTTTACTGCGTCCCTATTGGCGCAATGATAGGGGCTGTGTTGAGGGAGTCTATTTAACAAGCTGTCAAAGGCAATTTCAAAAAAGAGGAGAGACCAGTTACAATAAAGATGTTGTAAACCTGGTTCGTCTACGGGTAGTACTCCAAGGTGCCCAGCAGGTGCAACTCAACAGACCGCCGGTCAGCGCAACCGAGCACGGCGGGTGAGAGGAGAACCCTTTCGAATGCCAACAGCTGAACAGACCGTCGCCCTCTGGACGAGCACGGCGGGTGACAGCGTGGAGAGCGGCTTCGAAATATAACTCCGTCAATTTTGCGTTGTGTAAAACCCGTGCCATTGCTTTTTGCGGCTTAAGATTATGTTACGAGGAAAAATGCCCCAAGTGGTTGCTGAGGCCGTTCTGGGAAGCCACTGTGGTGAACATGAACCCGAAGCGTTCGACGTTTGGAACACGAGCCGTCTTAAATAAGCTTGGTCTTTCTAAAGACACCGTTTAAGTCTGGACTTAGCTCGGACTTTATCGTGCAAGCCGGCCCAGTTCATGAAAATGTGCAACACATAACTGCCCGTATTTGCACGAAAAATGACAGGAGAGTTACGAGTGTACAACACGAGTGCTCTAGGTATGTCAGCGAATAATTTTTTTACACACATGCTCTGTTCTTTCCTCGCAATGTCTTAAAGCCATTGGTGAATCCAGGCTTTCCCGGACGTGCAGCGGTACTCTGAGGAGAACTGGTTTCGAAAAATCGATTACAGCTACGACGGGTAACCATCTAAATCTGTTTGCCCCCTCCCTTTTTTCTCGGTAGCCTCGTTTCAGGTAGTGCACGTGGCTATACCACTTCATGTTGGCCATAACCACCCTTTTCATGGCAGTGACGCTGCGGATTGTTAATCTGGCAATCAGCATACAACTTAGCATTCGCCTGTTCCTGCCACGGAGGAGTGAAAGCATAGAACGACTCCTCAGAATCCTAGATTCCAGCTAGCCAAAATACTAACGCGTCACGTTTTTTCGCAATGCCTACTGGGATTCTTAAGCTTCGTCTCACGCGTCGTCTGCAGGGAACCCAAGCTCAAGTTTCGCCGCGCGACGGCAGCGCCGCATTCCTGGCGTGGTGACGAAATGTGAAACGATGGGGCTTCGCCGTAGCAGACGCTCCGCTAGATTCCTGTGCACGCGCGGCGATCGCGTTGCGCCTGGCGGTTATTTGGCGATACAAAAACGCATCCGCTGATGCGGAACGGATGTACTAAGTAGCATTGTGCCATGGGAAGCCACAATAGTAGGCGAAGCACCACAATTCGAGGCTCGCGTGTGAAACTTTGCAGATTCCTTTGGAAGCGTGTCCGCAAGACCTGTTTTCCAACCCCATGACAGCGTTCTGAGAAGTCTCGCGTTCTTTGTGGAAACGAAAAGAGCCAATTTCCCCTTTCTTCGTAAACTCAGAAATGTTGACAGTTGACAAAGACGGCTTGGAGAGCCATCAAAAAAGTACAGTGGTTAAACACCATGCATAAAAAGTGAAGAGGATAGAAGATTATCCTGCTCGTCGCTCCCCGCGTGTCTAGTTTTGCCGATTTTTTGTGCTCTCTCCCTGCTTTGTGGGTGCTCTGAAAGCAACCAAATCAACAGATGTGACGTCCGCAATCGAGACTGATGTGTGAATGTACCCTAAGTGTCCACAGCTGCCTTTTCATTTTTAGATTGACCAAGAAAATATCTAGGAACGAGGCCTTTTTTTTTTTCGGGGGTGGGGGCGGCGTTGGAAAACATGCCTTGCTGAGACGCTTTTACAGATTTTCGCAAATTGGCCAATACGTGAACCAATTATTATATTATTATTATTATTATTATTATTATTATTATTATTATTATTATTATTATTATTATTATTATTATTATTATTACTATTAACGAAGATATGTCGGAAGTGCAGTACGAAAGTGATCCTAGCTATGGCTCGACTAACACTACTCGCACGGAGCACCCCGTCACAGGGTTCGTGAGTGCAAACCAAATATTATCATAAATGAAGCGCAACCATTTAATAAGAACCGAAATAAAACACTGTGTAGTACAAGCTTGGATTTCACCTGCCTTCCGAGCCAGCGAGCCTGTTATATCGCGTGTAGCGCACAGAGCACGCATGTGCTTATGAGATTGCTAGCGTTCTTGTCTTTGAAGAAACACCTCCTTCGGACTATATACTTATTCTTCTACTGCGAAATTTCCTTTGGTAACGTCGTAATAATAAAAAAACAAATCCGTATATAGATCGCATGCTACAGGCCAAAACGATGGTCAACGAGCGGGCCACTTTATTCCACAGTACGGATGATACTTTAGCAGTTTTTAAAGATATTATGTACGACAATATAATTACATAGCGAACTTACCTCGAGATGCATTCCTACCTTTTTGCTAACGTGGGACGCATTCACAATCAATATTTACTCATCCCCGTCTGTCGTCTGCTCTACAGTGCAGACGTGAATAAAAAGTTTCCCGCTTATAATAACGTATTCTTCATGGAAGTACGCGTCAGGTTGCCCAATCAAGACGGAATGTGGGTTGCATGTCGCGGTGCACCTGCGGGGGCGCGTCAATGTGCGTGCTCGTGCGAGAGAAAGCGCACGGCGCACGCCGTGGAGGCAGCGAGCGAGCCGGCGGCGTCCAGTGAGTGCCCGCGCGACAAAGCAGCGCGAGACGTCTGCACGTACGCAGAAGGGAGGGAGCGAAAGGAGAAAACTTGCACGGGATGCCTACGTGGTGCCGCCTCGTTTATCCCCAGTTTCTATTTTTCTGTCAGAGATGGCGCTCCCTGTCAGGAGCAGCAGCGCCGCTCGACGGTGCTTTGGAAGCCCAGGGGGCAGCACCCGCGGCTAAAGCCCCTTTACCCGCGGCTAAAGTCCCTTGATAATTTGAAAGTAGCGACACTCTCCTCCGCGCCGCGCTTTCCTCCTCGATTCTCCTCGCGCGGCGGCGGCGAGCGCTGCGCACGACACGCTTTTTCCCCCTGACGCCCGCCGGCCGGCCGCAGCAGTGAGTGAAGCGCAAGCTTTTGGGCCAGGTCTGCGCTCCAGGAGTGCACAAAATTTTTGAAAAATTGCGAGAAAAGCATTGAGAATGCCGATAGTAAAGTTCATGAATTGATTGGTTTCTTCTTAGAACTGTTTGAATGGGGAATACTGATAAACAAAGCTTTCAGGCGAGTTCTGTGCTACAGACGCTTTTTAAGTCTCATGATAAGGTTTTACTTTGTGCACTTAATCTAGTACTGCCGCTGACTTTGTGTTTTTTTTTTAGAGCGTGAAATCTGTCACCGCGGTAAAACTTCAGAAAACGATCCAGGCTGGTGCTTTGAACTTCAAGATTAGAGAAGGTTAAAGCAGGACTTAGTCTATTTCGCTACTGTCAAGCTATCTCTCTAAGCATAGTATATGTCACGTGATCAACCATGAGATTGGATTATTGGTTAATTGTACATGTATTTCAATCAATTACTGGGCCAAATTAATTGATATTTAGTAAATTGCAATTAAAATCTAAATTTTAGCTGCAACACAGAACCGTATACCGTTGGAAAGCTTAGGCCAAGCGTAATGGCACTGTGCTAGTTAGCGATCCGCGATAATCTGCGTTCATTAGTTAATTTTGTATAAAATCAAATTTTGAGCTGTTCCTTGCTGCTTCGAGGCAAGGAACAGGTTTGCCACGGCAGTCTTGATATGATGCTGATGGAGGAATTAAATAATTTTATGAGTACGTGGCCCCTCACTGACTTCGCGTGTGGTTAAAAGACAGCAGGGTACACTGGGAGAAGTGGTGGGCCCTATTGCCGATACACTGAAGTTCTGGGGCAAGCATGCTGTGGTCTCATGCGCTGTGTAAAAGAGCTTGATTTCATTGAACGCAACAATCAAATAAAAGATTACAAGGTGCACATAGGTCTTCAACGTGCGGAAATGAGAAAGCATATAACTGCCAATTCATTAACTATCGCTATCCTATCTATCACTATATCTACTAATGCCAGAGACCTATCGTAACTGTCACTATCCGCAACGAACACTATCACCTCACTATCCGGGCCTAGTAATATAATTTACTATTATTATCCGTAACAGTCACCATCATTACTTATCACTATTCATAACCATCACTATTTAATCTGATGCCGTCCCATGACCCATTGATATACTTCAATTTTCATTGACTTACGTTGTCAGTCATATCTCTATTATCTTATAATATCTGACGAGACAACTATACATTGACTTTTAATTCTTATACTTTCTTGTTTTCTCATAAATGGAGGTGGGAAAAGAGCAAGCCACAGAAATAACTGACTAATATCAGCGCGAGGTTCATGTCTCTGTCGAGGAGGCTTCCTTTACTTCAGGACAGGTCGGTGAGAGAAAATTGATGGAACTGCGTTTGGTCTGTTCTTTTTTTCGAGTTCGTGTAATATTGGCGGCTCAAACTGGTCTTCAGTGAAATGTAGCTAGAACATAGAGCGATGAGATAATTACTCAGGCTAGGTGAAAAAAAAAATCTTGCATACAATTGAAATGAGTAATATGTTACAGTGTTAAGAATTGTTGCTCGCAAAATGTTCCCCTATTTTTACATAATAACTATAATCATTGATTGTTTAAGTTTCGTAAATACAGAAAATTGATGCAATGATTCCGGCTGATTTGACATCGATGGGATAACTTTTCTCGCAATAAATGAATACGCGGAATCGCGCTTTTAGAGCTCCAGCTTTCAAAGCGAAGGTAACCTGCCAACGCCTAGTAGTCATGGTCAAAGTGAAGCGTGTGTGATCATATGAACACCTCCTGCACATTGGCCGTATCCCTGATAAAACGAACGCATATTTTTTAACCCACGCGTGCGTCGAAGCATGGCAAGACACATTCAAGAATTGAAAAAAAAAATGCCATACGACCTAACTAGTGCAGATTACCCGCAATACCTCGGGTTTACTTGCCAAAGAGTTTTTCAGGGCCAGCATTCATTGCTCCCGGGTAACCGACGCACACTACAAGTAAAAGCTGGAAAGGCTAGCTCCTCTACAAGCCCGAATTTTGATTTTTAGTGAAGGAGGCCAGGGATCCTAGCATAATCGCGACAAATTCAATCGAGAGACTGTAATTTTCCAGTTATTTCTGACAGCAAAAAGCAGATTATAGCGCCCTGTTTCTGACTGTACAGAAGTCGAAGCGTGTTAAATGATGGAGCCTTGGAGCCTCGCAGAATATTCAGCATGCTGCAGAGGACAATCTTATTTTTATACAATGAACATGCTGCCGCCGCAAAAATATTGAGCAGCAAGCAGGAATAAAAAACGCAGCGTCAGGTGACGCGTTATTACGGGGAGTGAGAAAGGCACTCGACGTCGCAAACAACTCTGTTGTTTCTAGGAATAAACGTCTTTCGACTAATCTTGTGAATCCATTGACTCGTGCGCAAGCCGTCACGCTTGCCTTGAGATATCATGAATACCGCATAACCATCTTCAAGTCGCTTGCTGCAGTTGTACGCGCAACAGCACGGCATAGAGCTTGCACGCTGCAATAAAAGCACAGCGCGCAATATTCGCTCGCCGAGACTAGGGGAAAAATGGCGCGAAGGAAAAAGAAAACACAAGGAAAACGCCGGACGCGCGTCGGTTTCCAATGGCAACGGCAGGGAGACCAATCGTCGTTCAGGAAATCGGGCGGAGAGCCGGCCTTCAGCGAAGGGGCGCGCAAGGGGCGAGGGGGAGGCGAGGAGGTAGCGCGGCGGCGGCAAAGTTCAATCGTTGGCGTAACTTTCAAAGTATCAAGGGGTTTTACCCGCGGCGAACAGGCAGCGCCACGAGTGAGCGCCGGAACAGTTTGATAGGGAGACGCGCGGCCGCCTGGGCAGGGCGCGCGCTTGAAAAAGGCGGCTTGAGCAGCGAAATGGTAGCAGTTTCAGCCAGCTCGAGCGACGTAGCGAAGCACAAACAATGCGAGAGCCACACGACACAAGACGCAGAGACAGGGACGAGCCCTGGCCGCCCGCTTGGCGTTTATTTCTAGGCTAGAAACACGCGAAACGGAAGACGACAGGAGAAGCGCGCGCTGTTGGAAAAGGCCGAGCAAAACACGAAGGGGGTAGGAGGGTTGGGGGCGTAAAAACACGGTAAAAATGTAGAAAAATAAAAAAAAACATTTGTGGCGAACGCCCCTCCTCCCAAGTGTGGTACAGCTTCACAAAGGCCAGCTCGAATGCCCCAAGCGGGGGCATTCGAAAAAAAAAAACTGCGGGGAATCGAGTGGCCGAGAAGGACGGAACGAGTATGGGAGAAGAATAGGAATGAATGAAGCTGTAGTCGGAGAAGAGAAAAAAACCCTAAAAAAATAAAAAGCGACAAGCCTGAAAACTCTAGAACGCGATTACGGGGGCAATGCTGCAGGCACATATATTACACAGACGGATTTTGAAGAGCTTTAGCTGTTTTCTGCTGAGGCGGTTGCCACTTTTCTCGACGATAAAGGAAAGGATGGCAGATAGCACGCGGTCGCTGATACAGCGACACAGCTATGAGAATGAAAACTCCCTTACAGCACTGCACAAACGCTCTACAGTTTCCAATACACATGCATGTCTTCCTCTCTGTCACATGTCAGAATTGTAGCATGCTTAATTTTCTTTTTCGTCGAAAGAACGTCCTGTCTCATCCCGACTTGAATGCTAGTTTTCTTTCGTATGTTTTTTTTTTTTTTTTTAACGATCCTTAATGCCTCTTTAACGGTACTTTCAAGTCCTCTGCCACAAAATTAAGTTTTGACAGGGGAAGGTAACAGGTGGCAGTCAGCCGCTCGACAACTTGTTTGGAGCAGGATGGCATGTAATGAATGCCAGATCTGTTCAGAGTGTCCAAAAATAAGTAAAAAAAATACATTCATTTTTGTTTACTTATTTACTACTACAGTCTCGATTGAGCAGTATCGCATGAGAAACAGCTTATCATTCGAGGTTCAACAGCTCAGTAGACATCGAAATGTCATTAACACAACTAAATGAATAAAGCGTATGGAATGACATCTCCTGAATCACATCTACAGAGGAGGACGAAGCGGACAGCGAAGGAAAAGAAAAAAAAAGGAACGAGCTGAAAGGGAGGAAAAAAATAATGTAAGCAAGCAAGCAAGCAAAAAAAAAGTTGGCAAGGTACATTCGCGAAACTAATGCGCAAGACACAGTAAATGGCCATTAAAACGCTCCATTCCTGTTGATTACTCTCTGCATTGTACTGGTGCTTATGCAAGCTATCGTAGACAGGGAAATATAGACCACAGGACAGCATACATAAAAATTATGCAATGAACAACTGCATTCACGAGCGCGGCCCAGTGGGCCCACTGATGCGAGTTGCCCAATTTCTTTAAATATTATTTTTTTTTTTTTTGCAGGTTGAGAAAGGATGCTAATGCAGGTGAAGGTATAGTGTGTCCTCTTTCGAAAAAAAAAAAATGCTTCGCGGTAAATCTGGAAGCGGCAATACCCGGGCATGATTGCCAGCTCACTGCTCGTTGGAAGGCAGCGATTCGCACTTAGCGTCTCTTCGCGTCGTAAAGCTTATTCGGTGACGCGAAAAATATGTTATCAGGCCAGTGAAAATGTGTGCAACAGCAGCAATGCAAGGACTGCAACCTAGCAATTCATTTGTAACCATAGAATGCCGCGAATCGAAAGAACGAACGGCAAATGCGCCCCACGCACAGCAGATCTGCCGCGTCTCCGCTGCACGGCCGGGTGCACGTCTCCCTACCAAACTGTTCTTCCCGCCTCGAGGGGCGCGCGCGTCGCACCGCGAGTTACTCCTGCACGGTGCCTATAGATTGCGATATGTTGACTCAGCCGGCGGGTACAATTCGCAATCCGAACTTTAATCCAAGCTCTACATTTCGAGGACGGTGCAAGGTTTTGGAGACCCACAGTGAGCATTGGTCTTCACTGCTGCGCCCTTAGTTTATTCAACACACCATCGTAAGCTGTTTTGGAAGCCCTCGAGAGCTGGCCGTGGCCCGGCGCAACGCGAAATTGTCTGCTCGCTCTCATGCGGAATCGTTCCGAAACGCCTTGCGGCATGAGGAAACGTGCCGAAACGCCTAAGATATGTGACCAAATGGGGGAGGGGAAGCCCTCACGCCCGGCCTAAAAATGTGACCTAAAGGACTCTCCTCAACTCTTTCCGTCCTCCATGGCTCCGTCCATGGTAGGCGTTCTCCGGGTTCTTCTCGTGGCAGCCACCTTCCGGTAGCACATCCTTCCACTCTCACCGTTGCCTCCTAAGCCATTTGGTCACTCGTCACCTTCCATTCTCTCCTCCCCAATGCTCCTTGGAACAGAGAATAAGAAATCTATCTCTGCAACGCGAAACTAAGGGAGGCGCTAATAATATAAAAAAAAAAACAACTATAGTACGAAGAGATATCCCAATGATGCCTGATTCATAGCCACTTACACGAGTTCAGTCTAGGTGGCTTTGGTTCACCGCGTCTCTGGGCACTGTGTAAGGCTTGTATTCCCACATAACAAGGCAGAAATACGTACCCACTGCGGCAACCGCAGTATGGAGTCCAGGTTGCTCAGGTCTAGGCAGCGGCGGCTCAGGAGTCGGCACGCTAAATGACTCCTCAAAGGAGCCGACGGCGGCGTCCTGGCGAGAGCGAAGCGACCGCGAGGACTGCACCACCAGCGCGGACGTGGAACTGAACGGCGCGGAGACGCCAACGACGTGCATTCGCGAACAGTCGATCCAGTGCTTCCACTTGGCGCTGTGCTTCATTGCTGTCTTCTTCTTCCTCTGCCACTTGAACTGTGCTGCGTTGTGCTGGGGTTTATGGCGCATTGGAAACTAAACCCTTCATGCGCCAATCGCATGGTTTAGTGATGTTCAGTGGATAAAACATTAGTTTAACGCAAGATCTCCTCAATATAAACGGGGCTCACCGGTGTTTCTGCAGCAGCCGCTTGGATGAGCCATTTCTTTCAAGAAACCTCCATAGCTGTTTCTTGGTGTTGTGATGTGGAAACGCATGGGAGTGATCACATACCACAGTTACGTATGAATCAAGCGGTTCGCACCTACCACTTCGTCTCGTATGCAATACACAGATTGGCCTGCTTTTAGGGCATCTGTGGAGACTTCCTGCATCAACCTCCAGTCACCCTCTCAAATAGAGGGCCTAATTACGCCCTCTCTCGTTGAGAACACTCGCTCTGTTTGTGTGCCTGCGTCAGTGTCTAGCATCGACGTGGAATTCGAGAGGCTTCGCGCGGTCCGTAGGCGGGCTGAAAGGAAGTACAGAAGAACGAAATTCGCGTACGATCTCGCACTTTCTCGCCGAGCTAAACGACAAGTTTTGCGCCACCTAGAGAAGTTAGGACGACAATGTTGGAGACAGGTCTGCTTATCACTGGATTCCCGTAAGCCACATTAGCGTATCTGGCATGTTGCGAGAAGCTTGCACTCACATCCGCAAGAAAGGCACCATTTTCGTGCCCTGGCCCTTCATCAACACCGCAAATAAGTTGACGTAGCTGACGAAGCTGCTGTCTTTTTTAAATATAAAGGGGGCTTACGACAACGTCTTCCATGATGCTATTCTTGATGGACTTGATGACTTGGGAGTTGCATGGCGGCCGACTGTACCTGTGGATTGTGAGCTATCTCAACGACCTCTCTGTTTACATGACTACACCTAATGGAGGTACTACCCGCTATCAGGTCGGTCGTGGAGTTCCGCACGGGGGAGTCCTCAGCCCAACTTTATTTAATGTTGCGCTAATTTGCCAGGTGAGGGAACTGCCAACTAATATCTACATCAGTGCATATGCTGATGACATCTTCATCTGGGCTTCTGGTTCGATGCGCCGACAACTACATGCGAGATTGCAACAAGCTGTGTCGTCGACATCGATGTACCTACGGTGTCAAGGTTTGCATTTAGAGGCAGAAAAATGTGCAGTGATTGCATATACTGGAAGGTGTGTAGCCGTTACCCGATTACTCTTTATGGGGTTGTGATACCGTATGCCTCCAATCACAGATTCTTCGGAGTAATTATTGACCGCAGACTATCATGGTCGAAACGTAATATGGTGAGAAAAACGCTAACAAATTTTTGCCGTGTTCTTTATTTCATAGCTGGCATCAAATGTGGTCCAACTGAGCACTCCTTACTAAGGCTTTACGAGACTGTTTGTTGGCTACATCCGGTACAGTCTCCCAGTACTCTATAGCATTTCATGCTTGCAGACTTTAGAGAACGTGCAAGCGCAGGCACTGAAAATGTGCCTTGGACTGCCCAGATGTATCTCTAACAAAGGCACAATGGAAGAGGCACATGCTCGCCCAATATCCCTATACTTGTTCCACGAACCACTTCTTGTTTATTTACGAGTATTTACACGACGCCGTTTCCACCCACTGAGAAAGGTTCTGGATGAGCGGCTGGACTGCAGTTTTACGAGTGCACTCCGCTGCCACCAGTCGCAAGTACCAACAGTATATGCCCTTCCATATCGTCCCGCCCAACCACAGTGGGTGATGGATAAACCTTTGGTGCGCCTTCGTGTTTCCGGGATACAAACGAAATCAATGGTGCCACTTAGAGAGCTCAAACAACTTACCCTGGCGCACATTTGGTCAGAATACTCTAATTATATTCACGTATACACCGACGGATCTGTGTCAGCACAGGCATATCCGCTGCAGCTGTGGTCATACTGGCTCAGAAAACGGCTCTACATTTCCTTTTGGGACATACTTCTACGTCAACCGCTGCTGAACTTGTAGCCATTCGGGAATCTATTCGCTCCATATGCGGGGAACCACCTCAAACATTGTGTATATCCACGGACTCAATGACTGCATTGTAAATTTTAGGCCACGCCGAATACCAGTCCCGCTCACAAAACATTATGCAGCTCCTTACACCTGCCCGACTGCAAGGCCACAGGATAATGCTTCATTGTATCCCTGTCCACTGCGGACTCCATGAAAATGAACAGACCGATGTTGAAGCAAAACGTGCACTCAGCAATGGCCTCCAAATAACTGCCTTTTTCAAGAGCGGATACGACATGTTTTCTAATGAACTGTATGCAGAAGGCTACGGCAGCTTACTGGGCCTAGCCAGACGCCCGACACATTCGTCTAAGAAGGCTCGATCGAACATTGCCATTTTATGTTCCGCGTAAATTTCCGCGCCATCATGCATGCTTGTTATATAAACTGCGTTTAAACGTGGCTTTCACTGCAGGTACTTACATATGATTGAATAGGTGGACCCCCGGAATGTTCAACTTGTGGCATCCCCGAGACTGTGGACCCTATATTATTGATTTGACCTGTGTATGCGTGTGAAAAAAACAAAATGCTAGCCGTTTCCTTGAAGTGCTTGGACAAGAGGCCTCTGTCGGAGGTGTTGCTGCTGGGCGTTTGGGAGGACAAGGGGAAGGGTGTCCAGGCAATGCGGGCTTTTTGCTGTTTTTTGTGGCCACCGGACTCGATTCGCGCTTGTAAAGCTGCTGCTGACAACAATGCTGCACATAACCAGCGCATGCGTAGATAGTCCCTCTTTCCTTCTTCCCTTCCTTTCCTTCTCTATATATTTCCGAGCCGGAAATAAAGCGTCGTCTTTTCACTCTGTGAATCTGCCTGGTTTTCATCGCGTAGCTGCCGGCCTTTGGCCGGTAGAACGCAACAGTGGCGACGAGGATTCTGCTGCAGCAAGGAAACCAGCAATACGCCCAAGCACGACAGTCACGCAGAAGGAACCCACCGCCAAGGATCAGCCATGGCACACAGGCTACCGGAATTCGAAGACGAAAAAGATAAGTGGCAGCCGTACCTTGTCAAGGTTCAAACTTATTTCGAAGCGAATGATCTGATAGACGATGCTAAGAAAAGAGCCCTGCTAGTAGCGGCGCTTGGAACAAGGACAATAGAAATTTTGAACGCGAAGGTAGCCTAACGACCTTACCTACAAAGAAGTTGTGGAGACGCTAAGCAGCTACTACGACCCGGTACCGAATGAAATCTCTGAAAGTTTCAAGTTCTTTCATCGCTGCCAGCAAGAAGGGGAATCTGTACATGCATTCATTGTGGCAATACGGCAGATGGCACACAATTGCAATTTTGGAACAATGCTACACAGAATGATAAGGGACCGTATTGTGTGTGGTGTCAGATCCAAGAATCTGTAGAAGCAGCTGTTAGCGAAGAAAAATCTGAATCTCGAAGAAGCCGAGGCTCTTGCCCTCGCCGCAGAGAACGCTGAACGCGATTCGCAAGGGATTGTTACTGACCAAGAACAAGCGAGATTGCTAAAGCTCTCTGGCCAATACGAATCGCGCACGAAGTCACAGGGCGTGCAACAATGCAAATGTTGCGGTAAGCATGGTCATAATACAAAGGCTTGTCGACTAATCAAGCGCAAATGTTTTAAGTGTGCACGGCCAGGGCATTTAGCGCGAATGTGTGCGGCAAATGAGACAAGCAGGACGCTAGCACTAACAGCACAGACGCCAGAAACCGAAGAGAGTGATAGTAGCGCGTCCCAAATCTGGTCCTTGACCACCACGCGCTCTCTTATACCCCCCATCAGAAAATCGTTTGCATGGAATGGCATCGAAATAATGATGGATACTGATACCGGCTCCCCTGTTTGCGTCATTCCCAAAAGCATTTACCAAGTGCACTCCCATCAATGGCCGCAGCTGCAAAAGTCGGAAGTACAGCTTTCATGCTATCTCGGAAAGTTGCCACTCCTTGGCACACTGACCATGCCAGTTTCCTATGAAGGTACCACAGTACAATGTAGTCTGACGGTTTTAGACTGCAATGGCCCCAGTCTTTGCGGTCGGAACCTGCTGAAAAAATTGACAGACGAACGCATTCAGGTGCTGACCATGTATTCGAAGCCTTCCGTATCAAAGCAAGCCAGGGAGGACGTGCCGATGCTGCTCCAGCAAAACTGCGACCTGTTCACTGAAGGCGCTGGTCTCATGAAAGGTCCGCCAGCCCGACTGCACATCAAGGCCGGAGCAAACCCCAAGTTCTTTAAGGCAAGTAAAATTCCTTTTGCACTTCGTGATAAAGTGTCTACAGAGCTTGACAGATTAGTCTCGGCTGGCATAATATCACCAGTTCCTCATTCTGAATGGGCAACGCCCATCGTGCCAGTCTTGAAGAAGGACGGAACAGTGCGCATTTGCGGGGACTTTAAGATTACACTAAACCCTGTGTGCGAGGTTGAGCAGTACCCCTTGCCTGTCATAGACGACATTTTTGCAAATCTATGTGGAGGAAAAAAATTCAGTACTTTAGACCTTCGCGATGCTTACAATCAGGTTGAGCTAGATGAAGACTCACGGAAATTAGCAGTGATAAACACACACAAGGGGCTCTTTTGCTACAACAGGTTACCGTTTGGCATCGCATCAGCGCCAGCGATATTCCAACGAAAGATTCAATCGGTGCTGCAAGGACTAAAAGGGACTCAGGCTTATCTAGACGATGTCCTGGTAGCCGAGAGCAGCGATGTTGATAATGCAAATCTGCAAGCGGTGCTACAGCGTTTCCGCGAGAACGGTGTCAAACTTCGTTATGACAAGTGCAAGTTTGGCGAACAATCGGTGACGTATCTTGGTCATCGTATTGATGTTGAAGGGCTACACCCCCTCGAGAAGCACGTGGATGCAATCAGGCTAGCCCCTTTACCGCGAAATGTTGCCGAGTTGCGATCCTTTGTGGGAATGGTGACATTTTACAACAAGTTTTTGCCAAATCTTTCCACTATGCTTGCACCCCTGTACAGCCTTCTTGAAAAAGGTGCAAAATGGGTTTGGCACGAAAAAGAAGACGCGGCATTTAAGAAGGCCAAGGATGCTTTGTGTTCAGCCCCAGTGCTAACGTACTTTAATCCGCAGCTGGAGTTGATGTTGGAATGCGATGCTTCACCTTACGGTGTCGGTGCTGCCCTTTTCCACCGAATAAATGGTGAAGACAGGCCAATTGGCTTCCGATCACGGACGCTCACCTCAGCTGAGAGAAACTACTCCCAAATTGAGCGAGAGGCTTTAGCCCTGGTGTTTGGCGTGACACGGTTTCGCGATTACCTGTTGGGCCGGGAGTTCACGCTTGTCCGACAGGATCGTCAAACTGCTGTCATGGCTGCCGCCCGAATTCAGCGCTGGGCGCTTTTGCTAGGGGCATACAAGTACAAGCTCATTTGTAAACCTGGAAAACAGATGCTAATTTCTGACGCTCTAAGCCGTTTGCCTCAATCGCTGCAGGAGCCGCAAGCGGAAACAGATCTGTCGGAAATGGTGCTTATAATCGACGAATGGGACCAACCAGCGGTTTCCCACCAAGAGATTCAAGCGCTCACAGCAGCTGACGGGCTTTAGCAAGAGATATGCAGGTACGTGACTAACGGATGGCCCTCCGTCGTAGAAGGTGACAGCAGGGAAGTGGCGGAATTCCGGAAAAGGAGACATGAGTTGTCTGTGGAGAAGGGGCTGTTGTACTGGGGCGCGTGTGGCGATACCAAGTGCGGCGCGCGAAAAACTGTTGACGATGCTACACGAGTCTCATCAGGGTGCGTCAACCATGAAGACAAGGGCGAGGGCTAAGTTTTGGTGGCCCGGTTTAGATCAAGATATTTGTAGATTGGTCTCGAATTGTCGAAGCTGTGTGCAGGCTTTGCCCATGCCCCCTAGGAATCCTGTCAGCTGGCCGATTTCAAGAGAGAGGTGGTCACGGCTGCATGCAGACTATGCAGGGCCTATTGGAAACAAAATGTTGTTGGTAATTGTCGATGCACACAGCAATTGGATAGAAGCCATTCCAGTATCTCGAGCAACCGCTAAAGCCACTGCCGATTGCATGAGAACCTTGTTTAGCAGGTTTGGATTGCCCCGCACCATAGTTACCGACAACGGTACACCCTTTAGTGGGTTAGAGTTTGCGGTATTTCTACAGAAAAATGGAATCGAGCATATTCGTACCCCGCCTTATCACCCCCAGAGCAATGGTCTTGCGGAACGGGCCGTAAGAACAGTCAAGGAGGGCTTGAAGAAAATGCCGGGCGTGGAGTTGACAACTGCTCTGGCGAGAATTCTTTGTAACTACAGAAATTCGCCACAAGCTTCAAGGGACACTAAAGAGAGAAAGGAAGTGGGTTTGCATCGATAGAATGCCAGTTCCTGATTACAAAAAGACCACTCTTACTCAAAACAGAGCTGTTATAAGGTAGTAAAGAAGAATAACAGAAATACAGGTATCGCCACCACAGCCAAACGGGCGAGGCTCGCAACTACAAATCACGTGACGCGCTAGGGATCCCGGAGGCTGACAAATGCGAATTACGTTGCATGTTTGAATGCGGTAGTACGTTTTTTCTCAAACATGATAACACGCTTTTATCATACTTAAACGACGGCGAAAAGACAACGTAAACGTTGCAAGGCAAATACAAAAATATACTTAGAGGCGCCACAGGCGCCCACTTCAGTTTTGGTTATGTTTCGGCTCAGGCATTTCGTGCGCACTCGGATAGTTTGTTTGAACCTGCAGCGCCTGAATTACGAGCTTGAAGCAGCAGATGCGCCTTGATGGTTCCCATTTGAGCATTCGGAGGCACGAGCGAGCGAAATCCGCTACCGCCGACACACTCCTTCGTTCACACTTCTGCGCCAACAAATCGCCGCCGTTGCCGCTTCGACTGCGACCTGACCGCTTGACTGCAGCTACGTACGCCACGAAAAGCATACATATGCTAAGTACCGAAGGAAAAACGCATTATCATTCAATTGTTCACTAAATCATGGCACATCTGACCAACATATACTGCGTCAACAAGACCTTCAACGTGCTATTTGCAGGCGTCGTAAACATAAGGGGCATACTTGCCGCTCATACCAAGGAGAGCGTCGATATATTGCGCTCGTCGCCCGGCGAGAAAAAAGGGCCTCGGGTAAAAAGTAAAAACTGAAAATAACGAAGCACCAGAAATACATTACAAAAGGTTAAAAAAAAATCGGTTTGTAAAAAAAAAAAAAATACGCCAGTAGCGGTAAGACTCGAAACTCGCTACTCTTGCTTGCTCCGTGGCTCCGAAACGTTGGGCGCTAACCGCTCGGCTACGCCGCGCCAAGCGAACCTTTCAAATATTTCTAGTTTTTATGTCATGGCCCCATTTACAATAAACTGTTTCTGCTGCCGGTCTAAACATTACAACTTCTTGATCATTGGCGCATGCTGCCTGCTCTCACGTCTTGCAACTAATGTTCTGGATACCTATGCGCACTATATTGTGCACTGGATCCATTTTAACATGTGGAATTTCACAGCGCTGGCAAATGTAGAGGCGCCGGCACTTCGGTCATGTTCTGCTACCGTGGACGTAATTTTCGCTGAACACGGAGCTGTAGCACAAACCTTGAAGGAAAAAAGTGCGACGAAGCTTCAAAACTGACAAGCGCAGCAGCGAGGACACTATTTTGCTGGTAACTAAATCTCATTTGTATGTAAACATGTCAGGAAGCGTTGCGATAACCGAGGGCTCGGTTTGTTTATACACAGTGCAAGAAGGAGCGCAAAAGCTTGAGAAACATGTAAAGTATTGTGCATTACGAGCGCTCTGTTTTTTTTTTTCTTCCTTTATGAGCCCATTGCTCGGTAAATTACTCTCTTCATCGTTTTATTTATTTCGGCTGAAGCCGTCATCCGTCATTGCGAGTACGCTGTTGCCAAGTTGGCCCTTGAGGGATGCGACGCCGCGGGCCGCGCCGGCTCGCTAGCTATCACGGAGTCTCCGCTTACGTCATAGTGTGCGTCACTCAACTCCAACTACGTAGTTGGAGGCCACAGTTTGAATTCGACCGGCGGGAACAAGAAAAAAACCTCAACTTCTTATCGCAATATCTCAGCAATTATTCGATTTTTTGCTGCCGGATATGCGGCGACAGTGTCACCAAATGTAGTTTATTAGATTTTCATACCATCTTTGGCTGTCTTTAGTGTCCCTTTCAGGCTCTACTCCGTCCGAACTTCTTCTGGGATACCGTTTGCGTACAAAATTAGATATGTGTTCTCCTCCCAGGAACTACGAAATGCCCAAGCATTCAGAGACTGATTCCGCCAGTTGGTACTTCACCCTGGGAGACGCAGTCTACGTGCGCAACTACGGCGTAGGAGAAAAGTGGACACCAGGCAAAGTGAAATCGACGAGTGGTGCCCGTCTAGTCACTGTGGCTACTGAGGATGGAGTCGTTCGACGTCATGTCGACCAGATCCGAAAACGCTCATCAGACACCGACGGAAGCAGAGAAGTATCAAGTCCTGCAGAATCGCCTCCTGCGACCTTAGGGGCCCCGACAGACGAGGCTCACGACCTTCCCGAAGGGCCTGTTCCTGAGCTACGCCGGTCCACAAGAACTAGAAAGCCAGTGGAGCGCTATGGCTATTAGGGGAAGGAAATGCTGCTGACAACAATGCTGCACATAACCAGCGCATGCGTAGATAGTCCCTCTTTCCTTGTTCCCCTCCTTTCTTCCCTTCTCTATATATTTCCGAGCCGGAAATAAAGCGCCGTCTTTTTGCTCTGTGAATCTGCCTGGTTTTCATCGCGTAACTGCCGGCCGGTAGAACGCCTTGGCCTTGGGAGGACAAGGGGAAGGGTGTCCAGGCAATGCGGGCTCTGCCGTTCTTTGTGGCCACCGGACTCGATTCGCGCTTGTAAAGCAAACTGCCATGCCTGTATATTTTTCATAAGCTTCCTCACACATCATCAGCCATAATGAACCTCTTTCTTCTCTCCTTCCCCTTTCCCTGTACAGAGTAGCAGGCCAGATTTTGCCTGTCCTTTACGAAGACGAAGGCAACTCTGGCTGAAACCATATGGAGCGGGTGTAAGGGAAGCTTCAGGCAAGAAAAGACTAACATCATCTGGTAGTGCTGCATGCCGGGTTGGTGGATTTGGAGGAGGGCAAGCAGCCCGAGGAGGTTGATGGTTTGATGCAGCAGTGGTTGCGAGAAAGGAAGGAGCAGTGCCGGGAGCATTTCTTCGCAGTCTGTGCACTTCCGGGGGCGTGGCAATGGAGCCCAGTAGAGAAAGGTGTAGGGATGTAAACAGGTGGATTGAGGGAGTGCCAGGAGTTGGGGCCTAGGGTGGAATTTATATGCCAGTGGCTGCAGGTCGTACAGACAGGAGCGGGAGGCTGCTTTTACGAGGGAAGTGGCTGAGCAGTTGAGACTGATCACACGCGCTTTTCTAGGAATTCCGCCCGGAACTGGAAACCGGCGAGAGTCTCGTTCCCCACAAGGGTTGGGGTCCCAGCTACCCAAAAGGAGCACCCAGGAGAAGGAGGAGGAAAAACATTTATTATGTAAACTTCCTTTTCTTCCTGAGTGGAGCCCTCAGTCCAGGGCTCCATGTGCCGCCTCAATCCTGCAGGCCCGCCAGAACAGCTGTCGCTGGTCTTGCGGGTTGGTGCTGATGAAGCGGTCTCAGAAAGAAATAAATACACGTCAGTCCATAAGCCCATGGGCCACGGCAATCCTCTCGGCCCGCTCGATTAGCCGGCGTTGTCCGGCCAGCTCCGTGCGGGACAAGGCATATTCCCAAGATGAGAGGGTGGGGTGAGGTCAACTGAGGGGTCAACTCAGGAGAGAGGGGGGACTTTGGACAAGGGGCGCTTCCGGAGGATGATGCAGGCGCTAGCGCAGCTGCTACTCTAGGCGGGGGCGAGATAGGGGCTCACTGCCAAAGGGGGGTAAAAGTTAGGGAGTGTCTGGGGGATAGACACATGAGAGAGATAACTGGACGGAGTGGAGCACCTCTGAGAAGAGCACGCCCCCGAAGGGGCAAACGCCGTAAACAGCCAGCACCGAAGGGGGAGTCTGTCGCCTTCCTGAATATGCAGGGAGGTAGAGGGGCGCAAAAATGGAAAGAGCTAGGTTTAGGAATGACACAGCAACGAATGGACGTGTTTGCAATGGCAGAAACCCATCTTCGAGAGGCAGAGACGCCTCCGCGAGTCGAGGGATATGAGTGGGAGGGGTATAACCGGACAGGGTCGGAACGACAAGGCAGAGGGATTGGTTGCTCGAGGGCGGCATCGAGCCTTTGGAATCGCACTACGCACTCGTGAAAAGAGCACATATGTGAATGACTGGAAAAGTAGGGGGCGGTCGGTAGCTTTGGCGATAGTTTATATGTGCTCAAGCGGGGCAAAAGAACACATGAGAAGTTGTACGAATGCCTGAGACAGAATATGTACGCGCCGGGAGTGTTCAGATACTGGTCCAGGGGGATTTCAATGCCCACTTTGAGGACTTTGACTGGCACACTGACGCAAATGGCAGGCTGCTGATGAGAATGTTAGAGGAAGCGGAGCTAGTCTGCGTGAATGGCTCAGACAGGTGCGAGAGGCGCATAACATGGGCAGCTCGAGAGATGCAATCCTCGATTGACTATTGCCTTATGACAGATGGGCCATACGAGGCGCTTGAGAATATGGTGATAGATGAAGATGGTAAGGGAAACCTAGGGAGTGACCACAACGGGATCCGGCTGGCGTTTAGACACGAACATCGGAGACGAAGACAACCCCAGGGACCACTTCAAAGACGACTAACCGAGGCTGCGTTGCAAGAGGTTCCAAACTGGCTAGGGCAACGAGCACGACTCCTATGAGGAGTTGGTGGGTGCAATAGGAAGGCAACTCGTACGGGAAAGCCGTATGGTATGTCCGCGTACGGGCAAAGCATGGTGGTGTACGGAAGTGGCTGCGGCAATTTGTCGACGCCAGGAAACAAGTAGGGTACACCGGCGGGCGGCCAAAGAGCGGGACGAGGTGGCCACAGCCAGTGCATGGAATGACTATAGAGCCCGAAACCAGGAAGCAACAGCCTTGATGCAATCCTGGCTTCACTCCTTAGATAGGCGATTGATGGAAGAACTCAGAACGGCGGGGCAACGGGCATCTCAGCGCTTTTGGCGATGCGTGAAATTGGGGCAGCAGAACCCTAGGCCAATAGTGTTGAAGGCTGACCCAGAAGGTGAGGTGGTCACGGGGCCAGCTTGTATCCCAATTCTCGAGCGGTGGTGGCACGCGACACTTGGATCACCAGGAGGCACGGAAATAGCGGCTGAAGAGAAGGTTGAACTGAGGCAGCAGGAGCCGCCCAGTAAACACCAACCCATCTATGAGACGGCTATAAACTGTCTTGCCAAGACAAGCAAGATGCCCGATAGATGTCTCAGTAGACCTCTGAGATGGCTACTAAACGTATATAATATGTCTCGACAAGATATGCAAGACATTGCCAGATGTCTTGATACTTCTTGTAGTGATCTTGTAGCTCAGCTAATGCACCCACTTTTTTAGGCTACAAGACGTCTTGCAAGATATCTCCTAGAAATCTGGAAGACAAATAACTTACTAAACGTAAGTCAGTCTAGCAGATAGCTATAAGGCATCTTGCCCAAGATAAACAAGTCACCTTATAGACATCTGAAGTGGCACCCAAGACAGCTGATAGACATTTAAAAGATGCTTTGATAAGATATGAAAGATGTTTTTATATGTCTTGGTACTTCTTGTAGCTGCCTTCTAGCTCAGCTAATGCACCCACTTTTTTAAGCTGCAAGACGTCTTGCAAGTCATCATCTAGAGATCATTAAAATAGATTCTGAATGTATAAAATGAGCTCTAGAATCTCCTGCAATGCTCTAAATTATTTATTCCCTGCTATTTCTCGCAAAACTGTCTGAAATGCTTATGTATTTGCAGAGGTTTTCAACACCACTGCCAGACAAAAAATATAGTCTCATCAGATGCTACTACAACTGAAGCTGCATTGCCGTCACACACCCACAGTGCTCTTTCACACATTCAGTTATGATGCAAGCTAAACTGATGTACAATTGTAAATCATTCTCATGCACTACAACTGTTGTCTAGTAATGAGAACTGTATGTTTTTATTACAAAGCGTGCCACATTTCACTGTTAATGGCCATCAGGTGCTCTTTAGAAAGTTTGGTAGTAACTGCACCCAATGCTAGAAAATGAGATGAGTAAACTACAGAACTCTTTAATTTCCTCAACATTATACATTGCAAATAGGCAACTTAAACAATCTCATGCATGTTAAAAGCAAGGAAAGCCACAAGCAACAGTATGCAAATGAAAAAATGTGGTTCTCTGAAGCCTAATATTGTACCAAGGAAGAAAACACCAGAAAGAGCCAACTCATGAACACATGACATGTAAAGAATGATGCACATTGTCATTCATTCTCACAGACATTAAAACTGCAAACAGTAAGTGAGAACTGTACACATTCTTTGTTACAAAACATGCCACACTGTACGGTGGACAGCCATGGTTGGGTGCTCTTTGGGAGATTCGGCAATAACTACAAAAGGTGCTAGGAAACAAAATGTGTAAATCATATATTTGATTTTTTTTCAACAATGCACTACGAAGTTACAAGCACAGAAACTAGACACTACAAGTGGTATGAAAATGACAAAATAATAATGCAGTTCTCTCCAAGCTTAAATTGATCTCTTTACAAAAGAATGGCATCCATACTCCAAACAACAGGAAATGACTAGAAATAAACAGGGATAGGTATGCAAAAGTGTACAAAACTGGTTGAGTGGTTGAACGAACTATCTGTATAATGTTCGTACAAAATAAAACAAAGCAACAAATTCGAATGAAAAAGCTTCAGTATACAGAAAAAGGCTCTTTCACAAAGGACCATCATCACGTGTTGCATTTCATACTATATGTGCATGCATGTCACCAACTGAATGCTGGTCATACATCTTGTAGAAACTGTATAAACACTTGAGCATTAGGCACGACATCAAATCCATTAAAAAATCTACACTGCAAAAAAAGAAGCCAAGACTGCTTCACTGCTGCTGTTCCTGTTAGCATGACTAGAATGCACTGAAAAAAAATGCAATGGCTGCATGCCTGTCATAGTTACATTCTACTATCATAACTAAAAAGTACCAAGGAAAAGGTAGCAGGTAAGGGTCATACATCACTCTACAAGAAACACTAGAAGGCATCATAAGGAAAAAAAAAAGGAAGGAGCAAAAGGTTCGCATCCCTGTCATTGTACATACCAACCACTATATTCCATATCAAAAGCTGTTTGCAGCACTACAAAAGATAAGGGCAGCATGAACCAGCCATGATGGCACCAACTGGCCTTACCTTTTGTAGTGCAGCAAACAGCTTGCGAGGAGTACAGAAGGCACAGCAAAAAAAAAAAAGAGAGAGAATAAAATTCAGTGTTGCACATCGTGCTGCTCTTCACATTATGCTGGTATAAAAAGAAGGAAGTTAACTGCTGAGATGGTTGTTTTTTCAGAAATAAAAAGGTATTTAGCATAACACAGACACACACAAGAAAGAAGACACCACGTGTACTTACTACAACTGTTTATTTAGGGGAAAGCAGCGGACACATAGCTTTCACTGCTGATGTGCACATGTACAAGGCAACAGGAAAACAGCACCAATCTTATCAAAGCAAGTGTGAGAAATATCTGTTCAGCCTCAAAGAAAAGCTGGAGTGTCACTGACACAGCTCAAACCTGTTTAATGTATAGATGGTATCCTCTGCTCCCTGAAAGCTTGCTCAGCTAAGCCATCACATAAGCTACGAAAGCAAACAGGTCGGCTGTAAGAAGAGACATGGCCAGCATTTCGTAAAGTGCACCACCGTCTATAAAATTCAACTGTCATGTAGAAAAATCTTATTTTGCACAAGCAGGATTCTGCATCAATGGCCAACTTAGGGAACATGCAAAAGACATTAACAATGAAGGTGAGCGACTTCTCTTGCACCGTAGGGTTTGCACCAATTGTGAAAACTGTGGGTAACGGCTCATGAAACACTAGAAGCTCTTCATATAAAAAAGCAGGTTACAGCTGTGTCAGCAGCAAATTGGTTTTTCTTATGAGACTGAAGAAAAATTTATCTCGCATAGTTTGACAAAATGGTGCTGTTTCCATGTTGCCTTGTACCCGTGCGCATCACCTGAGTAGGCTATGTATATCGGCTGCTTTCCGCTGAACAGTTGTAAGTGCTGATGGTGTCCTCTGTCTTGTGTGCGACTGTGTTACGCTAAATAGCCTGTTATTATGCATGGAGAAAAGGCATTGAAAAAAAAACAAGGTCTGAATACCACTGCCAACATTCTGGCATGAAAGCATCGTAAAATGAGAGAGCTGGCATGGGTTGTGCATCTGTTATTCTGTACAACCTTAGAGGGCAGAGAAAATTGAAAAAAAAAAAAAAGGAAAAGAAAACTTCGGGGGCTATCAGATCCACTCCAGTCAGTTACAAATTAAGAATGAAGGGGCGAATATCCCTCAAAGGAGGCTTTTCTGCCAATCAGATCATTCTCAACACTGGTACCACTCCAGCCCTTGTCCACAGCTAACTAGGCTGGGCAGCTTTTTCTTTATCGGTACTGAACACCAGCTGCACTGCCTCTTTTTGTCACCTACTGCCATGAAAGGGGGAATTCCTTTGTGGCTCAATTGATTGGGAGGCTCCTCTCTGTCAATTGTTGGAGGCCTACCTTTGCAAAATTACAAAGCTTCAAACTTGAGTTGTAAATGAGCACAGAAGGTGCCTTGATCCCAGCTGCTTGCTATTGTGGCACTGTTCATGGTGGCTGTGCAGCGCCTTTAGATGTGGACTTGGTCTTTGTCACAAGGCAAACACCAACCACTCTTTTGTGACGTCGGCAAAACTAAGTTTCATTGGTGTTGAAGGCTTTCCATGTCACACCTGCCAGGATTAAAATCAAAAGCACGATTTAGATATATGAGCTCCCAAACAGAAGGAAAAAGTCCCACTGTTGGCAACTCTAAGTTTTTGGCACAGTCAAACCATACCTGTGTATTCAGTCAGTAGCCCGCGACTGCCCAGTGAGATGTCAGTCATGTGGCCCTCATTGCTAAGTTGTTTGCAGCACAGACAGGAAAAGGATAGTTGCTAGGCAGCCGTGGAGGTGGTGGCAACCTGCAAGGTGTTCCAATGCTTTAAAGATTTCTTGTGAAGTTTAAATCACTGACTACAAAACACAGGATAAGAATTTAACCTCAAAATATGTCACATAAGGTTGAGAGTACTGAGTACACAATAGAAATATGTTTAACCAAGACACGCACTAGCAGCACAAAATAGTGCTGAGTATAATATATGTATATTAATAACTCCTTGATGACCTCGAAGGCTAAAACATTTTCTTGTCTTCACCAACAGACACACCTGAAGAGAACCACCATTTTCCTGATTTATACATTTCTTTTTTTTTTTATTGCGAGTCACTTTCTATGCTGGGTAAGGTTCCTGCCTCTGAGTTTGCTAAGTGTTTCATTCGACATATGTAGAGAAGAAATAAATCTATGTATCATGTATCTATGTATGGATGCATTACCTAGAACAAATGAAAGCAATATTTTAAACAGCGAGCATGCACCCAGAGCAAAAAAAAAAAAAAAAGAATGCATAGCTCACTTGCTTGAGCTGTTGGGTGTGTGTTTTGTTTACATGAAAATTCGCGCAGACACAAAATAACAAGAGCACCAAACACAGACACAACAGCACAATGTGAAAAAGAGCATTAAATTCTAAATTCTAAACTTAATTCTAAGTTAATTAATTCTAAAGTTAAAGCTCAGCTACTTTGGTCATCTGATGAGAAGAGAGGAGTCGCTGGAGAAAGATTTGATGCTGGAAAAGGTTGAGGGTCGCCGGAGAAGGGGTAGGCAGCGAACGCGATAGTTAGATGGCATCCTCGAGGCACTGCAGAGGAAGTTATGTGATGTTAGGAAGATAGTGAGAGACCGGAAAGCGTGGCGTGATATGGTCCATAGGGTCACGAAGAGTCCGACACGACTGAACGACTGAACTGGACTGAAATTAAATGAAGGTATTTCACCTTTGATGCCAAACACCTTCACTTCGGGAGGAGTCCATATGCTATCAAAAGGTTTGCGTGGAGTCACAGCTTTGTTGTTGAGGACAGCCAGAAGGCATACACTGAACCCATTTATAACATGGCTACATTCTATACGCCTTAAAAGTAAGTTCTGATTCAGTACTCTCTTTTCTTTTCCCAGTTCTGGATAGGAAGAGTCTATTGGCCCTGAAGCAAGAAAACAAATGAAATTGATATGTTTTTGTGTATTATAATAGGCTTTTCGTTATATGAGGTCCGTCCGAAAGATTTGCTTTCGATTTCTTTCTGTACCAATTCAACTGAAGCTTAATTTCTTAAAACATTTCCGCCAATAAAAAAAAAAAAAAAAAAAAAAACCCTGAGGACCAAAGCAAATAGAGCACCAGCACATCACACAGCATGCAGTTCAGGAACTTAAAAAGAACTAAATTGTGCTTTCTGACTATATGAAAATGTAAAATCACTTAATCACGGCAATGTAATGGCTGGCTGTAAACATTTTATGAACTATTAAAATTAAATCACTGCAGAATGTTTGTACGCCGTTCCTATCTCGCCATGTGTTTCAACTTGTGCCTGTGAACAGACCGAGAGTATTTTGCTAGCAGTTGGGAGAGTCGCTGTGGCCAGAATGCACCTTACCCTCCCCTCTAAGGCGGCTTATTGAGATCGTTCTTTTTCTTTTTCGCAACCGCGGCATAACTTAGCGCGTATAGAGCTCTGCAGGCTGAGAAACAATGCACGGCTTCCACTCGACGGTGCGTATTTTCTGTATCTTATTGCAGAGTGAAGGCCACACTAAGCATGCAGACTTTCGTGCTCAGTTGTGTTCCCTGGGAAAGTGTTAGAACCAGCGGCAATCAACGAAAGACGTCGGATCGCCAAGCTCATTTTGAAGAATTACATCGCGAGGTTCCGCCGCCAATGGCAGTTCACGAAACGCGGCGAGTGGAATTACAAGCGAAAAACCTTCCTGCATGCACAAAACTGTAGATTCGCCATAAAACACCGCCTTTCGTACTGACTAAACGGTCCGCGCGCGCTATCTTGCTCGCCCGTACAGCCTGCGCCGGCGGATGCAAACAACGGTCCTTGCAGCATTTTTATCGGAAAAAGAAAACACTCAGTCGCTTTACTGCTCCATTAAGTGACTCATTTAGAAGAAACAATTTCTTACTCACCCAGCGAAGCTTGCCTTGCAGCCAGAAGTAGCAGCCGCTGTGCGGGATACATTTTCAACGCAGTCGCAAACCAACGGCCTAACGTGCAGACACGACTAGACACGACGAAAATTTGAAATGGCCAGCCGCCGAGCAGCGCATTGATACAATAACTTTAAAAACAATAGAAATCTGAAATATATTTCATAAAACAAGCTATACAAGTAAAATGTAACTGTTGCTTATGACGTATTTGTTTCAAAACGGTAAATACAACCTGCGTCTTGCGTAATTATTTTGGCGCACTATTTTCTATCTCGCTGTAAAGAGGAGGGGTGCGAAAAGGCCACGGCGCGCGAAGTTTGGGAATGGCGGATCGTGCATAGCTGGCGTTCCGTATTAACATCGGCGCAGCAAATCTTTCCTCTGTGTTAACTACTGGCTTTTATCACACACGGATACATCGCTAGCTTACTTTGTCGTTGTGAACACTAGGAGTTTGGAGTCTTCCGGCGGACTGGACTGCGCCCAGCGAGGTCGAACACAGTACGCGTGTGGCTATCGGCTGCAGAAATGAAGGTGTCAGCGGCTTTTGTACATTATGTTCAGATACCCATCGCCTAAACAGCATTTCTTGGTGCCATATTGGTCCTGCATGCTGGAAACAGCCTAAATTGCATGCTTAATTCAAAAGCGCAGGCACTTTGGATACAGTATTTTGCAAGCTGAAAAATTGCTAGAACAAACCTTCCACAATTTATACTTAGAGTATGCAGAACAGTGTCGTCCAGTTAAACTGTGTACATATTGCACTATAGGCGCATATATGTGACCCTGAAACGTCTTGTTAGGAAGTATGGTAGACTTCTGAAGCAGAACTCTAGAAGACATCTGGCGTAAGCCGGCTAATAACTGTCTTGCGTAGCTGAAGACATAAAAATTCTTCACTAGACAGAATCCGGACATCTTGCCGATGATGTCTTCTAGACTAGCACCAAGCCACGTCTTGTAGATGTCTTTGATAGCTCAAGATATATGTGACCAATATAGACATATCAAGACAGCTACAAGATATTCTGTGCTCAGTGGGCGGAAGAGCAGACAACGGATCTGCATGCGGGCGCCACCCACCGCGAGGGGAATGGTAACGGACAACTAGGAGAGTAGATTCTAGGACAGCAACTGGATGCGACAGCATCCCCATGAGCTTGATCAAAGTTTTGCGGCCGAAGGGACAGTCACGACTTAGAGAATGCGTGACAAAAGTGCTAGTGGACGACGAGATTCCGTTTTCTTCGATCAGGTGCGTCCGTCGTGAGCAGACGTGCGATGCATGAGCTCCGTTGAAATCTGTTGTGGCGGATTGCAGCAGTGCATCATCAGATATTCATGACCAGCGGGCTCCCTTCAGCGCTCGGCATCGGCAGGAACCTCTAGCGAGCATGTGTATTTTTCGGCATGAACCTGCTTGACTCCTCGTAAAAGCGGGACGAGCGCTAACCCTAACAGCCGTGGAGACGCAGGATAGCGACCGCGGATGCGCGGCGTAGGGTTCACGGAAAGCTGAGCAGCGTTCACTCAAAGCTAGCCTTTAACATGGGCAATGGAGCCTTCCCAGGCGTCTAGCGGCAGGGCTCGCAAAAGCAAGGCTGAGATCACCACAGCCAGGCGAGCCCTGAGCGCGTGGCGCCCAGCGATTGAAGAATGTTCAGATATCCTTCAGCAGTCCCTCGCTGCAGCAAAACGCAATTGGATGCTGGCGACCCAGTCAGTGGAGGCCGCCAAGAATGCACTCCGCTCTTTGAGCTCGCCCAACATCCCGTCGGCTATCGCCACGCGAGACAGGCTCAGTGTATGCGCCAAAGATCAAGCCTCACGCGGCGCACCAGAAACAGGAGAGGCACTACCAAACGCTGTAGTTCCCGCTCCGGTGCACAACATGGCGTCCCAAGACGAAGACGCAGGGTCCGCAATGGATACTTCTGTGTTGCGCAAGAGGCGGCGTTCGCTCAGCCCCAGACGAAGCGACACTGACAGCATAAAGGCAGCCGGTGGCTCACCGGCCCCCGGCTCAGACCCCTTCTTCAGCTTTGCCCCACCGGAGAGAACTGCAGTCCCAATGGAAGCAGCTCATCAGCAAGGTTATTTTGCCTCATGCAAGTTTCCATTGATAACCTTTTCTCCTCAATCCTACAGGGACCCAAGTATAAAAAAAAAAAATAAAAAACCTGAAGGACATATGCATGTGAAGAAAACAATTCAGAAAAGACAAGAGTGGCACTGGGACTGCTATACCCACCATCAAATGGCCCCATTTTGAGGCCATGGTTGAGCTCATGGAGGACTCACTGCAGCCTGCACTGAGAGTTTACCATGCTAGCATTGTACGAGCTATGCCCTGGTCATTAAAATAGATACTGTTTCATAAAAGAGTCTATTGTGGTTAGCGAGTTCAACAATATGGAAGGTTTATTAAATGAACAGCATGAAGGCCTCGTAGGGATTCAAGAACAGCTGTAATAGTACCAGCATCATCATGGGGAGGCTAGTTTGATGCAATCAAACAGTGCGTTCAGTGCTTTTAGTTCTATGCTTGCTGCATATTAGTACTGCTAATAACTGTGCCGTGAATGGTAAAAACATTTCCACTGAGATACTCACAGGTGCCTCCGCAGGTCTCAATTGCTATAGGCCATATTTTACTGCTAACCGTGGTCGAATAAGGAGATGTACACAATAATTACATGTAATTAGACACCTTTATTTTCTCTCATCACTAATATGCTTTATCCAGGGGCACTTTTAAGCATGGGTACAATAGGCTTAACCATACATGCATACTTGCTTTTTCAGCATCCTCTGCAGTGCAGATGGTGACATGAGGTAAGAAACCATGCATCACCACATAACCTGCCACTTTACACAAATTTGTACTTTACAAGTAGCAACATTCATTGATTAAAAAGGGAATCTGCCACATCCTGTTGCGAGACTATGGAATGCATATTGCAACCGCGGGAAGCGACAGGGACGAAGAGAAGAAATCACAAGACAAAAACGCTTCTTTGGGCAGGTGTGTGTAATACATGTGTTTGTGTCTTTTCAGCACCACCTACACAGTTGAAGAGGGCAGTGAAAAGTGAGTGAATTTTCAAGGTACAACCTTATGCAACCGAGTCAGGTTAGGAAACTCGTGCACTGGCAGAGCACTTCACAAACTGCTATCGACCATCGAACACCCCCATACCACCACAACTGGCAGCCCCAGACCCTATGATCTCAGTGGAAAAATCAAGCAACACCAACACCAAGAAACATAAACTCTGAACAGAATGAGGGAAAGAGGCAAGCCTGAGTTAAAGAAGGTGCAGAAATGCGACTGTGACAAAAATCCAGATGTCATTTACACAGAAGCTAAAAGCTGCCCACACAGATCTGAAACTGTGAGTATAGCAGCCACAAATAAATACAATGCACCATACACACTTGCTCAAGCAAGATGGCACAAGAGGCAGCTATTGAATTCGCCAACTACTGTGTTTGTCTCTAGTTATAGAAGGAGGATATCACCACTATGAATATCATCACAATAAAATGCTGTCAGTACACACAGGCAACACCATCCTCAACCCCACCTCCCACAGCAGATAAAACAAAGCAGATATTGCAGCCTGGCACCAGCTTCACACATGCACTTTTTTTACATATATACAATTGTATATATGTATAGCAGGTACTTAAGTACCTGCTATGCCTCAAGGGCATATTGCAGGGGGACAATTGGAGGAATACATATGTCTTATATGAACATGTGACAAACAAAGCAAAATAGCTAAGCAAAGGAAAATAACAAAATATGCAACAGTGATAAGTTGTCTCGACAGTAACAATCTTCGAGGTGTTGCAGTACAAACATTTGCAACACGGTAAAGGGAGAGGGTATACTATAACATGAAGCACAATGCCGGACAAAAAAGATGAACAAATAGAATGAAAAACCATTTAATCCCCACCCTAATAACCAAAATGAGCAGCAATGAAATGCATAGAACATTGTAGTGAGTGACAATAAACACAGCTTTTCAGAGCTTTGTTCTCTGAACACAGTTACTGTCACCATAAATTGGTATGAGGTGCATCGCATGAGAAAAACAGAGCAAGAGATAGGGTTGATGCAATTTTCATTGTGGCATTGCAGTTTCATGGCACTGCAGGAGTTCAGTGAGGCTTCGTCGCACTATAATGGCAACAATGCAGGGGGAGAGTGTTTTTGCAAAAGAGTAAGGAAAAGTTTAAATATTCTGGCAGATTACCACTATTTCAAAGCTAGGTTCATTTCTCATATAGGCTGCATAGAGAGTAAGCATCCTTGCTGTAATGATAGTTGACTTGCAGATACATGCCAGAAAAGATTGAAATGGCAGCACCACCGGAAGCACCACCATCAAAACGGTATGTGTGGGGCTGCCCAGTCAAATTAGCTGAACAAATGGCGGAGATGAATTCATTTATTTAATGCTGCAAACTGTGCAATTCATTATAGGCATAGGTGTCACAAAAAAAGAGAAAAATTCTAAGTATTTCAAATCTCTGTTCACTGGATCACATTTTCGAACTACTGTAATGTCAAAATATAGAGTAAGTGTAAAAGCGAGTTAGTTTTACCAGTTGTATGCCAGTGCTTTGTCTGTGCAGCCTGTCTTGCCTCATCAGCTTTGTGCTAAATTTACCTTGAATGTTTAACCAACTGCTTAACAGTGTGCACTACTGTGAATGCCTGGTCTGCCAAATGCAAGAGTGGGCAGAAGTCAGGAGGTGATCGTCGAGGCTTGCATGGATAAAGTTGCGCAAATCAGAGAGCAACGGATGGAGAAAAGAAATGATTCTATTTCACCTTTTGCTTGCGCCTTGAATCTCGATTGCGCAATTTGCCTGTGCACATAGGCCGAGGCCTCATACACCAGATAGAAACTATAGTATATGAGGCTGAAGTAGCAGCCCGAGACCCTTATGTCTAAATAGGCTGTCTAGTCCAGGGGCCAGGTTACATACCGCTCTTAATACAAAACCAGTCTTAAATTGTGTACAATGCCCCACTTAGTTGATCAGTCCTGTCTGCCGGTCAGGATGACCAAAAGGAGCAGGGAATTGCTACCTTTTCTAGACTGGTTTTGCATTGAAAGTAGTGCCTAAGCTGGTCCCATATTCTGTTTTCTACTGTTTCTAGCATGTGATAAGAATATCCAAGACATTGCTGTTCATATTCCATTTTTATATTCTAGGAGATTGTGATACTTTGAAATATAATATCCAAGACATTACTGTTCCTATTCCATTTTTATATTCTAGGAGGTTATGTGATACTTTGAAATATGCAAATGAAATAGAGTACAAACAGCTTTTTACTTTTACAAACTGTGTGCAGTCTATGACTGATCAGCAGTACCTGCGTTACTGCCTCCTTATTACCAGAGTATCTCATTGCGTGTTGTGTTGTGTTTTATGGCGCATAGGCAACTAAGGCCATCATTTGTAATTACTTATGATTGCTATGGAGTGCAAATTATCTTCAGTCATCATAACTTGTTTTACTATTTCATCAATAATAGGTTATCCACTGCATTTATAACATGGTATTTCATACTGGATGCCCTGTTCATGTTTGCTGGTAGACATTGCTCCTATTCCATTTTTATATTTGAAAAGATTATGTGATACTTTGAAATATGCAAGTGATATAGAGTACAAATGGCTTATTACTTATGCAAATTTTGTGCAATCTATGACATTGTCAGTACCTGTGCTACTACCTGTTTATTAACAGAATATCTCACTGCATTTCTGAATGCTTAACTGTTACAGAGTGCAAATTCTCTTCTGTTGTCACAAATTGCATTATTACTTCATCAATAAAGGTTATCCATTGCATTTATATCCTGGTATTTCATACTGCATGCTCTGTTCACGTTAAGGCATCCAATTGTTCTGGTAGACATTGTTCTTATTTCATTTTTATACTTGACAACATTATGCATTACTTTCAAATATGCAAACAGCAAACAAATGTAAGGAAAACAGGTGGCTCATCATGAGACATGAAGGAAGCCAACAGCCACTTGACACCAAGGAAACTATAGGGAATATTTATTTTTGATAAGTGAAATAATAATGGAATCGTACAAACCATTGTTTCTAAAATAAGTGGGCAAGGTGGCACTGCCAGAATGCGGTTCACCGACAACCCGTTCTTGTTTCTATGCAGTCCAACATGACTTCTGTATTTCATGACAACATGACAACAGTATTTCAAATTTCTGTTCACTTTTCGAACTACTACATTTTCGAACTACTGTAATGTCAAAATATAGAGTAAGTGTAAAAGCGAGTTGGTTTTACCAGTTATATGCCTGTGCTTTGTCTGTGCAGCCTGTCTTGCCTCATCAGATTTGTGCTAAATTTACCTTGAATGTTTAACCAACTGCTTAACAGTGTGCACTACTGTGAACGCCTGGTCTGCAGAAATGCAGGAGTGGGCAGAAGTCAGGAGGTGATCATCGAGGCTTGCATGGATAAAGTTGCGCAAATCAGAGTGCAACGGATGGAGAAAAGAAATGATTCTATTTCACCTTTTGCTTGCGCCTTGAATCTCGATTGCGCAATTTGCCTGTGCACATAGGCCGAGGCCTCATACACCAGATAGAAACTATAGTATATGAGGCTGAAGTAGCAGCCCGAGACCCTTATGTCTAAATAGGCTGTCTAGTCCAGGGGCCAGGTTACATACCGCTCTTAATACAAAACCAGTCTTAAATTGTGTACAATGCCCCACTTAGTTGATCGGTCCTGTCTGCTGGCCAGGATGACCAAAAGGAGCAGGGAATTGCAACCTTTTCTAGACTGGTTTTGCATTGAAGGTAGTGCCTAAGCTGGTCCCATATTCTGTTTTCTACTGTTTCTAGCATGTGATAAGAATATCCAAGATATCCCTGTTCCTATTCCATTTTATATTCTAGGAGATTATGTGATACTTCAAAATATAATATCCAAGACATTACTGCTCCTATTCAATTTTTATATTCTAGGAGATTATGTGATACTTTGAAATATAATATCCAAGACATTACTGTTCTAACAACTTCTGACACATTTATAGTGTAACAAAGGCATGGACACCTGTTTGGAAGAAGTTGAAGACTGCCGTCACATCACAGTGCCTGCCATTAAGAAGCCAAGACCGCCTTGATGCATCTAGAACTCGAGCATCAGCAGCTCATACTGCAGGAGCTGCTGCCAGGGTTTGTCACAGTAAGTTATCGATTTCAATCATGTCATTTCTTGGATAAGATTTCTTTTGCCTTATTTAACATAAGCAAACAATCATGAGCACCAAATGAGCTGTAAATTACTGCACTTGTTAAAAATTACTGATATCTCTTGCTGTCATTGTGACTGATATTGCAATAAGCAGAATTCCTGGTTCATAAGAAATCTGTATATTTGTACCTTTAGAGGTTTCCCCCAAAGACGGAAGCAATATGAAACTTAATTCTTCACCACTCACGCCAGAAGGAGAAAGCAATCAAGAAGAGGATGTGTAGGTAAGCTTTCTGTTGTCATTTACATGAAAATGGAGAGAAAATGCCACCTCTTTTTAGTATTGCTCAATAATGCATACTGTTTGACTTCCCACACTGTGCTTACTAGTTTTGTGCTGAACCCCTTGGCCACACGGTTGTACGGAGTACGCATGAATAAATTTTATGTGGTCTGCACCAAATAGAGGTCATATGGAGTCCATACAGTTCACTTACATGGAGTTCATATCTTGTGGACGTCGATATAATCAGACCTATGTGGATATCCGTATCTTGCAAAGTCCATATTCATATAAAGCCATATATGGATCCATATTTTCCATTATACGAAATTTTTCAGAAGGGAGGTGCCAGAGAAGGTACACATATGCATTCATCCCACTGACAACACGTGCACGGTGAGTACGCCCATCTAAGATGTTGACATCGGTATGGTCAGCATAACAAACCTGGATTTCCAAGCCACTAACTATGCAGTAGCGGCATCTAATTGTTTGTACAATGAGATACACTACATCAAACATTACAATGAATTGAGGCGAATGTATTTATGTCACAATGGTAGGAGATGCTGCTATGTGGTTTGTAACCTTGTAATACATGTACGTTACCCAGTAGTGGGAGCCCGTAGTGCATCCAGATGGCCGATGAGCTGCAATGGGTTGGTGCCGTGGCATCTCACATGAACATGAGGGTGGGCAACCCATATGGCAGTGACCATGAGCATCACAGCACCAACCTTTGTAGCAGCGGTAGCTACACGCTTGGAATAATAGCGCTCCTGCAGACTGAACAAGCCAAATGGCAAGTTTTTATTGCGTGTTCGTTGAGCTGAAAGGTGCCCCCTTTCACTTCATTCCCAAATTTGTACCTTTAAAACAGTAGGGTTCCAGCTCCTGTTAAATTATCAAAACACACCAAAGACATTACAAAACATTTTGGTCAACATATCTCCACACTGACCTGTTGCAGAAAAAACCTGCAACAGTAGAAAAGCGCTGTGTAGCCGTGCAGAACAAGCACTATAAATTACGACATGCCAAGTATTTTATACGTAGCATGTTGAAACTTGCATTTTTCTCCCTTTTTTTTTTGTACGCTTGACATGTATATTCCCCTTGTGTGTAAAAGTTTTTGCCTGACAGAAAACAAGCGCCTCTTAGTTATGTATGGCCCGCGACAGCTCCTTTCCGGGCGACCCTCTGCGGGAAGCCATGGGAGAGGGGCCAAGGTCAAGGCGAGTGAATTGCGGACTGCCTCGAACCAGAGGGAAAAGGAATGTGGTCAGAATGAACAGGGAGCCCCATTGACGAGTATGCATCTTTTCGAGCTCTTACTCTCTCTTAATGGAGTTGTATTGGTTGCTTAATTGTTTTGTTATAAAACAAGCAAAGTTACTGAAAACGACAAAAGTGTAAATGAATGAAGTGAATCAGTTACAACAGTTTTTGTTGCCGAAACCCGAAACCGGAATTCAGGAATATCGACCGGATCAGACTACAACGATCAACGACAGCAGCGACATGGATGCCTTGAGAAAGAAGAGACAGACCATCCAAAGCCAAGCGGCGTGGCTAACGAAAGAAACAGACGACATCCTGGGTGCCGAAACATCACCTACCATCAAAAAAAATGAGCATTCTCATCAAACGTTTGCAACTAGTGAGCAACAACTTAACGATGTGGATGCGGCAATTGAGCCCTATGTTAAAGAAGATGAAGCAGAGGCTGAATTCGAACATTGCATTGTATTGTATTGGGTTTTTTGGCGCATAAGCAACTCAAGCTATCGTGCGCCAGGAACAAGGTTTTTTTATTTTGTAAATGAGGACTGATTTTTTTTTCTTTAAAGTTTATTCAGGAGCTTTGCATCCTTTAGGAAATGAAGAACATTGTTAACTTTGACCAATGCATCTTCTCCCAACAGCAGGCTGGGATGGAGAAGGATCTGTTCTGTATAAAAATGTGCAAAATATTTTTTCCTTAACTACTCTAGTTCAGTGTACGAAAGTAGGACGTGATTTATTGTTAGTTCACCTCCGCATCCTTCACACAGAGGTCTGTCATCTTTCATAAGAATGAAGCTATGTGTCAGATGAGTGTGTCCGATGCGTAGACGATATAAAATGACTTCAATGAAGCGTTTTTCGCGACTGCACGATTTCCATTCTTCAATGATCGGTTTGACAAGGTGTAATTTATTATTTATTTCGTTGTTCCATGAAGTCTGCCATTTTACTCGCAGTTATCTCTTTACAAGTCTTAGAACATCTTTATGTGGTATGTTTACTGGCTGTATTTTAGTATGACGGGCTGCTGCGACACATGCATCAGCTCTCTCATTGCCGTTGATTCCGTGGCTTGGTACCCAACAAAATTTAATTGTGTGCCCCTGTGTTTCTGCAGCTATTATATTATGTATGATGTCTCCGATTCGAGGCTTTGTAGCATTTCTATGATTTAATGCTGTGATAACGCTGAATTGCTATAAATGATGCCATTTTCAATACCGGTCTTTAATATTTTTTCTACTGGCAAAGAAATCGCGCGACATTCAGCCATGAAATTGATGAGAACTCCAGTAACTGAACTATTTTTTCCCATTTTCCTTGTATCACAGCACTTACAATGTGACTCTGTTTTAGACCCATCTGTGTAGAACAATGTAATTTCTGTATTTTTCATTTAGAGCTAAGAACTCCTGTACTATGTGTTCATGTGGTGTTTGTTTCTTACGGAAGTGTGTTAGTGTAATGTGGCGCACAGCGGGGAAATGGTACTAGGGTGGCAGTGGACTGGGTTTTCAGGCAATATTTGGAAGAGAATGAAGTATGTCTAATTCTTGGCATATCTGTTCAAAACGAAGAATCATTGATCTGATTGTTTCAGGTTTGTTTTCAAACAATGTTCTAGAAGGGCACTGGGTAACTACAGGGTAACAGACATGTTTTGGCAGAGACCTTATTTTGAGTACATATGCACATGCCGAATATGACAGAGCCAGCTGACATCTAAAACTGATATAAGATGAAGCCGAACACTCAAACAAGACTCAGGAGATCCGGAATCAAGCTCCCACTGGTACCAGTCTCGCAGCTCAGAAAACTCAGGCCAAATTCGATGGCAAACGGAAACACTGGCAGCTATTCTGGGAAGAGTTCAAGATGGCAGTCCACAAGAACACGAATATTTCCGACACTGACTGCCTTAATTATCTAAAGATGCTGCTGACAGGGGAGGCCAAGACAGCTATCACCGGACTACAAGCTACGACGTGGTCGACATCTTGCAGCAGCGCTTTGGGGATAAGGAAGTGTTGATTCAGGACCACATGCAGGGCCTAACTGATATGAAACCTCCGTTCTCTGCAAAGAATGTGGCAGCCTTGCAGTGGCTATATGATGAAGCACAGGTTCGCATGCGGGGACTCAGGGTGCTGGGCATCGAAGATGGCTACCAGGCGATGTTGTATCCTGTCAGCGCTCTGCCAGAGGAGTTAATCCTGGACCTTCACCGCACATATGCCGAGGCCCACAAGGAGACGGCATCAACCATGAGCGATTATCCTGGGTGAACGAGCTCACCGTCAGACACCCCACAGGTGATGCCTCTGCAATCTCTGCTGAGGTTCTTCTGCTTCGAGATGCAGAGCCACGAGAGGACGATGGAGGATAGGCCCGACGACACTCATGGTAAACCTCCTCATTTTGATGGGCACAAGGCACGGAATCAACAAGGGAACTTTCACCCTTCTTCCACCTCAGCCTTGCATGGTGCAGCATCCTGCATGGAATGCGCCTTTTGTGAATAAAAAAGGCATGACAGCCAAGAGTGTCAATCGAAGATGTCGGTAAGAGAACGAAAAGCAATCCTTACAGCGAAAGGCAGATGTTTTCCATGCATAAAGCATGGACATCATTCGAGGCAATTCAGAGTCCGTATTAACTGCAAAAAGTGCAAGCACAGACATGCAACAGCGATAGGCTACCCTGCCATCAACAAAGCTGAGAACGCACAGTCGGCCAATGAAGGGGTGCAGCCAGTAAACCTGCATATTACAGGATCAGAAGAACCCACTCACCGCACCATCCTAATGCCTACTATGACAGTCCTGAATAAGGGAGGTAAAGCAACAAAGATTTCCCGAGTTCTCATTGACCGCAGCAGTCAGAGAACATCACAGAAGACTGCTCTAAAAAATTTGGATGCAAATTGCTCGGAGCAGAGCTATTGTCGATTGGAGTTTTCGGAGGACAGCAAAACAGCACGCATTTTAGCATGTTGAGGCGTGTCTATTAGCAAAGGGCAATCCTAAAACTCATTTCAAATTTGAAGCCTTGGAAATGCCTATTATATGTGAACAAGCCACTTCTTCTCCAGACGAAACGTTTATGGAAGCTCTCTAGGAACTTTCTTTGCCACCGAATGACGAATGCCGTTATCCCAATACAGCAGGGATCGACATACTGGTGGGCTCAGATCACTTCTGGTGTGTTTTAACTGGCAAGGTTACGAAACTGGACGACAGACTAACGACACTTGAAACAGTGTTTGGCTGGGCAATGCAGGGGCAAACTTCATTCCCCTGCAAAAAGGTGACCTGTGCCCATGCAGTCATACTAAGAACAATGATTACAGATGCAGCTCAAAAATGGAAAGCCGAAGCAAAACTGAACTTCACGGCTGAGGAACTTGAGCAGAGAAAGGATGTCGGTGTATTAAATTCCACCTGCGATCAACATGAGTTGTCGGATCTGAAAAAGTTCAGCCACGCATCTAGAGTAAGCAGAGTAACAGGTTGCATTTTTCGGTTTGTGCGAAATTCGCGGGCTGCTGACAAAACATCGGGCCTTTGACTGCTGAAGAAATTGAACGTGCAAAAACATTCTGGCTGAAAGGGGCTCAGAAGCCAGCGTTCACTGAAGAACTCAAGTGCACAAAGAAAGACAACCGCAGCCCGACTGACTCGCCCTTGAAAGAATTCACCCTCTGGACAGATAGAAATGGACTACTGAGAATTCAAGGACGGATCTGCTCAGCAAACACAATGCAAAAGGGTTGTTTTGCTACAACCGGCTTCCTTTTGGAGTTGCTTTGGCTCCTGCAAATTCTCAGCGGCACATGGAGACCATCTTGGCAGGCCTTCCTGCCATGCAAGTGTACTTAGACGATGTGTGCTTCCAGTCAGTACCACGTATCACCTTCAAGATAACACAGAACTACAAAAAGGCGATAATTACTCTTCGCATATCACCTCTCACGCTGTGTGCACACTTGCACACAGTCCACGAAACACATAGGACACAACATGGAACAGGCCAGGTAGTGGACATGGTCGGTCGACTCTTGCCAGTACCATCTCGAGGCAGGCGAGGAAAGTAGGGACAAATGTGTCTCTCCTCCAGAAATGTCGTATTGCCTGAACTACTACCTCCGTGCCCTCCAGCATATAAACTTGTTCTGTCTGTGTAAGGGGTTCTGTGTAGCGACTGGGACTGTCATCAGCTTGTAATAACAAATGTCACCCATGGGGGTGACGACGGATAGTGAGATAGCAAGTGCGGGATATAAAAACGCGACTCATCAATAAAGCCTGCTGTTTTTCTGGTTGTGCACGGGTCGTGTGACTGTGTCGTGACATAATAGTATGGCAAAAACAAGAACAAGGATCATATTGCAGGACTGTGGAACACAAGAAACTTTTCAGGGACCAATGTAATGTGATGCCTGCACAATTACACCAACCTAACCTGAAGGCGGAGTTCATAGAGCTGGCAAAACATGGTGAGGTGTTCACTACAGTGGCAGATCATGAAGGTTGTAGCTCAGGCAGGAGACAAGAGGGTTCTGCCTTTACGGCTTCAGAGCAATGGATGAATATCAGAATAAAGGACATGAAGTAATGCGCAATACATTGTCAATTCCCAAAACAGGTGAGACCACTAATTTCTGTTTGGCAGGACTTCAGGGCCATGTCTTTGAGCTTGTGGACTTTGCAGGCATCTCGGTTTATGTGGCTCACTTCGCGGAGCTGGAGGAAACGTAGGTTACAGCCAGAGGTATGTTCACGGCCACATCACACAACACGAGAGATCCTCAGCCTTGTCCGTGCCATATTTAGGTCATGCCAGCAACTCTGTATTCAAATTGAAGAAGCCAGCTCCTCTCCCTGATAGTAATTTCTAAATTTTTCATGACCACATTAGCATAACTTGACCAATAGATGACTGCAATCATACTAAGTGAAAGTGCGATAAGCAGGGACGCACTCACGTGATGTCAAGATTGGAGTCACCTTTTTGTAAAGTCATGGATGAATTGAAGATGTGACAGCATGGGACTGACACCTTCCATGTAGAGACACCATTATTTCTGCAGTTCAGGGAAGTGAGTTTGCAGTTTATAGTGAAAACCAACTACACCAGCCAGCCACAATAATGACTGCACAAGTAACAGGGGAGACAAAGGGGATATCTCTTTATTCCTACTGAAGTCGAGATGCCCAGTTTTCACCCTTTCTGACAACGGCATTTGCAGCGGTGGTCTCAACAGGGCCAATGGATCTGCCTGCTAAGGCCTGTGACTAACTACTTGCATCAGTAAGACAACAGCACAGGCGACCAGTGCCAAGTTGCGGTGCTGCTGAACCTTATAACTACTTTGAAATATTGAAACAAAGACATTGAATACAATTGCAAGCTAGTCATTGCATATCTGCAAAATCCTTTACTCCCTAAGCACAGTATCGGCTTTGACGATGTTCATGCTTTCGCAAGAAATCAACATGCTCTCTGCCTTTTCATTTAGGGAAAGTACCCCAACCGCTATGAAGTGGGAACAGTGATGCTATGAGACCAGACTCTCAGCACAAGCTGTACACTAACCAAACTACAAGGTAGTTAGATACACTTCAATGTTCCCAGTGGGAATCATTCTTAATGGCACGATAGCTTTTGGATCTAATGTGCACAGAGGGAGACAAATTCTTTTACCAAACAAGACTTCCAAGATCTCCTGCCTAATGAAAAAAACTAGGTGGTTTAGTATACAGTGACAAAGCACACTCTTCTATCAGAAAATTGCCCCCTTTTAATTCCGGAAGAGGTCAGTTTTTGAGTGATCACATCAAAGTCCATCTGCACATACTCACGTTACGTAATACAAAGGTTAAAAATTTTGTCAAACAGGCTGCTTCTGTCATTAGGATCCTATATGAACAATTGCTTCTGCTTTACCTCGGCCCCATAAACAGTATACCGTATTTACTCGAATCTAGGCCGGTACTTTTTTTTTTTAATTGGTTACGAAAGTCGGGGGCCCGATCCTCGATATTCGCCTTTTCGGCCATGTTGTGACGTACCCGTGACGTAAATATTGGGGCGGCGCTAAAACGCGTATAAACAGAAATTGATGACGAAATTTAAAAAACAAGGAAAAAAGTTACAAAAAACAACGCCGTCGTCTGCTACTTGGCGCCGATTACAAAAATGCCAACGCTGCGATGCCAAGAAGCTGAAGGGTCGGTGCGAACAGTGTTTACGCTGCATACACGCGTCGCGCGGCAGGGCAAGGCTGAGGAGATAGTGAGATACTTACGTATACATTGCGGCTGTACTGTACTATTATAGTAACGGTAGTTGCCACCACAGTGCATCATAGTACACACGCTGTCGGACGTCCACCAGCAGCTAGGCTGAGCGAACGGCGGTACTCGACGCAAACCCCACAAACAGCCGGTCGTCAAGTGTGAGCGATGCCTCACTTGAGATGCCTGCATGTTGCTAGCTGTCCGTGTTTCATTTATGGACTTAGTCGCGCAGAGAAATCGGCGAGTATCAGGATTAAAGAATTTGTTTACGACTGAGAATTGGAAGCGCCCAACAGATTTTCGGGCTGCAGTTGCCTCTAGAGAAGAGACGCACCTATCCGACGACAACGCTGGCCTTCTCAGGGTATCACTGTCGTTGGAAACTGCCTGCGGCAGCCCACCGTTTCCATCATGTTAGCAAGTCTGCTACGGCCGGGTATACGTGTCGGCTTCTGTGGCGTAGCGTGCAGATATTGGCCCGACTGGAGCGGCGTAGTGAAAACACGCATAGTGGAGAGCTCGATTAGGCCATATATCTGGCGATCTTAGCATGCGCTGACATCGGACCACCTTTAGCGTGTAAATTCCATCGAAATGCGATCGTCGTAGCTGGGCTACGCACATATTGCGGGTCAGAGAGCCGAGCGTCTATAATCATTACTGAGCCATCGAGGCGGGGACGTTTTCACGCAGCCGCAAAAATAAGCAGATAAGATTTTCTGGCAGCAATGAAAATGCAATGAAAAGTGTATCCAGATGCCCACTGGCAGCAACAGGTTAGCTTTCACGCTGATGGCATTTAATGTGCCCTGAATTAGACATAGCACGCTGTATGCACATTTCACCGCATGCAGAGTGTGTCACTCTGTTGTGGCAGATGCCTCGTTAAAATAATAATAATAAAAAAAAAAGCTGTCGGTATTATTCTGCTTGGTTTCTGAGCATGTTGCATAAAAACATTTTATAAAAGTAGCAACACTGCTCGTCTGATGCAGGTGCACATCACACCACAATGTCACAAGAGAAACAAAATTTGTCAGGTACAGCCTAGTTCCTTTGCTACTGTTTACCAGTTTTGCACTTGCAATAGCATCCGGCACTTTCTTTCAGTGCAGCATGATTCCTCAGAGGAGAGAAGGGTGATGAGGTCGGCTAGAGATATGCCTTCACATATACTATTTGACGATCAGGAAGTGAAGGAACAGACATGAAGAGTGAATATGATATATGATGCCTAATTACAATGAGCTAGATGCAGTACGGAAACCATTTTCTTGAAGCAATTGTCAATTGAATGTAGCATTCATGCACACATTAACCAGTGCACATGCTACACAAAGCCCGAACCTGTCTCTGAGTGAAGCAAGGGAGCCAAAGGGTGACTTTAAAGACACCGTAAGTAAAAAGTAACAGCAACAAAAAAGAAAAACAGAAGCATGCACAGGAACAATATTCGACAAAAAGAGGCATGAATTGCAAGGCCTGCAGCAATGTGGCCTGCAGCACATCAGGGTGGTGTTCTGGATTTTTTGGCAAAGGTTCATTAATGCCAGGTGATAATACTGTATGATTTGTATTGGCTGTGCCATCCCCTGTGTGCTCTTCCAGCAATGCATAATGTCCAACGTGCAACTGTCTAACATCCACTCTCTACACTCTGACTCAAAAACATGCTCAAATGAACCTCACCTGAATACGGGCATAAATATGGGAATAAAGCATGAAATTTACTTTTTCGACATTCTGATTGCATATCATTGGAAAACTAAACGTGATTTAAATGAGCGTATGATTTGCAGCTAGTGCGTCTTGTATGCATGGTTCTTCCAACAGGTTGCAGTATAGCTTCTGTCCTTTATTTTGGTAAAACATGCACACTTTAAGAGACCTGCTACTCACGTAACACATTCCCTGTAGCTTTAAACAGCTCGTCGTTGACTAACAATTGGTGTATCATTTGCTTTCGGTACTTTTTGGCATTTTTTTTTTACACGCACCTGACATGAAGCCTTGCTTATAAGAAAACTGAAAATTACAATATACAAAACAATACAAAATTTATTTACAGCACTGCACACTCTACAATACACAGCCTAAAATGAAAGGATGTCACACATTCAAGTAATTACAGTATTGTACTTGTACAGCTCATCGCCATATCTGAAAGGTGGCACGGCCTTGGAGACCAAAGAAGAGAAATTAGTTATACAAAGCAAGGGAACACAAGATAGGGTCAAAAACCCATTCTCCAAGTGTTTGGCCCAAGATAACCCCAGCACCAGCAAAGCAAGCACCCACTGTTTTACCAAAGAGTACCCAACACCACTGAGGATTGGTCCCCAAATGCTCAAACCACTAGGCTGCAACTACAGTCAAGGGATGCTATGCGTTCCGCAGTATTACCAGTATCAAAGATTATGGAACTCAACGTCATTTAAATGGTAGTCGGCACCTGGGACAGAGCAAGTATTCCCTGATTCTCTTATGGACAGGGCAAAGGTAGTTATAGTGTGTGTAAGAATGATTTTACCTGTGCATAAATGCCTGCCACAGCTAGAATGTTCCCTTTATGCAGTCTACCAAAAAGCAGAAATGTTTGTTTCAGGACGACAAGCCTTAAGCATTATTTCAGCAAGTCACTCAATGTGACGGCTATCAGGCAAACCAGCACAGCACTTGAAAACTTCATGCTCTAAAAACAATTGTGGGGACACGCAAGCTCAGCATTTACCGCTATGACACAACAGCTTTTATGGCTCCTGTCTGCAGACTCTCATTCGTGTGAATCGACTTTGCTACTGCTAACATCTAGTATTTATTCTATGATACATATCAGTAGCATATACCTGTAAGTTATCCAATTATGTGGAAGAGCACTTGTCTAGATACCTATAAAGCCCACTCTAACCAAGCTGTACGGATGCGTTTCCATGGCCTAAGGGTTGCCTGTCTTATTACCCAAAGATCCTGCAAGGTTTATCACCTCACACATTCATCTCAAAGGTGAAGCCAGAGACATCACACTGAGTACTCGGCCATGTCACCTGTCTGAAATGTGCCCAAGATTTTCCCCTCACAACGTCACATTTTGTGCAGAAGAAAGGCTTTAACGTTGCTGCATCAAAAAAAAAAAGCAAGAAGCCAATAGCTGAACATCTACGCTACATTAGACTCTGCTGGCTCGCAAGACATTTGACCACGGTGCCAACAGCCGAGTTATAGATGTAGCTGTGGCAGAGGCTGTACCACAGAAACAACAGATGAATGTGGTCAAGATAAAATGAAATCGCTTTGTTCACAAATTCTTCAATACATCATGAAAAAGAATGGCTCACTAATGGATAGTATGACGTCTACTGTGTTCAATAGGATTGTACCTTCAGGAAGTTACCTTTTGAATGCAATCTTAAGAATATATTGTGGTGTTCAATTTAGGCTGTACACATAGCAGACGTGCAAAATATGGAACACATTCTGAGGGTTAAATGAGAGAGGATTGCTGAAGCTGATATAATAGGAAAGCATAGGGATACTAGATAACGTAGAAAACACATGTGACAATAGGATAGGTGTAAGTGAAACTAGTGCAGCTGTCACTTATGAGAGCAAAAAGTTATACAACTCAGTACTAGCACAATGGTACAAAATGTTGAAAAGTGATGATGAAACACAAGTTTCCTTGAAAGTGCTTCCACATAAATGAAATGAAAGTGATTGGCATAAAATTTATGCCCCTTCCTTAAAATTCTCAATTTAAAGGTCACAAAGAACGATGAAGATAAGGCTACAAAAGCAACTAACAGAAAAAAAATAATGAAGCAGTTATACACAGCTGCAATCATTCGATAAACATCTCGAGTGATGAAGCCATGCTCCAGTGGCTTAGAGCATGAATATGTGAGCTTTACGAACCCTCTTTTAACATATGTGAGTGCCGGAGGGCATGTGGCAGCAGCAAGAATGTGTCAAGAAGCAACTGGCCCAGATAGCAGCCTCATAATAGGGGTATGGAAGGTCTACACACAACGCTATCATGGAGGGAGATATTTTATGGAACAAGATATGTAGCAATGCACAAAAGGAGCAAAGCATTTTGTAGAGCTGCAGTCAAAAATTTATGAAGGACAATCTTATCAAAAAGTTTTCATTTCATTCCTATGCTTGTGCATCATTATTGTGACTATGGGTTATATAGTGAAACATGAAATGTCAAGCAATTTATCTCGTACACAAATGAATGCATTCTTTCCCCTGCGAAGCCACCTTCAAGAACTTTTGCCAGTGGGTGCACATGCACATCAATATCACCTAGTTACAAAATAGAGAAGTCAATAGTTGCCTTTGTGAAAAAACTGAAGAATACAAAAATGTTCATTGATAGCCGAGAAACACAAATGATGCAGAGGTTAAACAGGTTATCTGGGATCTTGATTAACATGACTAAAAAGCATCGGTAATTGCAGTGCAAAGTGAAAATGGCAAATTTTGCAAAAGTGGAATCTAAAATTGCCAAAATGGGTTGACAAGTTGGCGGGGCCCTCATTTTTCGTGCATACAACAATGAAAGACAATGACCACCAAATAGATGCACAAATTATCCTTGGGAAAACTAGCTGATTGCTGTTCATCTACGTTCAGCATATGAAGGAAGCAATAGAAAACAAGCATAAAGGCAACCAAATACAAAGAAGCACAGCTCGCTTCACTCTGCAGTTTGTGGAAAAACACAGTGGGCACCTCACATTTCACCCTAGTAGCACACAAGATAGGTGTAACGAAATGGACTCTGCTATGGTAAACGACTGCAGACACATCCACCAGGGTGCACGTATGTCAAATATTCTCACTGAAGTAGTACATCGCAGGCTGCCTGCTTGCCACAAACACCAAAGTGAATTGTGAACTGTTGCTGCCCGCATGTCCTACTCAGAATGGCACTTCTGGAGGTAGAAGGAGAACGTTTTTGTACCTTCCTGTGTTTCATTGACATGAAGCACTTAATAAAATGCACACTGAGTTTAAGCAGAACACAAAAAAGCAAAGTATACAACAAAGAATGACAGCTCTCAGCAAGGGCCACAGCACTTGTAGAATACACTCAGTATGTCTACAGATGGTAGACAAAAAATTATAGCACCAAGGAAAGGTTTGGTTTGGTTTGTGGGGTTTAACGTCCCAAAGCGACTCAGACTATGAGAGACGTCGTAGTGGAGGGCTCCGGAAATTTCGACCACCTGGGGTTCTAACATCGCACTAATGTGCACTAACATCGCACAGCACATGGGCGCCTTGCTTTTCACCTCCATCGAAAAGCGGCCGCCGAGGCCGGGATTCGATCCCGCGTCTTTGGGAACAATAGTCGAGCGCCGTAACCACTGCGCCACCCCAAAGCTGAACTTGGTTCTTGCACATGCTATCAACAAAATGTACACCAAAGAGAAGGTTATATCTCAAAACCACAGAAAAAATTAAGACTTGGACGGCTTTTCAGCAGTATGCTATCGAACATGAAGCAGTAAGAATGTGCACATTGATCACTTGTGGCATATATCAAAATCATGACAGCGAGTGAAAATCTCAAGTGCAGGTGATCAAGTTGTTCCTGTCCGAGTTAATATAAATGTTGCACGTCCTCTTCCTTGTACTTGTTGATGTTCCTGCTGCGATTACCATTTGCAGGTGGCGTCAATGTCATGTGATCTGCACACACTACAAGCTGTAACGATCTTCAAAAAGAGCTGTCCATCTGCATAGCACTTCACATCTGATGTGGCCGTCCAGGGACAAGGCGTGGCCTCCCAGATTATACAAGCCTAGCAGAGAGGTTAATGATGTTGAATATGGCCCCAGGACTTCTCGACCACATGATGACTCGGATTGGAAGTGCTGCAACGGCTGCACAAGGTCCACACGATCACCTGCAAATGTTTAGTGCCTAAATTATATGCAAATAAAATATCAAACACGCATGGCACAGGAACATTCAAAATCATCAAAGCTACAAGCTAGGCTGCGGTAAAGTGTAATCTATGAATGCAAGAAATGGTCAGTGCAAAACCTAAACCTAAGTGAACCATTTCCGTAACAGGTAAAGACGGCTTGGTGGCGGAAATTGTATTGTGGCTAACTTTTTCTTTCTTTTTTTGCAATTAAGGGAACGACTTATATCAGGCGAATTCACTTGTTTTTCCTTCCTCGGTCGTCGAAACCATTAACCAAGAAATCTTGACAACTACAAGCACACTCAGCTTTTTTTTTTTTTTTTTTTTTTTTTTTTTTTTTAAGTTCGTGCAGTGTAGAGAAGTTGAAGAAAATTATAATGCGTCGTAGAAATATGCAGCTAAAAGCAACGCAAAGTGCTGATTAAAAATATCGGATTCGCCGCATGCGTCCTGTGAGTATTCCTTTAATCTTCAGTCATTTCCCGCCTGCGTACAACTTGAATGCGAATGACGCTGTATGAACAGTCACCTTTACAGGTTTTCTTATTGCACTTACCTCTGTGATGCTCGACGTGCTGCACCATTTCCAGCAGATTGACTGCGTTGCCCTGCTGGTCGACACCCATCGAGAAGCCCGACACATTCCGGGAGCTTATCGCTCGGCCGAACGAATACATTTCGTGCCATCCAACATCAGAGGCGTTCACCACTGGCGATCACACCCGAAGCACCAGTAGCTCAACAGTTCAACATTCCGAGCGCAGGACAATTCTCGCCTCGGAGCTTGCAAAGCCGCCACACTACACTCCTCGTCAGATGATTGATCTGACTGTACTGACGAGCTATCTTTCAAGACAATTTGACAGCATTGCTGTGCTGCAGCAAATCCTCGATCACTACTTGCAGACGACGAACGGCACGAAGACCACTCATAAGCGTACAAGTTCTTTCTTTCCTCCATGTAAGCTATAGTGAACTAGAATATATATTCTAGTTCACTATAATGAAAGCGTACCTCCCTTCATGCCTCCCTCCATGGCCGCCGCCATTGCTGGGTTATCATAACCGCACAGACCAATGATTTCTTACCATAGGAAGAAAGGGTTTGAAATAAGAAAGCAGTTAGCGCCGTCACGCGGCCGCAAGCTTCTGCCCCCATTACAGATTGTCTCAAGCGTCCTTTATTTCATACGCGCTCATTATTTGCCTTTCTATTGCGTTTAAAAGCCATGCAAGGTGTATATAAAGTTATCCTTTTACTTTTAATAACAAGCTAAGAAACTACGGTAGGCTAACGGCTGCATAAATCAGCTTGCCTGTCGCCATAGTCTCATTAGCATAATTCGGGCACCTCGCCACTCGGCGAAATTATGGCGGCCAAACGTCAGCATTTTCGGTAATGGCGGCACATCAGTTACGTCATGACGCGTCAATTTGACGTAATCTAAATATGCCTGCGTATCACGTGTTTCACGTGACATAGCTCCAGCCAATCAAATTTGAGCATCCGCTCCTTCCCAGTATGCCATTATTTTCATCACATTGGTTAATCGAGCGTAAGTGTTCTCCAAACCACCATCAGTAACTTTGCTTCCACTCCAAAATCATTCGTATTTGTCATCCAGGCAACAAGGATAGCTCCGGTTGAAATCAATTTTCGCGGCTACGTCATTTTGACGTAACCGCTAAAAGTGCTTGCCTCAACTGATGGTTTCGCGCCAAAAGTTTGAAGCACGTGACTCTTTTCAGAGCCAATCAGAAAGACAATATGGCGCCGCCAGGGGAAGGCGAATATTGAGGATCGGGCCCCGGGGGTCGGCTTACGGCGATTTCCACTGGTCGCTACGGAGCACGTTTTCTTGCTCCGGGACGACGATTTCGATTTCCACTGGTCGACCAAGATAGGTTTCGCGTATTCCGCTGGTCGTTTGGGGCAGCTCGGGACGCTCCAGCTCGATCCGCCGACCGAAGTCGGATCTCGCCGGAAGTCCTAGTCGCTGACGCGGTCACTTCCGGATGCTGCTGGATTCTTCTGGCTGTTTTTGACCGTTTCAGCGACATCGGCAGAGGACGCTGGATGTCACCGTATTTTGCGTGAATATGTCGAAGTGCGTGTATTGAAAAACGTCTGCAGCGTTAAAAAAATGAGAAAGCAAGTTGTTCAGGGCCGCACTCCTGCCTATTTATCAAGCTCAAACATTTTGGCTCTGGGATGCGGCTACAACTTTCGAAACCGGCTCAGCTTTACTTCCGCTACAGTGCCTAGAATATACTGGCTAGTGTGCCGTGCGGAGGGCTCTCTCAATGGGAGGAGGTGTCCGCGCCGGCGATGCCTTCCAACTTTGGCCGCCAGGGGCGCTGCTCATCGTAAAGGTGCCGTCGACGCCGTCGGCCGCCGGCGCGCCCTTGATTTGCCGCAGCTGCGCTGGCCGAGCCATCAGTGGGTTCGAGCGCTTTGGACGCGTCTACGCTGTTCTTTTGTTTTAGTCGTTCTGTTTCTTGCATTCATATGAGATAATTAAATTTGCAACGACTAATGATGCTAAAAATAAAGCATCAGGGCAGGGAAAAAACATGTTTCGTGTCGCTCTGTCGGGGTGGCTACCGCTCAGGACCAGGTTTCTATGTTCGGTGTGCCATCGGACCCTGCGCAGCTTGCGTAGTGGAAGCGGCTGATTAAAAGACAGGACCGCAAGTTGACTTCAACGTGTGTTGTCTGCGAAAAATATTTTGAGGAGAGCTACATCGAGAGAACGTTCAAAGTGACAGTAAACGGCATCGTCAACGAGCTCGCTAGAGATAGACCACGAATAAGCCCGAAACCGTGCCAACGCTATTCGACCATTATCCGAACCATCTTCTGCCTAAGAAGACATCGAAAAGAAAGTTGAGGAAGCTCTGTGACCAACCGGCCGCTAAACGACAAAAACGCAATGCCGCAATGCCAGTGGTGCAGACGACAGCCATGCACGCACCGTCAAGGATGTTTGACAATGCTTCCAAGGAGCTGGCAGCAGAAGAGCCGAGCGAGAACTCATGCCCGCAGCAGCAGACGTGCAGTTTTGAGCCTCGGGATCCGTTTGACTCAATTTACATACCTGCAACTTGGACCAAATTAACCGAAGCACCTGCTGGATCTGTAGCCTACGCGCGTTATCGAGCCTAAAAAAAGAAAAAGAACTTTGTCACTTTGTACATAGAAAAAGCGATAACTTTTGGAAGCCTGAACGCAGTTCTGTGGACGCAATAGTGTATATTCTCCGAAAAGAAAAAAACAAGCGCGTACAATACAACAATATCTAAAGCTGAAGATAGAGCTATATAGGTAGAGTGCACTGGAGGGTCTTTGTTCCGAATGTGGCCTGCAACCAGCTGATTCAGGAAGGACATATCATTCATGGGAATATATTTTGCAGAAAAAGTGTCGCTTGACCGTCAACTCTGAAGGGGTTAGCTGCGCTTAATGCAAATACCAGCGGAGGCTTACACAAGATGCGCAGAAAGAAGGAAAAAGCATGCAACTAGCCAAATAAATGCTGCAACATTTCTCGCGCTCTGAGAAGAGCTAAGAGAAAACTGGCATGGAGCGTGACCTATAGGGGGTATTCACTGACGCGCTGTGCGCTGTGCATTGTGGGTAATTGAGGCGCAGTCGGCCATTTTTGTGTCCACGGAACGAACAGGGCGAACGTACGTATCAAGTGCTGTCGTGCGGTTCTACAAGCAGTGGCATCCGCAGCTATATGTTATTTATTGAGCTATCGTAGACTGTTATAGACGCGTGCACAGTGTAAACAACGGAAGCTGAAGAGCTGCGCGAAAGACCTCGGCATTTTAAGGTTCCGGAAGTACACGCGAACAACTCCACCCGAACGAGACACTTCCCCTAGATGCGATGCCACGTATGGCTGGCACGGCACAACCGCACAATTATAATGGAATGTAAGAAATGTATGTCAAAATGGACTGGAATCTTCCGGATGTGCCCTAGCAGCCAGCTCTTGTCACTATGTGTGCCCGACTGTTCTTCACGCACTCGGAAGACACATTCCCGGTAAAAGAGCAGCGCGGCAATGTATCGCTTGCAGTCATGCGCATGCATTCAGCGCGCCGCCAACACCTCCTCGTCGTGTTTTGTTGCAACAAAATCCTTCAAAGAGGACTCGCTAAACTTTGTGTTGCCGTACTTGCCTCATTCGATCAGAAGAAGTCGGATGTTCGCATCGTCTGTGTCGGCTGCTAACCAAAGCAGACCGCATGCAGATTCGGCGAAGGAACGTAGGCGGGCAGAGTTGTTTTGCAGGTTTGAAGAACTTTATAAACAAATTTATCTCTAATAACAAATCAAGTTTAGCTTGGCCAAAACTGCGCTTTATTTCAAGAGTTTTGTTGCAAAAAGTTATTTCGAGCCCGCAAGGCAACGAGGTGGCGCTACCGGTGTCATCGCTGTGGCCTGTGGCAGCAGTTTCTTTTGCTTCCTTACCGTGACAGACGATGCAAACATCCGACTTCTTCTGATCGATTGAGGCAAGTACACCAAACAAGTTTTGTATAAAAGATACTGGCTACTAAACGCCATTTATATGCAGAATATCAGCTACAAAAACTCAGCGCTTTAGTTGATATAAACGTCCGACGGCACGCACATAACTGCACAAAGAGCGAGTTCGTCTGCTTCAACCGCGGCTCTTAACCCAGCCGCTTGTAACGTAGTTGCGTTCTTCGAGTGGTCAGTAGGCTTGCGGTTGGTTTCTTGCGATGAAGCTCGTCTGTAGGACAAGGAATTCATGAATGTCGCACACATTTATGCGTGGGCACAGGCCGACGCTTACCGTGCAGTTGCACATATCGACTGCACACGCGGGTTGGTACCAAAGTTTTGTTTCGTACAGGTCTCTGTCCGCATCGCGCCCACTTTGCAGATAAATCGAACTGTCACTCATGATACCGATTGAGTTTTCATAACAACGGGGCTGGCATGAGGCAGAGTGACAGAGCAAACGGACGCGCACGAACAGCTAACCTAACCGCCGCCCCGTACAAGTACTAGTCAAAACAGGACGCAATGATGGCGTCGGCTGCATATTGACGTCAGCTGTGACGTCATGTGAATACCCCCTATACAATTGTGACCGTACAACAACCGCTCGGCTGCTGAAACCGCGAAGCCGAAACTGGTGAAGAAAGTAAAATTAATTATAAATTACTTAGCGGTGGTGAGCGAGAAACCACGTGGAGAATTATACAGGATTATCTAGCGCATCATTAGCAAGTGAAAAAAAAAATACCACCAAAAATTGGTATCAGACTACTTTAAAATTATTGCGGTGTCATATGTGCGGCCTTTCTCCAAAACCTTTAGCGGTGCATTTCTATATTTTTACTTGTCTATTGTTGCTGCGCCTTTTTGCTCAAATTTTACTATATTGTAGACTTTGTATAAAAAAAGAATCAGTGATACAATCACCACTTTTGTTTCTTGCCTTTCCTTCTGTTACAAAAGAAAGCACACCGCATAATAATCATTTATGTATGAAGCAACAATTAAGTGACTTCCTAATAAAACAAATGAATAAAGAGTAAGAACAAAAACTGAAGTCAGATTCAGACAGCTTTATATGCGATCTTTGAAAACATGCGCGCGTGCAATATATGTTACGAAAAGGCAAGATCGCCCTTCTTTTCTGTAGCATAAATGTGACGCTATAAAACGTCACTAACCTGATATATATCACCTTAGCAATAAGCATGACTGAATTGCAGAAACGTCGACGTAACCTATCCGAAGGCATGAGGCCCGTATACGTATTGACGTTTGTAGCACTTGACTGCGGCATCGCGATATACCATGGACCATAAGAAAAGACCGAAAAGTAAATAAAATTCAAAGTTGGATTAATGAACAGTGTAAAATATTAAGGGTATTTTCTGATACCTGTGTCACACGGACAGTAACAGTCGTCGTCGATCCGTTCCGGGTTAGATCGCGATTGAGAATATAGTTCCCATAATTCGGGACAACCACCTGGGCTGACTGAGCGCTCACTCAGAAGGAACATGCATACGATACCTTACATCCGCAATCGCGATGCGTGGATCGCAATCGAGTGGCTCTAGATCAAATAAAATCGTCATCGGAATATTTCATAGCAATATATCCGGCCCGGACTCGATCGTTTAATCAAAGATTAACAAACTATTGCAACCAACGTGTCAACTTTAGGTGGTTTTCTCAAATTTCTTCTCTCGCTGGATATCAGGAAGTCAATATGTGTTCTGCAGACATGGACCAGACAGTATTTGTTAAACGCTTCCTCGAGCGCTATTTGAGCGTATGATTTTCTCCGCACAGTACTAGGACGGTATGAATGTCTTCCACCAAGACTGTTTTTAGACACAAAGTGCGCTTAAACCGTCAAGAGAGGTTTCACAGTGAAAAGCGCAGCACGCTATCCGGACCTATATGCCGCCTGCTGCCGAGGCCGCGAACGCGGAGCGATAGCACCTTAGCTATTGGTAGCGCCGCCCCGCGGTGGCGGCGGGAAGGCATCATCGCTGCGGACACGCCAGCGCGCGCCCTCGGCACACTAGCCAGTATATTCTAGGCACTATACTTCCGCCGCGCGCTCTACATGTTCCGCTGGTCGACCAAGGCTGATTCGCTCTGTAGCGCTTTAGGTCGGCTCGGACGCCCAGCTCCGATCGACCAGTGGAAATCGCCATTAGATTCGAGGATGCGGTTTGCCCGCAACCGCTAGACATGTAGCGGCATCTCGCGGCTACTGCTTGAAGCTTGCAGGTTTGCAGGCTCCATTTTGCTTTTGTGAACGTTGCACCAAGGTCTCGTCGTTTCACGTTTCCTTGTGTGCGTCTCTGTGTGCCCTCGAAAAAGCAGTCGTGTTCACGGCGCGATGGCTCCCACCAAGCGATGCCATTACACTGCGGCTTTTAAGCGGAAAGTAGTTTTAGAGGCGGAGAAGACGTCAAACCTACAAGCTCAGCACGACTTCGGCGTGGATGAAAAAAAACGTGCGCCGATGGCGCAAGCAGCGGAATGAGCTTTTCGACTGCGCTGCAAAGCGAATGGCCTTCACTGGACCCAAGAGCGGGCGACACCACGAGGTGGAGAAGGATGTCGCTGATTTTATCAGGAAGCAAAGGGAAAGTGCAATGCCCGTGACGACGGAGATTATACAAGCGAAGGCGAGGGAGATCGCAAACGTTAGAGGCGTTGGACGGACCCAATTTAAGGCCAGCAGGGGCTGGGTCACTCGCTTCATGAAGCGTTTCGGGTTCAGCTTGCGACAGAGGACTTCTGTGTGCCAAAACCTACCCCCTGACTTTGAGGAGAAGCTGGTCGCATTCCAGCGCTTTGTTATCAAGAAGCGGTTGGAGGAGGACTACAGACTGGGCCAAATCGGTAACGCCGACCAGGGGCCGTATTACGGACCGCTCTATAATTGAGAGCGCTCTAAAACGCCCGCTCCTATTGGTCGCCGTCGCCATCTTGAAAAGTTGCGTCACGGGATGCTGCGATTGCGTCGCGGAGGCGAAAAAACAGATGACGTCGCGCACCTAATTATGCCCGTAGTTTTAGACTATTTTTGTAGAGCGCGATGAGACGGTCTAAAACGTTTTAGAGCGAGCTATAGAGCGAAAATGGCGGCGGCGTCCGCGGTGGAGTGGTGGCTCCGGCGCTGAAGCGGCAACGCCGGCGCGAGCAACGACGAAGGGCGGTGTGTGAGAATGCGTTCTACTTGTTCGGCGAGTTGTTCCGACGCCTATTTCGACTTGAAAATGCGAAAGCGGAATGGTGGTGCGATGAATGCGCCGATGAACTGTGATGAAGCTCGCAGTCGACCGCTCTTGACGGTGCGGCTGTCATGCGTGCTTCGATCTTTTTTTTTTTTTTTTTTGCCTCCGGAGGATTTCGTCTCCACAGGTAGTCGGCCTCTCATAACTGATGGTGAGCAAGTGCGTGCGTCAAATGGCTGAACTCAACTACTGCAAAGTTGGCGCTGAAGGGTGGTTGGGCTCCGCAGTGCGCCCAAAGCAAAAGGCGGAGGCGAAGGCGACATACAGTGCAAAACGAATGAAAACGAGCGAGGTTGGTAGTGTACGCTCAACCGCGTTGCTTTTCCCCGTGCTCGTTCTAACTGAAGCATTTGTGTGTGAGACGTTCGTGTGGACATAAAAGTTTATTTTGCGTGTGCTCCGCGATCGATCTTTCTTTTGTTTGTTTCCTAAAGAAAAATAAACAAAGCCCCGATTACACTGCTTTCGATATGATTTCTCCGCGCATTTAGGACCATCACACAGTACCTTGACATCAGACGATGCGCAAAAGCCGGCACGACACCATACCGGCACTATAGCCGTGGAATCAGCTGTTTTACTGAAAATCGCCATTTTTACGGTTTGTTTACCTCTGCCAGCGCGCCCTCGCGGCAAAAGAAGCTACCCACAAGAGCGTTTAATTGCAAAACTGCAGCTGCTTCTTGATTTTTTTGATGACATTGAACTTTAAATGCGGCTTCTTGAAAATATAAAACTTTAGTTAATTTATTCACACGCTATATCTATAAAAAAGTTAGCAAACGGCTCCTTGACGTGCGAATAAACCTGTTGCCGTGAAAATAAGCGGCCCGGGGCGGCACCCTGGCGATCATTGGTTGATTCCAAATTTCGTCACGAGTTGACGTCTCGCCGAGACGTCACGGCGTCGTCATTTTGACGTCACGCTCTATAACTTTAGAGCAGGGTTGCCAGGTTGGGCTATAAATAGCCAAATTGGGCTACTTTATGTTGTGGTTGGCGGGAAATATTGTTGGTTGGCTATTTGGCTATCTTTGGGCTATTGTGCATTTTCGCTTGAAAGGTCCAAACCATTTCAAAAGCCTTTTCTCCAGAAAGGTTTAGCAGTGGGCCGCGATGCTGTGTGTACAGTAATAGCAACCAGCGCACTTTTCTTTCCTAGAAGATACTGCCAGTGTACATTCTAGGCCCACACTTTGGTCTCACAAGCTGTTTGCAGCACTGCGAAAGGCAGCTAGGGTAACCTTGTCCAACCCGGATCATGTGCACAATAGGTAATTTGCTTCTGTGCATCTCTCGCCCTGCGAATTGGTGTTGGTCCCACAAGCTGTTTGCAGCACTGCGAAAGGCAGAGGTAACCTTGTCCAACCCAGATCATGTGCACAATAGGTAATTTGCTTCTGTGCATCTCTCGCCCTGCGAATTGGTGGGGGTAATAGTAGGAGCACAAATTATCTATTATAATGCGCCGAGCACAATTGCCTATTCTAATGCACGAGATCCTAAATGGGCCAGGGCTTCCCTGCCTCACAGTGCTGCAAAATTCTTGTGAGACGAAGTATATATTTCGACTGTCAGAAAGACGGGCCTTCGCAGCCTGTGGTTCGATGAATGTTCGGCATAGGGGATTAGGGTACAGATGAGTGAATGGGGGACTTCGCACATGACGGGGTTGGTAGTGAGGTGTGCCTGGACAAAAGCTCGAAGCTCTTTTCCTTCCCTTTCCTGCTTCCCGGCGTTGCCGATGGTGTTAAAGTGGTCTATTGAATGGACAATTTGCAGAACTCAGCTTCTCTGTAAGGCTTGTTTTCCAACAGAAATTTCTCGTTCCAAGATGCGCCACTCATTATTCGAAGAAACGAGCAGACGGAAGTCTAGCTCCTTTCTAAGTAAACCCTTCAAGATCACTAGGGGAAAGGGGGTCGGATGGGAAAATTGTTTGAATACCCTTTCTATGTGAAATAAAGAATGAGGATTGTCCAGCAGCCAATTGGTTCTCGAGCATGACTGAATACCATTCGTCGCACTTCCGCCCTGCGAAACGTTCGCGACTTATTGTGAGTGCCCCCTTAAGAGGTGCCTGCTTCTTTTCATTTCACCAAAGACTGGGAGTGAACGAGACTTTTCGATTAGAAAAGAATTCCGCAAGTTGTGCATTCGGTTCGTTCGCTGAAACCGTCAACATACCCCCCATTCAAACACACGAAAAGCAAGTACTGGTGACAATTCAAGGCAGTCCTGTCCATCTTACATTCGGCCATCTATCACCCCCGCAGTTTTAATTTCCCCTGCACCACTGGCAACCACTGATTCCGCAGCAAGAACTTTGAGCACAGCGGTGGAGGTTTAACAGTCCGCATATAGTGAAACGTGCTTCTCGACGCCACTATGGGCAAATGGGCGAAGTACGCGCGGACGTACAGAAAAGAATGGGAAAAAGATCCTGCATTCAAAGGTACGTTGACCATCTTTAATGTTTTAGTGCTTGTTTGTACCAGTCCAAAAATTATGTTCCGCTTTTCGGAGTGCATTCCATGTGACCATGCCAGTCTCGATCATTAGCGCGTGACAAATTTTTCTTTTTGATTACAGATTGGCTTACGCGCTCACCCTCAGGGGATATGGCCTTTTGCACAGCCTGCAAAACAGAGCTACGTGCACACGTGCAAGATCTGAAGGCACATAGAAAAACCGAAAAGCATGCTAGAAGCATGCAGTCGTCGACTGCACCCGAACAAAGGCAAATGGATAGATTTGTCACCTCGCAGCCAAGGGCCGCCAGCAACAGACATGAAGCGAAGATTGCGGAGCTGCGTTTGGCGGCGTATGTCGCCGTACATGGTTCGCTTGCTACCGCTGACCACCTGACGCCGCTCATCAGCGACTGTTTCAGAGATTCGACCACTGCGTCGTCGCTATCCATGGGAAGAACCAAGTGTACGGCGTTAGTGAACAAGGTACTTGGACCAACCTTCAAACAGATGCTTTTGGATGAGCTGAAGGGAAGAAAATTTTCGTTGATCCTGGACGAAAGCACAGACGTGTCTTCGGCAAAAGAGCTTGCCATTGTGGCAAGGTTCTACTCGAGCGAGAGCAGCGCAATTGTAACTGCGTTCCTTGGACTAGTTCCAGTTCTGGACGCATCATCTGGAGGACTTTTCTGTGAGTTGAAAAACTTCCTCGACAAGTCTAATCTCTCTGTCAGTGACTGTGTGGGTATAGGAACTGATGGAGCCAGTGTGATGTGCGGGCAGCACAATAGTCTGTACACAAGAATGAGGGAAGTTAACCCAAACATCGTGTTGGTAAAATGCGTATGTCACTCCCTTCACCTTGCTTGTAACGAGGCAGTGGATGTACTACCCACACAGATTGACTACCTTGTTCGGGAAACCTTTAACTGGTTTTCCCACTCTCCAAAGCGTCAAGAGTTTTATAAAAGCATTTATGCTGCGATTAACTCTGGATCAACCCCCAAAAAGTTGGTTGGTGTGTGTGCGACGCGTTGGCTTAGCATTGCTGGTGCTCTCCGTGCAATTCTTGACCAGTGGCTGGAACTGAAGGCGCACTTCGATGTCGCAAAAACAGCTGAGCGTTGTTACTTAGCTAAAATGTTGAGTGAGATGTACAATGATGACCAGAACTTTTTGTATGTGCAGTTCTTGAGCCCCATTGTTAACGAATTTGACAAACTCAACAAAGTATTTCAGAGTGAGGACCCTGATCCATCAAAACTTTTCGAAGACTTAAGCTCGTTTGTGAAGTGTTTGCTTAGGCGGATCGTACTTCCCGATCATGCATCTCCCGATTCAGCTTGGGAAAGCCATTTGATGCATGTTCGAGCCTGTCAGCTGGGAAGCGTCTTTCGCGACTCCTTAGAGAAGTCTTCCCTCGGCGACGACAAGAAAATCGCCATTCTTGAGCGTTGCCGAAACTTTTTGGTCGCTTGCATCAAAAGCACATTAAAGCGCCTTCCAACAAATTTTAAGGTATTAAGTGAACTTCACCTCTTGCACTGCAACAATATTGCCAAGTTTTCTTTTGATGCATTCTACAAGGCCTTTGCAAAATTCATAGATCCATCAGTTGTTTCTGCAATGGAATCCGAATACTGCCTTTTGCAATGTAAGCTTAGTGAACTCCGAGACGACTCCGTGACAGTATTTTGGAAAAACGTTCTGCGTTCCAAAAACAGTGCTGGAGTCAGCCTATTTCCGTTGCTGTCGGAGCTAGCCATTTCTCTACTCACGCTGCCTGTATCCAATGCTGCTGTGGAACGAGTGTTTAGCCATGTCACTCTAACAAAAACCGACTTGCGGAACAGAATGTCTTTGGAAACCTTGGAAAATATTTTGCATGTGAAATTTGCACTGCTGAAAAATGGTAAATGCTGCAAAGACTTTGTGCCGTCAGATATTTTTTTGGAGCGCTTCAATACCGCCGCAATGTACAGTGAGTGATGTTTGGATACTCTTTTTTACATTCATTTGGAAGTGAATTCAAAACTTCACAGCAGACATGTTAATAAATGTTTGAAATAAACTGTGTACTGTAACTATGAAGTTTTCTGTTTTGGCTATTTGGGCTATTTTTATGGTTCGACGTTTGGCTATTTTTGGGCTACATCGAGCAAAAAATTTGGCGGGTCACGCTGTGAGTACCTGGCAACCCTGCTTTAGAGCGAGAACCGTAATTCGGCCCCAGACCCCAGTCTATTTTGACATGCCTGTAGCGTTCACAGTGAATGAAAAGGGCGCAAAACAGGTAAAAGTCAGAACTGCTGGGTACGAGAAGCAACATTTTACCGTGATGTTATGTTGCATGGCCGATGTGCGAAAACTGCCGCCCTACATCATATTTAAGCGGAAGACGCTTCCAGCTGGAGAAGTTTTCCCTAAAAACGTCTTTGTGCGCGTTCATGAGAATGGATGGATGAGTGGTGCCCTTGTCGAAGACTGGGTGAAGACCGTTTGGCAACGCCGTCCCGGGGCCCTGTTGTTCAAGAAGTCGCTCCTGGTTCTCGACTCCTACCGCGGCCACTTGACAGATGCCGTAAAGTCCGTGCTTTCGGATGGCGGTACGGACATTGCGATAATCCCCAGAGGTATGACGAGCCAGCTACGGCCGCTCGACGTAGCCATCAACAAGCCATTTAAGGATAGGCTGTGGAAGCACTACAACAACTGGCTGACAATGCAAGATCACCAGCTCACACCGACCGGGCGCATCAAGCGTGCTTCGCTTAGCCAAGTGGTGAACTGGGTCGCCGCGGCGTGGGAGGACATTCCGGCTGAACTGATAGTGCAGGCCTTCCGAAAGTGCAGTATTTCCAACGCGCTGGACGGAAGCGAAGACAGTGCGCTGTGGGAGGAAACCAGCGAAAAGAGGACAGCGACGGCGACGAAAACAGCGAGTGAGCATTGGACGTGCTACAATGAGCGTCGCAAGCACAATAAAATGCATGTTCTAGTTCCAGTCAATGCCTTTTTTCATTCGGCTTACATTCGAGTAAATTTTTTTTTTTTTTCTGACCGTCTGAATTTAGGGGGTCGGCCTAGAATCGAGGCCGGCCTAGATTCGAGTAAATACGGTAGTTCATGCTTTTGCAGCATTCTCTACCCTTCCCCAGTACAATGCCTCATCACTCAGCACAGGAAACACAGCTGGTAGCAGCTAGAGCTCAGTACCAGAAAAGTCGTTTTAGTTCTACACTCTCTTTTGCCCCTAATCCACAGCACATCTCTAGGCTTAGAGGTAGCCATATAGTTCGCTGGAAGAAAACTGAAAAACAGGCAGTGCTACACACTTCACCAGTCATGATCATGTGTGTGAAATGAGATGACAGGGCAGGATTGCTGTGTCAAGGCATGGCAATTGTGTGACATGAAATGCGTGGCTCTGGCAGCAGGTTGGCCAAGGAGTGGAGGGAGCCAGAAAAGCGATTCTGGCAAGCGCGCCCGCTCATGCGTTTCCATCCACGTCCTCACGACCACGTACCGGCACCAGCTTATAATGCAAGTCTGTGTGTTGCAAAAGTGTGTTTGCGTTGTGTGTAGATGCCCCACTTTTTGGGCATTGGTCTGTATGAATTGGCAAGGAGCCAAACAAGAATGCAAGTAGCATTTATGGCTAAAAGGAAAAGTGGCAGGGGGAGCAAACATTCCTTGGCCCTGATGATGAAAACTCTTTACTCCCAAAAATGCGGTAACCAGCTTAAAGACTGTTTGCGCTGCTTTAGAGGAGGTTGGCAGGGATCTTTTGGGACTCTGCAGTCTTCAGTGCATGTGAAATGAGCTGGTGCTGTTGGGCCAGCCTGGTGGTATGCAGGAGGGACTTCCACGCATCTGCTGTAGTAGAACTGTCAGCATTATGTGTTGTGTACATGTCCACATCATGTGAAGAAACATGGCCAGTTGTGAGCACTGCTTGCACGTAGGTGCAATAAGATTTGAGAAAAGTTTGCTGTATAGCCATGGGTCCGGAAAGGTTCCTGTTTTTATTTCACACTGGGATAGTTCCTGGTGTGCTGGGAGGTATAGACACCGCTCGAGCTGATAATGTTGGAGGATATCCATCTAGATAACCAGTAGTGTATAAGTGGCTTGGGGAGTGTCAGAGGAAGTGGCAGGCTGAAGAGAGCGTTCCACCCAGTAGTTAGGTTCTCGCCTGTGTACTCCCACTTATCGTGTGCACCTGTCAGGAGATACGAACTGCATCGAAGTTACAAATGGCTTGTTGAGAGTCGCTAACGACTACTTTAGCGGAGGGGTCAGTCAGAGATAGCGCGATGGCAACCTCTTCCCCGCTGGTAACAGTTGCGGCATTGAGGATGCTACAGGCATTGTGCCAGTTTCGGTGCGGTGCCATTACGATTGCAACTGCAGTGGGTGAAGGGGGAGGTGGGAGGCATCTGTGTATGTATCTTCGAGCCGACCGGCAAAACGTTTCTGGAGTTGGCGGGCTCGGTCAGCTCTTCGCTCTGCATGATACTCTAGATGTATACGCTTGGAAAGTGGATGTATATGAAGACTGAGTCTCTGTACCGGTTTGAGATCCATACACGTAGAAGCTGCATGTGGAGGGGTAATTCCTACATGGTGCAACGCTACGCAGCCTGCATGTGTCAGCGAGAGGTATTGATATTGGGAAGTTAGCTTCGCTTCAGTCAGCTCGTCGACTGTGTTGGAGATCTCAAGGGCTATCAGTTTGTTCGTGGAAGTGGACATGGGTAGACCCAATGGAGTCTTGTATGCCTTGCTAGTGATACATCCAGTTGCTCATGACCTGTTCACGTGAGGTGAAGATAAGGTGCGACATAGGCAATGCATGTGCAAACGAAAGCCTGCACGAGGCGCAAATGGTTAGATTCGCGCATGTCCTTATGCTTGTTGGTAACTCTCTTGAGTAGGCGGCTGATCTGGACTACAGACTGATCTATTTGCTGGACAGCAGTGGCGTTTCCTTCATTACCTTATAGATAAAGGCCCAGGATGTAGACTGTTGGTACGGGGTATGGAGGTGCCCTGTACTTGAAGACTGAAGGATGCCTGAGATGGTCTGGGGCGTCTACCCGGGTTCGAGACAATAATATATTTGGACCTGATGGGCGAGCAGGATAGGTCAATCATGGCTAGGTAGGTACCAACACATAGGCGGTGTAATCCTCTGGATTACACCGCCGTGTGTAATCCAGAGTAAGGTTGTCGGCATAGACTGTGGTGCAAGTGGGGGATGCCTGCCAAGAGCTTGGGTAGGCCAAGCAGTGCTATATTGAACAAGAGTGGTGAAAGCACCGAGCCTTGTAGTGTACCCCGGCTTCCAGGAGAGATGGTGCAGGTACGTCCAGAACCGATGTCAAGTTGCACTCTGCAGTTCGTGAGAAAGTCGCCTATGTATGCATACGTTCGCTGTTCCGCCCCTAGGGTCTGGAGGTTCTGTATGGATTCGTGCTGTACATTGTCAAAGGCTTTGGCGACATCTAGACCTACTATGACTTTGGTATCAAGAGTGTTGTGTGTCAGCAACTGATGCTTGAGTAAGAGCACAATGTCCAGGGCCACAAGGTGAGGCTACTTGCGCTAAGGAACTGCTGAAGGACCAGGCGCTTGCATGCGAACCCCCTGCAGTGCATTGCCAGATGCTAGTGCTGCCAGGGCGAGCCGCCATGGTTAGGTTGAGAGAGTTCCGGAGGAGAGGCAGGTGGCAGATTTGGCATCTGAACAGGGAGTGAGGACATGCCTTCGCACTTGCAGAGGGAGCCTATAGCCTTACCAGGTATTAGAGCTGTACAGTGAACGGAGAGCTCAGGGTGCGAAAGGAGTTCTCAATATGTCCTTCCAACGACTGGATATGGCCTTGAAAGACGGCGCCTTGTGCTTCGAGTGATCGACCTGTGCGTGCATGTCTTCCATTTGCATCTCACTCACAGCAAGAACCTTACGTTTGTGGGTAGCACCAGCTGGCACGGGGAATGTAGGGGGAAGAGCGTTTAGGCCTTACTCAATAGTTTCAACTCTATGGACCAGTTTTGTCCTGACTGTTGTGAGGTGTGTAATGGTTTGTTCAAGTGCGTGAGAAGGGGAGTCCCTACCAGTATATTCATCTCCTGGGGTTGAGTTGGTGGCAGTCTGCTGGGTTGAGCCCTGAGGCTGCCTTGAAGGGGCATGTTGCTGCTGCTGGATGACTGCAGGCATGTCTGGCCGCGTTCTGGAAGGCACCCGAAAGGATCGTCTGGAGACATTGAGCCCGAGGGATGGAAAGGACCCTCAAGCGGTCCCTGGGACTATGCTGATTGCTGCCGGAATGTTGGCAGTCCCAGCAGCTGGCATGTTGTAAAGTTACTCAGCGTGAGGGTGCTTCCTCTTCTTGCTTATTAGCTTCAGACAATGCATGACGGTGTAGAATGCGAAATATTTCTTTACATCGGCTGTCACCTGTGAGGTGTTTTTCCAACAGAGCCGGCATGTTAGCGTACAGGAGTGGTAGTTGGGAGAGTTGGGAAGCCCACAGCCCCAGCATTTAATCACTGTGCTTGTGAACACGCCTGCTCGGCGGTCGAGCTCTGCGCAGCGGTTGCATACTTCATATTGCTTTTTTAAAAGATTACAGTGGTGTCTGCTGTTGCAAAATTAGATCCAATGCAGAGACCTGGGGTTGGGCAAAAGTAATCAGGATGGAAGTGGTGTTGCAGAGTCTTCTGAATTCCTTGATAGGAGGGTTTTGGTTTTCCCGGAGTTCCGCATGGATTGCTGTACGATCGAGATCAACCCCTTTGATCCCTCCTCTTCCTGAACTGCCGTCTGGCGCACAGTACACTGATATTTAATCCTTGTAGATGACAAGCTCTTTGAGATGTAGGGACATTTGGCGTGCAGTAAGCGAAATTGTTCTGTAGGAGGCCTTCATGGCGGATGGAGTCGCAGGTGAACTTGGCTGCCATGCAGATCCCCTCAAGAAGTTGAAACAGATGTCTTGGAGAGTAGTAATCCCCCTCTGGGGCAGGCAGCTTGAGCGTGTTGCTAGGCAGGCAGGGCTGCTTGGAAGCTACCGAGCTCCTAGTGAGTTGGTGCCCACGCTTGTGAGCCATAAGCACATCTGCAGAGATCTTTTCACAGTCAGCCGAAGCCACGGGGGTCATTTGGGAAGCTGGCGTTCCATACTGAGTGCCGGGAATTTCGATTACGGGTGTCCATTTTACTGTTCCAGCTTCAAGAAACTTATTCCCCTTGATCAGCCATTCACTAGCTGCAAACATCTCGGATGTTAGTTCTGTGCCTTCCATGGTGACCATCATGACGGCAGGTGGCGTGTGGGCTTGCTCTGCACCTAATGCAGCTGTGGCAGGGAGATCCGAGGTGGCACGGTACGCCTAGCAGAGCATAGGATGTGGTCGCAGGGATAATCGACCGTAAATGGTAATAAATCATAGTACATACTTTGAAAATTGTGCCCCTGGAATCCTGTCGACTTTAGGAATACAGCAACATCGATGATAGTACGCTGGTGTCTCACTGTCCAGGGTTACACGAAGAAAGTTGCGAAGCCCAAGTGGAGCGTGTCCGTCGCCCCTTGGCTTTGTCTACCAGTGGGCTGAAACAAATGACAGAGCGGAAGACATAAAAAAATGGTAAATGTATAGCAGGTGACATTAAGAAACTAGAAAAAGGGTACGCAATTAGGCGACATGAATAGTACACCGAAGGTAGGCATGGGCACACAAACTAGACAAGTAGCACACTGCTGGATATGCGTGAAAGGCATGACTTAGTTGACTGTGACCGGATAACGTGGGAAGTAAGGGAGTCCACTCAATAACACATTATGCACTCATGTCACGTAGCAAGTCCAATAGGCTAAGGGTCATGAACATGAATGAGCATGGCTCTAGAACTTCAGGCAGTGATCACAAATGTATCAAGCCGAGTTTTAGAAGAGAAACTAATACAGGAAAAATGCGTGACAGACAGACAGAATAGATCTTTTACTCGAAATAACAATACAAAATAGTAACCAGACAAACAGAAGAAGCAATTTTTGAGTTTACTGAAACAATAAAACTTACACAAAGTTAACGAGATTGTGCTAGAGCTAGCTAAGATGAGATTCGGGCCAAAAAGGAAAAGATATGTGTTGTGTCGAGCTTTGTGGCACATAGGCGACTCAGACCATCATGCGCCAAGAGCAAGGTTTGAAATTAAACAGTTAAGACATTTTACAGTTGGTTTAAAAGCTTTGCTTCTTCAAGGAATGAAAAAAAAAACGTGGGAAATATCAATGAGTGACTTTTCTCCTATTAGTAAGCTTGGGTGCAGTGGGGTGTGTTCTTTATAAATTAGTGGGAAGTGTTTCTGCCTTAGTTGTTCAAGTTTTGTACATGTAATTAAAATGTGGTTAGTGGTGACAACTTCTCCGCAGAGTTCGCATGTAGCTACATCTCGTTTTGTGAGTATAAAGTTGTGTGTTAAACGAGTGTGACCGATTCGGAGGCGACATAAAACTACTTCGATGAAACGCTCTTAGTGAGTACATGATTTCCATTCTTCTATCACTGGCTTCACTAAGTGTAATTTGTTGCTTATTTCCTTGTCCCATGAATCCTGCCATTTCTCTTTCAGTTTTCGTTGTATGAATTTTAGAACATCTTTATGCGGTATGCTTACTTTCTCTATGTTAGCATTCAGAGCGGATGAGGTGCATACATCAGCTCGCTTATTACCACTGATCGCTACATGACTGGGCACCCAGCAGATCTTCACTTCACGTCCTTGTGTTGTTACTGTTTTTATGCAATGTATTATTTTTCCTATCAAGGGTTGCATTGCATTTCTGGAGTGTAGTGCTGTGATTAAGCTTAGTGAGTCAGTGTAGATTATGCTCTTTTCAAATTTGCTCCTTACTATTTTTTCCACAGCTAGTAAGACTGCGTAACTTTCGGAAGTAAAAACTGATGCACACTGAGGTAACCTGACTGTTTTTTCGTGTTTGTCTTCTGCTACACCACTACCGACATAGAAAGCTGTTTTAGATCCGTTTGTATAGAATGTTTTATAGTTTTCATACTTTTCATCCAAGGCCAGGAACCCTTGTATTATGTGTTCAGGTGGAGTCTGCTTTTTACGAAATTATGTTAGTGTAAGGCCACATACAGAAGGTAAACTGTACCAAGGGGGTAAGGGTTCCGGGCTGCAGGCAATATTTGGAAGCGCATTAAATATATTCATTTCTTGGCATTTTTGTTCGTAACGGAGGATTAGTGGCTTTATTGCATGGGGCTTGTTGTTAAACAGTATTCTAGATGGGCATTTTGTGACAATCGGTTAACACAAATGTTTTGGGAGGGATCTAATTTTTAGAACGTAAGTACACATAAGCATTGTCCTTCTGTCTTCGAGAGGTGTTTCATTGGTTTCAACACGGAGGCTATTTATAGGAGATGTTCTGTACGCACCTGCCGCGAGTCGCAGGCCGAGGTTTTGCACTGGGTCAAGACGTTTTAGGTAGGACGGTCTTGCTGACCTGTACACCACGCACCCGTAATCTAAGGAAGAGCGTACTACAGAGTGATAGATGCGCATAAGGCAGGTTCTGTCGGAGCCCCAGTGCTTTCGTGACAGCACTTTGAGTATGTTTAGAGCTTGAGAAGCCTTCTTCTTTAGATTATTTATGTGTTGTAGGAATGTCAGTTTCCTGTCAAAGGTTACTTCCAGAAATTTGCACTCATTCTTTAAAGGTAATATGATGTCATTTAGGCGTAAGGTTGGTTCTGCTTGTAAGCCTCGTTTGAGCGAGAATAAAACGGCTACCGTTTTTTGTGGAGAGGACGAAAACCTATGAGCTCAGGAGACGAGGAGGTTAAGAGGGTCATCCTGGGAACAGCATATTTTCTATACAACCAGGCAGCTAGCACAACTGGTATGGCAGAGGCGTAAGTCAGAGGTTTAGGTGCGTTTCGAACATGATGGTTCTTCTAGGAAGGGTAGTGTAAATTTTTAATCATGTATTTTGGTTAAGTGTAGCACGGTGATATGTGATAACTTGCATCAAATACCAACCACCAGATATACTAGAACGCATGCATTTACTCTATATTTCTGTATTGCTTTGTTGGTAAAGAATGCATGGAATGAATATGTGTATCATCTATTTTTTTTATAACTGTGCGTATGCTGACACAAATAGTGCCGGCAAACTGGGTTATTTTGTACTGATAAAGCAAGCATGCAAGATTACAATGTTAGCGAAGAAAACTACTGTAATCCTTTGGCCATGTAAAGTGTGTGTAAGTGATACTCCGTTGCATCTTTACATTCTCTATTTCATGTGCAGTTAATAAAAAAAGGGAAACAATATCTGTTCTCTGTGCCATTTCTTGCCGCGGTTGGGTACGCTTGCTCGCGTGTGCCTGCGTCCTCGAAAGCGCTATGCCTGTGGTTTTTCTTTGCATCATACTGTTCCTACTGCGAGCCGGCTGCGCCGCAGCAAGAACGGTAAGGTGAGGTAGAAAACTTGCAGGCAGGGCAGAGTGTTCTCCCGGGCGCGGGCGCACACGACCTGCGCTGCTTGAAACAACCTACTGACACCCCCTTCAGCGTGCCATTTTTGAAGCGAAAAGCTTTACTATGAGGGTCGGAGCCGAGCTTCGTGTATGCTGTAGGCCGCGACCGAGTGACGTCACAGCCAAGGCTAGATGCGCAGCCCCTTCGCCAAGCTCTGCTGGCGTTGCCTAGAAACGCTTAAAAGGTGTGCAACTCCTCCTCACTAAAAAAAAAGTTAGTCTCCCTCCAGGAATCGAACCTCCATCCCAAGGATCCCCAACCGAGCGCTTTACCACTGTGCCACGTCCCGGGTCGTGAAATGCCAGTCATAATTCCGTTTGTCTACCGTGAGGATGATAGCAGGATTCCGCGAGTGACACTGCGATTGACGTGCAAATTTGAAAACACCAAAGACTAAAGTACTTAAGTCACTCAATTAGGGTGATGTCAAGGATGTGACGTCACTCATCTGCCGTCACCTATGAGGACCAAGCGGGAAGAGTGCGCTGCAACGCTTCTTGCATATTAGGAGTACTTGCTCATAATGTTCCATACATGTGTTTGTAGGACATATATGCTAGTGTGAGTCTTGTGAAATTTTTCTCTTATACACTTGGCTCATGCATCTAGTTTGCATATGTATTGCTTATATTTTAGCAGCTTTTCTCGCTCATAATGCACAATGTATATTGATAGGTAATGTATAGTGCTGTGAGGTTCATGCGTTTTTCCTTTTGTCCAGTTGGCTTTTGCATCCATCATGCATACATTTCTTTGGCATTTTAGCTTGCTCACAATGTGCCGTGTGTGTTGATAGAACACGTATGCTGTTGTGAGGCTCATCGACAGCAACAGTATTGGAGTTGTGCCATCGAAGTGGCTTATGGGCAATGAAACAAAATGTTCATGGCTAACTCCAAGCACAAACATCGAGAAATTGGTGTGAATGCGGTGCCAGCTAGATTCAGCAGATGTGTACAGCATAGAACTTTTTGAAAAAACAAGCACGCCATGTCTAGTGCTTCTTAAGGATCTTGAATTCTTTGAGGTGGTTTCAATAGATGGTAGCGCGTTGGCATATATGTGCAGTGTGTATTCCAGTTGTGCATATATGCACGCAATGAAGTTCCACTGATACAGTTTTACTGATATAGCTGCAATGCAGAGAAGGTTTAAGAGCAAAAAAGAATGTAATGCCTACAGAAAATATGGAATTCTATGGGTTTCGCAAAGGGAGCATTCAGGCACAGTGTTGTGGCCAGGGCAATACATCAAGAATCATGCCAGCATGGCTTTATTCTATAAAGATGCGAAGAAACGAGTACTGTAGCAGTATGCGAACCGTTACTTTCATGTTATTCATGATCTTGCTCAGAATGCCATTAATATGTAGCTGCTAGCTTTCCTGAATATGTGATTAGTTACGATTTATTGGTATCAAAATTGCTTTTTAAAAAAGCTTAATGTCTAAATATAGTCTGCACTTCACAGGGTGCCCATATTACAAGCATTATACCCAAGGAATACAAACACCAGAGGAAGGAAATGCATGTGCATATCGCAAAACCAGTGAGTAGCCAATAGCAGCGGGGTCCAAACTTTGCAGCTGTCTAATGTGAAACGGATGCTCGAACCGCTAAGCCACCACTGCATTGATGCAACAGTGGAGTGAAGTGCTCGTAAATTTGTAGCAAAAGTGTTCGCTGGTAATCTGCTTGGTTATTGAAACCACATGCTTTTTTTTTATAGAAATATATAACAAAGCACGGCAAAAACTGCACAAAGAAGAAGAGACAGACCATCTGGACACATCAACAGATCAAGGTACATGCTTTTCATTGTTTTCAATTTGGAATAAATTTTTTTTTCTCACTCTGAATGTCACTTTGATAGAAAAAGGATGAGGAAAACGGCAAACATTCCCGCTGCTGTCCAGCTCATCTGATGACGATGATGAGGCTGGAGCTCAATGTTTCAACCTTCCGGAGCCACCTTTTCATCGCCAAAGGTAATGATTATTTTGTTTTAATCTAGCAATGGCATCTGTTGTGGAAACTTTTACAGGATTCCAGACGGGAGAAAGTTAACAAGCTTTTGTATTAGGTGTAACATGCTGAGGACCAAGTAAAGCATTCTGCTGAAGCCTTTGTACCTCGTATGTTCTCGTATGGTCTGACGTGCCAGCTTCCTGGTTCATGGCAGGGGTTTGATACTATTATTCTGTCTCATTCGTTTTGATTGCTTGATGTGTTCCTGCTTGTGCTTTTTTGGGGCAGGTTCTTTGCAGGACCTCGCACAGCTCACCCAGGGTAAGTTTACTGCTGACATATTAGTTTTTGCGGCATAAGTTGTTTGCCAGAGAGCTTGTTTGCTGAAGATCTGTTCATTTATTTTGCTTCTTCGTAGGAAGCATCTGTTTGCTCCCAGAAAGCCAGCCCGACCAGTATGGTATGTTCTAGCGGGCCAGCACCCTCCTTCCTCACAACAGAATGATATCAATGAACGCATGTTTTATCTCGCTTATTCCATTGAATTGTTGCATTTATACAGCAATTTCATTTTGTACTACATTCACAGTCTCAAAGCAGGGATTTGCACAGAATGCTCAGACTGTATAGAATGTATCCGACTTCATCTTCCTAAATTCTTTGAAAATGGAGCAGTTTATTTTTCTTTCAGATGAAACATCAAGAGGCCCCTACTGCAATGCTTGATGCAAAGGAGGTATGATACGCATCCTAAGTACCCTATATCTGCACTGATTTAATTAGTATTTACTGCCTGGGTAAAAAAACCAGCATGATATATGTTTGGTCTAATTTATTCACATCATACTAGCATTATAAAAATGCTGTGAAGCTTGTTTTAATTGCATCTTGCCATGCTGTATTCAAGTGCTCACATGCCAATGCCAAAAAAAGAACATTAAATGTTACATTTGGCTGATATCGATCGTCTCTGATATTTCATTCTTTTCTCCGTTCAATCTGATAATACAGAAGTGCTCACTTTCTGCCTATATTTAGGGGTTGGACTTTTCGGTTTAAACCGAAAAACATTTAAAAGTTGCGGTTTAAACCAAAAAAGGTCAGTACCTTTTCGTGCACACCGCGAACTCTCGACGACGGGAGAAAATTACAACAGTGTTCAATCCAGGGGCGTTATGTGAGACAGTGGGATCGTTGGTTTAAGTACAGCGGTTGAGGGCTTTGTGGCATTGTTCATAGCCTCATGAATGGAGAAAGAATGACAGCCGTGCTTCCCGACCTTCATAAGCATATCAAGGGTCCGAAGAGGGGTGCCTGCGGCAAGGCAAGAACTTCAAGAGGCGAAGGACAGACCAGGGCATTTGCAGCGCAAGTGCTTCCAGGAAATCGCGAAGACCAAAGCCCGCCAGTTCCTTGCCATGTGACACTTCTCAGACACAAGCCGAGAGAAGCAAATTTGTGATTTGGTTTATGCAAAAATTTGATCGTAATAAATAATATCTCAGTTACTGCTTTGTCTAACATGTGAATTTGTTTTACATATGCCTTTTGTCATAACGCTAATTTTCATCATGGCATTATCATTTTCTTCCAAGAGCTGTATATATATATATGACCAACTGCACATTAAATAAAAGTGCATAAAACAACATGCAAGAAAAAAAGGCCAAAATGAACACTACATCACTTTTAACTGTCAACTGATGCTTGTTATCTCACCGAAAAAAGCTATTTCTTCAGCACAAAATAATAGTAACAAAATAAAAAAAAAACGAAAAAAAAAAACAAAAAAAAAAGGAAGTTCCGTTTGTATATAAACACCGAAAAAGGTCAGCCGAATTCTCTGGAGAAAAAAGAAAAAAAAAAAAATCTGGAACGCCAACCCCTACCTATATTATATTTTCAGGATATGATCACGAAAGCTTGGCAGCCTTGGTCAGAAATGAAATATCATGTGAGTGCATTTTATTAGTGCATGCTCCCTGCTCCGCTCAAGCAGTTCATTTAAATGGCCTGTGTAAGAGTTTTTTTCTAATAGTTGAAAGTAACTTTAATGTTTTCACTTCTAGTAAATTCAATCTTCAGTGTATGAATCTGCTGAAAAGGAAGTTCAAAATTGTGAGTTTTCTCGTGATTTTCATAACCATTTCAAGCAAAATAATGGCTGTACCACTTCTTTCTGTGCTGATCAGGTTTTGATGACAGTGAAGATATTTTATGTGATGAAAACAGTGTACATGGCTGATGTTAAACAGTTGAAATAGCTGTCTTCGGGTCATACTAGCACAGGCAAATCTATCACCAAAATTTTAGTTGTATTTGCATAAAAAAATTGTGGCCTAAAGTGTTGATATGTTTCATTAGTATTTCAATTTTTTTTTTTTTTTTTTTAAGTGGCAACACATGCGTTCTAAATGAAATTGCATTTGTAAATGCATAAAATGAGGTCATAATTTCATTACTTGGTCAGGATGAGGTTAGTGTTGAAGAGCCTGCTCAACACAGTTACCCTTTGATGACTGTCAATGACGAGGAGGAGCTGAAAACAGTCTCAAAAACTCCGAGGCCGCTCGCAAGGAACTGGTAAGCAGGACATGAATTCTTTAATATTTCACAACGTAATGATAGACTATTTTACAATAGAGCAATGTTCTGTCGCACATTGGTGGCACAACTGTGTGCAAGACTATAGCCAATATGTTGAACTACAATTTGTATGGACAGAAAGGGAAGTAGGCTTTAGTGAGCATGATCTTTGAGGTTATTATTGGTAAGTGCTCAATATATCTGTGCCTTACGACTGAGAGCAATTAGAAACAGTAGTCCTCAATGACACTTTAGGTAGTGGTAGTGAATTTTGCTTCTTTTTGTAGTCCTTTAACATTACATAGTCCGCAAGTGCACTGTTTTAGTTAGTGCTTCAGAGCCAAGCAGAGCTTCTTGTAGCCCCTGTTAATGTGTTGTCTAGTTTGCGATGACTATAAAGCTGGTATAAAAATAAAAGTGTTCAATAGCTGTAAGTGCACGAGTGAAGAACAGAAAGTTAGTCTCAGTCATAGAGAGTGCATGTAAAAAAGATCGGTCATTGCACTAAATTTAGAAACAGGACTTCATGATCATAATTTGTGGCGACAACCCTGGTCCCATCCTTTAGCAAATAGTGATAAGGCAGCATGCTGCACGCAACAGAGAGAATACAAGTATTAAAAAAAAAAAATTTCTTGCAAGTCCATATTCCCTTTTAGATTTGTGCATAAATATTCTTAAAGGCCTTGCTGTAGGACATGGTTATTTGTGCTATTGTGTTATTTAACTCGACCCGTGCTCATAGAAAGGAATGCGTTACTCATTTTATTGATGGATACCCTAACTTCTCGTAACCTGACATATAGTAAAAGAAATCTAAGCAGGATAACTAACCTAGACCAAAGTATGCCGATACTTTTGTAATATCTGACTACCTGAGTGAAGACGAACAGGCAAAAAGTGCTTGTTAAACACCTTTATGCACTGTCCTTTTCACAGACAGGTTTCATCACTAGAGGTGCAGGAACAGTAAGTAGCAAAACCAGATAAAATTCTTTTTATCGGTCACTTGTAGAGTGGAAATGAACAGTTGGCCTAGACATATATATTGTGAGCTTTCTGTGGACCTTCTTTCATTTGTACATGCCATCATCATCTTCTTTCATTTGTACATACCATCATCATCGTCCCGCGGCGCCGGCTCTGGCGCGTGCCTGGGTTGGTGACCGGATTAAAAACGCTAGACAAGGCTTCGCTGTCCTTGCCGCCACGACCTCGCCGTCTTGACCTAGCCTTCTTCCACAAGTGGTGGAGGTGAGAATTGATCCCCTTGCTGTTTTGTGCCCTGCCTCTCGCTGGAGCTACGTTCTGGTCGCTGTTTACTGCCTGCCACCATCGTTATGTCTACCGAGAGCACCCACGAATCGGCAGGACCCTCTACCTCGGCTGCACCACCCCCTCCGACTGTGCCCGCACGACAATGCGACCCGCCGCTGTTCGCTGGTCGTCGCGACGAAGACGTCGATGACTGGTTGGACACCTATGAACGCTGCAGTAACTACAACCGGTGGGACGACGCTCTAAAATTTCTGAACGTTTCTTTCTACCTCATTGAGGTCGCCAGAACCTGGTTTATTAACCGCGAACCCCACACCACTAACTGGACAACATTCAAGCAGCAGTTCCGCCAATATTTCGCCGACCCAGTAGTTCGCACTGAGGTCGCGAAGAACAAGCTCGCCTCTCGCCTCCAAGGTCCCGATGAGTCGTACGCGTCTTACATAGAGGCCATACTCGCACTCTGCCGGCGTGTTAGTCCCACCATGCCGGAACCTGAACGCGTACACCACATCTTAAAAGGAATTAATTCTGTGGCTTATAATACCCTGATTGCCCAGAATCCTTCTACTGTTGACGCGATTATTGCGACCTGCCAACGCATCGACCAGCTGCAGTCCTCCCGATTGCAGCCCGGCATTGCTACTGGCCCGACCTATGCTGACCTGGATCTACAGGCACTGATTCGAGCCATCATCCGGGAGGAGCTCCAAGCCCTCAAGCCTGTCTGTCGACATGGGTGCGATCATTCTTCCGTACCTTCTAATGACGCCGGTCTACGCAACATCATTAAAGATGAGCTGGCAACAATCACGCGACCTATGCCGTCCGACCCTCCTGCACCCCGCCAAGCATCGACTTACGCGCACGTCACAGCATCACCCCCTCCTTTTGTTCCGCCGCCCCAACTGGCATCGCCCTACAACCACATCAACGCCGTGACGACGACTCAGCCTACGCCACCCTATTACGCACCCTGGCGCCCCTCTCGCCCAGTGTGCTACTACTGTGGAATACGAGGACATATATCCCGCTTCTGCCGTCGCCGTATTCAGAACGAGCGGCGTGGTTATGACGCCTTCGAAAGTGACGTACCCTCATATTACCAGCGACGACCTCCTATTTCCAGCCCACCTCGAAGATCATCCCCACCTCCAGAATCCTCGTCTGAGCCTCGTGCAACCCATGCACCCCGACGTCGGTCCCTATCCCCATACCGCCGCTCAGTTTCCCCTCTCTGACCCGCAACAACTCTCCCTGTCCGCCATCCGGAAAACTAAGCGTTGCAGTTTCCGGAGGTCAAACTGCAGTCTGCGAACTTACCAAAAGTCCTCCAGATCGCCCGTATAATGTGATTTCTGTTTTCGCTGAAGGATTACCGGTCGAAGCATTGATTGATACAGGGGCTGCAATTTCTGTCATTCACGCTGATTTGTACTACCGTTTGCGAAAAGTTACGACACCATATGATGGGCCTGAACTCCGTGGAGCCAATGACGTCCCTTTGCGCCCTTTATCAAAGTGCACCGTACGAGTTGTTATTGACGGCGTCCACCATCATGTGCAGTTTGCTGTGCTCTCTCCATGTGCGCATCTGATGATTTTTGGATGGGATTTTTTGTCAACCGCTTCGGCGTTAATTTCTTGTGGCGACCGTGTTATCCATATGACAGACAGCGATTTTTCATCTGAAGTTTCTGAACGACATCATCCCCTCGTTGCCGCCGCTGATACTGTTCTGCCTCCTCAGTGCGAAAAACTGCTTACCGTTGTTTCTGACAACATCGCTGACGGGGACGTACTCATCGCACCATCTTATCGTCATCTTGAACGCGGTATCGCCTTCCCGTCCAGTCTTGTGAGGTTCTGCAACGGCTCAGCGACAGTAGCGGCCACTAACACTTCACGTGAATCCCTCGTGCTCCGAAAAGGAACTTCTCTCCCCTGTAAGGTGGATGTTCAACCTTTGTCCTTGTTGGTGCTCACCGCCCCTCAGCCTCAGCACCGTGTTTCGACAGACGTCTCTCTTTCTGTTCTCACAAAGACTATTAATCCTAACCTCACGCCGAACCAACGCCAAGAACTGCTGACATTGTTTCGACAACACCAAGCCATTTTTGATGCCACTTCCCCACCACTGGGACGGACTAGTGTTGCGCACCATCGCATCATTACTGAAGGTAACTCTATCGTTCGCCGACGGCCTTATCGGGTTTCCCTCTCTGAACGAAAAGTAATTGAAGAAAATGTAAATGACATGCTCCATCGCAATATTATTCGTCCCTCGACAAGTCCATGGTCCCCCCCGTAGTGTTAGTTAAAAAAAAGGACGGCTCGGTACGCTTTTGTGTTGATTACCGCGCACTCAACAAAATTACCCGCAAAGATGTATACCCAATGCCAAGAATTGATGACGCCCTTGACTCTCTCCAAGGCGCCGCATATTTCTCGACTTTGGACCTCCGCTCAGGTTATTGGCAAATACCTATGCACGAGGACGATAAAGAAAAAACCGCTTTCGCAACTCCCGATGGCCTTTACGAATTTAATGTTATGCCTTTCGGACTTTGTAACGCACCAGCGACATTTGAAAGGATGATCGATACTGTGCTTCGTGGCCTAAAATGGAGAACCTGTTTATGTTACTTGGATGACATTGTCATCTTTTCGTCAACTTTTAACGACCATCTCACGCGCCTGAATGAGGTCCTCACGTGTCTCGCTTCAGCGGGCCTTCAGCTCAACACCAAGAAGTGCCACTTTGCACAGAAGGAAATTAAAATATTGGGACATCTAGTCAGCCATGACGGCATTCGTCCAGACCCTGAAAAAATCATTGCGGTCTTGAAATTTGCTCGTCCACAACGGACTACAGAATTGCGCAGTTTTCTCGGCCTGGCGTCTTATTTCCGGCGTTTTATAAAGCATTTTGCAAGTATTGCTGCTCCACTTCATCAACTACTTAAAGCACGCAGCCCTTTCGTGTGGACTGAACAGTGCGAAGCTGCTTTTAATAACCTGAAGCACGCCCTCACATCAGACCCTGTTCTTGGCCACTTCAGTGACAGCGCTCCAACCATCCTGCACACTGATGCCAGTGGTATCGGTCTTGGCGCTGTACTTCTGCAGCGCGATGCAACTTCGCGTGAGAAAGTGATTGCCTTCGCCAGTCGGACCATGACTCCAGCTGAGAAAGACTACACTATTACCGAACAGGAGTGCCTTGCCGTCATCTGGACTGTCCAAAAGTTTCGCCCTTACCTATACGGTCGGCACTTCACAGTTGTGACCGATCACATGCTCTTTGCTGGTTGTCTTCGCTCAAAAATTTGACAGGCCGACTTGGCCGTTGGATTCTACGCCTGCAAGAATACAGTTTTGACGTCATTTATAAATCGGGTCGCCAACACCAAGACGCCGACGCTCTTTCTCGCTGTCCACTTTCGGAATCGGCTTGCTGTTTTTCTTCCCAATGCATTTCCACCTATGACCACAGCCGACCATCTCTTTCCCCGACGTATATCACAACAGTTTCATTTCACGACTCAGAGAACAAACACGCTCTCCGCTCACAGCAATTAGCCAATGCCTACTGCCGTCCCATCATCGACCGCCTTACTGGCGCTTCGGACCCACCCAATGCTCGGCTTCGCCGACAACTTCGCAATTTCAAGCTCAAAGATGGCATCCTACTCCGCTTCATGTATTGCCCTGATGGAACTCGCTGGATACCAGTCGTGCCGCGTGTGCTTCGTCAACGTATACTGGCGGCCCTCCACGATGACGCTACTGCAGGTCACCTTGGCGTTGACAAAACCTACGACCGCGTGAAAAAACGATTCTTTTGGCCTGGCCTATCTTCCAGCGTTGCCAAATGCGTCGCATCCTGCCCTCTATGCCAACGTCGCAAACGGCCGACTTCTTCACCCGCTGGCCTTCTACAACCTGTTCCCTGTCCCGCCACGCCATTCGACGTAGTCGGCATCGATTTATATGGTCCCCTACCTCTCTCCGATGGGGGTAACCATTGGATTATAACAGCTGTCGACCACCTTACACGCTACGCTGAGACAGCACCTGTACCGACCGGTTCCGCTCAAGAAGTAGCAAATTTCTTTTTGCAATCAATTGTATTGCGTCATGGCACTCCTCGGGTGCTCCTAAGTGACCGCGGGACGGCCTTCTTATCGACAGTCGTTGCCGAAGTTCTTTACGCGTCATCCACCCTTCATAAGACAACCTCGAGCTACCATCCGCAGACTAACGGGCTGACTGAGCGATTTCACCGCACCTTATCGGATATGATCTCCATGTATATCACACCTGATCATCGAAATTGGGACACTATTCTACCATTCGTCACTTTCGCCTATAACACAGCAGTACAACGGACTACCGGTTATTCTCCATTTTTCCTCGTTTATGGCCGTCCTCCCACTACAATTCTCGACGCTTCCTTCTTCTCTACGCCCGACTACTCCACATCGGTACCTACCCAGTTCTTATCTCGTGTGGCCAGATGCCGTCATCTTGCCCGCCTCAACACAGCAGCGTGCCAGGAAGATCGCAAGAGCCGCTACGATTCTATGCATCGCGTGGTCTCTTATCGTCCTGGTGACGAAGTACTGCTTTATACTCCACTGCGCACCCCTGGCCTTAGTGACAAATTCCACCACCGCTACCTTGGTCCCTACAAGATCATCAGCCAAACTTCTCCAGTTAACTACAAAGTCACGCCTGTTGATCCCACAGCCGATCGACGCCACCGTGGAACTGAAATTGTTCATGTCTCTCGCTTGAAACCGTTTGTGCGCCGCGGTACATCGGTTAGTTAGGAGCGGCCAGGCTGGCCGCTTCCGACCCCCGGGCAGACTGTGTGAGCTTTCTGTGGACCTTCTTTCATTTGTACATGCCATCATCATCTTCTTTCATTTGTACATACCATCATCATCGTCCCGCGGCGCCGGCTCTGGCGCGTGCCTGGGTTGGTGACCGGATTAAAAACGCTAGACAAGGCTTCGCTGTCCTTGCCGCCACGACCTCGCCGTCTTGACCTAGCCTTCTTCCACAATATGTAAGAGTACAGCAGAGATTACAAAAGCAGCCTGAGCAATTGACGACACCTGTATGCAATTTATATTTTGCCCTATAAAAGAAAGCTGTTTAAGGGAGAGGCCAGAGCTGATAAAAGGCATTCTGTATGTTGATTTTCACTGTGGGGTTAGTATGTTATGAGCGTAATCTGTCTATATGATTGGTTTCTCGCATACCTTTTTTTTTTATTGAGGCAATATCAAAGTGTGTTACAGTTATAATGTGACATTGTGCCTTTCATAGAGCCGGCCTGAAAAAATGCCAATACACGTTCGGCATCAGAAATGGACGTACATTCATCTGTTATGGCTTGGCTAGCAAACCGCCATGCACGCCTGAACACCACAATGAAGAGGTACTTTTTCTGATAATTTATTACTTACCTCTCTATTATATAGTGATTTGTCATGCCCAGCTTTCATTTACAAGAGTTCAGTGTAAAATAAAGCCTATTCACAATATTAAACACTTATTAAAGTGTGAAATCGTCATGTGATTTATTTTTTTAATTTACGAATATCGCAATCACAAGGGGGATTTTTATAGGGGGTGCAGAATGAAAAGGAGAAAAACTAGAAGTAAAGATGTCAGTCTCAGGCAAAAATCAGAATAATCAACAGTCGTTCTTTGACAACAGAGAATATATTTAAATTAAGAGAAAAATATACTATAGCTTTTTCAACTTGTCAGTACCAAATATCTTACAAATTTCTTGTGAATGACTCCAAAGACCGTCCACTGTAAAACTTTGTCGTCGTTAGTACACTGATTCCATTCTGTTACTGTTCTTGTGAAAAAGAAATTGGTAAAATATGGAATGCATCATAGTTCTTGTGCATAATAATTGGCAAATATGCATTTAATTCCATGAGCTATGAATTTCTAATTTGCAAAAAACTGACAAATGTGTATTACGGAGTACAGAACTAAACTGCCATTTTGCAACTGCATAATGATGAAATTGGTTAATATTGCTGTCTGCAATTTAAGTGATCTTTAAAGAATTTTCAGAAAAATTGTTGACCTCAGATAGTTCTGTTCCACTCCACTCATGTACATTGTACTCCAACCGGAGCAGTACAACGGAGGTCGTGCGTGCTTCTAGAGAAAGCTTTTTTGTTTTGGCATGGTGGAAGTTTATTAAAAGGAATTAAGGAGGCGTCCTGGGTTTTTCATCTTAAGTACAGCAGACTGAAATCAAAGAAAAGGAATATTTTAAAAAATTGCTTAGTATGAAATGAAAAATAAAACGGTTTACATCCAGCAGAGTTGAGTCAGCCAGTTAAACAGGATGTCCAGTTTGTGATGCCCACTACATTCTAGTATCTGCCTGTGGTCTGTTCATATTAAACAAAGTGACTGTAAATGATCAGGGTCAACAACTGACGGCTGGTTCGGTCATTACCAATGACCTGGAGAAAGCGGAGGAGGCTGCGATCGCCCTCGCGATAAGCTCAACCTCAGCCCTTCATATAATTAGCAATCGAAAACCGCAATAAGAAATTACAGCAAGGGCAGGATATCCTCTATAGCACTCAAATTGCTGCTTGCCTCTCAGACAACTCACGTTCAATACAGCTAATCTGGACACCAGCACATTTCTCCCTTCCTGGTAATGAGGCTGCCCACAACTTTGCCCGAGGACTCGTCAGCCGGGCGATGGGACAACCCCTCACGAGGTTGGCGAGGGACCGTATGGTTTCCTATCAAGAAATTACATTACACTTCCGTCAAACACGCACCCTATACCCTCCGGGACACAAATCTCTTATAAAGGCACAGGAGGTCACATGGCAAAAATTACAGACGCATTCCTTCCCAAAGCCAGTCACCTACGCCCATGCATACGCTGCATTATACACCCCTTACTGCAACCTATGCTAACAGAGGGCCAACTTACACCATGTACTATGGGCATGCCCATGAGACCCCCCTCCACGGAATCTGCAGCTCTCCACCTGCGAGCAGTGGGAGGCCGCTATGCTCAGCTCGGACCCGATAATCCAACTGCGGGCCATCGAGCGTGCAACCCAAGCCGCCAGAGCTCAAGGGCTCCTGGCTATCTAGCGCAGAAGCTCCTGCCTGCCTGACTTCCTCAAATAATAAATGTTTATCCTCCTCCTCCTCCTGCACAGCCTTCCACTTTCCACAAAAGGATATGTCAGTCTAGTTTGGCATTTAATAAGTGCAGTGTTCATTTGAAATTTTTCATAGTTAATTTTTTATTTGGTTTATGACTTCCTATTTCGAAGGGGATGAATAGGCCCCCAGCAGGGATGTACCGCAAAGCAGCAGTGTCATCATGCGCAGAAATCACGCAATTATTACTGCAATGTATATTGCACAGTTTCGGCTGCAAAGATTCATTATTGGTTACATTATAGGCAAGCCAGCTCATGTGCATTAATTAGCTCTCTGTTATCACCTCTCATTTATCTTTTTTTTTTTTCCGTGTATGCAGGCACCTTGACAATAGTTCTGCCCTGCTGGAGCAGAGAACGGCAGTCCTGTTGGTTGTTTTGGTAAGTTGGTTCAAATGAATTTTATTTTTTTTCACTTTCTTCAACATCTGGGAAGGCATTGGGTTGCGCAGCAGGATTGGCACCTTCATTTTCCTATGGCTAATGGTGACCTGTACCTCCATTCTGCTGTGGTGAAGGGAGCTAGCTACCTGCCAATTCTAATGAGCATTTTATAATGATCCAGCAGTATTTATGATTAAATGAGTATTTAAATACCATTTTGTAATTGCGTAAGTATGATGAAATTAGTTAATATTGCTCTCTACAATTTCAGTGATCTTCAAAGAATTTTTAGATAAATTGTTGGCTTCAGGTAGTTATGTTTCACTCCACGTATGTGTACTGTACTATGACCGATGAAGCACACGTTTGCTTCTCTAGAGAAAGCTTTTTTTTTTGCACTGGTATGGTGGCAGCTTAATAAACATAATTAAGGAGGTGCCCTGGATCTGTTCATCGCGAATATAACAGACTCAATTCAAAGAAAAAATATTTAAATAAATTGCTTAGTATCAAATGAAAAATAAAAAACAAACATTAAATCCAGGAGAGTCATGTCGGCCAGTTAAAACTATGTCAGCAAAGCAAGATGCTTTGCCTTCATTTTCCTGTAGCTAATGGTGGCCTGTACCATCAATTTGCTGTAATGAAGAGAACTGCTTAATTATAATGAGCATTCTATAACAATTAATCCAGCAGTGAATGCTCAAAGCACTAATCGTCAATTGCCCTTTTTACAACTTTGATAATTGCTGCGTACAAGTATTGTTCTTGTAGCCTAGTGGTTGTTCCACAGTACTTTTACCACCATACAGTATGCATATATTCACTAAAACTAATTTTTCTGCTCTCTAAGCAACAAATGGTTTTTCATAAGTGGTGTAAGGAAAAGGTTTATTATTTTTTTAATGGTGCTTGCAACACTTGCTCCCATAGTAGTTTTTGTACTGAAGTGAGAATAAATTTTAAGCATTTTTATGGGCAATTCTGGACTGTGTATTGCATGTTTCTGAAAGGGATTGGCAGCTTGAATTTTAATGTTACCAGATTTGAGGGCCATGCCTCATTACTGTCATTATTAAACTTTCTACTTGAAGTTATTTTAGAAATTGTAGAAGAAAATGGAATTGACCACGTACCGAAAGGTGTTTGTAGAGAAGGGGATGATGGTAAAGATAAAACAGAAGTAGGCTTTATGTTCTTCAAGGAGAAGACAAAGGGCAGCGGAGCAGCATAGGTGAGTTATGTTAGTGTATTCCTGACAGAGCTTTTTTTCTGTGTCTCGGTTTCAGCTCATTACTGTGTGACTGTTGTCCCACTGTTGTACCTATTGTGGTAGAGCAGGTAGGTCCACTCTCCTAAGGTAGTGCCTGCTCAGGACCATGCAGTGCAACCCTCCAGTGCCAGCCTGTAGCATGGACTGCTTGGGTGCCCAAGATCGCAAATGAAGCAGAAGCCTGGGACATTACTGTTCAGGCTTGCTATTCCTACATCAAAGCCTCTTAGATATTCAATGTAGGATACTATTTGCCTATTTTTAGACAATAAAATTTGTGTTCAGAAAAGTAAATGCCGGGCATTTTTTATACTCTGCTGGTATGCAGGTCAGCTTACAAAGTTGCCATGTATTTGTTAAAGCTGCTGCAGTCAAATTTGCATGTCTACATCAGCTGCAATTGAAGCTGTTCTGCAGCCTTTGCCAGGACTCCTTGTGGGAACACTATTTTTCGGGATAGCATATTGAAAGGCTGTTATGCAAAATGATTTCAATTATTAGGTGGTTTTTAACAAGTGCCAATATTTTACAGCCACCCAAGAGCATGACGGCCACCTTTTCTGTGCTCCTGCACCTTACAAAAGAGCTAACCTGCAAAATGATAAGGCTAAGCATACGCTCACCAAGCCCTTGAATAATTTTGATTGGCTCCCTGGTTGCAATGGCTGGGTCAGTTGGCTTAACTATGCTGCTGCGTGCTCCCGCGGCGCTCGCTGCGCCCGGAACGTGTCCCGTGCCAGTGTTCGCTGTCAGCAAATTCAAAATTCTAATCAGCTCTACACAATAGATCTCAGAAACTAATCACTGCGTGGTCCTGGCCAATCCCCCTTGTGGGTATACGCGCCATTTTATGAGGAGAACAACAAATTTCAGCAAGCCCATGCACCACCCTCAACCATCACTGTCAGTGAACCGGATTTTATCAGAGTCTCAGTTTTACACAATGGAATCTCAGAAACTGTAATCACCGCCTGGTCATGGCTAATGCGCCTTGTGGGTATGAACCATTTTATGAGGACAAGTGACACTTTGTTCTGCCTTTTGACGAAGTTCAGTCAGCGGTCTGTACGTGAGTCGCAAGTCAGCCGATCTGTTGCCCGTCACCTAACCTTTCTCGCTGAGTAGCCGTTGCCCAACGCCAATGGCCCTCTCTGACGGCAAGAAACTTGTGGAGACGTGCGCCAGTTTTTTTTTTTTTTTATGCCCATAACCCACACAGCTGTTCTCCAGTGGTTAGAGCGTTCGATCGTTCGACTCCACTGAAGGCACTGCTACAAACGGTACGGCGTCCACCTTGTATTCTGTGCAATAATCGCACCAAAACACAGCTGCCTGAATTTCGCGGCAAAGATCGAACCGGGCTCCTTGCGTTTCGCATCTATCACAACTCCGCGGAGGGACTATCAGTAAGTATAAATGCAGCCAAAAGATGTCCCGAGCGCTTCCGAGGCAGCCGACAATCACGGAGCGAGAAACAAAAATAAAAGCCGACATGGCGTTCGCTGTGCGATGTCAGCGCACGTAAAGATCCCAGTGGTCGAAATTACTCCGTAGCCCTCCACTACAGCTCCCCTTTCTCGCTTTCTACTTTCATTTCCACCTTCATCTCTTCCCTTACGGCGCGGTTCAGGTGTCCACAGAGCAAGTGTGACCGATACTGCGCCTTCCCCTTCCTGTGAACCAATTATTATTATATTATTCGTCGAACGTGCACCGTCCCAGCCGTCGCGGAGCGGCGTTGTCGTCCGCTGCTTATGCACGACCGGCAGAATTCCTGAGATACGTAAAGTGTGATCCTTACCCTGCTCCATTTTCGTTGTCTGTAGCACGCAAAAGCAAACCTCCGGCGCTGGGGAGGCGGCGCACGCGCAGGTCGCCCATTATACAGTAGGTCGTGCTCTGTAGTATGGATTTGTTGGTTCACGATCATGTTGAAACAGCGCTGAGACAGGACGAAAACAAATATCATGTAAAAGCGCTGACTAGCGACTGGTGTTCTTACATTTGCATTTCAGAAAGACATGTATGTTCACATTTCAGAAAGACATGTTCAGGAACAAGTTGTTGCACAAAATGCAGCAACTTGGAACTCCATCCTTCTGAAATAAAATTGCCAGTTGCTATTCAGCAACTGTGTTGTGTTCTCTCTCCGTCGCGTTTCAGCGCTGCTTCCAACACAACTGTTGTCAGTCGCTGCTCCGATGTCCGTGAAGCAGTCTACACATGCTTGCGAAACAGCATCAGGCGACTTTCCGCCGTTCTTGCTTGAGAATCCTGGGGCTCCGCAACCGCACTAAAGTTTTCCCCGTGCGCTCGGCTGTCACACGTCCCGCTCGAACGTAGCCGGGATAAACTGAGAAAGGATATGGCCAAAGGCGGGCGAAGAGGAACTAGGAAGAAGGTATACAACCGCACACACCTGGAGGAAAAAAAAAAAAAAAAAAAAAAGTCCCCTCGCCCCCACACACACACGCACGCACACACACACATAAAGGAAGCGCATGACAGTCATTCTGGCATGACATGCTGTATCCGAGTACTGGAATGCAGTGTAAAAATAAGGTAATTTTTATTAAATTTTCCTTGACCCTATGCAGCAAATTTAATTCATTTTGACGATGGTCAAGCGTGCTGCCGTCGCTGCGGGGCTGTTATTGGCTCCGCAGCACTGCACTGTAGCGCCCATTTGTGGTTTTCGCACGTGAGCGCCTGTTCCTGATAGCGTGCAGTTCACTCTACCCGCAGTTACACTGTACCGTGATATACCCATTGAGTCGCCGTAGTAGTCTGTGCAGCAGCAGCAGCAGCCTGTTGCTCGCCAGTGCTAAAGTGCTAGTTGACTCACTTGCAGTGTGCGCGCTAGGCTCATGGCACCGAAGAAAAAAGGACCTTTTTATTTTTTGATGAAGGAAGTGCAACACAGGCGGAGGGAGCAGAATCTTCCCTGTGCGTTAGAAGACGTCCGCGAAGAAGCGGCTGAAATATGGACGGTAAAGTTTATTCGCACGCCTGTTTTAACCTGTAATTTGTGAATGAAGCCCGGTGGGGAACGCAGTTTTTAAACACTGATCTCTGTTGTGCAGTTTGTGTAAATGCATAGTGCAACCGCAATTCGTTTTTTTCTTTTTTTTTTTTTTTTTTTTTTTTTTTGTGTGGCATTATCCGTTGCTCATCACGTGCCCTTTTGTCTCGTAGTACCTCGGCCTTGGGGGCTGTATAACGCTTCATTCGTTCTTGCAATGCTGGTTTGGTTTATAAGGTGTTCAACTTCTCAAGCGTCTCGGGTTACGAGAAACGCCGGATTGGAGCGGTTGAGGAACGCTATATTGCAGGGCTCCGGAAGATTCAATCACCTGGGGTTCTTTAACGTGCACTTGCACAGTACACGGGCGCCTTGCTTTTCGCTTCCATCGGAAAGCGCCCACTGTTTCTGGTATAGGGATATGTGAACACTTCTTTGTTCATGTCATTGTGCTGTTAAGCGGGATCATAAGCGCCATGTTTTTTTTCTTCAGAATCTGACGGAAGATGGAAGAGCCGTCTATGAAGCCATGGCAAATAACTACAAGGAGGGAGGACGCGGTTCTCTCCACAACAAGTTCACGTCCGATGGACGCATCATCGAGGTAACTATTAATAGGCTATCACGCGCACGAGTGCCTCTTTTTCAAACGAAATGAATGAGACGCTATGTTGCGATGCCTAATTGCGTCTTATCAGAAGTATTGAATGTTTCAGTGGGCTACTAACACTCAGTTTACGCCGGCGGCGGTTCTGTCTGGCTCCGCGTTGCAACCTCAAGTTGCTGTCGTTTTGCCAAGTGTTAGAAAAGGCCAGTGACACACTCGTAGAGGGGGGGGGGGGGGGGGGGAATCGCTGGCGACACTAGCGGCTTTTTTTTTTTTTATGGTAAAAATACTTTTAATTCCTGATTTGCTCTCTTACTCACTTGGCAGAGCAAGATATTTAATGCATTGAATTACTATATTTTGCCGTTAGCCACAGTGAAAAGATTAATAGCAGTGTGTACGACAGTTAAAACTGTCAGGTTTTACTGGCAGCAGAAGTGAATTGATGCTGGCTTTAAAATTCCACAATCTAATCTCCTATGGCAACGTGTACATCGGGAGTGCCTACCATATGTACCGCTAGCATGGCCAGTGGCTTGTTTATTGGTACTTTTTGTCACATTCTGCTCTCAACCAGCACTTCCACATATATTTTCCAGCGCCCACCTCTCGTGTGCATTAATTCTCATGTAGCAGATCAGCCGCGAGTTTGCAAAACAGTAGCAGAATAAACATGGTCTGCAGCATGTCTGCGAAAGCAGCCATGCGCTGGCGAGGCAGCAACACAAAATATTCTGCATGAATGACATGCACTCAACAATGCGTGTACAAAAATGACGTGTTTGCACTTAATTATCATGGCGACAGTGACTATGTTCACAATAAACAGGCTTGTAACGGTTTCGCTAACTGTATTAGATGAAGTGGGAAAAAATACCTACGGTAACAGGAACTGAAGAACAGCTCACGCAGTTCTTAGTAGCCGGTACTGTTTCACAGCTTCTTTACACAGCACATGTGCATCAGGTTGCTTGCTTTTTACAAAACCTCCTAACAGCCCACAGTAGTTTGTGATGCCAGCTCATCACGCCTCCCGCCACACTCTCCATTGGTGATTCAAATTCGTGGAAGGAGGTGTGTGTCATGTGAACTACTTCCTTTCATGTACATGTGACTTGTTTCGAAATTAACCTGCAAACATAAATGTATTGTGTACCATGCTTCTCAAAATTGGGAAATTATATTTGTATTAGGAGCAGCATTTTTCCTCTGCCACCGGTGCTGTGGCGTCGTTCCGACAGTGGCGGCGGCTTCTGTAGCCTGAACACAAAACGCTCAACTTGCCACCATCCTGACAAGACTTCATTGTGAGCTGTGTGCCTTAACGTATAGAACTTAACGTTCGAAATGAGTTCTTACCAGTTCTGCAAGTCTTGAAATCGCTGGTGTCCAAGCCAGCTTAATGTGTTAATGCACCTAATTTACATTTTGCCTAACCATGCGAAATTGTTTTTTTGTTGTTGTTTTTTTCCAACAAAAAATTTTCTACGGCACCATTCTTTTATGTGTGTGCATATGCTTGTGGCTGCATGAGTTGTGCAACTTTTGTAGTGCTTGGTGCAGTGGTTAGAGGGCTCGACTTCTCTTGTGCCCAAGGATGCAGGATCAAATTCCCAGCCACGGCGGCTGCTTTTTGATGGAGGCAAAATTCAAAACACCCATGTGCTGTGCGATGTCCCCAGGTGGTCGAAATTTCCGCAGTCCTCCTCTACAGCATTGCTCATGGTTGCTTTAGGAGGTTAAAGAGACTGAACAGTGGACAAAATATGTCATGAAATTATGGTGGAAATGAAAAGGCCCTGCATCATGGTACACATCAAGCATTACAGTATGAACGAAACAAGGCCTTAGATTTTAAGGCAAAAGCCTTTTTTAATGGCTAGTGTCCATGATAGTGTCCGTCCGTAACGCTTTCCTTAAGTTGGAAATAACAAAGATAGGAGAATAAGACTGGTTGCATCAGATAGAGGAGGAAAAAATGAATCTAAAAGACATTTGATGACTTTACGTTAGTTAGTTAATTATAGTAACAATTGTCGAAATTGCATCAAAATATCGCGGACGCCAAGGAAACCATGAGAACGGTGCGACGTCGCATCCACCAAAGTCTTCACGACAGGTCATGATGTTACCAGATGATTCATGCATATACAATCAAGTCTCATTACTACGAACACCACTAACGAATTTTTTAATAGTCCCCAGCAGATTTCCTATATTTTCAATGTAAAACTATTTCAGAATTTCAAAATAATGAATATTTCAGAATAACGTATGTATCTTATTTTTTCTTCTATAATCTAGGAACATCACTATTGCGAATTCGTCTAAAATTAACAGCGCCGCAGCTCGCAACTCGCGCGTGAAACAAACTGCCGGTTCTATGTGTATGGTTCGTGGGCTGTAGCTGTCATCATCAGCACATCTAGTGCCAGCTCCTAGCGCCCCCACAAAGCTGTGGTTTATAATGCAGTAGCCAGCACGCCGCCTAGCCGCCTGCTTTTTTTCTTCCTGTGTTGTGTGTAGTCTGTCGGTCACGTGTGCGGGACGGTCGCTTTTTTTTTTCTCCCCCCCCTTGTCTCGGATGATTTTATTGCAAAGTTTGTGCGAGATGTGACGATGACTGCAGCCAGCGAAATGCCAAGAAAATAGGAACGCAGCTTTCACTGCAAGAAATCGACGCAAGGAAAAAACGAATTGGCCTCTGCGGACAGCTAGCATTGCCTCATCAAATGCCGCGATCATATTGAAAGATTGAGACAAGATTTTCAAACTTCAAAGAGCACTGAAGATGAGGTCATATCGAACTTCGACCTTTTTTTGTTTTCACATGGGCAAAGTCCATACTTTCATCACTTGGTGCAATCGCGCACCCGGCGAGGTGTTCCGCAAAGTAGGTATATGTACTGTAGTGGTATGTTGTGTGTGCTGATGTGGCAGAAGAAAAGTAATTGATTTCTTCAAATAAATCACCTTTGGAGTTAGTGCAATAGTTTCATTTGAGGCTTTGCTTGCCTACAAATGAGTCTACTGCCAAGGTATGTCATTTTCATACCTAGGCTTGACCACTGGCTTATAATCGCAGATTTTTTTGTAACGATATTTCAAAAAGTTTTGCTGTCCCATGGTATTCATTATATCGAGATTTGACTGCACGAAGCTGGCCCCGCCTGGCATCTGTGCAGCGCCTTTCATTTGGCGCTTCCTCTAACGCCGCACCACACAGCACATAGAGGTACAGCAGCATCAGCGGCATTTCAAATTGGTTTGCAGAAAAGAAAAGGCGCAGCATCTGTCACAATTCTCCGCAGACACCTTAACTGTGCCGTAAGGAAAGGAGGAGGGTGGGAGTGAAAAAAGAGGGAAAGAGGTGCCGCAGCGCAGGGCTTCAGATCACAGCGCGATAGAGGCTTTCGCCTCATCGAGTTTAGTGTCTAAAGGGCCCTCTAAAATTTATTTTTACTTTGAAAATCTCATAAAAACAAACTGAGGCGACATCATGCTGAGAAACACTGTTACTGTCACTGTAGTACCTCACTAAATATGTCTACTGTCTGAGGGGTGAAATTTACAATATTTGTTTTTCTTGCATTATTTTTGTGTACTACCAGGAGTCATTACGGTTGCTGCTCGTGGTTTTCAGCATCTGGCTACATAAAAACGCGCATTCACCAATAAAAAAATTCTAGGCAACAACTTTGTGCAGGGTTTTTATTAAAACCGTCCTGCAGTTGACAACAGGCTTTCCATTGTGCCGATTTGAGGCCAAACAAGCAGTGCTCGAGCAAAATATTCTCAGGTCATGATACATAAGTTTTCACAAAAAAATGCGGTGCATGTATGTTTGATGTACAATAGCCTGCGTGCATCGGTAATAAACTTCATGCTTGGCTGTTGGTGTGTGAGTGAAGTGCATTGTGTTGACTTAAATTTAAAAACAAAAACACCTTCCATTCTCTTACAGCTGGTGATTAAGGAGGAGCACGAAGTGGTTCAGCAACACAGGGATATGATATCAAGTATCCAACAATATGTTGACGACATGGGCTCACTGGAAAGTGCGTAGGGTTTAGACAAGCCTGCTTGTATTGAAAGGCGTTATAATGATTTGCTTGACAATAGACTTGTTTTATGCCCTTTTCTGCTTTCTCTCTAACCCCTCTAGGCATCAAAGAGTGGCCGCTATTTATTATGTCTACCAACATACTGTGTGATGCTAATGGGGTGCAAATCCCTCTGGAAATAGCATTCATCGAGTACTCCATTAAACAGGGCATCACAAGGGCGTTCCATCGATTTATAAATCCAGGTATGAGCTTGAGATATTTCCCTCTCGCGAGAGTTCTGGCATGGTTAGACGTAGCTGTGACCAATGACTGATCTGTGCCCACAGGGAGAATACCGTTGGGGTTTGCCAGTGCGGCCAAGGACCACAGTGAGTTTTAAAACTTTTTCTTTTTGACTGCAGCCCATTACAGTGTCTACACCTTTCAGTGATTGAAGTGAGTTATAGGAGCTCGTCTTTTATTGGTGTGCGTGCCTAATAAGTAGGAGGCGTCGTGCTCTGGAGTGTGTGGGCTCTCTTAGTAGATATGAGTTCTGGATGTTTGGTCTCAGATATTGAATTAGGGTACAAATATTTGTGAAAGTGCTTGGCAGCAACACTTCATTTTCAAATCACTTTGTGGATCAAGCTGGCCTGATTTTGGAGCAGTTCAGACACAGTACTCTACACATTCATACCTGCCAGGTCTCCCGAATTATCGGGGAGACTCCCGAATCTTGATGCTTTTGTTTGATGGTACGATCAAAACAGAAATCTCCCGGAAACGCTCCCACGTTTTGCCAAATCCTTTTTCTAGTCTGTCCACATAGCTCCAAGGCTATCTACCGCTTGACATCGATTGACATCATGATCAATGAAAGGTCTGAAAAGCATAGTCGGCCAAGCCCAGTAGTTAAAACTGCCAGAACTACTTTCACTTTGCTTTTTGAGACTGTAACGCCGCCACCGCTTGGGGTGGTTCAGGCGTGGCGCTAAGGTCGGGTTTTGTCTAAAGTTCCAGTGGCTTAATTTCTGCCTATAATGTTTCTACACGAACACCGGTTTTTGCTTAGGCGATTTCCGTGTTTACTTGTGTTTTTTGTTACCTTCGGCAGCTCAGTTGCATGGTCTAGTGCAGTTTCCAAGAGGCGTGCATTGTGTGTTGTTTAGTGTTACGTTAACATAGTCTTCGGCATGGTCGATAGCAATCTTCTTGCGCTGAGCACCCTAGAGGGCCAGTCAGCTGGGGGCAATATCGCCAGATAGCTGATACTCTGAATTCCTTGGACATATCATTGTCTCACTGCATAGCTTTTGGCTCTGGCAACGCCAACGTCATGCTGGGAAAGAAAAATAGCGTAGCGGCAGCGCTGACTGAAGCCCATGAAAACGTTATAATTGGCTGTCCGTGCCATTTAATCAACATTGCAGCAGAAAAAAAGGCGTGTTGTTTCCCAGCGAAGGTGGACAAAGTCCTCGTAGATATATATATTTTTTTATTTGGAAAAAAGTGCAAAAAGAAAAGCTGCCCTTAAGCATTTCCAAGAAATACATAACGTTGAGTACCAAAAAATCTGAAGCATGTGCCAACCCGATGGCTGTCGCTTGAGAAATGCCTGGAAAGGTTAAAAAATCAATGGGGACCTCTGTTGAGTTCTTTCCTTCATGAGGTGAAAAAAGAAGCCGCAAGTGTGCAATTTCTGTCATACTACCAAATTCCAAAGACTCCAGTGGTGTCTGCGCAAAGTACAGAACTGGAACACATGCTGTGCAAATTGAAGAGAAGGAAGGCAGCAGGTGCTGCACCAGTGGCAGTGAAAAATGCTAAGGCCTCTGATATGGTGGACCAGAGTAGGCCACCATGCATAACATGTGAAGAAAGGCTGTTTCTGTTTTTGAGCTCGGACCTCAACAAAGCGGGCTGTCTTTTTTTGAATAACACCATTCCTGTCTTTGAGGCATTGAACTGTCGGCTGCAGTCTCAAGCTCCTCAAATACACTCATTGCAATCTTTACTTTTTGGGCTTCTTGAAGACCTCCTTTCAAGGATTGTGCAGCCACGCCTTCTAAAGGAACACAAGGACCTACTTACAGTTGATTACCATGACAAAGATGGACAGAAGGATGATGAAGACATTGCGGTGGGACTGGAAGCCAAACGCATTGTTTAGAAACCTTAGCCAAGTGATCAAGAAAATTTTATGAAGCTGTTCGGAAGTATATGATCGTTGCCTGCGATTATATTCGCCTCAAATTCCCTTTGGCTGACAATGCAGTAATTAATTCTAGAATCGCAAATCTGAAATCCATCGACACTATGTCCTTTCAGAATGTGCTTTTGTTTGTGGAGCGGTTTCTGGTCTTACTGCCACTAAAGCAGAAAGATTCAAAAGACCAAGCTTTGAATTCTCTGGAAATAAATTTTGTCAAACTTCAGGTGTTTGACATTGCCCAAGATGTGCTGCAAGAGGAACGTGCTGACAGGCAGTAGAGCGCCATCTCCCAGCTGCAAGGCGCAGATGGGCAAAAGAAATGTAACCGTATCTCAGCAGTAATGCTTGGAATCCTCTGTATACCACACAGCAATGCTGAATGTGAGGCAGTTCAGTATTGTAAAAAAAAAATCGCACCCAGTTCAGATCATCCATGTCCGACACAACCCTCGGTCACATTCTTTTGGCTGAATGTCGCAGGGGCGAACACTGTTACTCTCGGGGCAGTACTCACAGGAATTTCTGAAAAGGGCAGCATCTACCACATTGAAGATTCCCCGACAGTGAGCAGTGATGTGGTACGTCAGTGGTTCTCAAACAAAAACCACCCAGTTCCCGCTATTTTGAAACAAATAAAAACAACTCATTCAATATAAATGCCTAGTAACTCCTTCATCCCCCCCCCCCCCTCCTTGGTTCGATGAGATCTCCCTAATGCCTTTTCTGTGAATCTGGCAGGTATGCACACTGTTTAACATGTGAACTGTAAAAAAATTAGCAGCGGCTTGGTTCGGCTATGCCAGGATATACGTAGCGAGAGATACAGGTTTCACTCAGTGTAATTACTGGATCGGTTACACGCCGAGCCTTTATGACGTTCTCCATCGCCTTCCAGCGAGGCCAGAGCATACCGCCTCGCGCCCCGACGCAATCTGTTGGCCAGGTGCTCCTCTCTCTGTTTTGGCGTCTCCTCCTCTCGCTTGGCCTTGCGCTGTTCGTTTTCCTGTTCTCGGCGGCTGGTTCTCGGCTGCCAGCCGCCAGGGCGCAACCTTTGGGTCAGACAAGTTGCGATTCTCCAGTGCCGCTCGGCAGTCGCCCGACTCTCCTTCTCCATGGCAAGCGACTGTACCCGGCGTCTTTGTCACCCTTAATTTATACGGTAACGCAGCCTCCACGCGCATGCGGAGTAGCGCGCGCAGTGCTGACGTCACTCGGCTCCTCACACAGGCACAGAACCGCACCTGCAACTGCACAAAATGCATGCCTGAGGCACCTGTAACCCTTCATTCACAGATGCAGCCAGAAAGAGTGGTCTCCTTGCAGCAGCTGTGTTTTTATTGTTAAATCGAATGCACTGCAGTGCAGTCAAGCAGAAACTAGCACTGAGTACTGATTTGAACTATTGACTGAAGGCCCCACACGTGGTTGCGTGAAGAGCCTCGTGTCTCAGAAAAGTTATTGCTGGCGCTATTATAGCACAAACATTTACAAGGAAGCAAAGAAATCGAAATTCTTGCGAACATACAGGAAATGCAACACTGGCTCTTTAGATAGCGAGGCAAGCAGGCAACTGTTGCGCCACAGAACCATGTTGCTTCTTTCGAGTAAAGGTGTTTGCTTTGCCGTGTGACTCTATGGTAATGAACAGCTGTATCATTGGAAAGGGTATATTATTATGGAACTAATAATAGACGATACGCAAAACTTCCTCGTGATCTGGCAGCACTGCAGCCGTAGCTTTTGGCATCTTTGTTCGGTCGAGCGGTCACGTCGTCTGCATGCCGTCAGCTGTGCATGCTTTCTTGGTACCAGGGAAACTGTCGTGAATATCTCCAAGAGTTTGAGGGCCACATTTCAGCCTCAAACTTTGATGTACAGCAGATGTATGCTGCCAGGATCACCTGTTAAGTGCAAAGAGGCACGATAAGAAACAGCAAAATAGAGGCGTTGGTGGGGTTGGATATTGGTTGAACATTACAATGTATCAATGCAGTCTTTGATGCTTTTGGAAGCACTTGCTGACAATTCTGTCACTGGACGCCGTGCAGCTAGGCTGAGAACACACTGCCTCGGATGCAACCCTTGGTCGGCGGCACGCTGCCGGGGCACCATCTGTTTTCGTTCACTCTTGACACATCTGCATCTAAAGACCAGCGCAGACCAGAGAAGTGCAAAGCAGCCACCACTATGGCGAACTTAAGAGGAAAGAAGAAAAAAAATATGGTGCTGGTCACACAGGTGCAAGACTTGGTGCTTGCAAGCGTGTGTGCCCCGAGCAATGAGAGGTCTGGAAATGGCTTTCAGAAAACTTCGTGAGGGCGATCATTCTGCTTGAGTGAAGCCATTTTGAGACACTGCAAAGTACAGTAGAATCTCGGTGATACGAACTCGGCTGATACGAAATTCGGTGTGATACGAATTCATAAAATTCCCCGGCCGAATTGCATTGCGTTCAGTGGGCAAAAAATCGGATGTTCCGAACACTTTCTTTTCGCTATGGGTGATACGAACTTCGGTATCACGACCGGTTAAGGCCCACGCACACACGCACAGCGAGAACAGCGTGCGCAGCACTGATAGCACGGATCACGCCCACGCGCGCGAAAGAAGAAAAAAATTTACAGCGGGAAAAAATCGGCTTGGCAACCCGCGGCAGCAGCGAAGTTGGCGAAGGAAGGCGGCAATATTTTGCCCCCCCCCCCCCTCTCTTTCTCTCCCCTCCCCCCCGCATTTTTTTTAAATTTTATTTAGTTGTGCGCACGGCCTTGCGGCCCTCTCCACATTTCTCCGTCGCCCCGCAGAACACGCTCTTCCGCTTTCCGGAGTCTCCGCTGCAGCGGCAACACGTTGCTTCGTTTTCTCGTTTGTTGAGGCTGACACCGCGTTGATAGTGCGTCGTTTTGTGATCATCTCGGCAACGCGAAAAGGTACATCATACTGCAATGTCACGGAAGAGAAAGGCGCTGACCTTTAAAGACAAATTGGAAATTTTAAATAAGGTGGACAAAGAAAAGAGCCCAAGAAAATGGCCAAGGAGCTAGGCCTGCCACTGTCAACGTTGTCAACGATCGTTGGTCAGCGCAACCAAATTATGCAGAATGTGCAGCGCTTCGCGATGAATTCTAAAGAAGCCAAAACTGCCCACCATGTGAAGTTGGAAGAGGTTCTTCTAACGTGGTTCAGAGAGGTCACGGCGGCCGGCGTCAACATCGACGGAAAAGTGCTTCGTGAGAAGGCGGCGGACGTCGCACTCACACTTGGAATTGGTGACTTTCAGGCCTCCGGTGGATGGATTCACCGGTTCAAGGTGCATCTCATAATCTTTCCTAGAAGACCGTTTGTGGCGAAGGAAAAAAAGTCGACGCCTCCGCCGTGGAAGACTGGATGACAACCATACTACCGTCTTACATAGCGGGATATGAGGCACGTGATGTTTTTAATGTAGATGAAGCAGGGCTGTTTTACAATCTCCAGCCCGAAAAAAGTTTGTGGTTTAAAGGCGATGCCTGCCGGGGTGGACGAAAGAGCAAACAACGTATCACAGTTTTGTTTTGTTGCAACGCCGGCGGATCGGAAAAGATGCCGCTGACAGTCATTGGCAAATATCAAAAGCCCCGATGCTTTAAGGCAGCTGGTCGATTGCCCTGCGTCTACAAGGCGAACAAAAAAACATGGATGACGTCTTCTTTGTTTATGGAATTTGTCACGTACCTCGACCGCAAGATGTCTTGCCACAACAAAAAAATAGTTTTGCTGCTGGACCAGTGCACCGCCCAGCCAAAACAAATTACACTACAGAGTGTTAAGGTGGTGTTCCTGCCCCCGAACGCAACAAGTAATTTGCAACCACTGGATGCTGGGATTATACGGAATGTTAAGCACCATTTCAAAGCTTTGTTGGTGCGCCGCCTCCTCGCGAAGATTGAAAGGAAGGGCGCGAATCTCCAGATCACTCTTCTGGACGCTGTGCATTTTCATGCAATTGCCTGGGATCGCGTCGTTCCTACGACCATCGTCAATTGTTTCGCGAAGTGGGGTTTTCAAATCCGCTGTGGCTACTGCCTCGCAAGTGCCAGACCCGATTCCCATCGATGTCTGGAATCAACTTGACGTCGACTGTTGCGTCGACGATTTCATCACCGCGGACGACGACCTCGCCGCCTGTGGTCTCCGCATGGTTGAAGATATTGCGGAGGAAGCTTCATCACAGCCTGGCATTCCATGCAGTGACGAAGATGACGATGACCAAAGCGTTGATGACCCACCGCCGACGGCAGCAGAAACGATGCACGCCATCGATGTTCTGCGGCGCGCCGTGACCTCAGAGTCTGTGCGGGAGAAGACAGCGGCCCAATTTTTCAGTTTTCAAAACTCTCTGTTATCAGATCTCGCGGAAAAGAAGGTGCAGAAGGATATACGCGATTTCTTTCAACGAAAATAAATATTTCGTTTTTCGCTGAAAGAAATCGAAAGAAATATTTCGGATTTTGCTCGTTTTTTGGTGATACGAAATTTCGGGTGATACGAAAATTTTCGTCTCCCTTTGAATTTCGCATCACCGAGATTCTACTGTAGTTGAATCTGAGTGTACACCTGTAGAATCTACACCACGATTCCGGGCCTGCAGGGCAGAGGTCGTGCTGTGGTGCCTCCTCGGTCGACATGTGGTGCCTCAGTGGTGCCAGGATTGCTTTCTGCATGCCTGGCATATCATTTTTGGGGCTTCGCAAGACGTAGCCTTAGCAACTCTTAATCTTTTTTGATCTCTTGCATAAGCTTTCCCCTCACCATGGGCTCTCATGTCCACAAGGATGCGCAAGGCAGCCCCCATGCGCTTATGCAAGTGGTTGATGCAGTCGCCTTTTGTAAAAGCCCTTTCAAAGCTGTAGATAGCATCTTCGGTAAGTGCATGAAAGGTTCGACTCTTCCCATCTTGAAAGCATTGGGGTATAGTGAAGTTTGTGCTTCTGCAATGAGTACCGAAGAAGGCGTACAGCTGCTACCACCCCCATTTGGCCAGCCATAGTCTATGCCTTGCTGAGACCATTTGCGTAGCCAAGTCAAAAGTCCGAAAGCACAATATGGTCCATCGCAAGACCTGCGTGCATCTCAATTACACACCCAAACATAAATGTGTGAGCTACGTGTGCGAGTGAGCCAATGGCCATCGTAGATAATGTATGTGTTCCCTGGCACATTGTCTAACTCTCTGTACCATTCCTTATTGTGAGTAATGCTAGCGGCCATGTAAGAAAACTTGCAGGTTGTCAAAACTTCAAATTATGTTTTACTCTGCACTCGGCCTTTCTGGGCATTCTCATTGAGTGAGAAGAAATTTGGTGTCTTGGATTCATACGAAAACAAAATCTAAGAAGTGATTGTATTTACTGCATAAACGTGTGGCACGAGCAGAGGCATATTATTTTCTATTACTTTTAAAAATGGCAAGCCTCATGGAAAAATGAAATAAACAACAAACTACACGTCGTGAAACCAGTTGTCGAAGAATGGAAGTCATGCAGTCACCAGAAACGCTTCATGGAGGTAATATTATGTCGCCTTCGAATAGGACATACGCATCTTACTCATAGTTTCATTCTCAAAAAAGAAGATGAACCCATATGTGAAGACTGTGGACATGGACTGACGATAAACCACATTTTAATTTCATGTACAAAACTCGAAAAGCTACGGAAAAAGCATTTCACTCAATTTTACTCCGAACAGATACCATTCCATCCATCACTTCTCCTAGGAGAGAAGGCAATTGTAGACATTTCATGTGTTTTTAGTTTCTTAGAAGAAACATCTTTCTTGAACAAGCTATGATATCTTAACACTTCATTCCTTCTCAAACATAATATACCTTGTGCTTGGCGCATGATAGCCTGAGTTGCTTATGCGCCATAAAACACAACACAACACAACTTTTGGGCAGCCTCACCATAATATATGTGTAAACACGTGTATGGGCCGCACCCCTGTTTCTCAAAGCAGATATTTTTTTTTAAATCCGTGTAAGTGCCGCACCCGAATAGCCTTCAAAATGCATGCGCACAGAAGCTTCCAGATGCCACCCACGGATGGTGCGCAAAGTCGCGGGCCATCACTATCATATTTTTCCTCTGCCGCGAGCTTCCACAATCCATATCGGCATCTCGATCGCCAGCCCCGGCCATGCCGGCTTTGTTTTGTGACTGTCAAAGGCACGTGAATAGTGGTAACATGGTTGGCATGGTCGCACGCTGTAGTTGCAGCACTTGTGTGCTCTCTGCTTTATTTTTGGTGAATTGCCGTCGAGCATTGCCATTCTAGCACAATGGGAAAGCATATTGGCATATTGATCGCAACACGGCAGGCTTTAAACTGAAGGTAGTGAAGTAGTTCGCCCTCATTTAGACTGGACTGAAGGAGAAATATCGCAGTGAGGCTACAGCCGCTTATCTTGTAACATATGGTCACTTGAAATGAGTTCTTCCTCTGCTTCATATTTTTGGTCAGTCTTCTCAAACTTCTTGTGGTTCGAGTTAGTCTCATAAACTGCCACCTTTAATTGTTGGCAAATGTTTAGGATGGTGAGCCGCTAGAAAAAAGTGAAGAATTTCTTTGGGTTTGGGAACTGCCTGGCTATCATTTCATGTATTTAAAAGTAACAAAATGCAGCGATAAAACTCACGGAAGCTGTGTAAGAAGTCGCCCATTGATGCTAGTGGCCCTTCTGCATTTGTAACCATAAATAAAGTTAGTCTTAACATCCTCGTGCCCCTCTTAAACTGAATATACCCCATCATACCAACCATGTGGTAACTGAACAAAAGAATGTGGTGCATTAAGGCACTGTCTGGGCTGAAGGCTATATGAAACCCCCCCCCCCCCTTCCCACTACCCTCGCATCATGTTGTCGCTTCAAATGTGATGTTTGTTTGGAAATGGGCTTAACAGAAGAGCATCTCTAAACAGAAGCCCATCACAGTTAACTGTAGTCTAACAACAACTCGGGAACGATTACACTTGAGGCAAGCCCTCCACGCCATCAGCCAGTAGCAAGAGTGCTTAGCCTGTAAACCCTTCCCACAGCCCCACCCCCTTTTTACTACTTTTGCATAGACTTAACACTTGTTGAAACATATGCTCTGCTTGTTTTGTTCTCTGACCAGGTGAAGACAAGCATGGGATACCCATCTCTGGTTTTGAAGATGGTATCACAGACTACAAAAAGTTTGTCGACGATCTGCTTGCCTTCCTCCGTTTCCACGTCTCTAAGGAGGACCCGTGTCCGCCTGTCTTTACCGCACCCGATCACATCGCTCAGGCCGCTGGCTGTCTCAACTGGATGGAGGAGGCCGCTGGTGAGGGCCCTTTGCACTTTTTGAGGATTTACATGGTGAGCCACCTCGGCTTCACATCCCACGTGTTTAGCTGTCACTATGCTTTGCATACCTGCCTTGCCCTTGTGCACTGCAGCTTCTTGCTGCTCCATGCCCCCCCTCATCTTATAGAAAGCAGGTGGTAGCATGTACATTGTTTGTTATATCCGACATTCATTATAAAAGTGCATGCCTAAATTTCTGTAAATAAGTCTGCTAATAAAACGAAATAAAATTCAAACTAATATGGACAATTTGCACGACGGAGCTTACGGCTCGCGCCATGACGAGGCAATGGTGATGGCATACCAGTCGCATGCCTGTCAGCCGTCGTTAGATGACTCCACACGCGAACACGCGGTTGGTTTAAGGGGGGACATGGCTCTTAAAGCTATTTTTCTTAATTTTCGACCAAACTTGATAAAACTAGGTAGTCTGATTCAGTTTCTTGCGCTGATTTCAAATATGTAACTATTTTTTCAATTGGCCAATTAGTTCAAAAGATAGATAAAATTAATTGTTCACAATTTGCAAAAACAATGAAAAAGTAACCACACTAAAAACATTCATATTGACACTTCGCTAGGTACTAGAAAGCATAATGTATATAATGTTAGGAGCACTTTTTTTTTTTTTTTGATAAAACAAATATTAGCGATGTTATAGCATTTCAAAGTCCACCATTCAAATGTGGGTGCCCTACTGTCTGACCTAGAGCATAATATAAAAATTTTTAAAACGTAAATTTCAAAATCAGCTCCTAACATTGTGTGCTTTGCACTTTTAGCTACATGCCACAACAAAAATTATGGTTCTACCTTCATTAAAGGCAGAGATAGCTTCTGCAAATAAGCAAGAAGTCAAGAATCGATGTTTTGAGAAAACGAGAAAAAAGAGATTGGCTCTCTTTTAATCAAAAATGTAGAGAAAATATTGCAATATTTTGCAATGTAAGTGACAAGAAGGCACCAGGGATGTAGTCAGACTGACTATGGCCACCCAAGTGGCGTTAAAAGCATGCTGCATGTCCGCAGTGGTCTTGCACTTGTTTGCAGATGCCACTGCTCGGCGGTGGTCTGTCACCATCTGAGAGTAGGGTGGTGTATCTCAGGTTGTGCCGTTGCAGTGATCTCTGGAAGAGGGTGAGAGCAGCCTCAACTTCCATTTCACCAGCCTTCTTGGTGGTGTTTTTCTGGCATGCATGGGTCTCCTTCCAAGCCCTGTATGCCGGGTCATCTTCGCTTGGGGCACGCTCGCAACCAGCGCAAAAATTACTCAGGACCACATAATCGAGAACCAGTCCTGTAAACAGCTCGATGACCGTGCCGACGCCGATATGGGACGAGTGGCTGCACGTCATCCAGGAACCGTCGTATGACACAGCAATGTTTCATGGATTTGCAACCTGCAATTTATATATATATATATTTATATATATAATTTTTATATATCCCGGACCGATTGTGCGCACAGAGACGTTTGCTTCTCGGCAGCAAGAGCTGCTGCGGGCGCCAGCTTCTTCTTCACATACCTTTGCCAAGTTTTGTTGTGGAGGCCACGGTGCGAAATGTTCATGGTCGCAAAAACGTCATTGAGTGTAGTTTGTCTATTCCCGATGGCTTGCATCGCGCGCGCAGCAAGGACGTTCACAACGAACAGGTTGCACTTCTCTTTTCCGTTCAGACAGGGCGAGCTCCACGCCGACGCAACATCACCGCAGCACGCACACTCGATAATACAGTCAAACCTCGATATAACGAACATGCATATAACGAATTATTGAATATAGCGAACTCTTCAGAAATATTTTTGTCAAACACATGTATTTTTAACTTCCCATACTGAACGCGGTTCGGCATAAAACGGATATTACAAACTTCGCGACGCCAAGCACTACCTCAGTTTAATAGCAGGGCGCAGGCTTCGTTGCACTAATGTGTGGTATGCGGCGCAGCAAACGTTCAGGATTACTTCGCAGGCGCTGACAGTGCCACAGACGCCACGACGGCATTGGGAGTTGATAGCCGAAGAAATCAATGGCCTCCAAGATTACACCCGCGCGCTTGTTTGTGCGCACGGAGGTGATCTCGAAGGCCATAAGAAATCGTTTGCATCTCACAATCGCTGACAGCGCCGCTTCAGCAGCGGCACGATCGAATGTTGTTTTTTGCCTTTTTGAATGGAGGAAGGAAACAACTTGCTCTTTTGGTTTTTGCGCCATTCGCGTTTTTTGGTTTTAGTGTTAGCATCGGCGTGGCCGTCTTAGCGTTCGACGGAGGCTGCGTCGGTCGTCTTGTCGAGTGTGGTGCGCGGGTGTGCGTAGTGCTGTGATGGCGGTGAATGTGAAAAAGAGCAGAACTGACGTTAAAGACCAAGCTCAAGATAAAGGCAGTTTACAAGAGGAGACTGATTGACACTCTTCTCGTGAAGCTTCTTATGAAGCAGGATTTGAAGATAGACTTGCTGGGAGCATTAAAGCGGCATGGGACAGCGTGAAAGGCGAAACGATTGCCAACTGCTTTCGGCACGCAGCTTTTGTTCCAGCAGAGGCCCGCGCATCAAGTGACGATGGGGATGAAGCAGAGCTCCGCAAGCTTCTGACATGAGGTGAGGACTTTGTAGGCGGCGACGACATCGCGGCAGCCACAGCTGTACTGACGGACGCCGAAATCGCTGTGGACGTTTCTGAACATCCCGCGGATGAAGTTCAGGCTGACCGTGCAAACGATGAGAACATTCAGACTTCACAAGAAGCGCTTGCTGCATTGGATTTACTGCACCACCACTACAGTGCTATTGAGAGCAGTGGGTTTGCCCTTGTTGAGCGTTTGCAAACTGTGGAACAAGGCGTGATACGGAACGCGATCAACACAGAAAAGCAGGCCGCGATAACGCAGTTCTTTGCACGTAAATAAACGGACGTGACCCAAGAAGGCACCCTCCGAGTTGCTGTGCCTTCTCTGATTGAATTTTGCTGCTCTTGCATGGATCTTCTACGAAATTTTATATTACAAATTATGGATAGGGCGAACTATTTTCCGATTTTTTAACTGTTCGTTATCATGAAGTTTCACTGTAATCTTTATGGCAAGGCCATATTCACGTTCACCTTTCCCTACCGTGACGGCACACCTTGCACTTCACAAACGACATCAACGCGTTCATTTAGTCCAAACTGACGACAATGAAGCCCGTCTCAATGTCCGATGGCGCGGCCGCAACATCGTCGGCGCGAGTGAAAAAATCTATCTTTCGCTTGGTCGCCTGTGTTGAAGAAAGAACTTGTAGCTTTTCTTGGGCTTCCATTTCTCTCTGCAACAACTCCGTACGCTGCAATATTTCGGTGTCGCGCCGAATGCGGCTGCTGTCCGGAATGCATTCAGTTGTCTGCGATCTGGTTAGGCCTAAGTTCACTTCGGTACTGTCCACGGCTTCAGCATCACTTGCTGTTGGCGGCGGATTATTCTCGACGCCGGCCGAAGGAACTGAGCGCTTCTTGAAGTTGTAGGCCGATCGTTTCTTCTTTTTGCCAAACTTGTGACTCGTGGCAAACTTCGGCATTGCTTCCGACATCGTGCCGCACTCGTCACAGCCCTACGACTGAACAAGGAGAGACGCATCGCCTGCGAAGGAGCAGACGGGAACTTTGCGCGGCCAATCGCAGCGCGCTTTTCAATCGCGTGTGCTAGCTCGACGAATAGAACCGCGCGTTTGGACTGCTTGGATTTCAACGTCACTAGTAAGCCGGCGGAGACACTTGAGGTGGGAAATCCAACGAGACCAAGATGGCTGCGATCGCGCGTGTAGAAAACGACCTACGCGCCTCGGAAAAAGTTTCTTTTTGCGGATTTCAGCTAACAGTGATGCTATAAATTGATTCTGTGGCCCAAATACTGCACCGCGAGATATAAAACCTGGTGAATTAAAGGAATAATAGCTGCAAGATTCTGGAAATGTCAGTTTCACAAAATCTATTTTTTTCGCGATTTTTTCGTCTCAAAGAGCCGTGTCCCCCCTTAAACACACTTCGGCGGCGCCACTCAACTCCGGCCATGGCCGTTCATGACCTCCGAGATCACCGCGCACGGAGGTGTGATCTTGGAGGCCATAAGCCGTCGGCAGTAGTTTTTGTTGCTGCCGCCAAATGATGCGGCACGCAAACGTGCTGGCGATTTAAACACACTTCTGCGGAGGGTGATTCGATTGAAAAATTTCGTTTCTTGATGCTTTTTTCCAGCTCCTTTACGCATTTTTTGCCATTTTAATGTACGAAAACTGCTTCGTTATAACCGATTTAACGTCAGATTTTGACATTTTTCTTTCGTTATACAGAAAGAACTCCCATGGAAATAAACCATAGAAACTGATTTTAGTTCGTTTTATCCGATAATTCGCTATATCCGTGTTTGTTATAGTGAGGTTCGGCTGTATACGCTGCAAGCTTGCCCTCCAGCTCCGTTAGTATACCACCTGTATCCCTTGGAAGCCTTTTCGCTTAGCATCACAGTTGAAAATTTTGTCTCACTGCCACCGCCATTCCCGCATAACCTGTTTAGAACCTTTGAATTTGCAGCCCACAGCGCAGTTGTTTCTTCGGCATAAATGATAGCTGCCTCCTTATACGCTGCGTGAAAAGAGCGCCGAATGCTTTTTAGACTGGAGAGCTCATGTTAAAACATGCGGCTGGTCGTAAAATCAAAAGTGCGAACACATGAACCAGGCGCGAACTCAAAGAATGATTGATGTTGGCTCTTCCATCAACTATCGACACTCCCTGCAATTGCCGCCATGTCACTAGGCCTGAAGTGATTGACATGCAAAAAGCGAGCGTCGCCATGGTTCAAAAAGTGGCTCTTCCGTAAACTATCAACACTCCTGCAGATGCAGTTCATGCTGCACAGTAAAAGTTAAAAAAGATAAATTTTCCATGAGTAGCATGCACAGTAACTGAATGTTGCACTTAAAGCCGTATAGCAGACAAGTTTGCCGTATCCTCCCTGATAGTTTTTTATCTTGCTATTATTAACGGTGCCATGATTTGATTTCGATTGTAAGTCTACCCCCTCCACTTCAGACTTTTGAATTCTAAAAAAAAGGGGTCTACTTACAATCGTGTAAATACAGTATAGTGCGACACCACAGACTCAGAGTGCCCCACTTAGCTGTGCATGGCATCGCCCTTTCTGGGGAAAAGGGGATCCTGGTGGTTGAGCCGGTGCAGAGTGTTTCGACCTTTAGGCCTGTTGGCGGAGGCAACACACTGAATGACTCTTCCCATAGACGGCACCTCCGGGCTGACCCACCCGGGGGAAATCAACAGTTGCGTTTTCCTATCCTCCCCTCCATCTTTTGCTTTACTGACTTCTTTCTTGCAAATTACCTTTTCTCTCTTCCAGTCTTGATTTTTATTTTTCCCTAGCAGTAAGGGTGGTGTTGTTGACCTTGTGCACTCTTTCTCCTCACCAGGCATGCAGCTCGACATCCAGGTGTGGGACATCTTGCCCTTGCTGCGCAAGCTTCGCAGCGTGTCTGGCGAGGAGCTTTCGCAAGCGGAGGCAGAGGGGGTCCTTTTGTGTGCCCTGTTTGACTACGACATGAAGTCTCTGTGAGTCATCTAAGCTTCGAATGTGGAATTGTAGCTGTTCACATCGGGACTAGCTTGGAGTGCCTGTGTGCTTATGCAATGTGTTTAGCAGGGGAGCCGCGGAAATTTGTCATACGTCTGAAACATTCCGTTCTGGACAAGGAAAGAAGGAAGACAACAAGCAAAAACCTGGAACTGGCCCAGGCGACAGCATTCACGTTCAATATGCTCTTTTTTTTTTTTTTTGCATCTTGGTTGTTTATATTATTGTCAGGGCCACAGTGAAAATTTATGGCCACCTGTAAGCACGCAGGCATGAGACGTTAATGTACCGCTGCGCCAGTGGTTTTTCTTTTTCCTCCATTTTTTCGTCATTAGGGGGCCATATGTAGAGGCAGAACACGCGAATGTAATGCTAGGAGCTCGTGCAGTATTTTTCTGTTAAGTGCCAGAAACTGGTTTGCTAAAGTTTTTAGGGGTTTAGAAAACACTGAGGAGTTAAAAGAGCTGCCAACCTGCTTACTGTGCTGTTGTTCAGATGGTGCACATTTCTTTATAAATGCTTGAATGAACGGTCCAAATGTGTAAAAATGAGATCGGCTTATTCCAGATTGCTCAGTTTAAGGGGGACACGGATCTTAAAATCTCAAAAAATGGTCAAAAATAACAATTTTCAAAAATTGCGGTTTTGAAGTGTTTAAATGTCTCGACTATGCCTCTACAAAATATTATAGCTCAATCCGGCTCAAGATATAAAAAAAACCCGACAATTTAGAATTGTCGGTGAGCCGGAATTGAATGGCAAACACGAAGGATCGCACCATTTTCAATCTGCAGTACCTCCGCACTGCGCGAGCTGATCGGCACCACCTTGGTCTCGTTTGAAAGCTCGTTCCCCGCTCTCTCTTCTGGCGTCTCTCAACACGCTGTAGACTTTTGCACAGCGGAGCCTTTGGCATCCGTTCTCAAGGGGTGAATCGTCGCTAGACAGCCGCTGATTGGGTAAAGCAAGCGCTGTCAGAGACGCAGCCCTCTGATTGGCCGTGACGCATGCCTCGCCTCCAACGGCCGCGTTGTCGACTCTGTCGTTTGCTTTCACCCACTAGCACGTGGCATTTTCCGCGCTCCTCAGTTTACTAGCATTTTTCGGTCTGCCTTTTTTCTCATCGTTGTAAATATTTTAACTATTAACTCGCTCCTCTTAACTTCAAAGTTTTTGTTTTCATATGTCATGATGGCGCGAGACGCATGCTTGAAAGCGAGCACTCGAAAAGCAGTCGGCAAAAAGCGATGTGGGTGGAATAAGAAGAGTGTCATGTCGAGAACTACAGCTTCGGTGCTGCCGCAAGCTGCAGGGACGTCAGCGGATGTAGCTGTATTGAACTCGTCGACCACAGCTTCACTGGTGGACGCCGCGGCTGGACCATGCCGATCTGTGTCAACTTCGGTGTTACTGCAAGTGTCTGCAGTGGCGGTGTATGTGCCTGGCCTGGACTTGGCCTGTCAAAAATATCGACTTTTGATACTCTGCGAGTCGCTCCGAATTCCGTGCCGTCAGTGGCCCAGCCAGCTGAGCTAAGCCTAATGACTACAGAATTTCCGCTTGTCACTTCAGTGCTGGCAGACATGGCTAAACCGAGCTCGCGTGCTCAACACTTGGTCACAGAGTTTTTCGCGGAAACTGAGTGCGCGGGGCATGAAAAATATGCAGGCAACGTCAAGACGTCATTGGTGGAGAAGTCCACAAGTTCGAGCTGATGAATGTTAGCACAGCAAGTGAAGACGACGATTGCGTCACTGAGTATGTCATTGTTGATATGAGTGTACTAAAGAAGCTGTTTGCGTCCACAAGCTGCAGCAAGTGTGGGATGGCCACTGTTCAACTCTGAAATGCAGCGAAAGAGAGTATGGCTTAGCTGTGAAGTTGGTGCTCACATGCTCGAATTGCGATTTCGCCGAGCAGCACTTCTCGTCATCACAAGTGCCCAGGAAATTCGGCATCACACCCTTTGAAGTAAATCTGGGGGCAATGAAGGGCATACAAAGTATAGGGAAGAGAGCGACTGCCCTAGCTGATTTTTGTGCAACAATGAACCTCTACCGCCAAGGTCTTTACCACAAGACTTTCAGGGGGCACATGAACATCATGGTGAAAACTTGCCAGGCAGTTGCTACTGCTACAGAAGCAGCAAGTGTCCAAGTGGTGAAGGACTTGTACAAGGACTTCCTGAATCCAACAGGAAATGTAGATGTGATATTTGATTGCACATAAAAAACATGTGGCCACAATTCAAATATTGCAGTTGGCTGCATTATAAAACTGTACACTGGCCTAGTACTAGAGCATGTTTTGCTTTCAAAGTACTGTCGTGGGTGGCAAGGAGCACCTGATCCAATACCTGCCAACTCTTCTGAATTTACCGTAAATATACGAATTTTGACCAGTCTTACGATGTTATGAATCTCGCGGGAAATGTTACGAAAAATGTTTTATTTTCGGAAAAAAAAAAGTGCGGACATCTACAGTAAAACCTTGTTAATGCGAACTCGGTTAATTCGAACTTACGGTTAAGGGGAGAGGCTACCCTTGAACACCAACTTTATTTCTTGAGGTATTTGAATGAAATTTTCAGGGTATGCTCATAGTACACACATTTGAAGAACTACCAAGTTTCATGGAGCTGGGCTCATCGGTTCTCAAGTTAGAGGAGTATATAAAGATAGTTTACATAGGTCCCTAGGGGCGGGCCTGGAGAATTTGCAAAATGTGCTAGCAGTGTGAAATTTGTTATGGTCATTCCTGGATAGTTTCCCCAGGGCAAGACAATTCCCTTTTTCCAAATTTCCTCTCTGAAAAATTTTAGTACAGCCCCAAATTTAGTTTTCAAATTTACACCTGACTTAACGATATTTTAATTGACTGCCCCTAATTACACATGAAATATTTTGAAAAAAAAAAAACGACTTGTCTTGCCCTCAGAATTTTACTTAGGTATATAACAAAAACTCATGAAAATTCAATAAGCGGTTCTTGAGCTATGACTTTCCCTAGCAACCACACTGTGCAAAAAATTGATTCTAAGAAAACGGCTCTCAAAGGTTGAGAGAATAACTTTTTTGTTCTCAAGTTATCATGATGAAATTTTCAAGACAGGCTCATGACATTAACAAATTAAAACCCACCAAGTTTCATGGAATTGTGCACGCTAGTTCTCAAGTTACAGAAGCATATCAAACTAGTTCGAATAGGTCCTTTATATCAAGCCTGGAGAAATTGTGAAAGGCACTGGCATTGTGCAATTTGTCATGCTGATTCCTAGATAGGTCCCTCAGGGCAAGACAAAGCCCTTTTTCTAAATTTTCTTGCTGAAAAAAAGCATAGAATTGGATTTTTTGTTATCAATTAGACCTATGTTGATTAACCAAATTAATTATGACAAATTCCAGACATAATATTTTGAATACAAGGGCTTGCCTTGCCCTCAAAAATTTATTCAGGTACAGTCGAGCCCACTTATAACGGCCCCACTTAAGACGAACACTCTCAGTTATCACGAACAAGTCCAGTGCGACCGTCAAAATATACATTAGGGCTATGGCGCTCCGTCGATCTCGGCTACAGCGAACATCTGTGCGACTAGCCGATCAGCTACAGCGAACGCCTTGGTCCTGCGGACCACTTTCCACATGCTGAGATCCGTCGATCCTGTCCTCTGCAAGCCGCGACAATTGGCATTCCCGATTCCCCCGCGGCATTTCGCCCTAGCATGATGGGTGGCACAGACGCAGCAAGCGGTTTCCCGGTTTATCTATCGCGGCATCTCGCCGGAGGAACGAGGAGCGGCCCAAACGCGACAAGCGACTTCCCGGATTATCATCCGTGGCATAAGCGCCGAAACGAAAAAAAAAAAAAAGAAAAGAAAAAAAAAGCTAGCCAAGTCTGCACTAAATGCGTGTCGCACCTCGAGGCATCGTGAGCGACCACGCAACGTTTAACACGTTGCACGAAACCGTTCAGAGGGCACGACGAGAGATCGTAAATCTGGCGATTGCAAAAATGGCGAAAGGCGAACAGAACGTACAAAGTACAAAGACAGCTAACAACGACAGCAAGCAAACAGCCGTAGCAGACGACGCGGGGAGGCGGAGACCGACGCGTCAGCGGCCGCAGCAGCCAATAGTAGTCGCCCGATCCCCCGCGTTCTCGCGGAGCGCGCGCTTTGCCCAATCGCAGCCTTGAATTCGAGCGCGGGAAACTTGAAAGCCGCCACGAGGCTCTCAATCGGTAGCAAGCCACGCCTCGACCGGGGCGGCAGAAGAAAGCGCAAGAATTCACAAACAAAACAAGACCAAGATGGCGGCGCTCAGTTCGGCGGGAGAGGAATTGCGCGCTCGCGAAGTTTGGGAATTTTCGGCGCTTGCTCGCTGCTCCGTGGCTGCCGCCGCTAGTTAAATAATTAATTTCGAGTATTTCTGCGGCGAGTTGGGCATTGATAATTACAGAAATGGTAGTTTATAAGACATACTACCGGAATATATAACCTTCCAAAAATCGACTGTTTCGCGATTTTTCGGTTTTCAAAGGTCGCGTCCCCCCTCAATTCAAACTGACGCTCGGGTCCCGGCATGGCCCTATGTATTTCAATAGGAGCAAACGCCCGATAATTCGAACATGCTAGTATCCACAACGGTTAATTCGAACTAGGAGCCCGTGGCTCACACAGCTCCTCGCAGACAGAAGTTGGCCCATACCGTGTACAATGCGCAGAAAGATTACTAAAGACTCAAAAAAAAAAATCTTTAAAATCTGCCCGCGCGCGCGAGACGAGGTGCGCACTCGACAGTCACAGCGAGCATTCCGGTGCATGCTGTAGCAGGTTTTCGCTGCCGGGTGCCGCTAGGCTCCATCACACCAACGGTCTGCCCCAAGCCGTTGCAGGTTTTGGCTGCACCGCGGTTGCTGGGTCCGCTTTTGACAAGCCTGTTTTCTTTTTGTCCTGCGGTCACGTTGTGTGCACAACGCAGTTGTCGGTGTCGTGCATTTGTTCGTGCCGCGGTGGTCCAAGTTTTACCGCTTTCGTTGCCTCACCGCTTTGCCAGCGACGACTCATCGATTGTGACAGCCATGGCAAACCGCGGTAAATACACGGCAAAGGACCTCAAGACGAAAATGGGGATTTTCAGTGAGGTGGAACGTGGTGTCCTATCCAAGACGGATATAGCCAAAAAGTACGACATCAAGAAAAGCACGCTGTCAACGTATCTCAGGAACAAGGAATCGATCAGTGCTGCCTTTCGTAAAGACGTTATGGAACCCTCTCGCAAAAGGCTACGGACGTCGGCCCATCCCGAAGTGGAAAGTGCCGTAATGGCATGGATAACAGAAGTTCGCAGCCGAAACATTCCATTAAGCGGGCCTATAATTGCTGCAAAGGCTGCAGTCTTTGCCAGCCAAATGGGCATCAGCGAGTTCGGCGCGTCGGAAGGCTGGCTGTCGCGTTTCAAGGCGCGTCACGGGCTGACATTTAGAAACGTTTGTGGGGAGTCAGCTGAAGTCGACAAGGAAATGTGTGAACAGTGGGTCTCCAGTGAACTGAAGGAACTGCTCGCTGATTATGCGCTCAGCGATGCATTCAATGCTGACGAGATGGCGCTGAATTTCAAATTGCTCCCCAACAAGACCGTCACTTACAAAGGCGACACTTGTGCTGGTGGAAAGAGAAGCAAAGAATCACCGTCATGATGTGCGCAAATGCGATGGGCACGGAACGGTGCCGCTTGCTGGTGATCGGCAAGGCAGAGAAGCCTCGCTGTTTTAAAGGCTTTAAGACTCTTCCTGTTGATTACACTGCAAACAAAAAGTCATGGATGACACGGGAAATTTTCACCGACTGGCTGCGCAAGCTAGACAGGAAATTCGCTGCACAGAACAGGAATGTTCTCATGTTCGTGGACAACTGTACAGCTCATTGTGACGTGAGTGGACTGACAGCAATCCGCTTGGCATTTTTGCCTAAAAACACGACTTCTGTGCTCCAGCCTATGGATCTTGGAGTTATTCAGAACTTAAAAACGCTTTACAGGTGCCACCTCCTAGAGAGACTTCTTTGTTTGGACAGTGGCAAGTCGTACGACATCGATTTGCTTGGAGCTGTCCACATGCTGGCATCATCGTTGAATACCGTCAAGCCGGAAACTGAAAAATTGTTTCCGCAAGTGTGGCTTCAGTGACGCCCCAGAAGCATGCAGCGCGGAGGTAGCGGAGGCTTCGTCTGATGATGACTCCGTCGTGCTCGACCGTGGCTACGCGGCTTTGTCGGAGGGTGTCGCTTTTGAAGCGTACGTTGACAACGATGTGGAGACGTCTGGGCCCTTGAGTGATGAGGATATAATCGCGGCTGCATGTGCTCCACAGGGCTCAAGGGTGGCGAACACGGCTGAAAGCGATGAGTCCGACGAAGGCGACGATCCGGTGCCACCCCCTTGTGCATGTGAAGTAGCGTCGGCGCTCGATCTCGCTGCACGATACTTCTCCGCCGATGAGAATTCGGATCCTGCACTGGAACTCTTGGGCAAGCTGCAGTCGATGTTTGTGGAGTCACGGCACAAGCAACGCAAGCAAACGCACATTACCGATTATTTTTTCGTGTAAATAAACATGTTTTAAAGCTCGCTACTCACACGAATGCATTCCGGTTCTTGTTTGCGGCGCATGACTGACCGATTAGTCCCGTTCATTCGCCGTTGCGGCTCGATTGCAAAAATTATCGGAATCGCCCTCCGTAAAAGTGCAGTAGCGCCTAGCCCTCTTTACTCATGGAAATGAGTCAACATGTGGGCTCGGCCAGCACGGTGGGCCACGATGGCGCTCATTCCAGTGCCCGACTGTTAATTCGAACTCCGCTTAATTCGAGCAATTTTCTCGGCCCCTTCGAGTTTGAATTAACGAGCTTTTACTGTATTAACATCGTGGCCTCCGAGATAACACCACACGCGCGGAAGGGTAATCTCTGAGGCCATGTTAACACTATTATGGTACCTTTGGCGGCCACAAGAGGGCAACACATATTTGTGATCTCATCATCAGCAGCTGCAAACGTTGTAGTGACTTCTATCGTCTACTCGGGGGAACAGGAATCCATATCTAAAACACGATACCGCCTCCGCCAGGCTAGTAGTGGCTGTTCCTTTGTTCACGTGTTTGGACAATTTTGGTGTTGGCCTCTGTTTTTGCGTGATCTGCGGCCGCATCCGACTCAGTGTGACTCTGAAGTTTTAGTAGTAGCGGTTTCGCAGTGCAATGGCAGGCTCAAAGTTGCGACAGTACTTCCAAGTATTTTTGAAGTCGTACGCGGCAGAATTTCCGTGCTTCGTGCAGTCTAAGAATGGAGAGAAGTTCGGATTTTGCACCACGTGGTGCCTGTGATAACATTTCACATGGTGGCAAGTCCGACATAAAGATCCACATCGCTTCGAAAAAGCACCAAGGATTTGTGCGAGCCGCGGACAGCCAGCTGAGCCTGACAAGTTTTGTTCGCACTGACAGCGACCTCTGTGTGATTCGTGCAGAATGCCATTTCACGGCGTTTTTAGTTGAACACAACATACGGCGCAGTGTCAGTGATCACGCTGGACCACTTTTCCGGAAAATGTTGCCCAAGTGCAAGGAAGCCAAACGCTACGCCTGTGGACGGACGAAGACGACTGCAATTGTTCGCGAAATGACCGCTAACGCAGAGACTCCTTTGCTGGATGCCCTACAAAAGCAGGTATTTTCGATTGCTGTGGACGGAAGTAACAATAGGGATGCGCAGCTTTACCCTATTGTTGCGACATACTTTGTTAAAGAGACCAGTAGAGTTGAAAGCCGCCTCCTTTGCCTCTGTACAATCCAAGGGGAAGCGACGGGTCAGAAAATTGGAAATATGATTCTAGACGAAATGAAGTCCCGAAGTTTGCCTCTTGAAAACCTGTTGGCATTGTCTTCGGGCAATGCCCATGTCATGATTGGCAAAAAGAACAGCGTTTCGACTGTATTGAGGGAGGCCCAACCAGCTTTGATCGGGGTTGGTTGCCCATGCCACCTCATCAACTTGGCCACCCAAAAAGGAGCTGCATGTCTTCCTGTAAAGGTTGATGAGGCCTTGGTTGACATTTTTTTTACTTAGAGAAAAGCTCAAAGTGGAAAGATCGACTGTAAGACTTTCGAAGATTGCACGACGTCGACGTCAGGAAGATGCTGAAGCATTCGCCGACACATTGGCTGTCTTTGGGGAAGCGTTTGAAGAGGCTGCTGGACTAGTGGAAACCACTACTTAGCTTTTTCTTGAATGAAACAAAACAGTGCAATAAGCAGAGCTTGTTTTTGGAGTCTTGCCAGATTCCCAAGACTTCTCTACAAATCGCCAAGAACCTTGCGCCGGCCTCAAATATATTGCTGCACACCTTCCCAAGGCTGCTGCAGGTGTTGGGAAAAAAAGCACCGACTGTGATGGACCTTCACTAAAAATAAAAGGAGTTCATTCTGCATCACAAGCAAAGAAACTGAAACTTCAATGCGAGGCATCTGCAGAAGCTAGCCATGTGACCCGTGAAGAGCGCCTATTTCTTTTTTTGTCATCGGAGCTAAGCAGGGCATGCTCTTTTTCTCCAAAATGTTATACCTCTTTTTGAGAAGACAAACTGCCTACTTCAGTCACAGGCTCCTTAGATTCATGTGCTCAGGGGCCTCTTGAACCGCCTTCTCGGGGATTTCTTGACTCGATTTGTGTGGCCAGGTGTTCTCAAGGGATGCCATTCATTGCCTGAAGTTGCCTATGGAGCTTTAGAGAATCAAAAAGATGATAAAGACATCGTCATTGGCATGACAACCACCTCTGTAGTTGAGACGCTGACCTCAAATGAGAAAGAGCAGTTCTTCTCGGCTGTACGTCTCTACTTCACTGCAGCATGTGATTATATTCACCACAAGTTCCCGCTGGAAGACTTCAGCCTGAAGATGGCTGAAGTTGCCCAAGTGCAGGCTCTAGAAACTGCTTCATTCAGCAGTGTACTTCATTTCATTATGGCGTTTCCTGCTATTCTGCCCCAGCGGAGTGGGGAAACAAGAGAAGAAACAATTGATGCACTCGAAGTGGAGTTTGCCAACATACAAGCTTACCAGATTCCTGCAGACATACTGAATGAGCCAAGATGCGACGTGCAGTGGTCGCAATTGGGAAGCATTCGAGATGTCGACGGATCGCCCAGATTCCGCAGAATCTCAATGGTTATGCTGAGCATACTCTCCATTCCCCACAGTAACTCTGAATGTGAGAGAATATTCAGCTCTGTCAACAAAACTCGGAGTTTCGCTCATCTGTTACCGAGAAAACTCTAGAAGTCTGCTGACCTGATGGTGAAAGGACACCAGAGTGGCACCTGCTTTGAGCAAGCCTACACAGAAAAAGTTTTTGAAGCAGGCGAAAAATAAATCGTGACACAATGGAGTTTTCGCTCATTACTCTATGGGACACGGATTTTGCTTGTGGGTGAGTGAGCAAGGGTGTCGCTAAAGATAAATTCTTAAAAAGTTAAAAAAAAAAAAAAAACAGCCCCCGCACCCTCGGTCGAGGAGGTTTTACGAATTTTGAAATCTTCAGGTTGGCAGGTATGGTGATCCTAGTGATGATGGTTAGTGACTAGGCTGTGAATCACAAGTGCATGAAAAACATTGACTGCAATGCCGGACGGATGAAGACCGAAGCAGCTATGATTTTATTAAATAGGTCCTCGAAAAAAAAGGGGGGGGGGGGGTTGTGGTACACAACCATACTTTCTGATGGTGATAGCTGCACATTTACCGTATTTACTGGCATAATGCTCGCGCCCCCAACATTGGGCGTCAAAAAATAGGAATTTTTCCTCGCATAATCATCGCACCACTAATATTACCACCCGCCATCTTTGGAGCGCTACCTAACCTACCGTATTTACTCGAATCTAACGCGCCCTCGATTGTATCGCGCACCCGTTTTTCGTGACCCCCACCCCCGAAAAAAAAAAAAAGCTCAGATTGTAACGCGCACCCGTTCTCCGCGAAAAAGAGTACCGCGCACCTAACGCTTTCATACAGCAATACAACTTTGTCTCGTTTGGAAAAGCAAAGATTTAATCTCGGTGCACTAAAAAACACACACACAAAAGGAAACTGCTTATCTTGCCAAGATTGTCACTATGCCGGCACAAGGTTCACTCGTCGCTGTCAGACAACTCCTTGTCACTGCTGACGGACCAAAGCATCTCATCCTCGGTGCCGTCCATGGCATTCGATATGCCACATTTTTTAAAGGCCTTGATGACCATGGCAGACGGTATCGTGCACCACGCATCTTTTGCCCATCCAGTGAACTCTTGCAGCGAGGCACGCTTCATTCTGTTGCTGGGAGTGAATTCATGGCAGCCACTCACAAGCCATTCGGTGTAGAGCGCCCAAATCCTATCTTTCACTGGCTTGTTCAAGCAAACATCGAGCGGCTGGAGCTGCGATGTCATGCCACCTGGTATCACGACAAGGTCGGTGTTGCACGCAGCGAGCTTGTCCTTGATGCGTTGGTCGAGATGGCACTTGAAAGCGTCGAGCACAAGCATCGCACGCAGGCCCAAACTGCCGCCGGGTCTCTTGCGCCAGACGTTATCGATCCAGTCGGCGACCAAGTCCGTTGTCATCCAACCTTTTTCATTGGCGCGCACAATCACGCCACTCGGAAACACGATTCCTTTCGGGAGCGTCTTGCGCCTGAATATGAGATACGGGGGCAGCTTGTGTCCATCCGCGGTGCAACAAAGCATTGCGGTGACGCGTGTTTTTTCGTGGCCGGAAGACAACACGCGCACTTGCTTCGCCCCCTTCTTTTCAACGGTTGTGGTGGCAGGCATGTCAAAGTACAGCGGTGTCTGATCGGCATTTCCAATCTGGCCGAGGTGGTAGACGTACTTGCGGCGCAAACTTAGAACGAACCGCTGAAAACTGTGCAGCTTTTCTTCGTACTCTTCAGGCAACTTCTGACATATCCCTGTCCGCCTTCGAAGAGAAAAGCCTTTTCTCTTCATAAAATTAGACAGCCAGTACCTGCTCGCTTTAAAGTCGCTCCGCGTTAGCCCTGTTTGTAGGGCTAGCTGCATCGCCCGGACTTTGAGCAGGTCCGTCGTCACCGGCCGCTGCGCCGCTCGCTGCTCTAGAACATATTCTGCGAGCCGCTCTTCTATTTCGGTGAACCGGCCCTGCTTCGGTCCACTGAAACCTTTTCGTGTAGCCTTGCTGCCGAAAATCTTTTCCTTCTGCTTGCGCCAGTCCCGCACGCATGTTTCCGGAACTCCGAATGCGCGTGATGCGGCCCGATTTCCGTCCGTCTCTGCACACACTATGACTTTCCTTTTAAATGCGGCATCATGATGAACTCGACGAATCTTCGGCACGTCCATACTGGTCGGTCAATCGCAGAAAACGGGTAGGCTAACCAAAGCACATGTACCAAAGCACACGAAGGACGCTACTGTAGCTAGGCATAGACAGCTAGACCAGCTAGTAGGCTCGAAGTGCATACCAGGCGGCCATTTTGAAATGCCGATGGCGATATGATATCGGAGATTTAGGGTCGTACTCGATTCTAACGCACGCCCAATTTTTGGACACGATATATCGGAAAAAAGGTGCGCGTTAGATTCGAGTAAATACGGTAGCTGGCCTCGTTGTGCGCACACGCTACCAGGCGGCGATAGCGGGCTCGGGTATATCATCATCAGTTATGCTTGTCATGTTTTTCTTTTTCTTTTTTTTTTTTTTTTTACCTTCATGTTGTTCGTAGTCGACTCGTCACTATTTTGCGAGGTGTCTCCGCGTCTCGTCATTGTTCCTTCGTTCCATCTGTGTTAGGTACTTGCTTTGTTCCACAGTCTACCGTGTTCTTGGTGCCGCATTGCGGTGGAGCGGTACGCAAGTTATACAGCTGCTTTTAAGCTGAAAGCTTTCGAGTACGGGCTACAGCATAGCAACCGCGCTGCTGGCAGGCACTTCGGCATCAACGAGTTCTGCGTAGTGCGCTACTGGAGACAGTGATTGCAGTGTCGATATGGACTCGGATCAAGTCTCTGATCAAGAGTAGAACTGTATGGTCTGCTTCGGCATCAACGAGTTCTGCGTAGTGCGCTACTGGAGACAGTGATTGCAGTGTCGATATGGACTCGGATCAAGTCTCTGAACAAGAGTAGAACTGTATGGTCTGCTGTGACTCTGAGTATTATACCATTGAACGCGGGGAGTGAATGATGAGGGTGCATGCAGTAAATAAAGTGCTTTAGCAATTTGTGCTTTTGGCGACCCTGTACTTTTATAACAAGGGTAAGTTCTGCTTGAAAGTAATGTTTTGGTTATTTTTACAATAGCTGACCCAAGAATCCCGATTCGCACCTATTTAAATTTGCTTTCAGCACTCCAAAACATTTGCTCGAACATTTTCCCTGCATAATTATTGCACCCCCTAACTTAGCATGAATTTTTTGCGAAAAAAAGTGCGAGCATTATGCGAGTAAATACGGTAATGCATTGACCCAGGAAGGCGTGTATGGATATTTATATATATCCATCTAAAAGGACTGGCTGAACCACGTCCACAAATGGATGGGGACAGTAAAAAATCTGCTACGTCCTAAAGCTTTTCATTTTTCATAAAGTCTGATAGACTAACAATTAGATCAGGTGTAAACTAATTATTCCCATTGTTGTTTTTCCCTCAACTTTGTTATTCATTCATGACGTATGTAATGACATTTTAAAAATTTCCTTAGCTTTAGGATGTGCAATAGGCCCTTGGGAATGACGGCGTATCTTTAAGGGGGAGGCTACATTTGAATACCAACTTCTTTGTTCCTTGAGATAACCGAATGAAATATTTAGGGTAGACTCATGGTACCAACATTTGAATAACTGCAGTTTCATGGAGTTGCAAACACTGGTACTGAAGTTAAGAAGTATATCAGAATGGTTCACATAGGTTCCTTGTGACATGCCTGGAGGACTTGCAGAATGTGTTGGCACAGTGAAATTCATTATTAAGCTTCCTGAATAGGTAGCACAGGGCAAGACAGAGCCCTTATTTTTTAATTTCCTTGCTAAAAAATTTTAGCACAGCATTGAGATTAGTACCACAAATTGGACTTGCCTAACTTTGAGTTCCCGTTATAAATTCCAAACTCAATATTTTGAAAAAATGAGCTTGTCTTGGTCTCAGAAATTTATTCAGGCACAAAAAAAAAAGGATAGGAATCCGATTAGCGGTTCCAGAGATACTGCTGGAATAAGCAACCATACCAGGAAAAAAATTCATTCTGAGAAAATGGCCCTTGAAGTTTAAAATAAGCATTTTCAGGCCTAAAGTTTGTTTTTCACAGCAGCACATTGTGCCTCCACCTCCTCGATCTACTTGGGAGTCGGAAAGCGCATTTTCATGCGTGCAGTGGGCGACGCTGACGATGCGTTATCGCTTGCGATGACAGACTATACGGGAGGCTGAGATCGCCGAGTGATATGGTCTGTATAGCGGGCATGCTTCAAACGCCGCCTCCTTATGTTGACGCGAAAGATACACCGTTGGAAGTGGCAGCGCAGTCGGTTTAGTAGTATAGCAGAGGCAGCAGTGCTGGAAGCGTCTTCGCGACTGTTGGCAACGCGCTTCGCTAACTTTGCCATGCGGACTGCATTCACAGAACGACGCCGTGCACCGAACGCATGCAGTGTTTTGAACTTCTCGGCGCGCATCATAACCGACCGTGCAGTGATCCACAAGGTGCGCAAAACCGTTCAAAACTTGCCACCAGAATCTGTAACGAGCGATGATGACGGCTATCTCAAAAATGGTGAAACGTGACTCTATTCATGCAAGCGCACAAAGAATGCCAGCTCAGTAGGCAGTCGAAGCAGACGACCTGCCGGGGAGAGACCACCGCGCCAGCGTGCGCAGCAGCCAATAGCAGTCGTGCGATCCCCCGCGTTCTCACTGAGCGCACGCTTCGTCCAATCACGGCCCGAATTCGAGGCGCGGGAAGCTCAACAATCCCTGAAAGGCCCCCAATCACAAGCGAGCCATGCTTCTGTTACACCGCCGGGGAAGGCAACATGGGAAAGGGCAAGCATTCACAAACAAAACAAGACCAATTTGGCAGTGCTCGGTTCAGCGGCAGATAAATAATGTGCGCACGAAGTTCGGGTACTTTTGCTTTTGCGCCCAGTTGTATATTTAACTTAAAGCAGTTCCACGATGAATTAGGCGTTCATAATTATAGAAAAGGTAGTTTATAACATATACAGCCGAGATACGTACTTGTTGAAAAATCGACGTTTTCGCGATTTTCTTACTTTCGAAGCCGTGTCCCCCCTTAAAACCAGTTTCTTTAATTAAGAATTACCTTAATGGCCCGTAAGAAAAGACTCTGTGTGTTGTACATCATCTTGTCATATCATTTCTAGATTAGGTGTTTCGAATTAGATACATATTTGGAATCTGCATTCACAGATATATCATCGTGCCAATTTTCAGCAAGATAGGTTAAGAAATAAAAAAAAAACACCCTCATGCCACAGTGGGTGTTTGCTAATTCAGGCTTCTTTTTCCAAGCCAGCACTGGTCTCGTCAGAATGAAGTGCGATTCAGATGAATTCACCAAACAAAACAGATTGGAGTTTGATGTTGTGCTTAATAATTGCCCCTTCAATTTGTTTACGTTTAGGTGCTACTACCATGCTCAGATTGACAACAGGTACTGCGCCCTGGGAGAGTGCCGGAGGATCGGGTGAGGCTTGTTCTTTTTTTTTTTTTTTCATAGCTAAACGTAATGTATTATACTTGCTTGTGTAAAGTTCTGACAACAGTGTTGACATCAGTGCCGCAAAAGAACCTCTTAACAGGGTTTGTCATGTAGCAGTGGTGATCACACTGATAGTAGCCAGATTTGGTTAACTTTATCTGCTTGGTGCTGCTAATGCATAGTCCTGAATGACAACCGCTTCTACTCCTTCATTTTGATGCACAAATTACGATAAAAGCTTGTTTGCCTCATCTGATCTGGATCATAATAACTTCTTGGTCCTTGCCGTCACTTTTGGGGAAGGAAGAGACTCGAAAAAGGCAGCTTTCTGAAAATTAGTATATTTTCGGCTTGTTTATGCAGTCCACGCTATCTGTTCGAAATATAGAAGTCAGACTCAAACTGGAAATTGAAAAGAATGAAGTTTTATACTCCCGCACGGCCAAAAGCTGTCAAATGGTGAGGTTCACACGCCGCTCGTTGTCTCTCATCCAATCACGGACATTTTGGTGTTCGAAAGTTCGCTTCCTCTGTGTTTTGACTGCCTGGTCACTGCGAACACCCGTACTCGACCGCGGCCCTATCATGCCTTTTCTAGAGCGTGTTTTCAGGCTGCCAATCTGCCCGCCCCGATTCCTGAAAGCCCTTACGGTGCGAAATGAAGTTTGTTTTCTGGGTCAGCGGGGGCAGTTAGACAGCGAAAACAGAGAACATGCAGGGAAACGCCAGTTGCCTCCTCTTTCAATCTAAAACTCCTCTCCCATTGTCGTCTCTTAGCGAGGTTGTGCCAGCCGCGGTGGAGGTGGTTGCACCTGCTCTCATGGTCACTATGTCAGCCAGCGCAATTGTGAAACATTCTGTGCATTTGGTGTCGAGTGATGGATTGGTGTAAGCTGGGTTAGGAAGGACCTAATCACACTCTAGACTATGTGCGGTAACTTCAGCTCTATGATAAGTAGCTCAACTATGATTGCATTTTTGGAATCTACAGAGAGAAAAAAAAATTTATACTGTTTAACTCTGTTAATCACTGAATATCATGCTGTAGCAGTAAGATCTCACACGGTTATTTCTCTGTGTACAAAATTTCGTTGATGTAGTATTATTGGTCACTATAATAAAGCAAAAAAAAAATAGTCAATATGACATAGATATATGTGCAAGCACGAATACAGTGAAAGCTCGTTATTCAAAGCTTGTTAATTCTAATTTTCAAATAATTCGAACTACACTAGAAATCTGTTTACAAAAAAGCCCATTAATTCGAACGCGAATCGTTTCCGCAACGGATAATTCGAACTACGTGCCGCTGCACCTGAGTGGCTTGGTGCACAGCAACGTGGAAAGAAAAAATGCCCTTCAGTGAATGAGTGGTTTAGTTAGAGGCTGCACACATCCAAAAACAGGGACGGGAGATGAAACAAGATAAAGCCATGGAAGAGTGGGTAAGGCCTAAATGGCGCTATGACCAGCGCGGCGACACTAGAGGCTAGGGGTTGGCAGCCGTGGCTGCCTGCTCTCTCTTCCACGCAGTCTCCGAAGCTTGCAACTAAATACTCCTTAATTCGAAGCCTGTTATTTCGGAAATATAGATAAGCACTTTCGGCGCAGTCCCAGCCAATGTCTATGAAAGGTGCTAAAGGTTGTCGATTTTTTTTAGTCCATTCTTCCACCCATCAGTTGTCAACGAGGAGACACTCGCTTTTAGCATCATTCGTTCGCTTCGAAAGGCCCTTGCTGCTATCGCGCGTTGCATAATTGAGTGGCAGTAGACTGTGCCTGTCCCAATCGCCCATGGCATCATAAAGCGAACATACTGAAAATAAGGTTTGCACAACCAGACAAGTGCTGGCACTGTACCAAGTTTGCCTCCCTCCCCGTGCTAGAGCCAATGTCAGAAGGTAAACACATCTTGATGTTATCGCTGCGCAGCATCTTGGTGGACTGCCAAGAAATGCCTTGTGGATTGTTACAGCGTGGCGCAGAAGCACACGCTGACTGTAGATTTTTTTTTTTTTTTTTTCAAATTTATAGACAAGGTGGGTTAGTTACGCCCGTAACTACGGTAAATTTACCGTAATGCAAATGGTTCTTGTCAGTTGTCTTGAGGCCATTCGATAATTCAAAACATTGGATAATTCGAACTTCCTTCCTTATCCCGCGAAGTTCGAATTAATGAGCTTTTACTGTACAGCCAGGGACATCGAAATTGAGCAAAAGACTTTGCAAAGCTTTCTTTTCAGGCCTCATGCCTCGTCGGGATACACTGATTGCATTCAAGGCGACGGCACGAATACTTTTCGCTTCTCTGTCGAACCGGTTTGAGGCTGAATGAGCATCCCGCCCCTGCACAAAGCTTTTTGAGCTTATTGGAAATGTCACCATTCTTATGGTTATGCTAGGAGAATATTTCTTTGTGTTGTATCCCGTCTTGACCCTTGCGAATGGCCTCCAGAATTGAGAAAAGGTGATGAACACTAGATTAACATTCGTTGTGTTTCTACACACATGCTACAGTTCAAGACAACCGAAGTGCGGCAAGAACTTCATTGGAAAAATATACAATAGTTAATAATAGAACAGAAAAAAAACTCTACTCCAGTATGGTTTGAGGGGCGCAACAATACATTCTTGAAATGTTCTAAGCAAGTGTGAAGAAATGTCTCTTAGTTTGAGATCCTTGTGTTCCTTTAGTTTACACAGACTCTCAAGGAAAGATTGTGTCCCGCCGAAGCGAGCAATCGTCAAAATACTCTTTGCTGTGAACGCCTCTGGCATATGTGATGACAAGCGGACAATTGGTGAACATCCTGACCTCTTAATTTCGTGCTGTTTGGCTAACTGCACTGCAGCCCGCAGCTATGGTGGCTTGGCCAGCCAGCATCATTCAGTCTACCTAGCCATGCTGAAGGCAGTTTCAGGCACTGATTGGTGTGTTAGTGATGGTTTGGTTGCCCCCCAACTCATTGCTGCCCCCTCCCCCCCTCACCCTCTTTTTTTTCACTCCATTGTTTGGCGCTGGTTGTGCCCTTTCCTTCATTTGCATCCACCTCATTCCATTTTTCCAGTGCATGCCCTTTCCATATGTTATTTGCTGTTGCACAGTGGGCTAAAGCCATTTTATTTATTTGTTCAAGCCGTTTTTAGCCCTGCTGCCATTGCTGGGAGGAACGCAGATTAACCCTTTGAACATATGAAACCTTTTGAACATATGAAACCTTTGTGAAGTTAAAGTTAACCACCTTTTTCTGTACTGCTGCTGTCATTGCTTGCAGAAAGGCAGAATTTTTGTCTGCGTCATTGCAGGTACAAGCTGTCCAATGCCCTGCTGACTTCTTACCATGTGGAGAACGTAATAGAGTACCAGCACATGCCTCCACGCTTCGACCCATCCCTCACCTTTGAGGTCTCCCAGATGAATGTGGTGAGTGGCCGAAAAAAAGTTCTTAAACTCCACTGCATTTCTCAATAAAGGAGGAGGCTGCTATTCTTGAGCACCAGCTTTTCTTCTTGGATATTTAAATGAAATTTTCAGGGTAGGCTTATAGTAGAAACATTTGAACTACAAAGTTTCATGGAGCTGGGTTCATTGGTTCTCAAGTTGGAGGAGTATATCAAGATTGTTTACATAGGTCCCTTAGGACACACCTGGGGGATTTGCAAAACGTGCTGGCCAGGGCAAAACAATTCTCTTTCTTCAAATTTTCTTGCTGAAAAATTTTAGCACCCCGCCGGGGTGGCGCAGTGGTTAGGGCGCTCGACTACTGTGCCCAAGGACGCGGGATCGAATCCCGGCCTCGGCGGCTGCTTTTCGATGGAGGCGAAAAGCTACGCGCCCGTGTGCTGTGCGATGTCAATGCACGTTAAAGAACCCCAGGTGGTCGAAATTTCCGGAGTCCTCCACTACGGCGTCTCTCACAGCCTGAGTCGCTTTGGGACGTTAAACCCTAAAAACCAACCAACCAAAAATTTTAGCACAGCCCCAAAATCAGCATTATTAGTCAGACCTGCAATAACCAAATTTTAATTGTTTGTCATTAATTCCAGACGCAATATCTTGAAAAATGCAATTGTCTTGCCCTCAAAAAATTATTGAGGTATGGAATAAAAGAAACCTCGTGAAAATCTGATGAGCGGTTCCCGAGTTATGGATGTCCTAAGCAGCCACACTAGGCAAAAAAGTAAGGAAACTGCCCTAGCAGGTTGAGCGAACGCTAACTTTTTTGTTTGTCGAGATATCCAGGGGTGGCAGCGCTACTCAATTTACTCCATTCTGCTCCACACTGCTTTTCCTGCTCCAAAGCATAATATTGCTCCAAAATTGCTCCAAATAGGTTGCCTCGATGTTTTGTCATCAAATTTAGTGAAACACGGTCTTGCTGCTCAGTGGGTTATTAATGGTGTTGCTTATGAAAACTGTGATGCAATGCAATGGGGGCACTTTGGCTCTCTAAAGCGCTTCAAGGCGGAAGCCTTCCCCGCCGCGCTGCTTAGGCATTGACTGCGAGACCGTTTGTGATTGACCGGAATTGTGGCAGATACTGCGACTTTTCTTTGCTGTCAACCAATTTTAAGCGCCACTGATGCCTGCTGTACTGTGTCTATTTCTATATATGCTCTGTGGTGCGGCGTTTGAGGAATCGCCAAATGAAAGGCACCACATGGATGCCTGGGTCGAATGCCCAGCGGGCTCAGCTTCGTGATTGCTTGAATCTCCTGATGATGTCATCACCAGTCATGACGTCGCTATCACTTACGGTTATTAGACATGATCGGATGTGACGTCATCAGGTCGTCACATCCGGTCAGTTCAAAATTTTGAACATCAAGTTTAATTTTGTTTAAAATTAAGGGAAGACGCTCCTCGAAAACTTTTTTTTTAATATTGATGTTAAGTGAATGAAAATTGCACCACTTATAAAGATTGATCTTCTCTTTCCAAATATGTTTTTATTTTTAAGATGGCTTGATGGCTTCATATTCTAAATGCCATGCATAAGTGAAAAACAGTGCATGCTTGTGCAGCTGATGGGCATAGCAGTAAACATGTTAGGGCAGTACCAACTAATTTTTCTTGCTTCCAACACTCCACTGAGTGTAAATAAGCAATATAATGACATTCGCTTAGCATGCAGAATTTTGAGACAATTTTCTATGTGGTGCTTGATTTCTAGCGGGTAGTGCCAGAGAATTTAAAAAATTTTCGTACCAAAAAATATTGCTGATTGTATTTAAACCTAGATATTGACACTCTACGCACCCTAAAGAATATGTATGCCAAATCTGGTCTTGATTGGACTACAATAAGAACATGAAATGTTGTGCACAAAAGCCATGTTTGGCCCAAAATAAGAAGTTGAGAAAACTGCAATTGAAAGTTACAAAAGATGTTTATTGCTGTTGTTGCAGCCATATATACATGAAAATTGCACACAATGCAGGCCAGGATACCTAGATCTAGTGCAGAGCTTTAAAATTCACCGGCACCATATGTTGCTCCCTCAGAGGCCTTGTGAGCAGCATCAAGACGTGCCTTCTTGGCTAGACAGCGACGCTGGGACCTTGCCTCTGCTGTCAGCTTCAGTGACATACTTGACATCCTTCGCTTGTCACTATTTTTTCTCAGTGCAACCAGTTCCCTTGAGGGAAGTACTCCCAGTTCCTCAAGAACTTGTTCGAAGCCCTTGTGGCACAAAATCGGGAAAGTTGATTGTGTCCAACACCAATAGCGCGCGCTGCAACCACGGCCTTCACGTTCACGGCAAAACTCTGTCTCGAGCTTCCTAACGATTGCGCTCGATCGCTAGCGCCGTCCAGTGGAGCTGCACGCTGCGACGAGTACGTTGACAATACAACGGACTTGGGACACGCTAAATTGCTGCAACGCAACTCCAGAAATGATGCGAGTCCTTTCCGCTTCTCGACCAACTTGTGGACGGCAAGTTCGCACTCCAGACATGCTGCTCCGCTCACCAGTGCATTCGCGGCGCTGATCTCGCTGATAAAGGCACTCGCCGACTCGTCAACACTGCCGTCTCCATTCTCAAAGATCCTTATCTTCTTTTCCAATGCGCTGACGAAATCGTCTACGCTGTCAAGGAAACTTGAGTGTACAGCTGGCTCCGAACCGTCGCCTCCGCCAACGTTAGACCTAGCTGACGCGGACGCCTCGGCTGCACGCCGTTTCGCTTTGAGGCGGCATCCCATAAACAGGTGCTTTGAGCGATGCTTTTGGCGTCGAAAATCGCGTTTTTCCTCAGCGTCCATGAGAAGCACGAAGATGCGTGAAAGCACTGGTGAAAGCTTCAAAACACGTCGAGAAAATGCTTATGAAAAAACGTGAGAGCTGCGCGTCGCATGAAGAGCAGACGAGCTATGGCCTCTTCACGCCCCAACAGCCAATGGCGTGGACGAAATCGCAGCACGTGATTTAAAAGGCCAGTGAGAACGCAGGGTTTTGGCGGCAAAATGTTTTTTTATTATTATTATTACTTCCTGAGGGTTTTCGAAGCGGCAAAGCCGGCTTTAAGGAGAAAAAGCGTAGGCCTACCACCATGCAAGATTCCAACAGCATGCGACGCCGTGATTTGATGCATCACGCGCTTGAAAATGGGTCATATCTGCCTCTTTTCTAGCCACCTCAAGTGCTTTAACAGAGTTTTTAAATAGTTTTGCGATTGTTTTCGGCTCTGATTATTTTATATGTGAAAGAGGAAGGATCAATGTAGCTCAAACAGTAAAAAAAAAAATCAGTTTTTCGACCCGCGTCTCCCATTAAACTTGATGTTCAGTTATGAAGTGTAAAAGCAGGCATTCCATTTGTTGCTAGTTCGTTCTAAACTATTACTCAGGTTTTGTTATTTTAAGGATATGTGAATGTTTGGCTGTCTGCCTTATCTTGTTAGAGATGTGTGCATGCTCTATAAACCATTGAAAATTGAATAAAAGGTAATCAGATTGGGTTCTTTTATGTCAGGAAGTGAAAATTGCCATAATAAAAACCGTGTGAGCTTAGAAACATAATCCAAAACTTCATTCAAGTGTTCAAAATGGTTTTATTACTGCTCCCTGAGCTGTTCCGAAATGCTTGAACCTGCTTCCACCCCTGGATATCTCAATGAAGTTTTAGGCTAGGCTCAGCATGGACATTTGAATAACTATACTAAGTTTCATGAAGCTGTGCATGCTGGTTCTCAAGTTACAGGAGTATATCAATGGGTCACATGGGTCCGGGCCTGGAGAATTTGCGGAATGTGTTGGCATTGTGAAATTCATTATGGTAACTTCTGGATAGGTATCACAGGGCAAGACAGGGCCTTTTTTCTGATTTTCCACCGTAACCAATGCTAGGACGCTGCAGGCGTCGATGCAGTCGGCGGCGGCACGTTTTGCCATGTGGACGGCCTTCGCTTGAACGCGTGTCGCATCATGAGTGATCATGCAACATTTGGTACGTTGCACAAAATCATTCAAAGGATACGACGAGAGATCATAAATACGGCGATCACAAAAATGGTGATAGGCGAACAAGTACGAAAACAGCCAAAAGCGAGTGCAAATAGCTGGAGCAGGTGGCACGTAGGGGCAACCGACGGAGATCATCTTGTCAGCGGGTGCAGCAGCCAATGGCAGTCGCCCAATGTCCCGCATTCTCGCGGAGTGCGTGCTTTACCCAATCGCAGCCTTGAATTCGAGCGCTGGATACTCGAAAGCCACCGCAAGGCTACCAGTCTAGAGCGAGCCACGCCTTGACCGCGCCGCCGAGGGTGGCTAAAGAATACGCAAGAATTCATGAACGAAACAGGACCAAGTCGGTGGCGCTCAATTCGGTGGGAGAGTGCGCGCAAGGTTTGAGACTTTTCGGCGTTTGCTTGCAGTTCCGCGGCTGCCACCACTTGTATAATTAATTTGCAGTATTTCTACGGTGAGTTGGGCATTAATAATTACAGGAAGGGTAGTTTATAAGACATACTACTGAAATATATAATCTTCCAAAAACCGACTGTCGCAATTTTTAGGTTTTCAAGGGTCACGTCTCCCCTTAAGGGGAGATGTCTGCACTTGCAGAAAAATTTCCTGTTTCTGCATCGACCTGATTTTTGAAGGTCTTTATTTTCTTTTCTGATATGCTGACAAAATGGTAGACTTGTTCGGTCAAGCTAGAACGGCCAACTAGCTGTCTAGCATCGTCAGAGGCATTGACATCTGTAGAAGAGGGTTCCTTCCCTGAGTGCGTACGTTGCACAACAGGACCAAAAATGTTTTCCCTTCAGAATTCATCGTAACAAGCTGGACGACTCACAAAAGCTTGCGGAACGCATACTGTCTCGCAGAGGTGGCAGATAGGTGGATGAGCTTTAGCCGCTCGGTACGCCGAGATCTAATGGCGTGGCCAAAATCACGCCACGTGCGATTTAAAGTTTCTTCTTTCTTTTCTCTTCCTTCCTTCCTTTCTCTTCCTTTCAGTCTCATCTCCTCTCCCCCAGTTTGATCAGATCTGCCAAATGCCTTTTCTGTGAACCTGGCAGGTACGAAATCCTTCACTGCATATTCCATGCGGTCGAGCATTGCGGTGGGGTGTGCAGTGAGGTGAAACCATGGTGAATTCAAATATTCGAGAAGTTCTGAATGGCAGTTTTTCAAAAACTAATTGAAAAACAAGCATGTTCAATTCATATTCAAAATTTTGAATATTTAATTAACATCACTTGTTCGACCTATTCAGTATGAATATAGTGAAATCAATACCGAGGTTGTGGCTGAAAAACAACTTAACAAAAATGCTCAGCATGCTTACACATTTTTTGACGTTGTAGTCATCGCTTCGCTGATAAAAACCAGCACCGAAACTGGTGATAAAATAAAATTTGGTTATAGAATATTAAGCGCTCGTAAGTGGAAACCACATGGCTTTCTGTGTGATTTCCCACTTGCCATTGAACGTGTATAGACACCAACCTTAGAAGCGTCGTAAGGAGTATGATCAATATTCCTGATTACACAGAGATGCTCCCCAAGCAATCCCAACCTCTCACGTTGCCGCGAAGATATTTTAATTCGCTTTCAAGTACAAGCCAGGCAAATACTTCGTTTTTCTAAACCCATCGACACTGACATCTCTGACGAAAACGTGTTCATAGGTAAACACATTGTCGGCAAAGCAAAGAGCAGGGACGACACAAGCTAACTCACCATGCCGGACTCGAAGCGGCGATGCCACCGCTTGAGTCTGGCCGTGCCCTGGAGTCAGCTCACTTGACTCGATGGCCTTTCACACTGTCTTTGTTGGTGCATGTTACGCTTCCCGTATTATATGCGTCGTAGGGGCGTTTGTGCTCAGAGATCGGAACGGGTGCTGATAAATGCCCTGATGATTTATTGAGCTGTGCTGGGGCTTTTTGGGTTGCAGTTCCTGTGTTCTGGACCATCGTGGATCGATTAAAGCAAAATACTGCTACAGAAAATGTACCCCTGCAGACAAAAGTAAACGAAGCATGCTATTTGCTTTTAAATTTTGTTGCTTAAATGAGTAGACGCCAGTGCCCTTTTACTTTGGCAAGTATTGTTTTCTTGCCTCCAGTGCAGAAACAGTGATTTTAATTTGAACGGAAAGGCGTGCTCCGTTTAATTTTATCCACGCCTGTACGGGTCTATAGTTTTTTTAATTAAAACAACAAAAATGCAATGAAAATTTGGTATCTATGTGCCTTTAGTAACTTCGCTAGTCATTTCTGATTTAAGATTAGAATCTATTTTTTCAACTGGCATTTTCCCTTAATTGATGACTTCTTATTTTATTTACTTATTTATTGCATACCTTATCCTTTCTGTTCGCCTGTGTTATGGGAAGAAACCTATACATGTGGGTTTTCCCCCTGTTCCACAGTTGTTGAATATTACGTTGATGTAGCGATACAAGTAAGACATGTACATACACTTCATTCATTTCAGCAGCTTTTAGAAGCTTGCTCTCAAACTTTGGTGGTATTATGCTAACTCTCTGCTTACGCTCTTCCCTTTTCCTCCTTCTTTTCGGGCGGCCGGCAGAAACCGGTCCGCTCTGGAGCAGGAAGGCGCATGCAGCAGCAGCCGCAGCACACAGGTGCAGGTGATGAGGACGGCTATGCGAGGGCGAGGGAGAACTACGCGCCTCCACCATTGCCCAGGGAGTCCAGGCGACCTGATGACTACTACGGCGAAGAGACGGTCAGTGTAACGCCGTGCTGTGGACCATTTTTGGAGCCTCTTCAGAGTCACCTCACACTTGACTGGATAGGGTGGAAAGCTAGCTTTGTCTGGCCAGGCACTGTCCTTGCAATGCCATGCTATGTTCAGATGCACAGTCAAATCTCGATTTCAGGAATTGGGCACAGGTAGGAAAGTACTTGTGTCCAAACATGTGGATGTAGTGAGGTGTGTGCCAGCTGAAGCAGTGACCTTTGCAGAAAACTTTTTTTTTTCTGTGCAGCAACCTACTGGACAAGCATTTGCACTGCGTAAAAGCTCAGTGTAAAAGCTGTATCGGTTGTGGGTACCATATTTACTCATGTAATGAGTGCACTCGCATTATGAATGCACCCCTACTTTATTGTTAAAATTTGCATTTTTTTTCTCTCCCGCGTTATAAACGCACTACCAACTTTGGCCCCTTGCAGTCCTGTGAACGGTTGTACTGTAGCTTTCCCACTTCACTTGATCCGCTTGTTGTCATGGCAAATGAAGCAGCATGCGCACAGCGCCTCCTCTTCTTAGCGCTCTTTCCTGTAATGCTCTCTTCTTCTTCCCCCCCCCCCCCCCCCCACTCCCCCCTTCTCATCGCTGCTTCCAATACGAAACTCTCGGGACCCAGCGGCAACCCATGGCGTCAGCACAGCGGCGGGGCACATGGAGACAGCCAATCGAACTGGCATTAAACAGTGGCGTAGTCGTAGCCCTACTTTTTTATGGCAGCCATTACCACTCTGCGGCAACATTGTCAGTTGCTTTGTGCCTTTTGTGTATTGTTTTGCCGGGGGCGATGGGCCGTAATGCCAGTTACTCGGCTGGCTTCAAGTTACAGGTTGTGGAGTATGCAATTGAGCATGGGAATCGTGCAACCAGTAAGCATTTCTGAATAAACAAAGTCCGCGTGCCTTACTGGCTTCCGCCAGTAACGCACGACAGGCTGCGTGCTACGAATCAAGAGCGGTATGCCTTTGGGACCGAAGACTGGACAGTTTCCTGGTGTGGAAGAAGAGCAAGCAATGCTGTAATGGCGGCTAGTTGGTTTTCCATCATCATGTAGGCGCGCTGAAGTTTAATTCGAGACAATTCACCAACACAAGACTGGTCGCGCACGTACCAGTCTTGTCTCGTGTTGGTGAATTGTCTCGAGTTGGAGTTCAGCGCGCCTACATGATGATGGAAGAAGAGGTCCTAGAATATGTCTGGGATGTGTGAAAGGAAGGCTGTGTCGTTTTGCACGAAATGATCAGGATGCACACGCGAGCCACAGCCAGAAAGCACAGTATCGCAACCACCGCTTTCAAAGTGAGTAATGGGTGGACGACACGCTTCATGTGGCGCTATGTACTGCGCTTCAGGAGGTGCACGTCACATTGTCAGCAACTGAGCAACTGCCTCCTTGCTACGAAGAGAAGGTAGTGGACTTTCATAAGTTTATGATAGGCCTGCAGCAGGACAGAGAATTTTTCGTCTCGCAAATCGGCAACGCCGATCAGACACCCATCAACTTCAACATGCCGATGAGCCGGAAAGTACAGTTTCAAAGAGCCAGACCTTGGTCCTCAAAAGAATCCTCGCTACCTCGGCACACTTGTAAGACACCTGGTCGCAGCCGTTACATGGCATGACCAGCAACGGCGGTCACCACGCCGATGCATGGCTGGCTAGCTTTGGGAATTTCTTCACCACAGCTGACATGTCACCACAAGAAATGTCTCACTTTTCCAGATCGTTACGAGGTGCAGGTGCCTAAAGGCATGACCTACGACGGGCCGACAGCAAAGTTTGGACAGACGATGCGACTGCCCGCAATTAGACCAGCGACGTTGAAGCGGGAACCCCATGTGGGTCCCAGGTTTGAGCCAATGTTGTGGCTGGGCGAGGGGGTTAAAGCCAAAATGATTGGCCGCAATTTCCTGCAGCATTGGCTTTTCAACAAAACTGTGGGACAAAGAGGACCAGCAGACCCCAGAAAGGTTCTGGTCCCAACAATAAAGACAGCGCAAGGCTAGCAAAGTGGTTCGTTGAAGCCGTTGAGGGACGATTTTAGCTTTGCTCCGGCAACCGACTGACACCTCCTGCCTGCTGCGGCCAAGAGCCTTGGATCTCCCTCGGGCCCCGATGTACAGAACCCGAGCTAACTTCCACGATGAGAATGACTTAGTCTCTCCAGCCAGCAGCCGCCTCCCAGACTCTCAGCACCTGAGCGGGCACCATGGCCATGAGACAACTCCGACACTCCTGTGATGGTGAGCAGACCGTCTACCCCCTTCAGGCAGCCACATTTAGGAATAAATGTTTTTAATTAAACAGCCAGTTGCGGATGCTCATTCGTTTGTTCCTCGCCTCGGCACGAACCTGAGATCGGCAACTTAACTAGTTGCTAATTTTGTGATGCAATATTAGGGCCGTCACATGCTGCAAGAAGTTCTCCTTGAGCAACATGGGGGAAAAAGCGATTACTAGTCAAGCTGAGAGTAAGAAACATCAAGCTGCTATGAAATCTCAGCAAAGGGCTTCCCAGACCCGGGTTGTCTCATTTTTTGAGACTGCGACAAATAGCGGCTCCTCTTCCGCAGTGGCAACGAGTGCTTCGTTCATCGGAGGTAGTGCTAGTGCTTGTAGCGCTCGGGAGATGCGTCCAGCCACCACTGCGGAAGCACTTGGTGGTTGCATTTGATGAGTCACTCAACAAAGTAACTCAGAAAGAACATATGGATGTACTGATCAGGTACTGGGACGAAACTTATGCCACTGAAAACGCGGTACCTAACTTTGTGTTTTTTGGGGCACACCAGCGCAGAAGATTTGGCTGCTGCTTTTAGGAAAGCCAGAACTTGAAGTTTCTGAGGCCCCTCAAACAGGAATTTAGAGAATCCGACACAACCCATCAAATTCTTGACATTGGAAGCTGTGGAGTCCATGTTGTTAATGGCGCATTCAAAGCAGGACACTCTGTGACGCTCTGGGATCTGGTAGTGTTCCTTCGTGGGAGCTATAATCTGTTCGAGTATGTGCCAGCACGTCATGCAGACTACATCCACTTCACGGGAAGTGCTCTGTGTCCATTGAAGTTCTACCCAGTAAGGTAGCTTGAGAATGGCAGGCGATTTCAAGGGCGCTTGCTATTATTCCAAACTTGGTGAAGCTTGCAGAGTGCGGCAAAGCAAGTGAAAAAGGTGCCACAGTGTACTAGCTACAGCATTGTTGAAAATGCTGCCTGTTAAATTGTTTATCCTATCAATTGCTCAAGACCTGGAACCATTTTTGGCCGAATTTCAGACACAAGCCTATGGTGCCCTTTCTAGCCCCTGTATTGGATCGTCTATTGGAGAAGTGGCCAAAGTTTAGGTTACAAACACAATGATGCAAATGGCCCGCAGGGCCAATGCCCGATGAAAGGAAGACCTGTAAAGAAAGAAGCAAAAGAGATTGGATGCACCAGGTGCCGAAAAGAAGAGTGGCTGCTCTTGTAAAAAAGCTTCAACAGAAGAGGCAAAAGTTCATCAACAATGCACAGTGGCAGGAAGCTTGTCTTGAGGAGGAAGGAACTAATTCTCTGAAACAAGGTCTTTAAAACAACTGACCAATGTTTTTTTTTTTTTCTCTGACAGCAGACCTTGTATACCTGAATAAAATATTTTTCATTGTGCATGATGTCTATCTTGCAATATATTGCGTTTTGATGTCAGTAGTCAAAACTATTTTTCCGGACTTCGGTCAGGGAATTTAAAAAAAAAAATTGGTAGACGCCATGATGTACGAGAAAGGATGGATGTCGGCCAACCTAATGGCTGATTGAGTCTGGATTGTCTGGGGATGGCGACCTGGCGCCCTGCTTCTTTCATCTCTCCTCGTGCTCAACAATTTTCGCAGCCACCTGGGAGAGAACATATGCTGGCAGCTAAAGAGTTGTGCACTGAGATCTCCATCATTCCGGGTGGACTCACTTCGGTGCTGCAGTTCATAGATGTTTGTGTGAATTAGCCGTTTAAAGACTGTATGCGCCGCTTGTAAACAGACTGGATGGCCCAGAGAGGGCACACCCTGGCGCCGACCGGCGAGATTTAGAAGCCGTCCATCGAGCTGGTATGCTCCTGGATATTGGATGCATGACACTCGCTGCTGGCTGACCTAATCTCAGAGCTTCAAAAAGATAAATCTCAAATGCGCTGAATGGCAGCGAGGATGACCAGTTGTGGAAGCATGATGTGGAAGTGGTCAGCGATCTGAATGTCTAGAGATTGACGAAGAATGAAGTGTGTAATAAAAAAAAAGCTGTTTGCATATAGTTCACACGTAATCAACTACGAAAGGTAAGCTGTGAAATGCATTTTTTTTTTCTTGCACTACAGTCGAGCCCACTTATAACGGCCCCACTTAAGACGAACTTTCGCTTATAACGAACGAGACCGGAACGACCGCCAAAATTTACGTTACTTCAATGGCACAAGATCGCACGTATAACGAACGTCCATGAGCGCCGCCGATCTGTTACAGCGAACGGACGGCGTAAACCCGGCGCCCCGATACGAGATAACGATGGGCTCCCATCCCTTTTGGTCTGTTTTCGCAATCCTCCTCGCAAGCGAGCTACCCTTTGCTCGCCGCCGCGCGCTGCCTACGAGTGTCGGCGCGTGGTGTGGCCTCCAAGGCCACGCTGCCGCCCCTCCTCGCAACTCCGCTCCCCTCTCCTCTCGCCATTCCCTCGTCTTCGCCTGTCTCCACGGCGCCGGCCGCCGGCATAGTCTTTGAAGTTTCGTCGTTTTGTTTCCTGGCTGTTCCATCGAGCGGCCGTGCCAGGGGCGCGGGGCGCCAGGAGGCAGGGCTCTCCATACGCTAGCGGTTGTACTGCTTGCACGGGCGGACTGAATGCGCAGCGGCGCATTCAGTACGGCGGTGACGGTTCGTGGCCTCCGAGATTTGCGGAGGTAATCTCTGAGGCCATGGGCGGGGGGAATGTGTTCATTACGCAATATGGTATAACGAATTTTTTGCTATAACGAGCATATTAGAAAAATAGTGCACAAAATATGAAGGGACCAGAAGGAAAAAGCACACGGGAGGGCCACTTAACAACTGTGCTTTTACGCTTTGCACACTTAACCACTGTGACCTGCGTTGCCTTCCCCTAGGTTTTATGAATAAAGCTTTCCTTGCGAGCAAGCATTCGCCCCGTGTCCTTCTCTTCTTGTCCCTAGTCTTCCATATATATATGTGAGCGCGTACAAATTCTCATAACTCGACGTTCTACTAAACAGTTCTATGAGAGGCAAAGATGCCAGGCAGTTGACGTCACTAGTTATGGTTTGATTTTGTGTGTGTGTGTACATTAGTGAATGCTAGCGAGGATTGCATGAAGAAAACAGTAGTTGTCGAAGTAAAAAATTGGTGTTGTAATGAAGTTTCTTTGGAGTAGCCACAGTTCAGGCAAGAAATATCAACCTGCAGTGGGATCAGGCAACATTGGGCTGTTGTAATGCATGCTGAGAAGCAAGCCTTTACTCTTTTTTCCACAGGGCCCCATTGTGGTTGCAGCTGGCACCCGTGTTGAAGATACATCCACGTCGAGCGGATTTGCACTAGACGAAGACTTCCCGTCGCTGTGCGAAGCAATGCAAAACGTCCAGCCGCCCAGCCGTGGAGCCAGTGGCGGAGGTGCCAAGAGCAGCACAGCAGCTCAAAGTGGCAGGAACAAGACCTCGACCATGACATCAGGTGAGTGGGGTTGCAATGTTAGTCTCTAACGCATGCGGGTAACAGTACCTCAAACTGTCCTAAGATAATAATATCCAGGTTTGCAGCAATACTTTGGTGCAGCGAATTTATCTCATTGCTTAGTTTTACAACTCCTATGTAGAGTAAAACCTTGCTAAGTTGAGCTTACTGAGACTATGGAAAATGTTCAAATTATTGTGAAAACGCATGCATAATATGAGGTTTCTTGTTTGTGCTCTCAATTTTATCATGTCAAATTACCGTCTCGTGTTATGTGTGGATATGAATAAACTTGTCCTAAATTTGCAGTTCCGGTCTGGCTGTTATTTAGCACCATCAGCATAAGGTCTCCAGCGAGAGGAGGTTCCATCTAGCGGTAGCATCGGTTGACTGTTTCAATGGTTTCCCCGTGCTCACGCCACATCCCTTGCGACCGCAGCATGGCCACTGTGCTCACGACGCATACACAACCGGAAGCAGATTGATCGCACTTCGCACGCTGTAGGAATGGCAAAAACAGCATTTTGCATGGTCCTTTCACGGGCCTCTACAGCCATACCGGCCACGCCCTACAGCTGATTTGAGCCAGCGTTACCTGGGTCGCGCTTTCGAGAAATGCGGGATAATGAATGCGTTTGGAGGTAGGTAAGACGAGTTTCCACGGAAAGATAATCTCTAGCAAGGGACCCCCAACACGTAACACTGCAGATGGCGATGGTTGTGGAAACACCGAATCCGAAAACACTTACGGTGTGCACATGACGTGTGCCTGTGCACAGTGATAGACTCGAAAAGGCACAAACACAGCGCGTGCTAACCGGCAGCTCGTGCGCTGCCATTTCTCATCAGGGCTGGAAGCGGCCAACTGGTTTACACCAACGGAAGGTCCATATGGCTTCCACAATTGCCGGGGCGAATGTGGGCTGCTCTTCTGTTCACGATGTGTGAAGTTTCTCTATCAAACGCGTTGGCGCGAGAAGGAAAGCACCGGCACTTGAAGGCACATGGCATTGTTCGCGGTGGCCTTGGGTGCCTAAACGCGTACACCTTACGGATCAACTGTGAAACGTAGTGCAAATAAATACTTTTGTTGCTCTTTCTGCGCTCGCATTATGCGCAGATAAGATTTTTTTTTTCCCCATTTTTGCTATCCTGAAATCACTCCTCATGTTATGTGCGGGTCCTTGGTAACCAGGTTTCATATGAACCAAAAAGAGAAAGGAAACAGTACACGGGCAAATCAATTGAGGGAACACACGGTGATACTCTGTACTTCATCCTGCAGCTGCACTGTGTTTTATTATTTATTTATTTATTTACAAATACTGCAGGCCTTTCTCTGGCCCATGTAGGATTGAATTCAAAGGAGACAATACAGGGGAACAAGTTGCGTAGATATATAATACAAAATAAAAATTTATCATAGCGGCATCGTGGTGGTAATGATGCCAATTCGGGGAAAAGAAAATAGAAAATAGCAGGTTCAGCACGAAAACAAGTATAGTTACAAAAAAATACAAATGAAAGTCAGCATCATAGTTTTATGGTGGTGGCATTACAGATGAATAAATGCTAATGACATGCTCTATGAATAATTCAACTGAGTTGCAGTTCACAGCAGCCGAGGGTAGTTTGTTCCACCTAGATATAGCCGATGGAAACAAAAAATATTTATGAGCATTAATATGGGTTGATGAAGTGCTTTCTCATGGTTAGTTCTCGAAGAGTGACGAAATGGTTCCTGGAGGTATGTTTCTCTTGATATGTTAAAATTACCGTGATAAAGTACAGAAATTTTTGTCGATATTCCTCTCTTGTTTGCCCACCGCCTTGCAGTGAAGCACATCTTCCCCTTTGTAGGCGCGCGTTTTGGGGGTCTGTGGGCCACACCGCACTGTGGACAGATTTTTGTGCTTAGAGTGCTCCGGTTCGGGTGCGTCGCCTATAAATCATCGCCGTTACTATGTGGCTTTGCCTCGCGGATCTGTAGGGCCTTCAATTCGCAGGGTTTGCATCAAAACATTGCTGCATAGTACCCCAATTTTCGAAATAACAGGGCTGGCACAGGCAGCCAAGTTCGAATTATCAGGTGCGATTTACATAGGAAAATACGGGGCCGCAGAAAACTGTGGAATTATTCAATATTTCGAATTATTGGGGTTATACTATAGTTGTGAATTCAGTGTTGCAGAAGAGCTGCGTTGTGGCCACTTTTTGATGAAGGCGAAAAGCAGAGCTCCTGTGTGCTGTACGATGTCAGTGCACTTCAAAGAACTCTGGCGGTTGAAATTTCCGGAGCCGTCCACTATGGCATCTCTCATAGCGTGCAGTGTTCATTTCGTCGACCTTGTATACAACCTTAGCGTTATTTTAAGGAATTATGCAGTAACCCGCCTGCCAGGCGATACTTCAGAACTGTTGTGAAGTCTGCAAGTAGAGAGGAGTAGAGCCTGCCCTGCCCCACCTATTTCCACGTCTGTACCCCCGCCGTGGTGGTGCAGTGGTCAGGGCAGTAGACAACTGTGCCCAAAGATACAGAATCGAATCCCGGCTGCTTTTCGATGGGGGCGAAAAGCAAGGTGCCCATGTGCTTTGCAATGTTAGTGGACATTAAAGAAACCAGGTGGTCGAAATATCTGGAGTCCTCCACTACAGTGTCCCAGTTCACTTTGGGATGTTAAACCCCATAAACCAAAGCAAACCCTTCTCATATCTGCATAAAACTTTAACCGCTACTGCAGCCTGTTGAGACCAGATAAGCGTGGAAGGCACGGAGTGCAGCTGTAGCCCTCTTCTTTCGCTTGCAGCCCTTCACAGCTAGTTTGACCTGTGCTTTGTGCAGAAGCCAGCCAGCAGGCCTACGGAGGTGCCAGGCCTAAGACAGGGCACTCCTCAAGGCTGGCAGCGCAGTTCCCTGAACGGGCCTCTGCCGCCAATGGTGGGGATGAGCCTGTCGCCCAAGGAATTGGCAGGGGTCTAGTAGCAGACCCACTAAGGGAGAGACTTGCATTTCCAAAGCCTCGTGCTTCAGTTTACATCCAGCTGCGCAAGCCCGGCAGCGACACTTCCAGCGGTGAGTATATAGCAGCTGTCTCCAAAGATAGTGCGCAAAGGGCAAATGCCTGACAGAAGGTTGGAGAACTGTGCGGCAAACTCACTTAACTTCGTGGACTGTCGTGAAAAAAAAACAACTCGCTTGACCCTTCTAAAGTGTAAGGCACACTGTATTAATTCGCTTAAGAACATAGCCAGTTGAGAATGAGCAACATTTTTTCTCTCGGCGGTCGCTCGCTGGGAAGCGGAAAGCAAGCGCGCGCAAAGAATGGTCCCATTACAGCTCTGTTATAGTACAATACAGTACAGAACTCCGCTCCTATAACGATGTTAAGTCTGTTAGATTTTATCGTCACTGCTGATTGGGATTAGTTTTAATGTGCAATAAGCACTCGCTAGGGAAACATGGAATTTGTGATTTCAATTCCCCTTTTACAGTCGGTCTTGAGTATACTGAACTGTTACTTATTTCAAAACGAATTCCATTGAAAATCTTGTGTAAATGTGCAGTAATGCTTCACTCACATGTTACTATCGTAAACAAGACATTCAGTATGTCGAATGGTACGCCGTACTCCTGCAGCAAATGGTGCTTCTAATGACATTGCCACAATCACTTATTGCCCACAGAGAATCGCCATGTGCAACTTTGAGCCTCTACTGACAGTGCTAGCCATGTGCAGCCACCATAAAAATGCACCTGAGGAAACATCGCAGTGGCCTTTGGTTTGATAGCGCCCTCAACACTGGTGCCTGGCTCCGAGAAAGTCAGCTGTCTCTACAGCATTGTTCATGAGCTAAAGCTAATCTAACTAACCAAAGGCTATCAGCGGGTTGCCTTACTTCAGAAAGTATTACGAAAACAGGAACTTAATCGAAAGGTGGTTGCAGTCACAGTGCATTGCTGGCATTTTTAAGCCTCTTTATGTGCAAGCCACCATCAGTCCAGAGAAGTAGGTGTACGTTTGCAACCTGCTGCCCATTTATCTCTCGGTTAAAAAAAATGCGACCAGGACACGCTTTGAGGCGGAGGCCAAACCTAAGCCTACTTTTCATTGGCATGAGTGCAAACATTGCGGTTGGCTGGCTGATGAGGACTGCCCTTCATGCACATTTGACATACAGTAAACCGGGACATATCAAACCCTGGGAATCGCAGAGTATATCAAAATGTCTGAGTTTACGTATAAAATGTTTTTGTTTATCTTGTGGAGTGGGCGAATCCCAAACAGTGCATGCATATTCTAGGATGGATCTCTCATTAGTCTTATGGAGCAAATCTCGGCAGGCTAACAAACTTTCGTGTGTTGCGGCGAAGGAGGCCCAGTGCACTGTCCGCCTTGCTTTTTTTTTTAAACGACAGGTGCGCAGTCATCATCAGCAACTTGTAAACATATATGGCAGCGTCCATAAATGGGCTTGTTGGTAGCGTGGAAGCGTGAAAATGTTAAAAAGTGGTGTACTAAAACGTGCTCTAGTGCTTTAATTTAATTTCCTGCTGTGGCTTACGAAGACAACATGTGGACTGCTACTTCAGAAACCTTCGTTGTTGTGAGGGGGAAGTCGGTTGAGGGAAATGAAATGCATCGAATCTTGTGAATGTTGGCCGGGGCCACTAAAATACAGCCTACCCTGGCTATAACGAAGTCGGCGGAAATTGGAAATAGGTCGATATATCTGCTATTTTATTATATCTGGGTCGCTGGGCGAAGTGTTCCAGCGTTCCCTGAAAACATTTTGCATGTGCGGTCTTCAGGATCGCGGCCTCCATACCATCTGACTGTGAACCGAAGTTCTGCTCTGAACTCCCGAGGTACATCCGTAATGTGTCAACAGCTGGGATGGCCGCTGCAGAGGTCACCGGCTTAGGGGCGCGACCAGCGTCGTCGCAGTCACTCTCAGAGGCGCTATCTATCCCTTCCATGACGTTCCCGGCATGTACATCAATTGTGAAGTCCTCCATGGCAACAAATTCTTCGGTGGAAATAGTCCATGTGGGACAGACCTGGGGAGGCACAAGATCCAACTCTTTAGCGGCTTCCATAGCTGCTCCAAGTAGGCTGTCATGGCAACACCGTCAGCTGTTGCAGCAATGTCAACCGTGGCAGTTTCGTCTTCGGCAGACGCAGTGTCCACATTGCTGCTTTGGGAGAAGCCGGCTTTCTTAAAGCAATGAGCGATGGTCAGGTGCTTCACGTCCCTCCAGGCTTCGCTTGCAAAATAGATGGCCTTCACCAAAGGGACCTTCATCTCGGCTGCGTTGTCGGCAGAGCGAGCATCGATCAGAAGGCGCTCGATTAATCGGCTCCGGTAGTGCACCTTGAAGTTAGTGATAACTCCCTGGTTCATAGGTTGCAGTTTGGCAGTAGTTGTGGGCAAGAACAATATCTCTACAGTGCTCAAGTGTGCATTGGCGTAATGCGCAGTGCAGTTGTCAAGCAACATCAGCACTTTGTGCTTCTAGACCATCTCTTTGTCAAAGTCAGCGAGCCACTTGAAAGCATGATAAGTCACTGGCATAGAGAGCATCTTGGCATCTTGGTGACCAACAAGCCTCGCTTGTCCGAACCACTCATGTTGTGTGTGTCCTTGTCAGATACGCAAGAATCTGATCGCAGTGCTTGGCCATCCACTGCTGGAGCAATCCCTCTTCAACGGATGCAGCCTCCCCAACAATGTTTTTTACACATAATGTCGTGCCTCTCCTTGAACTTCTGAAGCCACCCATTTCCTAGCTGGAAGCCGTGGCCGAGAGCGAAGCTCAAGTCCTTCGCCTTCACTAGCATGATGGGTCCACTGAGCGGGATGTTCCTTGATCGGGCATTCAAGCACCACCAGAATGGCGTGGATCTTTCTGCCATTCTTGATTATCATTGAGAGTGTGGAGTGTGCGATATCACTCTTCACGTTTCGGCGCGCTTTGTCTTCAATGGCAACACTTTTTTTTCTTTCCCGTTTGGGTGCTGGGGTTCGCGAGACTTGACATTGCCGAGAAATCGAAGGATCGGGTCAGAGAAAGGGGATAACTGAGTAGGTCCATTGTTTACAAATTGTCCAGGCAAAGTCGGAGGTCACGAGATATCAAAGGTAAGAAGCGGAACAAGGCAGGAAGGTGTAATGGCATCAGCGAGAGAAGCGCATAACAAACGTCCATGAAAGCGAAGGAAACACTCTCTTCTCTCTGTCTCTCTCACTCCCTTGACGATTTCTCTCCGACTCTTTCCCCCAGGCCCAGAATTGAGAGGAGAGAAATTCAAGAACTACGATTCGTAAACCCGACCGGTAGCCACATATGACCTTTAGAGCAACCACAGATGGGGCCCCTTTTCAAGCCGTCGGATAAACCCGGTCGGTAGCCACGCTGCGCCACAGAAGCAGAAGAAGAAGAAAGAACAGAAAGAGGGAAGCTACGTTGGCGTTGCTTACGCAACCTATTGTATTTAACTAAAGCTAAACCCCAGCTAATTTTTTTTTACCTCCCGCGCAAGTGGCTCAACTCTCGACGGGACGCTTCATTATGAAGACAAGCCAAGCGATACAGTGAAGCAACCTTTCACTTCGCGGGAAAGCAGATGACGCTGCGAGTGCGGCCGTCAGCCAAACTTTGTCCATATTTTCGCAAAAACATTTGCCTGAAGGTGTACAAAATCTTCAGATTGATAATTATTTTTCATTTCATACAAAATCACTTCGCTATATCCGCTGACATGCAGTGGTTACGACGCTCGACTACTCCCCAAGATGCAGTATCGAATCCCGGCCTCGGCGGCCGCTTTTCGATGGAGTCGAAAAGCAAGAAGCCCGTGTGCTGTGCGATGTCAGTGCACCTTAGAGAACCCCGGGTGGTTGAAATTTCCGGAGTCTTCCACTACGCCGTCTCTCATAGCCCGAGTCGCTTTGGGATGTTAAACCCCACCAACCAGACCAAACCAATATCTGCTGACGTGCGTTTATTTACTTTGCTAAAACTGGACCAAAATTGTGTTGAAAATGCAAACATGGGAATGGGAAATTGAACTTCCTTCGTTATAAGTGCAATTTTGCTATAACCGGGCTAGACCGTATTTCGTCCGTCGTACTTGCGGTTTTCGTTGTTGCGGGGTTCAACTGTATCTCAATACTTTAAGGACCGACCCTCTATTATCAGAAATGGTGTGAAGTTTAGAACTGCTCGCCGTGGAGGCTGGTTCTTGTTTCTTTCAATTTTTGTATGAAGTAATGTATAACGAAAATTCGCCTTTTTTTTTTCTTTTTCAGGAGCTGGAAGAGGTGCCATTTGAAATTGCCAGCGACTGTTCTTGGCAGTGACAATTTTTCTTCTTTTTTCTCGTGTCGCATTTATTTTTTAATGATGCAGTTTTTTGTTTGTTTTTCATCGACCTCATACTGTCAACGAAAACATTCGAAGGATTACGAAAAAATAAAAATCTCTCACGCATATTTGATTTTTACTTAAGTTGATTATGAAAATGCAATTGCATGATGTATATGAGTTGCATTTTTAGCACTGTATTCATTTTGCATGCATCATATCCCAACATGTATGTAGCCAAGATTATATGGTCAAAAACCTCTACTACATGCTTGTTGAGGTAGGATGGACAGTTGGGCGAGTTGGTACAATTGTTGAGGGCCTGGATCGGCTAGTAATGTAGCTATTCCGGCAGTCAGAGAAACATGTCCAATTGCTGAGGCTGCAGTGCATGCGAGAAAACCCCTCTCATAAACAAAATTAACTAGCATAGTGTGTGGGACATTTTATGCTATTCACATGCAACTGTGGAAGCTCTCCATGCTTGATTCCTCAATACTGATTGCTGCATTATGTAAAATAAAAGCTTTGTTTTAATGGCATCTCTTGAAATCACCAGAAACTCCAAGATGTGAAACCATTATTTTTTTCCAATCAAAGGTGGGAAGAGCCTGTAACTATTTTGCTGTTGTGTACTTTGTGCTTGGGGTCTGGTTGCACAGAAAAACTAGATTGTGTATACATTCAGATGTTTCCAGTAGGCACATCAACTGTTATTGCATACATGCTGAAATGCTGGAATGTATAACTTCTGCACTATATGAAATGTGTTCAAGGTAAAGGAGCCAAATATGGAAAGCCAGGCATAAAGTCAACTTGTCTTGTGGTTCTTCATAATGAATACATCAAATGAAAGACTTATCAACGCTTAGCACAGCTTTGCTACGGGCACCAAGAGAAACAGTCAGGCACAAGAAAATAGGCAACTGTAAAAGTGACTAGTCTTTATTATACATCCATGAAAAAGCAAAGGTTCTTGGAAATGGAAACAGTTCTCATACTGTAATTACACCTCACATTACTTTGTTCAGCAGACCCTTTGCAGCAATTTTTTACAGCATGTGAATATTAATGACCTCCAAGCAAGGCTGGGAGTGAGGAATAGTAAATTGTGACAAAATGCCTAATACAGGCTGTAGAAATGAGCTTCAATAGACCTGTGGGCGAGTAATAGCAAGCTGTAAGAAAATGCATAGCGCAGAGCGGCAAGATTCATACTTCTTACCCTTAGACATAAAAACTGCTAGCTAGGCCAGCCTCTGCCTGCCTTGCAGAATTTTACACTTCTTGAGATAGCCAATGGCTACCAGCGCCTTGTTTTCCATTTGAAGGCCACGCACCGAATGAATATAACACAAACTTCATGTATGCAGCACTTTGCATATGCATCGCAAGTAGCTTATGTAGATGCATTCATTTAATATTCGCATGCACATGTTTAGCAGCACCTAGGCCATTATAAAACTGCTTTGCTAAACGGTAAAATTTGGTTTTATACCATGCACCTCGGCTATCAGCTTTTCTGTTATGAAAGATTAAAAATAGCCGGATAATATTAGTGCTGTTCTTAATTGAAGATTTCATGACTCCGACCCAGAGTATAAAAAAATGCTCCTAATTTTTATCCCTGCAAGAGTCTGTCTCTCTTCTACACAAGACAAGAATAAACACCACAGCACAAGCAGGAAACTTTATCCATCTTGCTTGTACTTTGCAATTTTTGCGTGCTCACGCTGATTACTTCGCTGGTGAAAGCATACGTTTCATTATATGGAGTGAAATCAGCAAATAATTGCTTACACAACAATGTATAAGTCTTGCAATTGCTAACGGTAACATGTACACTGGCATAGTCAGGCAACGAGACCAACCATCGACAGCTGATTGGTAAGCACTCGCAGTGGTTCTAGAAGCTTTCATTTAGCAGAAATGGTAGGGGATAAAATTGATCAGTACTTATATCGCGCTGTACTGGCGAAGGCCAAACAACACAGTTTGCGAACCTTTTGAAGACGTGGAACGACCGCTCGTTGCTACCGTCATCATGCGAAAACAGCTGTAACGCATAGCCAAAGTCTCCTGAGTGAGAACTTGGTGCTCCTGAATAAGAGCAAACATACTTCACAAAATTTCTTAGCTTTCACAACGCTATCCAACACTTGCCATTGACAAAACACTTGAAATAAAGCCTCGTGCAACTCGCAGTCGACGGTTAGCCAGCATATCGCAATGGCCAACTAGTTTTAGCAGTTCACAACTCGACGGCACTCTGAATATCTTGTATCGCGTTCTAGTTGAGTTGCCGTAGTTGGAAGCCAATCACAACACCACATTCAGCGCAAATATCGAGAATAAATGTCGAAACCGCATGCCTACAAGCAATGCCAGCAGAAACCAAACCACAAAAAACGACCCGGAAGTCAAAATTCACGTGACAAATCCTTGCCGTGACGCAATGTCTGCCAAAACTTGGACACCTATTTTTTTTGGATACAACATTATGTCACCCTCTATCGAATGACTCCACTCGTTAACCTCTACCACTTCTCAATAACAACTTCTGCTGACACGATTTTGCGTGTTTTGCCTCTAATTACCCATTTTTTCGGACACAGCATTATGTCACCCTCTGTCGATTGACACCACTCATTAACCTCTACCACGTCTCAATTACAACTGCTGCGGGCACGATTTTGCTGACGCGCTTTGCGGACAGAAATCTGAACATAGCGAAGTAAGGCTTTCACATTAAAACAATACAAAGGAACCCCTTTGTATTTGTAGAATCTAACCTTGTATCCAGGGTCACGTGCCCCAAGGCAGGCATATTGTAGGTCTTCTTTACAAGGAGCTTTATACGGAGGTGGAAGTGCTGCGCCGTTCTGTGCCAGTCTGACCTGCTGCACTAAGCAGCGCCAAAACGGCAATTTACGTCATAGTTGACCATCGCAAGTATACAACGCCAAATTTAGCCGATTATCGTCGGTAGGCGAACACTAGGCGCTCGCTATACAAAAGCACGCAGACACATCCTCGACCAATTGGTTCACTCGAGTTATCATAAAGCTGTTATTGCCGCGTCTTTCACGAGCTTTTCTGAATTTAAATTAATACCAGCTAATCGACTCACTGCTGTTTTGCAGTAGCTGTCATTTGTCTCTTTTTCTTTCATGAACTCGAGCGAAAGTCTGGAAATTGCAGTCCTAAATAATTCTGCTAAATGGGGTACAAAATAGATTTGTATGCAGTTTTTGACTGAAGTAAATTCTTTTTATCGTGAATTAGGATGGATTTGAACTATGAGCGTGGACACATTGGCGAAAAGCGAGTGCGATTAGCCGCGGCGCGACGGCCGATCGCAGCACTTCGCCAGTGTCCAGCAGGGTAGAAGTAAACGACGCTCTAGCGTCCGGCGGCACGTTGAGGTACGACACTCGATCACCGAAATAGGTTTCCGCGAATTGGAAGTGCATGTAACTGTTGTGCCCACGCGCATCGATTGCGCCGTGGCAGGTATATGACGATGGTCGGAAGTTGACTATTAACGAAATAAATCGCATAATTTTGGATTCGCTTTTACTTCATGTATCCCAAGGGTGCCATTGGGTGCGCGCATCGGAACCTGCTCGGGGTGCCAGAGTTCGATTATTTTTGTTTTAGGATAGAGTCACTCTCTTCTAACATATGCGCATATGTACCGCACATTTTCACCGCACTGCGCGCTTCATCAGAGTGCGACTCAGCGGTGAAACATCCTTAAAACGCGATGGGGCCGCTTTGTGCAGAGGCATCAATACAACGAATAGCGCTGCGAAAGGGTGAGGAGGCTTTTGCGATTATGAAGCAATCCTTAACAGTGTGCGTACGCAAAGCAATGCGTTTGACGAAACCGGTAATAACTGTCGTTTTTACTTGGGCAGACAGCTGTCATCCAGATAAAATATTTACTGTAACTCAAACAGTTGTAGGCATTTTTATTTTAAATTCCATTCGATGTTTCGAACTTTGGCTAGTTTGAACATTTTTCTGCTCTTTTTGGAGGCCAAACTTTAAACTTTCTTCAGGTGTGAGCAGAAGGTGTGAAAGAAAAGGTGAGTATTTAACGCCGCCGGCCTGCTTCAAAGCACCCCAAAATGGTCTATAAATTGCTCCAAACATGCTCCGAAATCGGACCTTGTATGTAAATGAGTATGCGCGAAACTGGGTTTATTAAAAAAGGTAGTGAATAGACGCGTAGCAAAGTGCATGGCTGCACGCGAGGCCGGGTTTCTCCCTTGGCTTGTAAAATCTTATCCCAAGCCAGACACCGTGCCTCAGAGAAAGAAGAATGGGTACCTGGTCATCAAGGGGTCGAGGCCAGGAAACGAGTGTGCACATGCCGCAGCCAGGGCCGGATTATCCAGGGCTCAAAGGATTCAAATTACCCCGGCCTTCTTTTCTTAGGGGGCCCCCAAGAGCCTAACTCGTAGTGCTCTTTGACCTCGTGGTAGGTCGCAAGCCAGCACGGAGACGAAAATTCTCAGTCGGGTCGACGTTGAAGATCTAATCAGAAAACTCCCTGCAAAAGGCTCGAAAACGCCTATAGAAACGTAAATGAGACTCAGCTGTCAAGACCCAGCCTGGAGGATCAGCGTAGTCTGGTCAATCGCACTCGGGATATTGCTCGGGTCCACGGCTTCCTGGACTGAGGAGGCTGCCCACTTAGGACTGGATATTTAACGCCTTCTCCGAATAAATATTTCTCTCTCTCTCTCTCTCTCTCTCTCTCTCTCACTCACTTGCTTAAAAGTGGAATGAAAAATGCAGAAGACATGTTATACGAATACGCACTCCGCTTAAGGCTGATTCACACGACGGACGGAGCACCACGTCATCCGACGTCACTATAGCTCCGCCTCAGCCGCGGACAAGGCGCCGGACGACGTCGCGGACGGAAACTGCCGTAGGTTAAAACCCCTCTATCTGGAAAGTAGCGAAACTCTCCTCCCTTCGGCTGCTTTCATCCTCAATTCTCTAATTTCACTCTCCCACCGGCGGGAGCGCTGCGCACGGCACGCTGAACCTGCCTGCGCTCGAGGGGCGCCGCGGAAGTTTCAATGATAGTGAATGGCGGGGGCTTTTTGTGCTGCCTTTTAAAGCGTTCTTTTAAATCTGCTTTGCACAGGTAACTACTAATGGATTTGAAAATGTTATGTTTGGTTTTAGCTGCACATATTGTTCGCAATAACAAAGAAGGAAGGAGAAGACACGCTCAAAACGGCAAGAAATGTTTGCACTCAGCATCGCGCTCGGGTACTCTGAAGCATCAAGAACGGGAAATAAACTGAGCAGGAAATTATGGTGTCATCTGTGTTGGGTGACGGATAGATGACCCCGAATGAGAGCCAATGGCCCCTTCAGAAATCTTGTGCATCTTTGCGCGTGAGCGGCAAACCGACGAATTCTAACATCGTTCGCTTCTGGCTAACCTATAAGCAAAAACGTCGATTGTTGTATGCTTTCATTTTCAAATCACATCTGTAAGAAAACGATGAAGCAGTGTTCCTACAGCTGCTAATCAGAGGCAGTGTAGGTGAAAAAAGTGGCTTTTATTTCTTCGCAAAATCAATTGATCGGCAAAGTGACTCAGGCAAAATAGGGTCTTATTTTATTGTCACAATACTGGTTTGCTTTAAAGGTCGTAAGATGTGGCGCATACAAAATGCACAGTTCCAAATACAAAAGAAATGTAGCGATAAACACTGTTGCACATTGGAACCAAGTAGCATCTTTGATTTTACTGACACAGCACAGGTCGCTTTGAAAAGGGTCCTAAGACTGGCGCAGGCACATTAATTGAAAACACACATTTTCAAATAAAAATAAATGCACAGAAAAACACTCTTAGACAATTGGAAGATGATGAGAAACCTTAACGAAATGAAAAGATATGAAAACGAAGTGCAAGCAAATAATTTTCGTAGAAACATTTTTCACACACGCTACAATCAAATTTCAATTTCGATGATTATAAGCTTCAGATATGTACGAGAATATCTTTAAAAAACGCAAGCAGTTACCAGAAATTTTGAACAATTTACAGATTCATTCAGGCGACAGGCAAAATATTAATTGTATGCAGATTTTCAAACCACAACTTTTACAAATGTTTCAAATTAATAAAACATGAAATTACGAATGCATACTGTCACTGAATCTGAGCTGCAGCGACCCGCATGCCTACGCTTTTGCTACCGCATTTACTACTAGTCACTGGAGATATTTTGGAGGTTTCATCTCGGACAAAAATCTGGATCCGTACTTCCACGAAAACACTCACAATCTCTTTTACAACATCGTGGCAGGCTGGGAAGCAAGATACCAATGAAATGCTATCTTTTATCCGGGCCTGCAGTTGTGCAGTGCTGATTGAATTTTTGAGGAGACCCTCTCTGTTACTGCGGAAAAAGTTCTCAGCAATTTTTACAGTTTCGATTACGGCTGGCGATGGGTTCGTCAGTGACATGTGAGACTGTGAAAAGTTCTTCAACTCAATTAACCTTGCCGGTGCCGTGTTGGTAATCAGCGAAGCACGGCAGTCGTTCTGTTCTACTATTCTATGTTCTGTTTCTGTTCTACTTAAACACTGAAACGCGCAGCAACACAGCATCGCGTGCACGAAACTGCACGCGCGCAAGCCACAGGAACGGTACGACGAGGCAGTTTAATGGCGGCAGCAAGAAAATAAAAAACAAGCAAAACAAGATTTTGCGCGCGCTGATGACGTATGGTGACGTGTTTGTCACGTCAGGGGGCCCGGCAGCCAACGACAAACCAGAAAACCCGCCCTCATTCTCTCTTTGGAGAGGGGAGCGTAGAGGAGCGAGGAGGAAAGCGCCGGGAGAGGGAAACGGCGGCAAAGATCTTACAATTTCGCTACTTTCCAGAGATAGAGGGGTTTTACCGTAGGTCGGAGCCGCACCCCTCCTTGCGACGACATTCCAAGTCAACTACGCCCCATTGTTAACTAGGGTGCCTTAAAGGGAAGCTGAAACGTATTCCGCAAAAAAATGAGTTATGTGCGGCATTTTATAGTTTTTTTTTTTTTTGTCCGCTGAACAGGACTATCATACCTAAACAAGGCAGAAAGGAGCGCAAACGGCTGTTTTTACAAGAAAACGAGCACCAGCGGGACCGCCCTCCAAGCAAACGCCGCTGTTGTCTGTAATTGGCCGGACCCATCATGACGTCAAGATGCGAGGCCGGCACCAGCGCTGTTGCTGCATGCGCGTCGCTTCAGGGGACTTGAGAGCTCGATCTAAAATGTTTTTGATCATTTGAACAATATAAAACACCTCTAACACCGTACGCGTTTCAGCAACCCAACAGTTAAAAAACAAAAAAACACGGGGCTACGAAAGACGCTGTCGAGTACGTCGACAGCGAAAGCAAAGTCAGCACATTTGCGCGAGTCGAAAAGTGCAAGAGCTGGCCCCGCTTTAACAACTGCCCTTTACACACTAAAGCTTGTCTCAGTAGCAACGAAAGAAATAGGCATTGTGTAGGGAGCTTGCATGAAACGATGCATGCTGGGTAATCCGCCATGATGATGTCGTTGGCAGCAGACGGTGCAGCACGGCACTGTCGCACAGACTCGTTATGGTCGCGTAGTGCGCGCAGACGATGCTGGCGCAATCGAACGGGCCGACTGCGGGTTCCTCACGATTCCAAAAATACGTCTGCACGAGGGCGAGAAGGCAAGTGATTCAACTAGCAACGCCGACGCGAATGGCTCGCACCGGCAACACACGCGAGATCGACGCCAATCCGGGCAAGTATCAAACTACTCGCCAGAAATGAAATCATGAATGTCGGCGATGTCGACGGGTGGCCAGGTCCAGACGTATAGTGCAGCCATTCGTCCGCGCTTGAAGAGGCGTAGCTTGAACCCGCCGCGACGCACTGCTTTGCATTTCTCCATAGCGTGCCCGATTTTCGGGCTCAGCGTCGACGCGTACGTTCCTCAGGAATCTGCCGACAATTGCACGCACGTAAGGGCAACACACGAAAAGCCGCACATTTGCTTGGTGGATCGTCGAAAACGCACTTGCTCAATTCAGCCTGGCTACTCTGCCCGCCGTGCTGCCAGAGACATTATCATGGCGAATTACCCAGTATGCATCGCTTCATGCAAGCTCGAACACCGTGTTTACAAACAAAGGGGGCGCTCGCGGCGTCGCAGCCGACTGGAGGTGAAAAATAGGGTTAGCGCCCATAGGAATACATGGAACTGAAATATTTACAAGCAGTTTTTTTTTTTTTATTTCACGAGACACCTATGATGTCCTTATTCTGTGCAGAGTGACCGTGAACATCCTAGAACAGATTGTGAAAGTATTAAATCTCATGACCGAGGCGAAGTATCTTTAAAACACCGCGAAACGTATGGGGTGCAAGTTGGGAGGGCGACCCATAAAAAACAGAAGTAAGCGCAACTTACCGCAACATTTTTCTCGTTTCGCAGAGCACCAGAAATGGTGGCCGGTCGTTAAACGTTGGCCAGCGCTTTGAAGAAGTATGCTGCGTCATTGCTGAGGCGATCTACTTTTAAAACTCCCCGAATAATCTATATGTTGTAAATCCGGACACTCCCAAAATGCTCATGTAGCGAAACAGGTAGTTTTATTTAGTCTGATATGCTGCCGCATGAAGTAAATTAGCTCGATAATGCTGTTCCTCAAGTGACACATCCTAGACAGAATTACATTTAAAAGGCAGCTCTCAAACGCCGTACGTGCGTCCTTTGTCTTCCTCTCTTGAGTGTGTTTCCTGTGCGCTTTATCTTTAGTCAAGTTGCAATGCACCATCTAGCTCAATTTCAAGTTTTGTTAAACAATACGGACCGAACGAGAGTCGCGCATTGCAGCAGACGACAGCGCAACTGGCGATACGCACCGCGGCCGCCTCCAGCTCCGGAGCGTCTGCTAGCGACAGCGCCGGTGGTGCGCCGTCTGCAACTATGCGCGGTCAGTTTATCGTGCTGTGAACGGCCCCACAAGTCGTCAGACTTGCAGCACTTGCAAGGGAATGTAGTGTGCCATGCAACATGATGTCGGGGCGTGATAGAAGACGTTCGCCAAAAAATGAGGGTTCAACGCTGCGGAACCGAGTAAAATTTTGCGGTAAGTGTATGTTTACGTGTGTTCCTATGGGTCGCCCTCTCAACTCGCACTCGCATACGTTTCGCGGTATTTTAAAAATACGTCGCCTCGTTAAGGAGATTTCATATTTCCGTGATCTGTTTTAGGATGTTCATGGTTGCTCTGTACTGAATAACGAGATCATAGGTGCGCCGTGAAATTAGAAAATTGCTTCGAAATTTTTCGGATCGCCCAACGGCGCAACAACAAACGCACGCGCACTGCAGCTGCCCGTCCTAGTTAGCTAGTTTGCGCGGTGCGCTGTTCAACGCGCAACGCCGAAAATAGTCCGGCTTCAATCGCATCATGAAATCAGACATGCTCGCAGCGCCTGCAGCGCCGGATGAAGCGAGCTTATCGGAATGGTGCCGGCAGCGAGCGTGGCGGACGAGCGCACTCCCTGGTCGTCGCTAGGCCTATATTTTGTTTCGCAGACGACGCTTGGAAATTGAGCAGCGCTGTAGCAAACAGGCTACTCGTAGAACTGCCTCCTGCAAATCACTTTGTCTCTCACAATGAAATGAAAATATCATTTATTGCGGCGCCGCCTCAGAAGATGAGCTGATGTATACGCACAAGAAAATCGGATGTGCAGCGGCGGCACCGGAGAGTGCCGCTACACAGCTGTGAAGAGAAACTTGCTTGTATCGCAGTTATCCTACCAGCATCTCCCCTCAATAAGGGTTAAATTTTGACATTCTGTTATCCCTGCACTTATTATTTAAGGCTGCTATAAATTTGAGCACGCTTTATTGATGTTATAGCGCAAGGGATCCATAGGCAACCTGCAGTGGCCAGGCGGCGCTAGTGGAGCGCAGCGTTCAGCGCCGCCAACGGCGGCGCCGAGCAATCTGAGTAGGCTGGCGCGGTCGGGTTGCGTTCGCGTTGTACGGCTAGAAGCATCTCGGCTCTCATTTTCTGCAGTTTTAAGGCAATCGAATGTCTTGAGAGCTACTTCCGAAAACCAATACTGACGAAATGACACCGCCTGTTTGAGAATGCTCATGTTTAAAACGTGAACGGTGTCGACGTCACCGCGAAGTGCGCGCCGCTCGCGACGGAACACCCGCGCGCACAGCTTTGAATGTCGCGTGAGTAGACGGAATTTTTTTTAATGAAATTTATTCTCTCAGGGCATTAGTCGGATATGTGATGATGAATTAAGGAATAATTAAATGAATGAAAAATGTTTTAAACGTAGCTTTTCATTCACCCATTGCGTTCACACCTCATACCCAAACATTGAAAGTGCAGAGAGAACCTGAGAAGAGATTGATCGCCGTTTCTTTTTCTGTTCTTGCTGTTTGATTACAGCAGCATAATAATTTCCTAGCGGTTTTGCTTTAAAGTTTAATACCATGACGAACACTTTTGTTCGTGGTGCACCTTTCGACAGTGCCGCGGAAGTTGCAGGAGGCATGGTGCGGTACACGCTACGGATGTCGTGGCGATTGCAAGCACTGTGCGGTTGTAGCGTGCGTCATCAACGAAAACTGTGCGTGCCGGGGGCGGGGAGCCTACTACACCGTTTGAAAAATAAAGCCCTTAACAACAACAATAACTGGCATGCATTTTGTATCTCCGTACCTCAAGCTTGGGGAAAGCCGGCGGGAAATGCTGGCACTCAACGGCAAGCTTTCGTAACGGAGGTCGTTAAGAGTTAGAATTTTTTACTGTTGTTACTAATGATGAAATATTCTATCGTCTGAGACAAGAGACTCTTGAGTAGCTTGAGCAGTCGGTGAAAGAAATATTTGGCGCGGAACAATAGAACGAAGTTCCATTCTCAGCGTACACAGTATCACGGGCCTCCACACTCCGCCACTTCAACCTTTTCAGCACCTTAAGAACTAATTTACAGATAAATATGCTTATTGAAATCTGTAATTGGAAGTTTTGAAGATATTTTGGCTTTGTGGTTCCGAATAGACACCGCATTAGAAATCCGGTTCACAGATCCACGAACATTTTTTTTTTTATTTCGCCTCCGTTGAAATGCGGCTGGAATACGATGCTGCGGCTGCACGGCTTTGTTGATTTTCTGGACGTATGCCCCTCGATCTTGCACAGCATATACCAGTACACGCCAAATTTTACAGCGCGTACTGAGTAGTGTGCCCCAACCAGCGTGCGACTCCTCGAGTCAGAAGTTTATACCGTTTCCTCCGCTCACGGGCAATCGTCTTATTTTAGCTTCTTGGCGTCTGTACGCCAATGGCCCCATAACAAAACAAATTTCAGTTACATTACTCTCTCGCAGCCAATATCTCCTTCTCTCATCATTCTCCCCAGGTTCTCCCAGCAAGCGGTACGCTTAGGTCTCCTTCGTGATTGTGGTAGTCTTTCTCGCCGCCCTTGCGTTTATTTTTATTCTTGTTCACATCCGTAGTAGTCGAAGCATCGCACGAGACCACTGAAGTCACTAAATGAGTAAATCACACTCACTGGGATAACAAAACGCGAACGCAGAAAGAACACAGCGGCCGCAACATATACGGCGTCAGCTTCTGCGCCGACTCAGTATTAGCTCCCGTCGGCCGCCAGGTTGCGCCACATGTCTCAGCAAACTCCATTGCAGGTTGCCTATGGAGAGCTTGCGAAAAGCGCGGCCGGCGCAGCTTGTGGAGGATGTGCTGCGTTCTTACGATGTTTGAGCGCGCTGTTGCCGAGCGAACAGCACGTCAACCCAGACAGACTAATGCAAAGGCAGCTTCATTCTACCGATCATATTCATTTCGTTTGCTGTACCTAATTGGTAATTGTTGACGTAGCCGAGAAGGGCGGCGAGCTGTGTAACGACAGTCAGCCGCGAATTGCGTTTTAATTCGGTATTCTCGGTTAAGTGTAACGACGGTGAAGCCAACCGTGCAGCAGTGGTATTAACCTAATTAGGTGCGGGAACAATGACAGGACGGTCGCGGACTTCAGTTGTGCTGATTTAATTGAAATCTTAAATGGCCGCAATCGCTGCCAAGAATCGATTATAGTCTTCATCGGCATGCAATGCATCAGTGCAAAACACAGCTGATTCCAAAGGCAAGCTTTTTCTTTTTTTTTCCTTTTCGTGACAGAGACCCACACCGCCGAAAATTTATTATCCTCTGGGAGACTATAAAGCACCATGTCGCCTGGACCACCAAAGTTCGCATAACGGAGAGCCGGGCTGATAACCACCAGTTGCTTCACGCACTCACAGGAATGCTTGTTTTATAATGACACATGAAAACAATTTTCGGACATTGAACGACGTTTATTTTACAACTGAGCAAAAGAGGCTTACTAGACGGAGGGCGTCGAACAGCGCGGAGCGCCACCTTCAACATGCACCGACTCCCGCCCCACCGACTACGCTAGTCTGGACCCCTGGACACGACGTTCTCGACGGTAATCAACGGACACATGCTATAGGCTCGCGCTCTTGCCTACCGAGCTGATTCGCTGCCGAGTTCGCCGGGCCCTTCTCCGGCAGCGTTTAACCCTGTACTCCCTGTGTACCAGGAGATCCTTGAATACTACCGCGCGACACGTTGCGCCTCCCCGCGACCTCACCGCCGCCTCTCGCGGACCGAGGCGGTCTCTCTCCGAATGCTCCAAACTCAGACTTTCCCCTGCCTCACTCGTCTACACCGTATCCATCCAAACCTCTATCGTCCCGAGTGCCCACTCTGTGGGTCTATATAGAAACCCTCTACCACACTGTCTGGGCCTGCCAAGCCATTCAAACGGCCCCTCGTATACTCACGCCAAGTGAGGAGGACTGGGAGAATGCCCTTCGCGCACCCAACCTGGAGGACCAGCGTCTGCTCGTTCGCCGGGCTGAAGCAGCTACGAGGACTATTGGGACCCTGGACTGAGGGTACCACTCCTCGTCCCTCAATATGTAATCGCCATATCAGAAATAAACGTTTTTCACTCACTCACTCACTCCGCAACAGCTGCGTATATGCTGCTTGACCTCATGGGATCTTTGAACACGCGGAACCTTCAGCACAGAATGATAGAACTGTAGAAAACAAACGGCACCAGCAGCAGACTGCGCTGATCCGTAGATCCCTAAAGCGCGGGACGGAGCGAGGCAAGCGTGTAAAACGCGCGGCCGGCCCAACCGGCCAGTCGGCATTCCCAAACTGACGTCCCAGCCGCCTGTTCCCCAGCTTCGACGCCCCGCCTCCCCAGCTCCTGGCAGCGACGAGGGCGTGACCACGACGCATTTGTAACAAGCGATTTCTGTTTTTCTTATTAACAGAATAGAAAAAAAAAATTGACACACATGATTAACAATACCCCTTCTTTCCAACCACCGAATTTAATGCAATTTGAAAACCGCTTCAGCTTTAATTGCTTTAATGGCCAGGGAGGCCAGAGCATCGATGCACCCTATTGTTGACACTGCAAAAGCGCCCTCACTAGGCTAAGAAAAAAAATCGAAAATACCATTGTTGCCTTACTTAGAAAATGTAGTTCTGCTAGAAAAATAGCAGACGACCCCCATATTTTGACCGGGGCATAGCCTCCTTTATACACTCTGTGCCTGGCAACTCCGCGCACCGCGGCCGGCCGTCGCCGCAGCTCCTCCTCCGTTGACAAGTTACGCCGCTGGCTGCCGAGAGATGGCGACAGCGACGTAGGGTCACCCTCGCCAGGGGAATGCCGGTGTGCCGTGTTGCAAAGCGGTCCGGATAGCCACGCGCTGCCGCTTTCTCGCTGTTTCGTAGACTATTTCGCAATGTGCAAGGTCATGCTTTTACTTTTCTCTGCCTTCGGGTGCTGCAGGAATACAGCATTGCACCAACTGGTAAGTGCCAGCTTTGCTTGATCCTTCCGGCGATCGCTACGTAGTGTTCAGCTGCTTTGAGGCTTGTAAAAAATAGTGACAGCACCAAACACTGTTTATTAAGCGTCAATACTGCAATAGTAATGATAGATGTGCACCTGTGCTTTCTGGACTGCAGTGCTAACTGCTTCCCTGCCTAGCTGGTCTGCGTAGTGTGTTAGATGTACACCCTTCCACTTTTTTAACCTGAATGCACGAACGTCGACTGTCGAGTCGATAAGCGCCGTATGACGGAGCACAGCGGCGAAATAAGCGAGAATACGCGCGTGCGCGCAATGAGCACTCCGGTGCAGCTGTTCTGGGAACGGGATCTCACCCCTGCTTCTTTTGAGCCCGGTTATTGTCGTCATCTTTTTTCTTTTCTGAACGCTTCCATCAAGTTATAAATAAGCGTTCAGGTGGCAGCGCTAGCGCTGGATGGAGTGCGATATACGACCGCTGATTATACTACATGAGTATCAGCATTTTGTTTCTTTTTGCTATGGGTCACGTAGCACTTTCCTGCGGCCAATTAAAGATTCTTCGCTTATCAATTCACTTCGCTTACTTCGCTATCAATTCACACCTTCCTCTCACGCAGGAATGCAGGCGGTACCACGTGGCATTTTCTAATCTTTTCCCAGCAGCATGCAGAAAACAGAAGGAAATGCAATAACGCACAAAAAAAAGCAGGTGGGGTTGGATCCGGTTCCCGTAACGGTCTTGCAGAGGACAGCTGCACCAGAGTGCTCACTGCGCGCACACGCGTATTCTCGCTCATTTCGCAGCTGTGTTCCGTCGTACGGCGCTTATCGGCTCGGCGGTCGACGCTCGTGCGTTCAGGTTAAAAAAGTGGGAGGGTATACTCCTGCGAAGTTTTTTTTTTTTTTGCAGTATATGCAAATTACGAAATTTTGTGATAAAATAGAAACACAAGATTTACGTATTGTGAAGATGACTACTTTAAAGAGTTAAACCGAATCGTGCAAAGCCTATATTAGTTTTTATTGTCAACTAAATCGCTGTCCCTCTCTAGCATCGGAACAGCAAAACTCGTACTCAACCGCATTAAGGCCTGTGAAAAATAACGACAGCACCAAAAGTGTGTTTATTACGCGTCAGTAAGGTAATAAAAATATTAAATGTGCACGTGTATTTTCTGGACTGCGATGCTAACTTCCTCCCTGGTTAGCTCGTCTGGGTGGTATGTTACATGTGCTCCAGCGCAGTATTTTTTGTTCCGCTAACTGCGCAATTCTGTGAAAAATCAAAACACAAGCTTTGCCTATTGTGACGATTATTTAGGAGTGATTGAAACAGAAAGATGCAACGCGTATATTTGTCTTTGCTTATTTTTCAAGTAAAAAAAAAATACGTTTGTACGACGCGCTGAATCATTGAAAGTAACAGCTGATACCAAAATTGTTCTCCTATCTCAATGGCATACTGCGATGCAGTTGTTCCAATCATCTGTAAATCAAGCTGGCTTCTGAAGTGCTATCATGACAGAAGTCACTTCGAACATTTTTTCCTACTTGTGGCAACTATTCATCACACCACTTCTACATGGTACTCTTGTAGCGCAATTGCTGTTGTGAAATGTGTAAATAAATGCTAGTGCCTTTCTTCTTAAAGGGACACTAAAGACAGCCAAAGATGGTATGAAAATCTAATAAACTACATTCGGTGACACTGTCGCCGCATATCCGGCAGCAAAAAATCGAATAATTGCTGAGATATTATGATAAGATTTTCTTGTTCCCGCCGGTCAAATTCAAACTGTGCCCTCCGACTACGTAGTTGGAGTTGAGTGACGCACACTATGACGTAAGCGGAGACTCCGTGATAGCTAGCGAGCCGGCGCGGCCCGCGGCGTCACATCCCTCAAGGGCCAACATGCAACAGCGTACTCGCAATGACGGCCTCAGCCGAAATAAATAAAACGATGAAGAGAGTAATTTACCTAGCGATGGGTTCATAAAGGAAGAAAAAAAAACATAGAGCGCTTGTAATGCACAATACTTTACATGTTTCTCAAGCTTTTGCGCTCCTTCTTGCACTGTGTATAAACAAACCGAGCCCTCGGTCATCGCAACGCTTCCTGACATGTTTACATACAAATAAGATTTAGTTACCAGCAAAATAGTGTCCTCGCTGCTGCGCTTGTCAGTTTTGAAGCTTCGTCGCACTTTTTTCCTTCAAGGTTTGTGCTACAGCTCCGTGTTCAGCGAAAATTACGTCCACGGTGGCAGAACATGACCGAAGTGCCGGCGCCACTACATTTGCCAGCGCTGTGAAATTCCACATGTTAAAATGGATCCAGTGCACAATATAGTGCGCATAGGCATCCAGAACATTTGCAAGACGTGAGAGCAGGCAGCATGCGCCAAGGATCAAAAAGTTGTAATTTTTAGACCGGCAGCAGAAACACTTTATTGTAAATGGGGCCATGACATAAATACTAGAAATATTTCCAAGCTTCCAGTGACGCGGCGTAGCCGAGCGGTTAGCGCCAAACGTTACGGAGCGAGTTCGAGTCTTGCCGCTTTTGGCTTTTTTTTTTTTTTTTTACAAATCGTTTTTTTTTTTAACTTTTGTAATGTATTTCTGGTGCTTCGTTGTATTTCTGGTGCTTCGTTATTTTTAGCTTTTACTTTTTACCAGAGGCCCTTTTTTTCGCCGGGCGACGAGCGCAATATATCGACGCTCTCCTTGGTATGAGCGGCAAATATGCCCCTTTTGTTTACGACGCCTGCAAATAGCATGTTGAAGGTCTTGTTGACGCAGTATATGTTGGTCAGATGTGCCATGATTTAGTGAAGAATTGAATGATACTGCGTTTTTCCTTCGGTACTTAGCATATGTATGCTTTTCGTGGCGTATGTAGCTGCAGTCAAGCGGTCAGGTCGCAATCGAAGCGGCAACGGCGGCGATATGTTGGCGCAGAAGTGTGAACGAAGGAGCGTGTCGGCGGTAGCGGATTTCGCTCGCTTGTGCCTCCGAATGCTGAAATGGGAACCATCAAGGCGCATCTGCTGCTCCAAGCTCGTAATTCAGGCGCTGCAGGTTCGAACAAACTATCCGAGTGCGCACGAAATGCCTGAGCCGAAACATAACCAAAACTGAAGTGGGCGCCTGTGGCGCCTCCAAGTATATTTTTGTATTTGCCTTGCAACGTTTACGTTGTCTTTTCGCCGTCGTTTACGTATGATAAAAGCGTGTTATCATGTTTGAGAAAAAACGTACTACCGCATTCAAACATGCAACGTAATTCACATTTGTCAGCCTCCGGGATTCCTAGCGCGTCACGTGATTTGTAGTTGCGAGCCTCGGCCGTTTGGCTGTGGTGGCGATACCTGTATTTCTGTTATTCTTCTTTACTACCTTATAACAGCTCTGTTTTCAGTAAGAGTGGTCTTTTTGTAATCAGGAACTGGCATTCTATCGATGCAAACCCACTTCCTATCTCTCTTTAGTGTCCCTTTAAATTTTGCTTTATTGCAGCGTAGACTAGCATTGTAATTTTTCTATCACCATTGGCGCTAGCGGTACCGACGGTACTGCTGTCATCGACGGTACCGGAACCATGGAAGAATGCAAACATTATCCTAATTCATAAGAAAGGGGACTCTAAGGACCTTAAAAATTACAGACCAGTCAGCTTACTGTCTGTTACGTATAAGGTATTTACTAAGATAATCGCTAATAGAATCAGGACAACCTTAGACTGCAATCAAGCAAAGGATCAAGCAGGTTTTCGGAAACGGTACTCTATACTATCGATCATATTCATACCATCAGTCAGGTGATAGAAAAATGCTCGGAATATAATCAGCCTTTATACATAGCATTCATTGATTACGAAAAAGCATTTGACTCAGTTGAAACATCGGCGGTGATGCAGGCATTGCGAAATCAGGGGGTAGACGAGCCATACTTGAAAGTGCTGGAAGATATATATAGTGGCTGCACAGCAACCATAGTTCTGCATAAAGAAAGTAACAAAATTCCCATAAAGAAAGGTGTTAGGCAAGGAGACACAATCTCCCCAATACTATTCACAGCTTGCTTAGAGGAGGTATTCAGAGACTTGGAATGGGAGCAGTTAGGGATAAGGGTAGATGGAGAATACCTCAGTAATCTGCGATTTGCTGATGACATTGCCTTGGTAAGCAACTCGGGGGATGAACTGCAAATAATGATTAATGACCTAGACAGGAAAAGTAGAAAGGTAGGCTTGAAAATCAATATGCAGAAGACTAAGGTAATGTTCAACAGCCTCGGGAAGGAACAGCAGTTTACATTAGGTAGCGAAGTACTGGAAGTAGTAGGCGATTATGTCTACTTAGGACAGGTAGTAACCGCAGATCCGGACCATGAAAAGGAAATAGGAATAATAAGATTGGGATGGAGCGCATTTGGCAGACACTCGCAGATTATGACTAGCAGCTTACCGGTATCGCTCAAGAGGAAGGTATACAACAGTTGCATCTTACCTGTACTCACCTATGGGGCTGAAACGTGGAGGCTAACCAAGAGAGTTCTACTTAAGTTGAGGACAACCCAGAGGGCTATGGAACGAAAAATGGTAGGGGTAACATTAAGAGATAGGAAGCGTGCAGAGTGGGTCAGAGAAATAACTCAAGTTACCGACATTCTAGTGGAAATTAAGAAGAAGAAATGGGCAAGGGCAGGACATGTAGTGCGAAGAGAGGATAACCGATGGTCGCTTAGGGTAACAAACTATTCCAAGAGAAGGAAAGCGTGGCAGGGGGCGGCAGAAAGTCAGGTGGGTGGATGAGGTTAAGAAGTTCGCGGGGGTCAAGTGGATGCAGCTAGCACAGAACCGGATTAAGTTGAGAAATATGAGAGAGGCCTTCACCCTGCCGCGAGATCGACCTAGAGGTGGCGCCACCGTCACTCCGGTAGTGTGGATCGGCAGCCGGCGGCGCTCTCAGAAACGCACGCTGCGTAGGTCTGCTTCCGAGTTTACGGCGGGTTTGTTGGCGATGAAAACGTGTCTTCTGCAGTATTTCTGCGATATTGCAGAAAAACATCCAAGGATTTCGCCAATACAGCAGAAGACGAGCGGATTTTAGGAAAACAAAGCACGCAACCACCAGTCTTCTAGATTTACTTTGCACGTTTCTTGCGCTGTACCGCGCTCACGCGCCTAATGCTTGGGCCTGGCTAATGACAGCTTTGTTTTTCTTATCGACTTTTAAACAGTTTGCACGTGTCTCATGCGAGTGAGACCGGCGAATTTAGTGTCAAGCCCACGCAGATACAAGGTTCGTGCTCTGACCTGCAGTAATTTGGATTGAATCGAGGCAGCCTGGTTCATCACATCGTACTTGACTCGAGGATTAAGCAGGTTAAATGTAGCATTGGCAGCGCACTGCATGGCGAGTTTCTGTAGACTGAGTGCACATCAATTCTGGCCTAGAGAACCACGCACAAGTATTCCCCAAAAATGAGATCACGCCGACACTGTACATACAGGAAACCTCGCCGCACAGGAATGCTGATTGTTCACGTGTACAGCGCTGAGTGGATTGAATTTGCCGATATGCATTTTGCGGCCACTGTCATAGAATGTGATAGTGTATTAATGCATGCGCCACTAACTGCAAATGATTTCCTGAAACCAAGGAAAGTATAAGGGATTTCTGATGTGTGTGATGTTAATATATAACGGTAAATTAGTAGTGTAATTATTTTGTTTTGCATAGCGAATAAATTTCACCTTGTGAGAGAACTTTTACACACTTTACAGAATTTACAATAATCAGCGAATAATTTTCGGTAACGTTAAAGTGGAAGCTACGAATTACTCGCTGCGAAGACATCGTTATAAACTGCGCATGGGCACTGTCATGTTCTGGGAAGCAATTTTACAGGCTGAAAATTTCTTTATCACTAATTATTTAGTAGTGACTAAATCTTATGCGAAGTAAAATATTAGGGTTGCTTCCAAAACAGATGCCGGATATAAAACTATTCCGAAAGAAATGGAGGTCATCTTATCATGCGACTATAAAAATGTATTTATTCCCGAACTAAACACTGATATTTAAGCCCGCATGAAGCGGTTTTACTCCCCTTGTCAGAAATGACGAGTTTTGTCGGAAGACAGCACTTGGACGAAAAGGGATTATAATGATTTTAATAGGCTACCAGTAAAGTACATTGATCTAGGTGTATTATGTAATATTTAGGGTAACAATTAGGTGCAGGGAATATGTTTCCCAAACATTCGAGCATCTCTCTAAAGCAAAATGGGCTCACTAAAACATTTACGGATGCACAGAAGCCTTCAACAACAAAAGAAAAGAAAAGAAATGCATATTGGCCCGGGTTTAACGCATGAAAGCGGCATCGGCTATGACGGATGATGGCAGAGGCTGGTTTTGGTGTCGTTTTTTTTTCATTATTAACACCACATTTACAACGTGGGATTGTTTATTGTGCAGTCAAATCCCACAGCAGAGGAACGCCTTTCGAAACGGTTGTAATTGAATCCCCCGTTCTCGAAATCAGCAGTCGAGCGCCCTTACCATTGAGACACCGCGACAGAGGTTTAAAAGAAAATAAAAAACAAAACAAAAAACAAACAAACAAAGTACTCACACAACTCTATCGTGCATACAGACGGCATAGCAGGCATAGAGTGGTCTGTTTAAACTGCATTCTGATGAAGAAGGCTGCGGTGGCATATGTTTTAGTAGCTGCGGTATTCCAAACAGAAACGAGAATATGCGATTTCTGAGCGTTTGCATTAACTTTTATCGACGGCAACGACCTGTTTTGCTTTGACACGGCTGTAACGACAGTACCACGTCGTTTGAGACATTGCATGTCAAAGGATCTCAAGCGCCGAAGACCGCGTTGGATGATATGTCCTTATCCAAGCATGACGATACGGACAAGTATATATATTTTTTAATGAAACGTAGGGTTATAGACTGTTCATATTTATTTTGCAAGAGGCATATAGGTAAGCAAAAGCTCACAGGAACTGTGAAACAAACAAAAACACTCCTGTACACGCCGCATGCGCGCGCATAAATCACTGCGGGCTGGCACGCGACGCGAAAACGCATCCACACTGAGTAGGTTTCGCCACTGAGCCGCAAGGGGACGACTCTGCTCGATCTCGAGGCCAATAGTCAGGCTAGTCAGGCTGATGATGATGATGATGATGATGATGACGCTAGCGGAGCAGTCATGCAGTTTTTCGAGCCATATGCGCAATTTCTTGAAACTGCCTGACATAAAATGTCATAAAGCGTCGGTGTTATTGCCTAACAAGTATCATGATCACTTGTTATGCTGAGTGGATGTCGGCCTTATAAATAAATATGATGAATATGCACGATTCATGCTTAGGAACAGTTATCCCGCTAGTGAGGAACAGCGCTCCTGCCCCGCGCCGACGTTCGTACCCGTGCGCCTCGACCCCTACGTCAGTGGCGCCCTCACCGAGGGGACCGGCGCACAACTTTCACGATGGCGCCGCTCCATTGTTCGCGCGGCGCGTTGGCAGGCACAGAGTATAAACAGGGGAAACGCGCGCGAGTTTTCGGCTTGCGAAGGCTGCGCCGCCGCGGACGAGGCGGAGCCTGTGACATCGGGTCACGTGGTGCTCGTCCGCGTGCTGACTCCAGCGATTCTATCCGTCGTGTGAATCGGCCTTTTAAAGTTCAATTCCAGTGAAATATTTCAACAAATGTTTGCCACCTAAGGTAAACACGCCATGTTTTTGTGAAAAATTAATAGGACGCTTGAGCTTCGCCTTGTGGATTAAAGCGTTTATCCTGTTTTAAACGAAAGTGCATGTACGCGAGCGAGGATCCGCATGAGGAGCCGGCACACGGGAGCTATTAACGCTCTCCCATGGTACACTTATTCAGTGTACCCTTAAATTACAATTTTTGAGGGTATTCTTCCGAGTAACTATAATACGCTTATTCGGTGTACCCTTAAAGGACTTCAGAGGGTATTCTTCCGAGTAACTATGATACAATTATTCAGTGTACCCTTAAAAGACAACTTCTGAGGGTATTCTTCCGAGTAACTATAATACGCTTATTCAGTGTACCCTTAACGGACTTCAGAGGGTATTCTTCCGAGTAACTATGATACATTTATTCAGTGTACCTTAAAGGACAACTTTTGAGGGTATTCTTCCGAGTAACTATTATACGCTTATTCAGTGTAGCCTTAAAGGACTTCAGAGGGTATTCTTCCGAGTAACTATGATACACTTATTCAGTGTACCCTTAAAGGACAACTTTTGAGGGTATTCTTCCGAGCAACTATAATACGCTTATTCAGTGTACCCTTAAAGGACTTCAGAGGGTATTCTTCCGAGTAACTATGATACACTTATTCAGTGTACCCTTAAAGGACAACTTTTGAGGGTATTCTTCCGAGTAACTATTATACGCTTATTCAGTGTACCCTTAAAGGACTTCAGAGGGTATTCTTCCGAGTAACTATGATACACTTATTCAGTGTACCCTTAAAACAACTTTTGAGGGTATTCTTCCGAGTAACTATAATACGCTTATTCAGTGTACCCTTAAAGGACTTCAGAGGGTATTCTTCCGAGTAACTAGGATACGCTTATTCAGTGTACCCTTAAAGGACAACTTTTGAGGGTATTCTTCCGAGTAACTATAATACGCTTATTCAGTGTACCCTTAAAGGGCTTCAGAGGGTATTCTTCCGAGTAACTATGATACACTTATTCAGTGTACCCTTAAAAGACAACTTTTGAGGTTATGCTTCCGAGTAACTATAATATACTTTTTCAGTGTACCCTTAAAGGACTTCGGAGGGTATTCTTCCGGGTAACTAGGATACACTTATTCAGTGTACCCTTAAAGGACAACTTTAGAAGGTAATCTTTCGAGTAACTATGACGTGTGTTCTCCTGTAGGAAATTCTAAAGCGCGTCGAGTCTCAAACATGACAACAAGAGACGGGGTAAAGGAATGGGGGATATATGGACCCTGTTAATATATTTTGAATCGGCCCCTCATCATTGTTAATCTGGCCCTGACCGCAGCCCAAGCATTCCTCTCCCGGGAACCCTCATTACCCCTCACATGACCACCCACAGCCTCACATATCGCGAGGTACTGCAACACGTCCGCTTTACGAGATAAATGCTAAAGGACTCGACAAATCGGAGAACTGTCACCTCAGCCCAGCCAGAATGTACGCAATTGTTCCGGGTTCTTTCTCAGCTGAATGTACTTTTTGCGGCCAGAAAGCTGACCTCTACCAAATGGGGTGGGCTTTCAAAGAGAACCGAACGTGGACGGATTAGGAAGTGGCCCTGTCCAGCTCCGACCTTGCGGCACAAAGGACGGTCCTAGCTAGAGCTCGGACAGCGACATCAGCCAACGGAGTACCGGACTGAGAACCCGACCAACCCCGTCCTTAACCCATAACCCATTTTCCCAAACGAATGTTTTATACTACTCCTATTAGAGTGTTTTCTTAAAAAAAAAAAGAAAAATGGATGACGTTCGTGGTGTTCCTTTCAACCACTTGTATTCCTGCTGCATGTTGGTGGACCCTTTCATGAATGTTCGACTGGCTACACATTGCTGCTGAAGGCACTGGGCTGAACTCTACTTGGGTAAACGTCAAATGGCTAAAACGATCGATGTAATTAGTGCGAATAATCAATGGGTGCGGAATGGACCGAAGTTCTTGCAGCAGACTGCAGTCAAGGGCTCGATAGCTACATGGGCGGCATTCAGACGGCAGGCTGTCTGTGAGTGATGGCGAGAGAGAAGTGCTAAACAGCCTGATGTATGGAGTATGAAAACCTATTCTTTTCACAAGCAAAAGGCATTTCTGCCGACTTTAAGGAATTGGTCTGTGCACTCGACTCAGTATTGTGGACTGCTCTTTTTTCTTTTTTTTCTGTAGCAACGATTTTTTTCTTTTTGCTTCGGTATGCCTACTGACCCTTCGGCAACGTTTCTCATAATTGGATTTCATTTTAGGAATATTGGTAATTGCCAAAAAATTTTTAAACAGCCAAATGTTTGTATGAAGCGTAATGCTGCGTGACGGCGTTCTTTCCTTACTAATCAATGCTTCGGGTTCTTTGTGTATTGATTATCGGTATCTGTTTTTTTTCTTTCTGTACATATTACTTTATGCAATTTTCGAACCTCCAGAGACCACAGTGGTGCCACCCTTACGAAATTTGAGACGGCTCGTGATGGTGCCATGTTGCGCGGATGGGTGGGTGTGGGAAGTTAAAAGTTTCTGCCCTGCCAGCTATTATGGGCTAATATTAGCATTAGTGGTTCTAATCCTGTGCCTTTCTGCATCAGAACCAGACGTCGCCGGCACCATTTAAACGAGGTGACAGTCCAAAAAAAGCATTGTACATTTTCATCACTTGTCAAAATTAAACGTCCTGTGATAAACGTAGCCCGAAATAATCTGCTGTGCCGCCTTAAGCCTAAAGCACCGCATGGGCCGCATTCTTAAGCCCGAGCCAGGCCCATTATATGTGGCTTTATTTATCAATCTATCTATTCACTATAGTACCCCCAAATGCCCTCAGTCGAGGGTATAACACAGGGAGGAGCAAAGTATCTTCTTTTAATCAGGACTTTCGTTGAATCGAGTTCCGTTAAATCGATTTTTGTCTTTAGTAAAATCACAAAATATCAACCATAAAATACCTATTAAATAGCGTGATGGAGGAATAAGAGAAGTGTTCGTACAAAAATAATACATCTGGATGAAACAACCGGGAGAAGCAATGATCAATGCTAGAAAGATATTGATGAGGCCCTGAATGTTGCCGGTTTAAGGTTGCTTTCTGTAGCTATGTGGGATGGCAGATAATTCCAGACCACTGTGGTACGAGATATGAATGACTTTGCAAAAGAAAGAATGTGGTATGAAATGCATTTAACTTTGAACGGGTGATCGCGACGTGGAAAAAAATATTTTGCTGATTATTGGAAGAGGAAGAAATAATGATAAAGTGTATTGAAGAGAACCAAGCAGGCAAGTTTACGACGATGTGATAAGGCAATAAGTTCGGCGCGCGTTTTTATTTTTTTCGTTTTTTTTTTTTTTTTTTTTTGTGTGACGGTGGTATGACCGTGGATGAAGTGTAGATATATCTTAGTATGGGGGCGGGGGGAGGGGGGGGGGGGGTACGAGAATAATCCGAAAAGATGAATATGACAGCACGGTTTTGCAATGCTTCTAGCTCGTGTATAAGGTAGGCTTGATCCAGGTCTGCGATGGCTGATGCGCGTACTCGATTTTAGGCCGTACTAAGGTAATATATGCTAGTTTTCTATGGAGACAAGGAGCTTGTTTACACTACCCTCACGAGCGATTAGCAGCTGTCAGTGCCAGAATTTGGTTGATGTGGTATTTCCATGTTAAATTTGACCGAAGATGAAGACTCAGATACTTGTAGGTAGTAGAACGTTCAGCCGGACTTTTAAGGACAGTGTAAGAGGCTTTTAGGCCGTGACGGGCCTGGATCCGTTATCATTCTACTGAGCCCTTGTCCAACTCGGCCTGAGGCCGGTTCCCATGTGCAGTCACCTGCTACAAAAGTGAAGTGACCAATAAAGTGCTTCGAATCGCAGTGCCACTTGCAGAAATAAAAATGGTCAGTTTAGTAAATAAAAAAAGAACGTAAGATAAGGCTCAGCTTTTTTAACAGTAAATAGTCCCGAAATTTCAGCATTAAATGAAAAAAAGGTTGCAAACAATTAATTTTAAGCTACCCGCCCCCCTAAATTTTTAATGTTGCTTTTTTTTACATCCCGCGATGTATTAATAATAAAACGTAGAAGTCTCAGCAATGGCGTATTTGTATTTTCTTCTGCGAAGCGTGATATCATCTGTAGAATTCATGGCCCCACTGGCTGCGTTTCTATGTAGGCGAAAAACAATTAAATAGGGCTGTTTATTGAGTAGTAGTATATGCTTGAAGACCCTAAGTTCGCTATATTCTTTTCTGAACCGAAGTTATTTGTATCATATATGCGGTGCATTTTCACAAGCGAAGGGAACGTTTCTTGAAACTGGCGGCTGCCCATGGAGCCATATAATAAAGGTCCTTCTTCAGTGCCGATCAGCTGTTCCTACAAGGCTTCGAATATGTATACTTGTGAGCGGTAACAAAACCGAGGAGATGCAGAGCACCATCTGACAGAACCGACGGTGTGCTTACTGATCGCTGAAACAGCCAAAACCAGCGGGAGAAAACAGCCGTTCACATGACCTGGGTGTCAGGCGTTACGACCCTCCTATATAGACAAACACGGCCGCTGCAGTGCCTCTCGCTTTTAACTTCTGGTGTCGTTCAACGCGGCCAGGCTGGCGCGTCCACGTTGTTAGGACGTAGCACTGTGGGCGATCAGGTTTGATCTGCAAATTAAGCGAGTTTCCTTTCATTCAGCAGGAACGAAAAAGTAGTAGTAGGTTTTCATTGATGAATTACCAGAAATATTTCGTCCCCTGGAATCCTTATTTCCCAAGAAATTCCGAGTGACGATAAAAAATAAGCAATATTGTTTCTAATTTTTTCCCCTTTAGAAAAATTCACATATATAAGACACCAGAGACAAGTTAGTGTCCGTTTTTTTTTCTTCCACTGCTAGAAGGCACCAGGTGCGTTTTAACTTGAATGCAATAATGAAACTAACGCCGAACACATCTATGTACATGCCCAATCCTGGCCCGGGCCTGCCACTTCATGCTCGGGTGCAGTGAAAAAAATAGAGGGGTTCAACGCCTCCGAACAGAATGTGGAGCGAAAGCTTTGGCCGTGGGACGCCGAGAGCTGCATGTTGTTGTTGTTGTGGCTGTAGGAAGAAGGAAAAGAAAATGCAGGGGCCTGCTACCGGCTCTAGCTGAGCCATGCACTTATTGATTGAATGTCCTTTATTGAATCGGAAGGCTCATGGCCATGGATGGGGATAAAGGGGAGTAGACAGAATCTTCAATGTTTAGGTCGTCACTCAAATCACATTGCTCTAACCAGGCCACTAAGCGAGCCATACTTGGCAAATATCATCTGTGTGTTAGCATCAGTTTCTAGAAGAGAACGGTAGTTCAGGCGGTATACGGTTTAATATCGGAGCGTCCAGTAGAAAAAGCAGGGCAATCCCAGAGTAGATGAGATATGCCGCCTCGAGTCGTACAGTGGGGGCACGTAATCATTTCCTCTGTATACTGACGCCAGCGGGCCATAATACGTGGCGTGTAAGCCGCATGGGCAATGAGCTTATTCAAAAAGACTTCTTGACTTCGTGTGAGGTGGGTTTTTCGCGTGAAAGGTGGGTCTGGTGTGGCCACCTGCATGCGACGCTGACTGAGGCTACGAAGACTGGTCCGAGTATAGTCCGAGTATAGGGCAAGAGAAGGGATGAGTTGCCCGCCCAAGGGCGAGTAAGGATTAATCAAGGGGGGTGGGGAAGTAAATGTGGACATCCCACCTGCCAAGGCAGCCGCGGCGTGTGCCGCCGCATTTCCCCCTGATTCGTCCGAGTGACGTGGGGTCCAGTGAATAGTGACAGTTCTGGTCGCGAGTTGGTGGCGTTTAAGGAGGCGCAGTATGGCCGTAGCTGTTGCATCTTGTGAACCCGGAGTAGTGATTTCCTTGTAAGCTTCATAGGAATCAGTAAGAATACGTATTGAACCAGTTCCGGTGCAAGGCACTCCTGACAAGGCTCCCCAAATTGCCAGGAGTTCAGCATGAAGAGAGGTGTACCTTGAGGTTGGTGGCAGGCATAAGCGCCTGAAAGGGAAGGGTTGTCATCGCATACCCAGCCCATATATGCAAATTCACTTTTAATCGATGCGTTGGTGTATATTTCAGTCGTATGAGGGATTCGCTCTTGTCGGTGATGGGCAGCGAGGAGCTCTCGGGGAATGACAAAATCGCGGTTTATAGGTCAGCGATGGAGGCGTGTGACTACTGGCATCTCCCAATGGGGGAAGAGATGCATATAGGGCTGGTGTTTTGTCGTTACGCTGTTCATCCTAGGCCAGCAGGTGGACCCTGTTCTCTAGACGTATTCGATGAAGCGTCTGTGACTCGGTAACAATGGTAGTGAGCGGTGGAAGAGCGGCTAAACGCTCAAGTTCGGCTATAGGAGTGTGCTTAGGTAGACCGGTAATAGTGCGTAGTGTTGCGCGATGAAGGCGTTCGACCTTAGCGAAGTCAGTCTTCGACAGTTGGAGGACGGGTGTGCCATAGAGGATTTTTTTTCCGACCGCCGCTGCTCGGGCTATCGCACTGAAAGCCCAAAAGGCCTTGGTCAAAAGAGCAATGGCGGCGGAAGCCACTGGGGTCCCGTACTAGGGACTCCACCTAGTGCTTGTGAGGGGAAGGGCACTAAGCCTGACCCCAGAGCAACCTTCATGTAACTCCATATTTTATTAAACGTTTTCACCACCACCACCCACGGCAGGCATGTTGCCGCGCACCGCCGTGCCGGCTGGACAGGCGACGAATAGTGTGTAGAGAAGAAAAAAAAAGAAGAGGGAGAGACAGACGCTCGCCGCAACAGCCGTCGTCCACCACCTAAGCGGTGGCGGGTGCAATGACAGCCTACAACAGATACAAATTCGGTGGCTGGCTAGTCCCCGCCGCAAGCGGCGTTGGCCTACCATCCCAGCCCCGTAAGGCTAGGAACAGCCACCCTCCATCACCTCCCTCACCTAAAAATTGCATCGAACATCTCGGACACAACCAGCGTTTCGTTGAAAGCATCGACGTTCATCGGCGTTCTAAGCAGAGCTTTCGTGCCCTGCGTATGCTATCTGCTCTGCTCGGTCAGCTCTCCGCGGCGGTGCGCGCATATGCAGGACTGAAACTCAAGCCAAGGGCTACCTGCCAGCCTCTAATCCGCGAGCGCACGACTCCCCGTCTTCCCAGGCACGCGTGTCGGGGGGCGGGGATGAGGACGCCCATTTCCGATGGAATTAAAAGTTGTAAAACCAACCAACCTTTCTCCTCTTCGCGCTGGAGCGCGCATCTGCTGGTATGCCACTACCCTCCTCCTCCCTGTTCCTCCTCCCTGTAGCGTTTGCAGCTAACACCACATAGAAAAGTTCTAGGCCCCGCTGGGGTGGTTCAGTGGTAAGACGCTCGACTACTCTGCCGGAGTACCCGGGTTCGAACCCGACCTCGGTGGCTGCGTTTCGATGGAGGCGAAACGAAGAGGCGTCCGTGTGCTGTGCTCCCATGATGGGGCTGGTACAGGTGGATCACCGTCGCTTGCGGCGGGGGCTAGCCTGGCACCGAATTTTTATTTGTTGTAGGCCGTCATTGCACACGCCACCGCTGGTGGTGGACGACGGCTGTTGCGGAGCGCGTCTTTCTTTCCCTCTTCCTTTTCTCTCTTCTCTATATCCTCTTCTATTGCACGAGGCAGCGGAGGTGGCTCAGCTACAGAGCCAGTAGCAGGCCGGTGCATTTTCTTTTCCTTCTTCCTACAGCCACAACAACAACAACATGTCAGGGCACGTTAAAGGTGCCCAGGTGGTCGAAATTACTCCGTAGCCCTCCACTACGGCTCCTCTTTCTTTCTTTACACTTTCACTCCCACCTTCCTCCCTTCCCTTACGACGCGGTTGAGGTGTCCACAGAAAACAAGTGAGACAGTTACCACGCCTTTCCCTTCCTATAAATAAATCAGTTAAATCAGAAAAAGTTCTAGGTGGCGCTGGTGCAGCGGCGGAACTAAGGTGCCTCCATGGGCGGAACACTTGTGGAACGGCGCAACTGGTTGCCAGGGCAACGAAGCATGCACGGTAGTGACCTCTGCCCGGCTCCGCGAAATGCGCTTCTACTCGTATAGTTAATACATCAACTCTTCTACTAGCCTAGTGTAGCTTTCCCGTCAAGAAACATTTTTGCGTCCCAGGGTTTTGGGCCGACCCGATCGAGCCCGTTCAGTAGTGCGTAGTGCTTGCTCCGCAGTATAGCACCCCCCTCTCCTTTGCCTGTTTCGCGTGCATATTGCAAATTAATATTGCCGCCACCTGAGACGATAAACATAGCGTTCATTAGGATGTTGAACGGTTGACAGTCGTTCAATGTTGAATAAAATACATAGACGAATTCCTAATAGCCCCACCTCCCCCTTTCTATAGCGTATCTACTCAAGCGCGGGCCCTGATTATTAGTGCATTAGCATAATAATTGGTTCACAGGAAGGGAAAGGCGCAGTAACTGTCACACTTGCTCTGTGGACACCCGAACCGCGCCGTAAGGGAAGGGAGGAGGGTGGTAATGAAAGTGGAAAGAGAGAAAGAGGAGCCGTAGTGGAAGGCTACGCAGTAATTTCGACCCCCTGGGGATCTTTAACGTGCGCTGACATCGCACAGCACACGGACGCCACTTCGTTTCGCCTCCATCGAAACGCAGCCGCCGCGGTCGGGTTCGAACCCGGGAACTCCGGCACAGTAGTTGGGCGTCTTACCACTGCACCACCCCGGCGGGGCAAGCACTGTATGGTTATGTGAGCAGGTTTCGCGTGGACATGGCCTTCTCAGAGCTGCACTGTGAAAGTATGGTACCATCAGATAGAGCAAGGAAAGGTGTGCAAGTGACAAGAGAGTCTCAACCACAGAAGTGCGATGAGGGGAAAACCATTATAGTGTAGTGGATCGCAGCCCTCCACTACGGCCCCTCTATCTCCCTGTCTTCTTTCGCTCCCACCTTCCTCGCTTCCTTTGCGGCGTGGTACATGTGTCCGTGGATAATTGACAGATACTGCGCCTTTTCTATCCTGTAAATCAATTTCAAACGCCGCTGATGCCTGCTGTTGTGTTTGTGGCTGTAGGAAGAAGGAAAATAAAATGCATGGGCCTGCTATACTGGCTCTGTAGCTGGGAAAGTGAGCTACAGTACTCCTCTGTTGGAGCTGGGGCAGGGAGGTCACCGCCGCTTGCGGCGGTGGCTATCCTGCCACCGAATTTTTATCTGTTGTAGGCCGTCATTGCACCCGCCACAGCTTCGGAGGTGGACGATGGCTGTTGTTGCGACGCGCGTCTTTCTCTCCCTCTTCCTTTTCTTTCTTCTCTATTTTCTCTTCTGTCTGCCCCGCCGGGGTGGTGCAGTGGTAAGACGTCCGACTACTGTGCCGGAGAACCCGGGTTCGAACCCGACCCCGGCGGCTACGTTTCGATGGAGGAGAAACGAAGGGGCGTCCGTGCGCTGTGCGATGTCAGCGCACGTTAAAGACCCCAGGTGGCCGAAATTACTCCATAGCCCTCCACTACGGCTCATCTTTCTCTCTGTCCACTTTCACTCCCATCTTCCTCCTTTCCCTTACGGCGCGGTTGCGGTGTCCGCAGAAAACAAGTGAGACAGTTACCACGCCTTTCCCTTCCTATAAATAAATCAGGCAGCTGAGGTGGCTCAACTACAGAGCCAGCAGCAGGCCTGTGCATTATTTTGTGCAGAAGACTATAGGTAATGTTCAACAGCCTAGGGGAGGAACAGCAGTTTACGTTAGGTAGCGAAGCACTGGAAGTAGGCGAATCAACCAACTACAGACTGAAAAATTCCGAGAGCACTGCAGAGCCTGCAGTACAGAAATGCGAAAGCCTGGGCGTTGCTGCTGCACATGGTACATCGCGCGCCTCTTGTCGCACACAACCAGCGCATCAATATTCACCGACGTTCTATAATTGGTTACAGGAAAGGGAAGGCGCAGTATCTTTCGCTCGCGAAATCCCGCTGACATATCTCGCGGACAACACATCAACACTCACGCTTACGCATTTCTGCAGTGCAGATTTTGTAGTGATCTTTGAATTTTTTAAAGGCGATAGCCTTTCTAGGCTCATGGAACGAAATCCCGTGCGTGGGAGTTGTGCGATAGATCTGTGCATGGTTCAGATAAACGGACTCTCGTCCACAAATGCAGGTAGACGCATTCTCGCCTTTACAAAGATTCAGCCAACAGGTCCACCCCCCAACAACACTACGCCATCCCAACACACGCTAGGGACAAACTCATAGTTCACCCTCTACCCAGAAACGTACACCCAGTTGCGTATTGCCGTTCCCCGAAAACTGCAGTAACGGAAGTGCCGGGTGCGTTCTGTCAGGTGCATGTTGATTGTCTTTTTTTTTTCAGAATGTATTTTCTGATGTGAATTGTTTTGCCTTTTTTAAATTTATTTTTCCTTCTTTTCTTTTTCCTTCATTCAACGTTTTTAACGCCTGTAACCGTTGTGTGCCCACTTTCGTTTCACCCTGCTGCAGTACACGCCTTAAGGGGGCCGAGAACTTCTCAAGCCGCAGACACGGCTTTTTCCTCGGCCTCCTACTTCTTTGTGATGAATAAAATATCCATGATTGATTGATTGATCTACGTGGACGCGCTGCAGAGTAAATCCACAATCGGTCTGCGCTATCAGTGTAGAGTCGATGACCTTAAACGCATAGCCTCTCGATCAAGAGAACTTCACTTTGTGGGATTCGGGCTTGCTGCGGCTGCCCTTTGCGCGGCCGCCGCCCGCTCCCCAGTTGTTCTCCTCGTTCCCTTTCTCCCGCCTGAGGCGGCGGAGAGGGGCTCGGACGACTTGTCACTGTCGTTCGGGCCGCAGCTCCGCCCTGGCGTCCCAGTGGCTGTTCCCATTGGCGCCTTTTGGCGGGAACACGGCACCGCTTCGACGGCCGCGCTCGCGCGACCCTCTGAGCGGGGCCCGAGAGAGAGACCCCTCCGAGACATCGCAAGGTGCGTACGCAACTGTTCTTGTCTGTCGGCCTTTGTCCTCGCAGACCAGTGTGTACTCGAGTTCGTCTGCTCCGGGTCGTACCTGAGAGCGCAACTCGAGCCTGTCGATCGTGATCCAACGATCCGCGACAGGCGTACCTTGCGGTGGTTGCCCGCTCTCTCTCAATGGAACCCTTTGGTCACTGCGAGAGAGAGATCACAGCGTACGCCCTTGCGTGCTTGCGGCGCGCACTCCGTGTCACTTCGTGCGCGCAGGGGAGCCTTGCTCCTCGCGCGCTCCCTTGACACGGTGACTGAGTATGTGCGTTTGTATATAGGTGTGTGTGTGTGTGTGTGTGTGTGTGTGTGTGTGTGTGTGTGTGTGTGTGTGTGTGTGTGTGTGTGTGTGTGTGTGTGTGTGTGTGTGTGTGTGTGTGTGTGTGTGTGTGTGTGTGTGTGTGTGTCTGTGTGTGTGTGTGTGTGTGTGTGTGTGTGTGTGTGTGTGTCGTTTCAATAAACGTCTCCTTTGTGAACTTGGAGGTTTGTGTCCTTGCAGCGAGGTGCTCTCCTCCCGGTGGAGGTTGAGTGCGCGCTGCAGTGTTTCAGTGTGCGCGTGGTGACGGCTGATCGGGGCTTCGGCTCGCGCGACGCTCGAACCCGCGGTGGTTGGTGGCCTATGTCCACGTAGAAACCACATCTTGAACCCGAAGAAGCAGCCATAGCACTTGCCAATTCCTCCTCCGCTGCCACACTCATTCTAAATGACTCTAAAACAGCAATTACGAATTTTGCACGGGGATAATAGATTCATTCTACTACCCGAAAAATTTTCCATCCTTACTCCACAGAACCCAGATCAGTTCAAATAGTTTGGGTGGCAGCCCACGCAAGTAACCCCGGCAACGAAGTGGCCCGCTCTCTTGCTCGAGCGCACGTCAACCGAGCAGGGCAGACCGTAGACCAGGGTAGAGCTAGGGACCGGCTCATCACACGGAACAAAGACTCGCCTATCCCCCACCCCACATCTCCCTCTCGAAGGAATAATAAACTACCTGGAGTTAGCTCCAGGCTCGTGCATTCCCTTTATCGGCTTTGTTAGCCATTACAAACCCGAATACTCTCTTTGTGGGGCTCCAAGAGCCAACTTTGAACTCATATCTTATATCTCTGCCGAGAGTTCCAACCACCGTCTCGCTGGAACCTCGCGGACAGAGAGGGTTGGGAGATCGCGGTCTCCAGCTCCGAACCGGCCTGACAAAGGCGGCTGGTAAACTGAGCGGGGCTGGTCACCGCGCATTATTGACGTTTGACCACCACCTGGGATCAAGAGCCAGACCAACCCTAGGACGTAACTGCTTTTGGCTCATCAATAAAGTTTTCACCTACCTACCTACCTGTGCGCTGATGCGTCTTTTGCTAATAACGCATGTATGAGGAGGGAAATTAGGGATGAAAACGATTGGTGGCGATTGGTAATGAATAAAAGTTACACAATAGATATCGATGGAGTTAACGAATTATGGTGATGACTAGTAAAATTATCATAAAATGACTAAATATGACTACGGAACGACCAGTATGTCAAACGACGGCTTGTGATGGCCGCAACTGACTGGAAATAAGTAAATATTTAGCTGTGAGTGGTAATGACTAGGTAGGATTCAGCGTTACTACGGAACGACCACTATGTTAAACGACGACTTATGACGACCGCAACTTAATGGAAATTAGTAAACATTCTTAGCTATGAGTAGTAATGAATACAATCACTAGGCATTACTCAGCATGACGACGGAACGCCGCAACTGACTGGAAATAATTAAATAGGCTTAGCTATGAGTTATAATGACTACAATGACATGACTCAGCACGACTACGGAATGAACAAGATGTGAAACGACTACTTGTAATGGCCGAAGTTGACTGAAAATGAGTAAATATGCTTAGCTGTGAGGGGTAATTTCTACAATGGCTATAAAGTCACCATGACTCACCATGAGTACGAAATCACCAATATATCATGCGACAACTTGAATGACCGCAGCTTACTGAAAACGAGGGAAAGAGGCAAACGATGAATTGCAAATTATTGGAGAGGGAGGGTAAGGCTTTCACCATTCTCCTCTTAAGGGAAGACCCTCTTTTTTATTCGGAAGAACGTGACAGGAAGGAAAAGTGATGACTATAATCTTGCGCAAATAGCCGCACATGGTCCGTTGCAATAATTCTCCTATACACTTTCGATAGTCACATTTACGGTCTCACTGCTTTAATCTCTCTAAGGTTATCCTGACACTGTATACAATCATGAACTGGCCCAATGTTCAAGGAAGAAGAGAACGAAGAAGTCGCATATGGTTCCCAGCGGCTCTTCCAGTCCGCTCGAGATCTACGAGGCCTGCCCCAATTCCGAGCAGGAACTTGAGAAACTCTTCGATCCCATCTCTCCGCGTGACTTCTTGAAGCTGTGCGTCCAGTGCCTGCATCTCGCCGAGCGGGCCGTGGGCAGGCCGACTAAGCCCTACGGGGCCATCAACGAAGAGCTGAGCAACTACGTGCGCGCCACTTTCGCCGAGGTCGTCGTGGCGGCGGGCGAAGAGAAACTGGCGCGTCTCGCCGCGCGGCTGCCGGAAGCCCAAGTGGAGCTGCTCGTCACGGTCGTTCAGGCGGAAGGTCTCGTGGCCAGCGACGTGAGCGGAAAGTCCGATCCCTACTGCCTCCTCCGCGTCGGCGGCGGTGGCGCCGAGGTGTACCTGACCAGCGTCAAGAACAGGACCGTGTGTCCCACGTGGGACGAGAGCTTTCGCATCCGCGTCCCGGATCCGGATGCGGACGCCTTCGAGCTGGCCGTGTGGGACAGGGACCCGCGCACCGTGTGCGGTGTGTGCCGCGAACTGAGAGATGTGCGCTCCTGCAGTTCGTGTTTTCACTTCGTGAGGGAATTCTTCGACACCTTGTGCTCATTTGACGGCGCCGACGACTTCATGGGCACAGCGTCGCTGTTCATCAACGAGATACCGTGCACTGGGTACGAACACTGGCTGAATCTTAGAGACGCCAGAGGTCGGGGTGCGTACGGCCGCGTTTACGTGAGGTTCGGATTCGAGTGCATTCCCAGGGTGCAGTTTGACCGTCGCACCGTGCTCCGTTACCACTACTATTTATGTCTCGTGTTTCTACTGCAGCGTCTGTCGACAGTCGCACGAACTGTGTCACTCTCCTGGACACAGTGGGAACAGTGTCTCGCCGAAGAGGGCCTCACGCTACTCTACCGTCACTCGCAGTACCACAACCTCTCGTACTTGGAGCAGCTGTTATGCGAAATCACGGCTTTAGCGAATGTCGTCAAGTCGGCGAAGGGGAGAGTCAGCTTTTCTGTGTTGTACAGGCTTTTAGCGCAAATAAGGTCTTCAATCAAGGATTCACAAGACCAGTTGGTCGTCAATTCTCTGGAGGTGGTAGTGAAGGCTCTGGTCGAACCGTGTCTGGAACGCGTAGCAAACCTCCACGAAAACTTTTCCTTCGCGAAGAAGTACGAGCGGATTGATCTCCTAGGACTCTTGTTTTGCTGCATAACGATTGAAGCGTTCGTAGAAAATGAAGTCACGGACCCGGCGAGCGTGGAGATAAGAAAGGACGCTTCTGCTTGGTACCAGCGCATACTGATTCGAGAGAGTGCGTACGATGATGATTCGCTCATAGATACGGCCAGGCGGATACTCTCCGTCATAGATAGCTATCACGAAGAAGCCGACCATATTTTCAAATCTGCTTGGAATGAGACGTACACCGAGATTGTGCACAAAGAACTGGACGCATTCTTTTGTGAGGCATTTCAAACAAGGGTATCGAAATTCTGTTCCACGCTTCTCAGTCACACAGCCGACGTTTCCAGCTCGAAAAAAGTGGAGGAGAGTTTGCGACTCTATTATCTTCTACAGGGATTCCACAAGCGAATCTCCGATAATCTGGAAACAAAAAGGAGGGGATTGAAAATGGACAGCCTCCAGGATTGGTTCGGTTTCGACCTGGTACTGCTTTGGTTCGATCTGGCCAGGGGCCCAGTGCCCGGATGGATATCTGATTTGGTTAGTAAGGACGCCATGTCGCCGCTCGCCCGCGACATCAAGTATGGGACAGCCGTCCGAGACGCAATCGACATTCTACACGCCCGCTACGTACAGCTGTGGCGACGACTTGCGCTTCGCAACTTCCAGTGTGCCCGCGCTTTCTCCGAGGCTGTGGCGGAGGGCTGCACTCACTTCGTACATCGGCTGTCGAGCCGCGTCGAGTCGGCCGGTTACTTCGACGTCGTAGGCGAGTTTGAAGTGTCTTCCCAGCTCTGCGTTGCGATAAGCAGCTTCGCTCGAATCGCGTCTTACTTGCAGGAAACCATAACGCAGGTGGACGCCGTCTGCTTGTCTGACGGCGACATCGCGCACAGAGCTGGCGAGGCTCGCTTCCCGTTGGAAAAGGCGCTGGACGAGTCCCTGATCGCCATGTCTCGAGTCTGTTCCGAAGCCGTAGACAAGCTCAAGCCAGAACTGAGGAAGCGGGTGTCATGCGTCTCGGACGCGAGTTCGCGACACTTGCAAGACCGCGCCCTTCACGAACTGGTGCAGTACGTCGATGCTTGCATCGGAACGCTTCGCGATCACTTGGACGACATTGCGTTCCACAAGATGCTTCGGCTTCTGTGGAAGTCCGTTGTTGGAGCGATCAGGGAAGAAGCTACCCTGGTCCAGGGAAACTACTTGTATCGATTCACTACTGCACCTCTCAGCTTTATGGGCTTGCATAGGGCGCTGGTCCAGCTCAGGGACGTGTTTCATGCCGAAGGCGCTGGCCTGTCTCCCTTAGAGCTAGACATAAAGTCTTACGTTGCTATTGACAGACAACTGCTCGAAATCGTTCGAGCCCTAGAAGAGCACGACGTGAGTCTGTCAAAAGACGCCGCGGTCGTTATAGTTTGAGAAACTTATAGCATTTATCTGCCGAGGTATTAAAATAGCGGACTCTTTTTTCTTTTTTTCCTTTTTTTGCCTCTGTGAAACTGCATGAACAAAGTGTGCAATCGATTTGAATTAAAAAAAAAAAAACGCAGTCTGTCTTCGCCTGCAAGCGCGCGGTCTACAAAAGTTCACTATTATAGAATAAACTACCGCCAACGAGTTTGGCGGTAGTTTAAAATACTAGTACTTGGGTTTAAAATACTAGTACGAACAGTTACGAACGGTTAATCCTAGGGTAGACCTTTAACACATCATGCAAGTAATGCGCCTTCCACTCGAAAATAAAGCACAGTGCTTAACAACCACTGCCATGCTATGATTTTTTTTCCTTGTTTCATTTGTGTTTAGTTCGTCGCCTAAAAGTGCATGTTTGCACGTTCATTTCTGAACGGTTCAGATGTTTCATATAACGAGCAAGCTCGTTATAGGCATTCTCTGTAAGTAGGCCTCATAATTAGGGGCTGTCGAGCTTGACGTGGCCTGTGCCACAGAATTCAATTTGAGCTGAGGCGCGCCTGTTTCTTTTTTTTTTTTTAACTGTGCGCTGTCGTGCGCCCCCCCAATTTGTGGTTGACTGAAAGTTGGGTGACAGTGATATGGTGCTTGAAAAAGAATAACTCCATGGGTACGCGTGCTTATGTAAGGTAAGCCTTGCTTTTCGGAGAATTGATGCACATCGTGCCGGTTGACTAAGCCTGTTTGTACAATGTCCTCGTGTTTTGATCCACTTGCTCGCTCAATCCGCACACAGCACCGGTTATTTTAGGCACATTAGGACAGCTTCTAAAATGCCGTGTCCCCCATGCTATGTCACAATGAACACAGCCAGAAGATGCCAGAACTTGGCATTATTTGAGTAACTCAGTAGTGTGTCTCCGTATTGACAGGTCAGTGTTATACCCTTTTTTGCGACAAATGCCGCGACTCACGAAACTGGCCTGTGACTTACGAAGCGTATTTTTTATATAGCGGGCAAAAATACTAATAATAAAGCTAAGCATATGTGTGATAATTAATGATATTGTCTCAATTTATAGTTAAACATTGCGTGCATTTGTTTTTATTCTTCTAAAATGCTATATACCTCTTACTGAATGTTTTATGTTCATCAGTACTAATGCTTTCTCGAAAATAGGTGCGATATCGAATTTTTCATGTTCACCAGTACTCATAATTTTTCGAAAACAGTTTATTTTGTAAATATAGTCATATTTGAGGTACTGTGCGAGTTTAGTAGAGAGTATGTCTGTATGTGCTTATTGTTACAACGTAGGTTCTGTGCTTATAGCTGCTTAGAATCGTTATCTTTGTTAGGTCTCGTGTTGCTAGGCTCTTTCAGAGCACAGCTTCGTAAGCTACCGGCGGTAAGAACGCGTGCTTCATCTGCAGTGGGGCTATGTATCTCAAGCATTTACATGCCTTAAGAACACCACCACTTCGAATGAACTCTACCTGTTCCGCTACGGCTTATACATCCAGTTGCACGTACTTTGGTTAGCTCATTTTATTGTCATGTAAAGTTGTAGAACTCTGGAACGCGGGATATTCTAACGCCGACGATATTTTGGTTGGTACTTTAATAACACCAGTACTAATATTGCGCGTCTTTGGTTATTTTTGTCCACTTCTTTCAAATCGAAATTTTTTTACGCTTCTCTGGCGCTTTATATCTCGCTCGCAATCTCAATCCTATTTCCGAAAATCACGGCCCAGAGATTTGAGGCCGTCGACATGAGTAACTTGTCGCACCCTCCAAGGTTCCTTGTGTTCTTTTTTTTTTTTATGCGAAAACATTGTGGTAGGCTATGTTGCGCTGCAACGGTCCGCAAAATGTGTCGCCGGAAGTTGATCTCCTTGTGACGTCATCGGCCAACGACCGGATTGGGGCTGTGTATGTCATGGTACAAAGAAGTGCTTTATCATCACCGAGTCATGAGTCATTAATCATGTGACATGAAACTTTCTAGTCATGTAGTTCATAACTAATGTGAATCATGAGAAAAAGCTATAAACCTTGCCATGTGGGTAAGTAGATGTAGAAAGGCGTCGTCTAGGAGCCACCAACGTCGTGCCAAAGCTGTTTCACATCCTCCCAATGCAGTTTCTGCAGTGATCACAGTCTTTTATTTTTTTTATTGCTTCCTCATCTCCGCGATGTTTTCCTTTTGACGATGGTGCCTCCGATCGTTCTTGGGCAGCTTAAGAATTCTGCATTCTGCTAGCATTATTTGGCTTTATGACGACGGCATCATGCGACAGCGCTTCGATCTTGGACTCCCTTATTGAATGTCCTTTATTGAATAGGAAGGCTCATGGCCATGGATGGGGTAAAATTTATATCGCTGTAAAAAATTGCCCGGAGAGCGCTAGAAATGCGCACTTGCTGTGCTCCAGCCGGTAGCACAGCAAAACACAGCAAAAAGGGGGAGGGGGGGGGGGGGGGGGTTCTGGGCTACCGGCTGGACTCTTTGAAGAGAAGGCGACAGTTGCAATTAAGAAAAATTTTGTTAAAGTGAAGAAAGTTAGCAGAACAAAAGCTATTGGGCTATGTAATGATATGCAGCTAACCATGTTGGCAAAGGGGATCAGTGATTGCAAGAAGGCTTGCTTGGATGTGTTTTTCACTGTTAAGACTCATAAACCGGACTCGCCTTTCATATGTATTGTGGGTGAACGTGATGCATGGCAACAGCAGATCAGCCGGTATCTTCTTAAACATTTGAAAGGTTTGGAGTTTGATGATCCCTTTGCTACTAAGAATTCTTTTGAAGTGATCAATTTTTTAAAAGACCAAACCAATCTTGGATACTTTTTTTCTATTGATGTAGAGGATTTGTTCTATTCGGTGCCGTATTTAGAATTGTTTGAATAGGTGCGGGAATGTATTGAACGTAATGGCACTATACATTTTCAGAACTCTGCTGGTGTCAATGTTGACAATTTTCTTTCCGTACTCGAGTTTTATTTCAAGTCTACTGTTGTGTCGTTTGGGACAGGTATGTATGTGCAGAGAAGGAGCATTTGTATAGGGTCATGCGTTGCCCCAGTTCTATGTAACACATCTTTATCTTCTGTTGACAGAGCAATTTATGCATCCATTAATGGTTCAGGTTTTAAAATGTTTAGATATGTTGATGATTTCTCAATCATTTTGGATAAGAGCTCTGCAGTGATTCAAAGTGTGGAACGCGTTCTTTCTATTTTTAGGATACAAGGAAAAGGACTTACTTTTACTCATAAACTACCTGTGGACAACAAGTTGCAGTTTCTAGATTTAAATATGAAAATTTGTGATGGGGAAGTGCGTTGGAAGTATTTTCCCAAGGCTAAAAAAGAGCTACTTTCATATGGTTCTGCCCATTCAAAGAGTGTTAAAAGAGCAATAGCTTCCCTTTGTTTGAAGTCGGCCCTGTTAAAATCATGTGATCATATGGCTGAGGATAGCTTCAATAACTAATTACAAAGGCTTCAGGTGGCTGGTTTCCCGGTTACGATTATTTGTGGAGTAGCAGAGTCTCTGCTTCAGAAAATGAAAGGGAAAAAAAGTACTGCAGATAAGTTGAGTAATAAACGCCCACAAGTGATACCTTATATTCATAGAGTGGCGCACTGCCTGAAAAAGGTGACAGGTAGGTATGAGGTGCCAGTTGTGTTTTCTGAGCAAAAAAAAAAAAAAAAAAACAAAACAAAAACAAAACTGGGTGGGTTGTGTGCATTAATAGGGAGGAGAAAGAAAGCACAATGCGATAAGAAGCACGTAAAGAGTTTTATTGGATGTGTGGTGGGAGTGATTTACGAGATTCCACTGACTTGCGGTAAAGTATATATAGGGCAGACTGGAAGATGTATCAATGATAGAATAAGGGAACACGAGAAGTCCATAGAAAATGGGAAGGGGTCAAATTTACCCCTGCACTGTCAGAAGTGCAACTGTGAGCCATTGTATAGCAGGCTTAATATTTTAGGGAAGAGTCGGGATAAGATGGCGCGCGAAATTTTAGAGGCATTCTGGATACAGAAGAAAGAAGACATATGTATTAGTGAAGCCTCGCTGAGTTTGCGTAGAAAAGAATTTACTTTTATTGAGGAATCTTTTTGAGCAATGGAAAGAATCGAGTTTATTATCAGACCTAAAGCTATTCTTAGACACCTCTCATTTTTCCCTCAAGTACATGTACTTCTCATTCTCATGTACTTCGGTGCTTCGTAGACATGTTGGGCTGGATACAGTTTTTTCATTTCATAGGGACTTCACAAGTGATGTGTTTTGGATGGACATGTCTTACTGCACATGTGTGGTGGTTGGTTGTTAGTGTGTGACTATGTGACTATGTGGTGGACTTTGTGACTGTCCAGCTTGGATGATGGTTGTGGTATACTGGGACGATTGTGGTATTAGCTGCTGGGCAAAGCAGAGGTGTGTGGAGATGTACGTAAGTGTAGAATTGGGGACTGTCATGCTTGGACGATGTTTTGTTCTGTGGGGAAGAAAGTGCTAATATCTCCTTGGCAAAAAAGAGGATCATGAGAAGATGTACTTAGGTGTAGAAGAAGAGGAGTGGTGAAGGGGAAGTGTGTGTTCAGATCCATATTACAGTTGGTAGTGTGCGCGTGTGTTGTGTCTCTTCGCATGTGTTTGTGTTTGTTGCGCCACATTTCTGGGTATTAGTCCAGCAGGAGAGTGCGTCCTTTGTGCGCACCCCAATAGTAAGGTCATGCTCCTCTAGCATCTTTGTCTCCGTGAGTGGTGCGTGGCCAGCTGACAGTCTGCAGAGACACGTGCGGATAATGCAGATTGCCGCTCTTAAGTGTGTGCCACGTTTGCAGTCGCCGCACGTCTGGGTATCTGTGGTATTAATAAAACACGAGTAGAAATGGGGAGATGTGAAGCCCAGCCGCTAGCCACACGACAGAGTGGTATCGCCGAGAAGAGGCGTGGAGATAACGAGAGATAAGAGAGACGAGGCTGATAGCTTAACAAGAATTGCATGAAATCAGTATAAAACGTCACATATCAGCGCCAAATTTGGTTATATTTCAGGAGCAGGTAAAGAAGACAGCGTTGTCGTGTCTTCCTTAAATGGCACAGGGGCTTAACTTTGGAGTAGATTCGCTACCCATCTCATTTGTGTATCACGCCTCAAGTAGACAACCACCTTTTTTTTTTGTTTTATTCCGCACTGCTGTCGCATCTCCTATCCCGAAATTAAGCTCAATGAAATCAGTGCATTCTCTCAACCGTCATCGTGACATACATAAATATTCCAGTGTAAGAAACTTAATTTCCTTCGAGTGCTTTTTGTGTACCGCTCTCTTTGCGTGCAAGTTCCTTCTAAGCACACGCTCAAAAAACAACTTTTTCCAGTTCGCATCGTCAAGGTGACTTTTTTGTAAAGAAACGAAGACGATACTTACCTCTTAGATGTCGGCTGCCCCTCAATCGTTATATGGGTACGCCAGAAATCAGAGTCATGGCAGACAAGCCTAAGTCGGCACCTTGTGTAGCAAGAAAACATCGTTTTGACCCACTTTTAGTCGCATGTCACTGATTGGACATGATCACCAGCGGAGAGAAACCGCGTTGTCAGGGAAGCTGAGGGCGTTTCGCTGCCGAGCATGCCTAGATGAGAGCTCTTCGTGCCCAGTGTTGGCTGGCGCTTTTTCATAGCGGCGAAATGTGCAGTGCATTATTACTTTGGAATGCTGTAAGGAAATTGCGGGGGTGCGGAATTTATGCCGATTTTGCTGCGGAGTCTGTTATTACCACTCACACATTTGTGAGTGTAAGTGAGTGGTTGCGAGTTTAAGTGGACATCGGTGTGCGTGATTGTCTGTGAATGTGAGTAGATATGATTGTGCGTGAGTGGTAGTTTGTGTGTGTGGGCATGAGTGCGAGTTAGGAGTTGTGAGTGATTGTGAGTGTGTGAGTGGTTGTGAGTGTGAGTGAGCGTGAGTGGTCGTAAATGGTCATGAATGCGAGTGAGTGGATGTGAATGTGAGAGGCTATGGGTGTGTGTGTGTGAGTGGTTTTGAGTGGACGTGAGTGGACGTGAGAGTGAGTGAGTGGTTTTACGTGTGAGCGAGTGGACATGAGCGTGAGCGCGAGGGAGTGGTTGTGAGTGGACATATGTGTGAGCGCGAGTTAGTGGCGTGAGTGGATTTGAGTAATAGTTAGGGTGGACGTGAGTGGACATGAGGGGACGTGAGTTGTGAGTTAATGTGAGTGGTTGTGCATTTGTGTGTCGATGTGAGTGGTTGTGGGTTATTATAAGTAGATGATAGTGCACGTGCTGTATAACCATAGTGAACTGATGCAATGAATCACGTGAGTGCGTTATGTTTAGTTTGCGCATTAATGGTGCACGGACGTAGGACGAGCGCTCGTCCTGTTTCCTTTCTACGTCCTTGTTCCTTTTTTTTTTTTGCGCTCCTGTGTCTTCCCGAACATGCGCCAATAAGCCCAGTTACAAGCTCTTCTCATGTTTAATTTGGTTTATGACATCTAACGTCTAAAAACGATTAAAACTATGAGGGACGCTGTAGTGGATGGGGCTCCAGATAACTTGGACCACCTGGATTTTTTTTAACGTGTGGTGACATCACTCACTATGCAGGCGCTTTGTGATCTGCCTTTATAGAAACGCGGGTGACCACAGCCAGGATGGAGGGGGTGATAGCCCCTGACCGAGCATAGTTTAATAGACCAGTATTAGTATCTATCTGATTGGGCCTGAATGCTTAAGATATATTCTTAGCATCTAGATATCTATCCTTTTAATTGAATTATGTGGTGAAGAAAACGAATCAACGTCGTCGCTTCTCTTGACGACGCCAAACCTGAATGCAAGCGAAAAAAACTTTTATACCCCCCCCCCCCCCAACTTTTTATTTTCTTTTCCGTTCATATAAGCTCGCGCGAATGCATTGCCGTGACATTATTGCTGGCTGCATCTTACAACTGCGTGTAATTGGAGAAGATTGAATCTAGGTTCGGTATAAACTCTCCAGAAACGATGAACAGTGTTACTGAGACAAAAACAGAAAAAAAATGTCATAGAACCTAATGCACAGCGTAATATAACAAAAGATAAATTGGGGTTTCTTGTTTCGATTTCGCCAGTTTTCCCAACCGCGCGATTATACGTGATGACGTTTAATTACTTCTGACGTGTCACAAAATTAATAAATTAGATACAGAAATGTACTCTGCTGCTTGCCCTCAGGTGTATGCTCGTGTACCAAAGAATAAGAAAGGGCCACTTGCTTAGCCTTTCATCATTTCGGGACGCTCCGCAATCCCCGAATCCTTTCACCATTGACGTTAACTAAGATCAAAAGCATAACCTCTCCCGAGTCGACACCGCAAAGCACCGTCCTCTTCGTCGTCAGAGAGCCGCCGAGAAGAGCGAGTCTGGCGGCGCTCACTGGTCATCGGTCATTGGTCAAGGGCACTTGACACGCAATCTGGTGTACGGGTCTGCAGAGATATGCCCGAAGTGACGTCCAACCCCTCCCACCTCCACCCCATCTAATGCAACCAGCTGCAGTCGAAGGGCGACGTCACTTTTTCTGTGTCCCGTCGTTGTCGTCTTCTCGCTGCAACAAACAGGAGACGCTCGCGTCTTGTTACGCCCGCGCGGCGGTGTTGGGACATCGGGAGAACGCCCCGCACCGCATCCTCCTCCCCCGCGGCGTTTCGCAAACACCCTTGAACAATGGCGCAACCGGACGACCCAAGTTTTCTTACGTCGCTTGTTTCTCCCTCCTTTGCTTTCTTTTCGGCTGCTCGCAGCAACCTTTGCGGGGAATAAAAGAGCACACTGGCGCGCGCGCAAAACTCGACGCACAATAAAGCATTATGTCTGGGTGAACGGAAGACTGATAAATAGGTAAATGATTTCCCCCGAGCACGGCCTTAAGCATCCTCGTTCCTTTCTCTTCATTTTTTGTTTTCTTTTGCCCCGTTCTCCGTACTTAGGTGTCTTCTGCGGGTCTCGCGTCCCGGCATTTACGGTCCTCTTGGCGCTTCGAGTGTCTTGCTTCATGGAAGGCGTTTTATCTTGCCTCTACTTTATCTCGCTGCTGTTCCGCAGCTAATATATACTGGTACCGAGCTTCTCCCACCCCGATACGCAAGTTGCAAAGAGGATTTTCGTTTGCGGGTTGGGAGAACTTGGCCGCGCAGCAGTGGCCTTGTTTGTCCCGCCGCCGACCCTCGGCGTTAGTCTGGGTTTTAGTTGCTCCTATTTTTGCTTTTCTTTCTTTTCGCCCCGCTGTTTTTCTCGGGCGCGTCGGAGCGTGTCAGTGTAATTACGAAATGCTAATCCCGGCTTTTAGGAAGTTTCGATAAAGAATTAAGCTGGTTTTCCACACGCTCACTGGCTTCCGTCATCGGCGTGTAACCCTTCCCGAACCTTCATCCTTAATACTTTGCGCTGCGGGAAACAAACAAACAGAAAAAGGTATGCGTAGAAAGAGCCATTAAATTGACGCTGTTTTTAGGGAGGCATATAAAAGAAAAACTGCGGTCGCGCGTTCGGAAGCTTGGTGCAAACTTTCACTGGCGTCGCAGAGCTGTCCGCTTGAAACCTGTGCGCTGGAGAGTGCTTTATGATGATGAGCGCAGAAGATGCGGCCTGTATTTCTCTTGCCTGGTGCTGTGAAGCGCGTTTAATTAACTGGTAAGAGGAGCTGCTTTAGTCGAACGCATTTTGACGGGACTAGCTAGAAGCCCCTGATGGGTTTCGGTGACAGTTACTTGTTGATAGTATAAACTCTCTTCAATGCGTTCCTTGTTGTTGTTTAATTTTTCCTTTAGTGGTAGTCCGATTAAGGCTTACACTTCTGTTTGTAAATAAGTACGTCTGTATCTGCCGTACAATATTATTTGCTCTGTGAGACTGTTGCACGCCTTCGGATTTTGGTTGGGTGCATACTCACTCGCCGGCTGTGTCTTTCAACAGATGACCTTTTTTTTTTTTTTTTCGCATTCTTTAAGGGAGCCCTAACATGTCGGTTTCACTGGTTGTGCTCCCATATCAAAATGTGTTTCTTTTGAATATGAAACGATGTTATCATGGCAAAGTAGTTCACTTGAGGCGCAACTTGAGCAAGCTGACATAAAAAAGAAAACACTTTGAGCGTTGTTGGCAGATATTTCGAAAGCAATGTCGAAACTCCCGTCAGTGAAAGCAACGTTAACTATTGTTTTATTAATATTTTGATTTCGAATAAGTAAATATAAATCTGTTGATTATCTGGTTTAATTAAATGTTTTTGAATGTCTTGTTTTGCGAAACGCAAAACTGGGAAGCTTTGCGAGCTTTATGCCTTGGCTTAAGGAAAACATGTAAGGAAGAAAATAATAATAATAATAATAATAATAATAATAATAATAATAATAATAATAATAATAATAATAATAATAATAATAATAATAATAATAATAATAATAATAATAATAATAATAATAATAATAATAATAATAATAATAATAATAATAATAATAATACTAATAATAATAATAATAATAATAATAATAATAATAATAATAATAATAATAATAATAATAATAATAATAAACTTAACCGAAAGCGGTATGAATGTGGCTTATCAGTAGCCTGAATGGGAAGGTATAGCTCCGCGGAACTTTGCTCATGGGCGCTGAAGTGTGGAGGGCGTAAAAAAATTATGTATTATAATTACTTAAGTTGCTGATAATTACGTGTGATACAGGTGTGACATCCTGGGGACATTCTGGGGATACAGGTGTGATATTGCGTCCGGAAAGCCAAGTGAATACCGCACTGCGGTCACCCTGGCGGCCATGTTGCTCCTTGACCTTTTTCCAAAATATGCCAAATGCACCATAGATCTCGCGGTCCAAGCGCTGTCGCAGCGCTTGGATATTCCTCTTACCAATGGTAGTTGCAGCTGTTAACAGGCGCTGTGTGTCAACTGTACTAAGAAGAGGAGGATTTTACGAAGAAAATAGTGATCTGCTGCTGGGTGGGTCTCACTGTTGGCTAGAGTGGCACAGAATTTTCTGAAAATTTTGCACAAAACACGGGAAAGACAGAGGCAACAAATAGAATTTTTAAAGAAAATAATGGAAACATTGTAACAATATTCGAAAACAAAGAAGCACGCGCGCACCTGATTTCTCGATACGCTTGCAGTTTCACTATAGGATATTTTAACTGATTTTAGTTGCTATGCAATGTTGCCTGGTGATGATGGGAATGTGCGACAGACGTCATCAGTTTTCGTCACCAGCGACATAGACAAGCGCAGGTTGCTTGTGCATCACATGGCAAAAGACAAATTCACTCTGAACTCGAATCCAGAACAACCGACAACTCAAGGGGCGCCTGCATGGAGAAGGTGTTCACGTGGGAATGCAACTTGTCAAAACACTTATCAGACTCTACTCATCAGACTATAAGGCAGTGATTATTCCCATCCACATTGGATGAGCAGCATCGACTGTGAATAAATAGGACTGAAGCAGGATTTTGTCTCCATAGCTAGTTCTCATTATCCACACTACCACGTGTATAATCGCCATTTATTCTTTTAACAGCTACAGAGAAGTCCATAAGCAAGCCTAGTAGAAAACAAAATCAAATGTTTCACTGATATTCGCATTCTATAAACGTGTTTCGTTCGGTGCTTGTATGTTCAAAGACGTTGCTTCGAAACCCTGCTTTCCAGTAACGTCATTATTCAAAATTTTTAACTTCCCTTTGCACAACTTCTTAGCCTGCATCTCCTTCGTGTTTTACGCTTTTTATGTTTTTATTTCTGCTCCTGCAGTATAAATCTTTCCGTAATACAAAGTAACGAGTTTTATTTCGGTCTGCTTGGCCTTTTACGAGACCACGGTAGGTGTACCTGATAAATAAAAAAAAATATTATTTTTTTTCTCATCGCGAAAAGCGCTCCATATAACAAGTTGCGTAAGTATCTCGATGCTTACTTGTAGTGTTTTCTGAAAGCGTTGCAATAACTGGAGATTGACCTCGAATTTACGATCACGTGTATAAAGAAGGCTGGCCGTCAGCTGCAGGCATCCGTTCCGCGACTCGACCGAAGATTTGCATTTTCAATTACTTACTTTAAAAAACACTTTAAAATTACTTTAAAAACACGTTTATTAGCGTTTGCGTAGAAGGGCGGCTTCTCCTCATTGTTAGTCATACAGGGGCAGAGCACGCTTTACAGAACTAAAGAAGAGAACAACACGATAAAAAGAGGAGGAAATACGTGACTGTAGGGAGACGAGCCACATATTACACTGTCACGTTTTCTTCCTACGCTCAACACCAGGGACGCCAAAGGTGGGCACGTGATCACGGGTGAGCGTACGCTGCACTCGAAAAGGCCAAAAGTAGCACGAATCAGTTTCCTGGCACAGCAGTTTCTCGTAGAATGAAAACACACATGTACAGTCTCATCATTGGCAACTGGAAGGAAAGGAAGAAACAGCAGTGGACATTCTGACTTGCTGCCGTGATCAGGAGCTAGGCTTCAAGCTTCGGCGCAAGGAGGATGCCGCCGCACGCGCTGCGGAACGCGGAGCTGATTGTCATCGAGGCCAGACCAAGTTTCGTCACTACGAAGTCGGGAGGCCCTGACGGCCGCTATTGAGCAGACCCCAGGTTTAGTTCAGCGCAGCACGTTCTTTGCATGACCGGAAGTCTCGTTACGCTCAAGAGTTTGAAGTTTTTTTTTTTTTGTTTACAGTAGCCTAACGCTTAACAGTAGTTTAACGCTTAACGCTCGGGCATACAGCTTATTCGGCGGCCTATCACTGTGGGCAATACTCGCGTTGTCTGTAGCAAACACTGGCTTGGTTACACGCGTACTCGCACCAAAACGTGGCGCTTATGCCAGTTGCGGACGACTGCGAAGACACTGCGCCACGAGTTGCTTGAATGTTGTCAGGAATCCAAGCCGACTTCAAAGTTCTCTATTCTTTATTAAAGAAAATGTTATTGTGACTTGCATTGGAGCAAGCAAGAATTTTATTCGTAATGAAGCAACGTGAAGATGAACATCCACATTAACATGAGCTTCCTCCTCCCCCCCCCCCCCCCTTTTCTTTTTGTTTTTAGCTATACTTGCTTCTTTATCTGCAGCGCCATGCTGCGTCTCTATTCATGTGGCACTCTGCGTTATCACGTTTTGTTTGTGAGACTTTACTGTAGATTGCTTACCTGATGCGCTAAAATTGGGATTGTTCTATATAAATGGACAGCATGTAAGAGTGAATATAACGCTGTTATCTTTGTTCGAGATTAAACTTCACCGCCCTATTTATGTTTTGCTTTCCAAGGACCAGGGTTTTTATGCTTTACAATATTATATCGCTGCTAGTGTAATATCTTTATTACACTATTTATTACATTGAACAGCACTCTAATTAACTGATTGTGTTTGACTGAATTTTAGCGGTTACCTGTGTCTGCGCCCACAGCATTTGTAAACATCATTTACCTTAAACTTTGCCTGGAAATAACTTTTTTTCCCCTTTCAGCTTTAATTTAATGTATAATGCTACGAGTGATGACCTTTACTATACATACGGGATCGAATCAGGGCTCCTGTGTCAATTTCGAGTCGCTCTAAAGCCCAGAGCGAGAGAGAGCCGTGATCGTCGTTCCCTGCGTGCGCATAGCATTATAGCGCATTCGAGGCTGTCTATGCAATTCTAGCATAGTAAGTGCGGCAGCGTAATGCAACAAGATATTCGGCATGTTGCCATTTTTGTTCAATTTACTTGTTTTCCGCATTCTTCTGCGCGCTTTTTGGTAATAAGCCGGGCAGGTTTCCGCACGCTCTTGTAATCGCCTAATCCATCGCACCTACCCGCGCAAGCCTGCAAAGGTCCCTCATACAACGCCCTCTCTCCTCGTTTTTATCCTCATAAGCGACGAGGTCAGGTCATCGTAATCTCATGTTAATATTGTATTTCCTGAGAGGGTGACGATGCTTTTTAATTTCTGTACTTACTGCACATCCTTAATGGTCGTCTCCTTTTTGCTGTCTCGTGATCAGACTGACTAATCGCAATTTTTAACTTTGGAAGGCTGGTTAGCAACGTCCGATTACTTCTGCTTTGTACTGCCGTGGAAATTTTTATATAAAGCTTTCTAATCATCAAAATCATCGAGCATACAGCGTCGTCTTTGGTGCTTCGTGCGGAATTACCCAAAATCCACTGCACTCACGGCTTTCATGTTTTAGTGAAACAAGTGTACATCATTCTTTTTTTTTTTTTATGTTCTAACATGATCGTTCTGTTCAGCATACCAGGCAGAGAAATATGTTATATTCAGTTATAAAAATGGCGCTTTGAAGAAGCTTCTCTTCGCCTCCTTTCGGGAAAAAATAGCAAGCTTTGACTGCGTCGTAAATTCCTAGCCGGAGTTTGAAGACGCACGAGACTGCGTTTCTGCCGGCGAAGTCATTGCCTAGTCTCTACAAGCGGGAGGTGAGGGGGTTAGTCCCCAGTGGCACAGTCTGCCTAGCAGTTTCAAATGGATCAGCTTTCCCCTGTCTCGGTGCTGGCTTCCCTGGGATGGAATGCTTAGAAGATGGACCTCTGTCTCCACTTTGAGCAGGCCGAAGACGTTGTACCATTACCATGACATTATTCGGCCAGACCTGCCCTTGCACCGTTATACCATCAGCATCATCATCAGTCCCTACAGTAGCACGAATTGAAAAACATTGAGATTTGTCGGGCTTAGCGTGGTTTCGTTTTTAATAGCTTGCCACATTGCAGGCACAAAAATAGAACATTATCTTGATGGTGTTATAATGATGCGTGTGTTCAGCTAGTATAAATAATTAGACGTAACACTTAAGGACAAACCATTTATTCATGTGTATTGCTGTACAGTTTTCGCCGTGTATCAGCGAATTGGGGTGAAAGCGGACTGTTGCACTTGCCTTCACTGACGGAAGTAAGTATCCGCCTCTTCTTCTCTTAGTCCTTTAAACACAACAAAACACGCACAAAAATTTATGCTCGTGGATTCATGACAGCTCGCTTGTGCGAAGTGGAATCGCAAGCATTGTTGGCATGTTGGTCCTTTGGTGATAGTCAGCAAGACTAGGCTTTATAATGTCTGCCACACTGGTCGCGCAGAGCTGCATGAAATTGGAAAAGCGAGTTTCAGTACAGTCAATGCAAAACTATGCCACTAGTGACTGAACTTTCATATGGTTGTATCAAACAGTGACAAGATGCGATGCTGAATGCGAAATTCCTCGTGTTTTAAAAAGCCAAGTGTGACCAATTCGTTACATAGTGTGTGTGACCAGTTGCTTGTGTTCCTTTTTTCTGTCTACGAGAAAGCTGAATGCACTTCAACTGAGGAAAGAACGAATTCTGGGCTTTCCTCAGAAGACTTCTTAGTAATTGAAAGTTTCAGTCTGGCATAAGAGCAACAGTAGTTTCTTTGGCCATTGGCTGTGACTAGACATGATGAGAAAATGTGATTACGTTATTGTGTGGCTATGAGATGAACAGAGTGACAGCTCCATGGCGTGCTTGCACCGAGTTATGTACACAATTCACACTGTCATGTGTATCTTCAGAAATCAACGAACACACATTCACTCAGCAAAAATTAAATATGCGAGAGCAGAGACAGCGAAAGTTTTGATCAAGAACAAGTGAAACTTAACGATGGCATGCTTTCTCGGGACGCAGTGGCAACTCGAAATCGCAGCTCAAATTTTACACAACCAAGAAAACGCATTGGACAAGAGTGCCAAATTTGTATCATAAATAAACACAAGCCAGCTGTTCCGTGCTAAGTATCTCTTGAAGAGAGCGGAAGAGTCGCTGTTAAGTCCTAGTTTAGAGCGCGCACTGACACAACACACTCACTGTCCAGTAGTCGATCAGAGACAAAACACGCTACAAAACGTGCAGGATGAAAGGGGCGGCTTTCAAATCAAGCGAGTTCCGCACTGAACGTTAATAGATTGCATTAAGGCACGGTGGAAAGCTGTCTAGTTCGTCTGTACAAATGCCACTCCGCTGGCAACGGACTCTTAGACGGTGCTTTCCCGGATGCACGACTTGAGCACAACAAACTGTAACGGGCGAGACGTCGCCGAGGATCCTTGATGTCCATTCAAGTCACAGGCACACGAACTCAGATAAGCACACGTCGTCGTCATGGCCAAAGAAAAACAGAGGGGAACAAAACATGCGAGATGACGAAAGTCAACGAAACACCCTTGTTTCTTTTTCTCTCCATTAACATTCACGATGGACTTGTCAACAAGCTCTGGAGCTTCCCTGAAGACAGCGCACCGCTTGCGGTCACTGGAACCTGACTGTTGCAGGAAATGACTGTGGGAAAGAACGAGGACAGCGCCAGCTTCTGCTGGCCTCTTGAGTCGCAGTCGTGCGTTATGGAGACGCCGGCGTAGTCTCTTTTCTCTCAGAAACTAAGGTTTGTGCGAGTCAGCGCAGTGCCGCGCACAGCACCAACTAAGCAGTTCGGTGATGGCGGATCGCGCCGCTTCGGTTCTGCCGAGGTCCAGCGGCTTTAGAAAGCAGCGGCGAACAAGCTTTGCCCGGCGTTTCGACGCGCACAACGTTCTTGGCGACGTGACTGGACGTGCAGTGTTCAGTTTTGTCCATGAAAGGTCGTTCGCGCTGGCTGCCTCTAACATCGGTGTCGCCACCAGTGTCGGCGGCAGAGCCTTGCGTCGGACGCGGCTGGCGCTGTGGCGCCAAGTCGCGAGCTGTTGCCGGCGCTTGATAAGCGAGTGTGGTGGCTAGCGTCATCCGGGCCCACGCTAGACGGCGGTGGATCGTCAGACAAGATGGCCGTCCATCTCATCGTGCGCAGCTGCGCCGTCCATGAGCGGGGGTCCGTAGCTGTGCATCGACGCGAGCACGGGAGAGACCGGGACGTTGGTCGAGGGGCTGAACGTAGTCAGGATGGTCTGTCCGGCCGCCGCAGCCGCGTCAGCCGGGTGGTGGTGGACGGCCACGGACGCGCCTCCGGGCCCGGATGCCGGGCCGCCTCCGGGAACGGGGTAAGGGACGTATCGCTGCTGGTCCGCCTTGATGTTGTAGATGGCGTCCACGCCGCTCGCTGAGGTGCGGCCGGGCGGAGGAGGAGGGTGGCTGGACCCGACGCCCGGAACTTTGCCATAGACTCCCTGTGAAGGAAAGCACGTGATCTTAGCGTCTATGTGCGAAAAAAATAACTGCGAATCGTTTTCAGCGCTCACAAGATCTACAAATGCCGAAATTCTTTACGGGCTGTTCGTAGAACAATTCACATTATCAGTAGTGAGTAGCCTTACTTACACAAATAATTGTTTCGAGTTCTTTTTTCGTTTTTTGTCCTATTGAAAATCGGCAGCGAGTGGCTTGGCAGAAACAGTGCTGAAGCTGCTGTTATTATTTAAATATCATTTTTTTTTCTTTCCGTCTTCTTGTCACATTTTCTAGTCTTCTACATTTCCGGCCGGTTTAAATATTGATTTCATTCTTTATGTTTGCATCTGATTGCTATGGTAACACCAATGAAGTTGAAGGAACTAGTCGGCTACGGTGACTGAGTTGGCAGCACAGATGAAGTACTGACTGCGCCGTTTAGCTCTAAGTTCCACGAAACTCGAAGGGAAACTCAAGCGACAGGTTTACGAAATCGAGCGTACATGTCTTCGTACTTGAGGTTATCTTGTAATACCCAGAGTCAGTGCTTGGGCGAATCGCTTCTATCAAGGAGTGGACGTCGAATATGGTCTCTCGCGTATAAAACAGTTTTATTTAACCTGCCGCGTTTTCGAGAGCGCACATTGTACGCATATCCTAGGCCCACGCGGATAAAATTCCGACTGCCAGAACGAGCGACCAACCAGTAAATCAGCGTTCTCGGTTACTGTGTATCATGACGCCGATGACATCTTATTTCAAGGAAAATCTCTGATAAATCTCTAGAGTCGTAATTAAGCTGTAACGGCACTGGCGCTAATTCTAACACTGGAAACAGCTTATCGTCCCAAATACAAAATTCACCGCGGCTTCACCGCCCGTATCCTCTGACCATCTGCCGCTGAAAATTATACACAGCCGCGTAAATTCACAGTGTGCTCTCCGCCAGCTTCTTCTATATACTTCAGACAAGGCGGTGAGTGCACACCTACCTTGTCGCCCAGTTTCTGGTTGTAGGCGTTCCGCCGCAGCGCGTCGCTGTAGTACTCGTCTTCTCCTTCGTAGTGGACTCGCCTGTTGGGCAGCATCCGCCGATCGATGCTGCCGTTGCCAGCCGCCGGAACCGCTGTGCAGAGAAAGGAGAGAGAGAGAGAGAGCGCTTTATTCAACCTGCGCCTTCCGAGGCTCTTATGGGAGCGAGTCTTAATCGCGACCTAACGCGGCGGCTCGGCGCCCATGCTCCAGCAACCGCGCATAAAATGCGGCTGCTGCGTCGACATTCCGCTCTGCACTGGGCTTCACGAGGCTACGGAAAATGTGGTACTACGCGTTTTGACGTTGTCGTTTTCGGTGAGCGTAGGAAAGAGACGCGCGGTTCATTATGTTGCTCCTTTCGTGCCTGTTTTGCGACTACTGACGTCATAAGCGTAGACGGAGCCGCCAACGTATGCCGTAAGACGAGACGGCTGTGCACGACTCTGCATACGGGATGAAAGCGGAGTCGGTAAAGCTTTCTGTACGCATCCTTACGAAATCATGCGTGGAAGCAGTTGTGCTCTATGTTTTTAGCACGCCTTATTCTGAGCATTCACCGAAAAGCAGATAACCAAAACACCCGATTTATAAATTAAACGTAAAAACAAAAATAACGAATAGGAAACGAAATCAGAAGAGCGATTCGTGACTGCGAATTTGGAGGGTTAGAGCATCGTGTTTCGGCGACACGTCAGGTCCGTGATAAAACAAGAAAAGAAGCAGCTATGAATTTCAGAGCTATTCCTGCACGGCTGGTAGCTTTATTGGTTTCATCTTGCTACAAGCATTCCGTTTATATGAACGGCACGCGATCTTCGTAATCGTGCTTTACTGAGCTATGCGACACGACAGACCGTCACAGTGCCACCAGGAGTCGACACAAGTCATAGATAGCAGTGTAAAAAAGGTGTGGTTGCAACTGTTAGCAAAATTAGCGAAAATCCTGGATCTATTTCACTTGTGGTCGGGCGTTCGAGGAACGGCTGTAGCTCACAATCTTAAGGGCGAGGACACCGGCAGCTTCGCAAGGGCCTTAGGTGCCCCATTGTGCGGCTCTAACGACACCATGTGGCCCGAAAAAAATTGGAGGAAGGTGTACGTGGTGGACTGGCTTGAAACCAAAAAAGAAGAGCAACGGCCCGGCAGCTCGAACTAAAACCCTGCGCATTTTCTTTACCTGACCGCATTCTCCCCTTTCCAGGCTGCTGGCGCTGGTGGTACACTTACCCTCGACTGCATTTTTTTATACTTCATCCTGAAAACCAAGTTTAAAGTGGACGTGCCTGCGTAGTTTATGATTGATAGATGAAGCGAAACAATCGAGCTACCGCGCACGCCGAAGGCGGGAACGGGCCGCCAAATCGCACGATAACGAGGAGGAAAAGAAGGAAGGCTAGGGAAATAAAATAAAAGAAAGCAAACTATCGCAAAACCCGGTAAACAGGGACTGGGAGGAGGCGCCCGATAGTACACCTCCATGAGCTTAATGCAGGAAGACGAACAAAAGGCTTCCCGAAACAACGTTCGCGCTGCGGCCAGCTTTTTGTATCTTCTCGAGCCTAACTTCCTCCCGAGCTCCACGTGCCTCGTTCTTCGCGCAGCCGCAGAAAAATGGCCCGAACGCTCGAGTAAGACAAAAAAGAGCGAACCGGCCAACAAGCGTCCAACTTTTAGCGTAGCTTGTTTCGGCCGCGCTCCGGTGTTCCTGGGAAGAAATTGGCACGAGTGGAAGAGAGCGGCGAAGGAGAATAGGAAGAAGAAGAGCGAGATGAGGTGGAGAGGACGCAGCTCTAGCTAACTCGGCCTTACTGTATTGTAGTACAAAGTGAGCGCGACAACTGAAAGCAAAAGCAAACGGGAAACACGGGCCCGAAAGGTCTTCGTCCTTGAGTTTTTTTCGCGTTTCACGCGTTCCGGTCTCAGTTTTGGCTTCTTCCTTCAGAGCGTTTTCTTTTTCTTCTTTCCGGCGCTTTTTTTTCCCCTCTTTCTCTTGTCCTTCTCCTGCCTCCTCCGCTTTCAGGGCGCGTTCTTGTCGTTAGGCTTGTTCCCAGCGGGGCGCTTAATCACCGGGAAAAAGCCTCGCCACCCGGGGTAAAAATATGCAGATTAAAGCGCATTATGCTTCCGTGGAGGAGAAAATGAGGCGATGTCGAGCGAGGGCCTCCAAAACGCCTGCGGCTGGCTCGGATGTCTCTCTTTCTCTCTCTCCTACTTGTGCTCTTGCTCCGCCAACGGTCATCACGCGAACGCGGTGGAGATCGCTGACACTGCGCGTTACAGGCATGTCTCGCCGCGTAAACGGTGTAGCGTGGGTAAAAAGAGCCGAGACGGAATAAAATCCGCGAGGAGGAAGAAAACGAACGAGAAACGTGGGAACTTTATAAATAAATGGAGCGTGAAAGTGTGTCCTTAGCCGCGTAAAGTGAGTTGCGGGGAGAGATGGGGAAGAAAAAGCGGTCTGAGAGGGAGGAGGAGAATGTATGCGGAGAAACGAGGTGGCAGCGTATGGAGGGGCGAGTGCTGGGCGAGGGGAGAGATAGAGAGAGAGAGGGGTAACTCCACCGCGAATGTGCGTCATTCTGAGAGCCGCGTAAGGAACTCGAGGCGACCTTTCAGTTTTGCAGAGAGGTTCTGTGTGCGCGCCGAAAAGGCGAAAGAAGTAATGCGGCGGCGAGGTGAAATGCGTCGTCCTAAAACAGAGGATGCCGCGGTGCATTCCGGAGTCGAGATGAAGTTTTCTTTCAGCTACATTTGGTCGCGTGGAGGAGTGGCACGACCCTCTTAGTTTAAATAAAAAAAGTCCATTAGAGAAGGTTAACGGCCGAAATATATACGAAAAGAGTTTTTGTAGATCTCAAGGAAGCAACACAGAAATCACCAGCAAAGCTGTCTATAACTATGCATATCAGTTTTTGTCCGAGATATTTCCAAAGGCCGACACAATGACAGGCTCTTTGTCAACTATGGGCACAAAAAGACACGATAGAGAGAAACAACTTTTACTGTCAGATAAGCAAGTGCATAGCGAAAGTACAAAATGGCCATCATCGTAGCGAGCTAAAGTCGCTAAAGTCGCCACCCCTTTTTTCATCAAGCAATATACAATTGAATACGACACCACGCTAGTCTCAGTGACTTCTTTCTACACCTTCAGAAAGTGCAAACGCTGGGTGCTGCGTCCGTGCAAGTGCGCATGCGCACTTCACGCACTTAAGCCACGAAGTACGTCGAAGTAAAGCGAGCGGTCGCAATTCGTCTTCTTGCAAAAGCGGGCATCTCACCTTCGTCGCCGTAGCGGTTGTAGGGTGCGTAGTGCAGTGACCCGTCGGGGACATAGGTGTCGCTCGCCTGATCGATCAAGTACGTAGCCGCGGCGGGTTTGCTCGATTCCTCCTGCAAGGCAGAGAGAGAGGGAGTTATGATAGGGGAGAGGAACAGGCATTCGAGGCATTAGGCCCGCCGCTGCGCGGCAATCGCTGCGGCACAGAGAGCGCGCGACTCCGCGCGCCGTGCGTGCGTAGTACGCTTCGCGAGCTCTCGCATAGAAGCGGCAAGAGCGCGCTCCTTTGAAGTGCTTTTGACGAAGCCGCTCGCTCTGTATGACTGCGCGTCGACCCAGCGATCCCGTGCGGCGCTCTCCTCTATTGAATTTCACGCTATACAAATTCGGCGCTCCGGAACTTCGGGAAAAGATCGACCTGGAGCCCGCTACATTTTTGCAATGTGAAGCGGCGTATGTGCGGCGCCTGCATTTTTGGTGTGTAGCGAAGAACACCCAGTACGGAAATTTTTGCAGGTTCTGCGCTGCGTCGTCGCTCTTATTGCTTTTTTCCCCCCTTTTGAAGTGCTGCGAAATTGTTAGTTGTTGGTTTTTTTTTTTTTTTTTTTTTTTTCTTACGAAAAGCGATCGTCGCCCACAGCGGGTCATGCAGCATTCGCGTGTGCTCATTTCGGACGGAAAACGCAAGTTCTGTTCGATGATGGAACGGAATGTTTGCAGTTCAAATGGAATCTACGACTCCTGAAGAATGTGGACGTAATAAGGAAAGAAAGCGACAATAAACAGGCGGGACGGCGGATGGCAGAATGAACGGATTGAAGTATACCCTCTGTGTCGCTTGATAGGGGCCTGCCCGTGACAAACGTGAAAACGTTTTAATAACTCGTCCCAAAAACTGGCAAAACGTAATTCCAGACAAATTGAGAGAGCTGTCCGGGCTTGCCTTTCTGCGGGTCCAATTATGACAGTCGAATACATTTAATTCTGTTTGAAAAATCTGAAACAGGAGCCGCAGAAACGTTACGAATGGATAACGAGTACGTGAAAAGTTGACGAATGCATAAAACAAACGGTAAGGCGGCACTGCATAAAAGCACCGAATATATGGACGACACGCTTCACAATGCCTTACTGTGGAAAAAAAAAATCAAAAGCAGAAGAAATAGCAACAACATGAATGGAGGCATCAGAGGGCAAATTGAAACACTGAGAAAACATCAAGTTATCAAAGTGGTCGGAACCTATCAGTGATTTTTTTTTGTTTACTTTTCTTGACGCTGGTAGCTGCCATCACATTTCAGGGTCTTCCCAACGTAAAGCGTTGCATAATGATATCATCATTATCATCATCATAAGCCTGACTATACCCCCTGCAGGGCGTAGGTCTCTCCCATTTTCTTCCAATTAACTCGCTTCTGTGCAAGCTGCATCCACTTCACCCCCGCGAACTTGTTAACCTCACCCACCCATCTAATTTCACCCATCTTAACCCCCCCCCCCCCCCCCCCATCTTACCCATCTTCACCACCCATCTTAACATCACCCACCCATCTAAGAACCCCAGGTGGTCGAAATTTCCGGAGTCCTCCACTACGGCGTCTCTCATAGCCTGAGCTGCTTTGGGACGTTAAACCCCACAAACCAACCAACCAACCATCTAATTTTTTGCCGCCTTACTACGCTTTCCTTCCCTTGGAACCCAATTATTTACTCTTAGTGATCATCTGTTATCCTCTCTTCGCACTACATGTGCTGCCCATTCCTTGTTCATGATTTACACTAGAATGTTGCTAACTCGAGTTATTTTTCTTACCCACTCTGCACGTTTCCTATCTCTTGACGTTACATCTACCATTTTCAGCTCCGTAGCTCTTTAGTGCCATGATGCATGTCAAACCGCCAAGCTCGAGCGGCACGTAGATATTACCAGTTAAAGCTGCTCGCCTCAACTGCAAAGCCCTTTGCTTAAGCACCGTTAAGTTCTACTCGGTTTTCAGAACTTTAAGTAAGACCTGAGTAGTTATGCTCAATAGCGAAACGGAGCTACGTAGATTGCAGCGCATATTTTGCACACTCACCGAGTATTCAGCGCTGTGCTCGTTGGAGTACGCTTCGCTCTTCTCGGATGTGGAACTGACCGTCTCGCCGTTCATGGTCTCATTGTAGCTGCTCGGCGCGTACATTTCGATCGTGGCCGTCTTGCTTGACTGGTCGCTTTCTTCTGGGCCAGGCAGGTAGCCGGATGCAGCGACGAGGGGAAAAAGGAGGAGGCGAGGGAGAAGAAGAGGAGAGTTAAGAAAAAAAAAAAGTACTTGTGCACAGGTAACCGGCGATAAATTGATAAAGCTCAGATCTCCGAGAGGAGAGGGTAAACACAATCAGAGGGGCGAGCGTGTCGTGAGGCAAAGGCAGTTTCTTTTTTACCGCGGGCCACAGACATGTAAAGAAGAGAAGAGATTACGCAGTTTTTGAACAGAGAGCGCCAAGGAAGTGGCGAATGCTGAAGAGAGCTCTTGCTTAACACTTTAAGGGTAAAGGACGAACACCGAAGTGGGGGAAGAGGGGTCAGAATAGAGTGGAACTCTTTTAGAAAGAACATTGCGTCATGGCCCAGAAAACTTTCCCGCGCGAATAAAGCAGCACATCTACACGAACCAAAACGTTAACAGCACCTCGCGTTGTAGTGTGAAAGTAAGAAACTGAAGAAAGCAAGGAGTAAGCGTTCGAAACCACAGCATTCGCATGCAAAACGGGAGCCGAGTGTCTGAAATCTGGGGCCGAGAATGGTCCTTTTTTTTTTTTAGACCGTTTTTAATTTTTTTTAGCACTAAGAACACCCGTTGTGGCTTCTAGAAGTGTTGCATAAAGAGCCAGCCAAATTCAGCCGGAATGTGCGGAGGAAGAATTGAATAGGATGTCGCAACGATGGCGGCCAGTGTTCAAGCGTCACCGGTTTGAGAGGTCAAGAGCAATGTCGCTCCACCGCCTCCTAAAACCAACATGCGCGCATCAACAGCGGTACCAGCGTAGGAGAAGCCGTGGTAGAGAGAAAAGGGGAAATATTCTGGTCACATTGTTTCAGTGTTTCTGCCTTTTTTCCAGAAGCGAGGTGAGAAGAGGAGAAATGAAAGGTGGTTCGTGCTGCGGGAAATTCATTTAACGAAAAAGAAGAGTACGAGGCGTTACGGCGATGCGCTGCATGTACGGAACGCGCTCCCATGAGAATTGCATGGCGGGCAGCAAACTGAAGTGCGACTTACTCTGGCAGAGTTTTGCGCAGCGCGATAGAGCTATCCAGGCGAGAGGGGGCGGGCAGGGAAGAAAGAAAGAAAGAAAGAAGCGATAGAAGGACATTGCGTCAGGCCTTTCTTTTCCGTCCTAGCACGACAAAAGAACAACAGCAAAAAAAAAAAAAAAAAAAGGAAGCTAAAACGAGAGCAGGTCGTCGGTGGACCGAAAGGAAACAGAGGAAATAAACATATACGAAGCAGAGTAACTGAGGGGAGGAACAACGCAACGTGGAAGGGACAAAGGATAACGAAACTAAGGAAAGGGGCGTGAAAACGACCACGCTTACCTTCTTCGAGACGCTTCTTCCTCCTCTTCCGAACGAAACAAATGACTAGGACGATGTTGAGAAACAACAGCGACGTGCCCACGACGGAGACGCTTGTGATGATAATCTTGGGGATGTCAATCTTGGCCGGAGGAGGGATCTCCTGGGTCAGCGCAGGTGGGGCGTCGTCTGCGAACGTAAGAGCGGAGACGATTGCAAAATGACGCCTCGTTTCCTTTCCTAATTCGATTTCGCTCGTGCGCCGAAGCGAGTTAGCGGAAGGGCTGCTCCGACACGCTGTAGCAGAAGCTGAGCTGTCGATTTTATTTTCCCGTGTTTTGAAAGGGGGTTTACGTTGAGAGACGCTTTTAATTTTTTTTTAAGGAACACATTCGAAGTAAACGCTTTCATCCTCGAGTCGATGGCACTCACTCATCAACGCTATTAACGCAGCTGCCTCTGTAATTAGCTTAGCGCCAGAAGCGCTGCTGATTAACTGGCGATAACGAAAAGGATTGATCTGCTTCTGCTGCCGACAAATCTGGGCGAAGCTTAAAACGAAAAACTGCAATCACTCTGACGCAACTCCCCCGCCGCATCGTTTCGAAAGCGGCCTGCAGCAGACACTTTTAAAAATTAGTTTTCGTTTTATTTTTGTTCTTCGCAGATGATGAAGAATTACGAACATTGCAAAAGCCATTAACAATGAAACAAACCTATTGGTCTGATGGAAGTTGTAATAACCGGGACTTTTGTGTATTACTCCGCTTTCATTATTTATTTATTTTTGATCGAGTAGTATCTGTGCAACTTAGCAGAACCTCAGTACAGGAGCCCTAAATAATGAAAACCCGTACAGAATAATACACTACGCCTGCTCAGCAATATAACATATAATGCATTCTCTTGCTTCATATTCCCACTTCTTTTCCTTTCGAAATGTGGCTCCATGTTATCAAATATTGTTTAATAAAAACCCGAACGCAAATCTGACGTGTGTGTGGTGCCGATGTATAAATGATATTGTAGTTTCCTTTTTATTACTGAAAGGACGCTTGGAGGCGAAGTTAATCGAAAGTTTGAATCGATATTTTGGTCATAATTTAACGCAGCATTTTTAACCAATATTTCTTCACTCAAGGCTAATCGAAAGACGATGCGTTCCTTGCGCAGCCCGACCTTCGCCGAACGTCGTAACAAGAAAACCTACCCGTTGTCTTTCCTTTGACGATGTCTTTGAGGTACTCTCCTTCTCCGTAGTCGTTGAAGGCCATGATGCCCAGTGTGTACTCGGTGTCGTGGCGCAGGCCTCCGACCGTGTAGCTGGTGGCGTTGGACAACAGAACGTCCTGGTAGTGGTAGCCCTCGCTGGACTGCGCCTGTCGATACCGGATGCGGAAGGACTGGGGCAAGCCACCGTCAAAGCCCGGTCGCCACACCAGCGTCAGACTGTTGTACGTCGCGTTGGTCACCTTCAGTTGAAGCGGAGAATCTGGAGCACCTGAAAACGCGAAGACAGGGGGCATTGCTGACCGGTTTCTCTCTAGCGTACCGCGATTTTATAGCCACAACTGAAGAGTATATAAGGCGCGTCCCAATACGAAGCCAAGTTAGAGGTGCGGAGCCGTCACGTATAAGCACTGCCGTACGACACTCACTGAGCGTGTCCAGGTGCACCTTGGCGGAGTCGAATCCCAGCTCGTTGCGGGCCACGCACTCGTAGTGGCCGTAGTCGGAGGAGCGGATGCGCTTCACGTGCAGCGTGCTCTCGAAGGTGATGAGGTCGATCTGTCGCACCGACACGTCGTACTTGTCCGGGTGCGACGAGGCCGTTATGACGACGCCCTCCCGGGACCAGGAGAACGTGGCGTTTGGAGCCGCTTGCGCGCGACACACCAGCTCGGCCGTGCCGCCCTCGCGACCGGCGGCCTTCAGCTGCGGAGGGCTCTGGTCGATCTCGGGACGGACTGCAACGACAAAGAGGGGCGTCACGTCAATCAATCAATAAATCAATTAATCATATTATTAATCAATCAATTAGTAAGTCAATTTTAAACGATACGCGATACCTAAAACAATTGATAACTGTCAATCAGCAAATAGGTTTGAACTCACGTATGACATTTTAGCCATAATAGATAGGAAAAAATTGACATGACTAGGGCACGTAATGCTTTAACAGAGAGCCGATGGTCGCTTAAGACACTTGCGGTAACTACGAACGTGCGGAAATTTAGTTCGAAGAGAAAACGAGAAAGTTCATATAGAGTAACCGCGCTTTACCCAGGGAACGACTGACTGCAAATTATTGCAAAGCCTTTGATTTGCAGTTCGTGTAATCAAGACCGGTGACGACGTTGACGATCATTCAGATCAATCGATTGCTGTCCTATAAATGAAATGACGTTAAATTTTCTAATTGCGCCATCTCGAGGGAATAACGATAGTCACGCGAAAGAAAGGCGCCAGTAGAGACGCATGCAGATCAGTCGCTTTGCTTCGCCGCGAGAGTGGCAGAAAAAGCTCTCACCAGGCGACTGATCTTAAAAGCGTCAAATAGTCCCTTGAGGTATAACAGGCCCCGTGCTGATCGATGGTGAAGCAAATATGTAAGATTGTGCCCTCATTCTAACTATTCAACGAAAAAAAAAAAAAAAAAAGGTCTCCCTCTACCGAAACCGCATACTTCGATCGAAGAAAAAGGCGATATTTTGACGCTGTCATCAGGGAAACATTTGTCATCTGCTGAATCATCAAATGAAGTGCACTTGCACCGCTTGCCTTACAGCTGGCCCCGCTCTGTGCGGAAAAATGGTGGAGCTGGTTTAACATTTTCGGAAATTGTCTAGTAAGTTCTAGTGTAGTTGATGCGCGACGTGGAATAAATCAAAGAAATGGGAAGAGAAGAGAATTATAATAGCCATTACCAGAGAGAAAAAGGTACAAATAAGTGGCACACTGCAGAGCGAGCAAACGGAGCACGCAGAAACGAATTGCAGAGAAACGCTGAACGCTGCTGGGAAGGGAACAAAGAAAGGGTTCAAAGTACGTCAGGAAGTGAAAAAACAAACAAACAATGAAATGTTTGAAATGGAACAGACAGAATTCATGCGGAACGGCGTAGGCTAGGAATAGGGCAAAAAAAAAAAAAAAAGAAAAAGAAAAAAAGAGAATGAAAATAAAAGCACGTGGGAATCGAAATTGCTTTCACTTCTTTTGTCGGGCGCACGCTGCAAACAGCGAAGAGGACGAACGCTCCCAAAATGTCAGGTGCAATAGTATATAGTCCCGAATTGGCGTTTTTCATTGTCTTTTTCTTTCGAGAACAAAACGGTGAAAATTGAAACCAAAGAACGCGGTTAAAAATAAATGAGATAAAAAAAATACAGCCAATGGCCGAACTTCTATGCTTTACCGTGACAGGCTGCCAGGATCTTAGCCACAGTCTTCTTTATGATTCAGTGTGTCGCTGTTTATTCAGCCTAGTCGGCCTAACATATACGAACCTGTTTGCGACACTCGGCTACGCAGCTGGGATGAAGTGCCGGCGAATGCCATTTCCAGATTATTATAGCTACTTCGCAGAAAGACGACGATGAATGCTGGACGTTCACTGAGTAACCCCGATTTATCCTGCTTTCGGTCACTTTTAGAGGCACGCGTCTACGCTGCAAGCTTCGCAATATCATTGTGATGAAGCGCCAGGTCATATACCGCGACCTATATCGTCCGCGGTTCGGGCTATTCTTCATATCGCTGCCGGCAGCTGCGCATAAATTCTTAATTGCATTCCAGCGCTTCACAATCGCTTTCCTAACAGATGGGCCAGACTAAGTGTACTGTATATGGTAGGTTCTCGAAAAAAATTGCGATAGCTGTCATCGCTGTAGCATGGAACAAACCTGGCCTATTTATTTTTAATGACCTAATAAAGCCGGCCACATTCGGGGTTGCGTCACGCTCTTGCGAAAGCCGCGCTAACAGCACACGCGACACCTGAGCTCAGTAACAAAAACGCCGGACGCAGATGGCGGAGGATTTTATTAACGGAGCCAACGCGCGACGGCAAGAGAAGCAACAGGAAAAAAGAGCTACGCTCAGCTGTCTTTATGGAGCGCATTAAAGGAGACTGTTAAAAATAGCATACAACTGCGCGAACGACGCACTTCTTGCTTGCGTTTGTCTTAAACCCCTCCCCCTTTCACGCCATGGCTTCAGCAGTTGTCGTTAGAGCAAGCCTGAGCAAGATGCCGGCTAGCGAAAATACAAACAGGCGGCGAACTCAATTTAATAAAGCCACCCAGGCAGAGTTGCAAGACGGATGAGTGCACTGCGTCGCGGTCGTTTAAAACTGTTAAGCCTGCAAACTAAGCCTCTCCCGGACGGGTTGTTTAAGCGGACAAAGAGGGAAAAATGTGTGGCCGAGCCGCGTAGCGTCGCGTTGTCCCAAAGGTCCGCCCTGGTGCCTCCTACTAAAGAGCAGCTGAAAAATTGCGTCTGTGGCAACGGTATGGCCGCGGCCAGGAATTTTGTGCCACTTGCAATCTGAGCGGCGTATACGTAAGGAGAAGGAGGTCGTAAAGTATACGCGCCTCACTTTTGGTTCTATTTTGGTATATTTGTTTCTCTGCTGGACGCTTGAACGACGCCGCCGTGTTTATTTGGCTCGGGGGACAACTGAAATATGACGATGTGGGAGGAGTAAGGGGCGGCCGACTTTAATGCAAAAGACTCGATGTCCTGAAATATACAAGACGAAGTTTATGTGAGCATACAAGGGAAGCGCGAATTTTATGATGCCCGAGTTCAAGTGACGTTGCAGCTGCTGAAAAAAAAAAAAAAAGAAAGAAAATCTAAGCGTTGAAAAACAATTTCCGCGCCATATGAACCCTGGAAAAAAAAAAAAAATCGTGGAGTAAACGTTTAATGAGACTGTTTCTATATATTTTTTTAATGCGATTGGATTGACAGGGTTATGCCTGTGGTCTCGGTTTCCCTCTCAACGAAAGAGTGCTGAACCGCGGCTGTCGACCAATAGGCTGGTATATAGAGAAGCTTCTATAAGTCTGTGGTGACGTGTCAATAGCTCACACACATACAGATTTGAACAGCTTTGTCGTAGAGGAAGAGGCCCTGACCAGTGTGGGATTTGCAAAAAAAAAGAAAGTACCGCTGCGCTTTCATGTCGCCGACATTGTTGAATTATACGACCGGCGATTGTGCTGATTGCGCAATTTTTATTGCGTAAGCAAGCTTTCCTTGTTTTTCGCCGATGTGATGCGAAGAGATGTCCCCAGGCGCAAGAAAACTATACATTTCAACTAGCTGAGAATCCGTCGCGGCCACTTTGTGGCGTTTTGATATAATGAGCGACAGGTAAGGATGGAATGACGAAACGCCCTTGTTCTGCGCGATCAAATTAACGTCAAAGACCACCAGTTGCACGCCGTATGGAGGGAGGGGGTCCAGCTTCGGGATGTCTACACGCCATAACGCATCTTGCCCTGCAGCACCATAACGTCCCAATCTTACCCATCCCATCCCACTCATTTCATTCAATCCAGTCACATATATTCTCATTTCATCCCGTCTAATTCCAAATCATACTATATGACACCCTAGGAGTTTGGTACGCGACAAAGAAATTCGTGGCGCCAGAAATTATCTAGCAACCTGCACTATGCATAACTTTTATGCGTTAGGCCGAGGTATAAAAAAAAAAAAAAAACAAAGAAGGCGACCGTAAATTTTGAAATTTCTTGAATTAAGCTCACATTTAACGATGAGGTTGGCGGTCTGGACAGCTTCCTCGCCGATGCCGTTGTGCGCGACGCAGTCGAACGGTCCCGAGTCCTCTCGCGAGACGTTGTAGACGGTGAAAATGGAGCGCATCTCTTCGCTCTTGATCATTTGGCGCGTGCGGCTCATGTCAAAACCCGGCCGCCGCCACGACACGGTGTCGTCGTTGAACGGCTTGGCGTCCACGTCACATTCCAGCTGCGCGTTGGAGCCCGCGTCGATGATCACAGTCTCAGTCACGGCCTTGACCACGGCGCCATCTGTACGCGTGGGGCAAGAGCAGCAGGAGAAACAAGGGATGTTTAAATAAAAGCACGCTTCCTATTTTTATTATTATACGAATGCAGTTAGCGGCAAGGTCATTACAGGGTGCTAAAAGAAAGAAAGAAAGAAAGAGAGAGAGAAAGAGAGAGAAAGAAAGAAAGAGAGAGAGAGAGAGAGAGAGAGAGAAAGAAAGAAAGAAAGAAAGAAAGAAAGAAAGAAAGAAAGAAAGAAAGAAAGAAAGAAAGAAAGAAAGAAAGAAAGAAAGAAAGAAAGAAAAAGAAAGAAAGCGAAGGCTATACTAATCATGTGCACGTATTATTTAAAAAGTATGGAATTCACCGTGGCCCATTTCGTACTACCGAATCCATGAAATATAGTTTTCACTATGAACTTTGTGAATATATGTACAATAATTCATCACTTCGCACCGCAAATGCAAAATGAATTACAGCAGGACAAAAACAACAAGAACACAAAAGTGCGTTTCCTAGCCTAAACTGAAGTTTGATCTAATCATCAGAAAGCAGCTGCTAACACAGGGGCTCATTGTGAACCTAACAGCAAAAGAGTTTAGTAAAAAAAAAAATAACAATCAATAGTTTTTTAAGTAACTGAGAGTAAAAGAGGTGTTGAAAAAATAAAGCATCCTATTAGGCGGCTTGGAAAAGGAACAAGACAAACGGACATCTAACGTGAATCCGCAAACTTCTATCGTCTATTTTTCAGCAGTCGCTAGGTTCGCGGCCAACTACGCTTTGTGCACTAAGGCCGGTCACTAACAGTATTTCGTGCCTATATAAGTTTCTAAGCGGATTTTCAAAGGACTTAAGGAAAGCAACGATGCTCCAAATCGTTGTAGTAAAATACCTTTACATTAAAGCCGATTAGCAGAATGTTATCAGTGCCTCTTTCTTCTATCAACCAATCTAGGACATAACATTGGAAATGAAAGGCTGAAGAGAGTTAAGTCGCTTGCGTCAGGTTTATGCTGAAAACAGCCGACCTCTAATTCCACCTTAAAAGATGAAAAAGAAAGAACATTTCCCTGAATGTTACCTTCCGTGGGTACCTACGCAGGCAGTAGGCGCGCATCAAAAGGAGAGACTGAATGGTACCCGGCTTTCTCTGAACCAAGGTCACCTCTAACTCCCTTTATTCATACAGGAAATTGCATTGTTGAGTTGCACGAGAGTCGGTAAATCTGCGCGTCTCCTAAATAACTCGGACCACAAGTGAAACCTCACTGTACTATGACATCATCACCCTTCATTCACACCCTAATTCTCTTTTACTTCCTCTTCCATCCTTCCCCAGGGTGTCGTAGCAGGCCAGGGTCTTTTTACCGCCGGCCGACCTCTCCACCTTTCTTCTCATTAAATTACTCTCTCTCTCTCTCTCTCTCTACATTGCCCCCTTTAAGAATAAAAAAATGATGGCCACGTGTCGTACATTTTGAGTACAGCTACACAGAACGTGCAACCCCGCCAGCGGTTGGACAACTGGCAATGATTGTTTGTGACGAAGTCAGGTTTGACGTACGGCTACTGTAGCGGCCTAGCGGTTTGTGCATCGACGTCGTGTAAAGGGGGGGGGGGGGGGGGGGGGCGGTCCTTGACCTTGAGCGCTATTAGGCTTTCCAACAAAGCTTTCCACCGGACTGCTGTCTTTCTGCTTTGTGCAAAGTGCTTGCAAATGGAGGCTTACACATCACAGACACTTTAGCCATGGCCCTCTTTTACCCTCGTGCCATTAATATTCATTACGATCGTTATCATCATTACGCTTGGAGTAAACAGCCTTCACGACTGACTCCAAGTGGAATGCGTGGTGTGTACCGTAAGTCGGCCGTTGAATTTATCGTACTCACACTGGACGTTGATGAGTATGGAGACCTTAGTGGAGCCCTCGCTGTTGGTGGCCTCGCAGTCGTAGACGCCTCCGTCGCTGCGTTCCACGCCAGTCAGATTGAGCAGCGGACCGCTGGCGAACACTCGCGCCGAGGGCGAAGAGGCTGAGCGGCTCGAGGAGCGCTCGGAGGTGCGCGCCGTGGGTAGCCGCCGGTCGCCCTTGGTCCAAGTGTAGCTGACCGGGCGAGGGTTGGCTTGCGCCGTCAGGTTGATGACCAGCGAGCGGCCCTCTTCAATGTCGAAGCGCTCCAGGGGTCCGATCGAGAACTCGGGCTTGTCTGCAAAGAGGAGGGAAAGGCAGAGTTAAAAAGCGTTGTCGCTAAGCGCCTACTCGTAGCGTTTATCGCATTCGCTCACTCCCAATGGCATGCATGGTACGAACGGATTGCGCGCGGTAACCTCACGGCGTCACACAGTTGGTCGTAGCAGGGTAGTTCGTGTATGCGTCCCTCATAGCTTAAGGCGCTTTGGAAAATTACGTCCCATAAAACCAAACCTTACTTACTAGTCGCCGAGTGTAACCTTCAACAAAAGTATTCAGGCCACGTGGTTTGTTTTCGGAGAAGATGCATTATATAGGCCTACTAAAGAGGAGGAAGTCTGATAAGTCGAAGCTCAAAGCTGTCATTAGTCAGAAGGAAGCTTTAAGGGTTGTCCGAGCTTGCAACTTGACGTTTTGCAGGAAACCCTTTGGTACACGCGGAAACTTTGCTCTGGATAAGACGAGAAATTCAACCATTAACCACTTGGCTTCTGCAGTGACGGTTCACTGTAAACCTTGTTCATTTCGCTTTGTGTTGCGGGCGGAAATTGCTCCCCAAGTGCTATAGTCAACAATGCAGAAACATTAATTTAGGCTGGACTGTCGGCTCTATAGTCGAGGCACTTTCTAACGTGGCAACGACTGCAGTTTGCTCGGGACAGTATTAAAAAAAAAAAAAAAAAAAAAAAAAAAAACGTAAGGCAGAAGGAAGAATGTTAAGACCGCAGTTCGTGACTGCAGAGCAAACACCTTCGCTAAAAGCACCCGGCCAGTGAGCGGAGTAGACTAGCCGGGTTTACAACGCCATTATAACTGGCTGGAACCTGGAAGCAGAACGAGCACTACGATGGCCCTTTGCACCGACGAGGCCCGTCTCGAAACAACCGAACACACAACCTACCGACGGAAACAAAACCAAGAAAGAGAAGGATACTCGAAAGGGGAGCGCCAGCCGTTGTTAATGGTTCCGCTTTCGGCGAGAGAATGCGGCGAGCTCTCCAAAATGCCGCTCACTTCACACCGCTCCAAGACGAAGAAGCTCGCGGGCGAGTAACGTGCACGCTCGCTGCGCGGCGCACTCGAGCTACGGCGCAGGGGACGGTATAAGAAACGAGGAAACAAAAAGGAAATAACGAAAGGAAGCGCTCTCCGGGGCAGGAAGCGATCTCTCGCCATAACGCTCCCCGGCAGCGCGGTGTCGGAAGGAGGGGGGATCCGGGAACGGACGCAACGCTAGCCCTGGGCGGACACTTCCGGAGCATGCCCTTTTAGCGAAGTTTGATAGGGCAAGGAGCGTCGGTGCTCCGCGTGGCGGAGAAGACCCGGCGGCTATTCTCCAAGTGGCAGGGTGCCTCTTCGCACGTGGCATCATCGCACGGAAGCGGCATCGCTTGCACCCAAAACGATGGCGTATTTTTTTTTTCTTTTGCCTCTCTTACAGAGAAGGAGAGAGGGAGGTGGTTTCAGCGGAACCTCTGTATAGCAACGGCCCGTTGTCTTCTCTCCGCGTCTGGCCGCGTTGTTTTCGCGACAAAAATCTATTTATCTGGAGATGTGGAGCAGCACCGGGGACGGCGGCGCGCTTTCGTTCGCTGAAGTGGGCATCCGTCTTGTCTCGCTGCCACCCAGGGCGCGGCTGGAAACGAGGCAAGCGGCCTCAGAGCTGCAGGCGCTTCTGCGCATCTCTCTCGCGTTCTTCTTGCGGTGCCGTCTTTTTCGCCCTGCGCCTTATCCTTGGCTCGTCAGCATCTGCCCCCGCACTGCCTCGCAGGCTTGACGCGAGCACTATCCCCTCCCCCGTGCTCCCCTCATTTTCCCCTTTCGCTCACTCCTTTTTCTTGCTGGGAGGCGGTTTTCGCATCGTCCCGAATGAGGAGTGCAAGGGGCTGTGGGGAAGAAAGGGTTTCAAATGTATAGCAGCGGCATGCAACGAGGCGCTGCAGCTAGATGCGTTGCGAACAAACGCGCGTTGCATTCTGCTTTCGCACCAACCATTCATTCCCCATTCGCTGTGATGCACGTTTCATTTTCCCTTTGTGTTCCAGGCACTGCTGGCGGCGGCGCTAAAGGGCTGCTCGAGAAGACAAACGGTGCACGAGCGCCTTGCGACCACGAGTCGGAAGAGGAAAACGCGTGCCGCAAGGCAGCGCGAACGTACGCGAGGCGCGTTGAGAGCGCGCGCGCCGCCGCCGCCGATTTCGACTCGGGAGAAGAAAGCATACGCGTGTGCCTGCCGCTCTTGGCGAGATGAAAACACGGCTGCAGCGTAGGAGCTGGCTGCGGGGAGTCGCAAACGAATCATTTGCCTTTTGTGGCTTCAGTCCTTGCCTCTTTCCGAGCAGGAGACGCTCAGCGCAACACTTTCGAGCGTCGTCGCAGCGTCAGCAGGAACCTTATCGTCCCGACGCAGCATCGAGTGAAGTATAGACAGACAAAAGTCCCGAAAATAAAAATAAAAGAGAAATAAATCGTATAGAGAGTCTTTGAAGCGCACGTTCAGCGATGAGGAGCCTTCGTAGTAATAGTAAAGCGGTACCTATTCAAAAGGCCTCTTTGCGCATTTCTTTTTCCTTTCGTTCCGGTTGCTGAATGTAGTTGCTTTATATGAACATAAAATAAAAGCTCAACGAACGCACATTACAGGGAAAGTTGAGAACATTCGCATGTTGTTATAATAAAAAAAAAAAAAAAAAAACAATCAACCAGGATTTAACTTAACTTAAACCGACTCGGACATGAAATCAAATGTTCTTACGGTTTGGCACGGTTTCGCTTGACGTTTTAGCACGGAGAGAGTTTTGTAGAGTGCTAAACATTTTCAACCCTTATACAGTTCACGGCATATAATTGGAGGTATGCCGGTTCGAACCACTATGGCAAACTATCCTCTAACTTTACTATAGCAGATGGTTGCTAAGCGGGAAGCGAAATGGTAAAGAGTAGTCACAGTGCGTCACAATTTTGATCCGAAATCGTGATATTTTTGACGTCGCTTCCTGCTCACACATTCTTCTCACACTTCCTGCTCACGCCACTCAACGCAAGTAAGGATTTTGCGTTAAACATCTGGGGGTATTTAAGCTCCAGCTCTAGGGGTAAGGCGCGAAAGCGTTAATGACACCGGTCATTAACGTTCCTCGTGCGTAAATTCATTCGCGTCTACCCTCCAACATGCACTCTGATGGCTTAACCGCTACCCCTAACCATTGCCTCTTTAATCTCACAAATACTGATCAGCATGCAGTCTTAAGGTGCCGCATTACACGAAAGCTCGCCCGACGTAAATACAATTCCACCGCTCCACAGGTGTCGTCAGACATTTAGACTAATTTGTGCTTTCTGTACACGCTACCGGCGCCGCCATATTCCCCTGCTGAACAGCAACCGTGACACTGTCGTGCTAATACCTTTTTCAGAACCACGTGAGAGTAGTGAAGGTTGCTCTAGACGACAAAGTGTAGACCCCCTTCTAAACACGTTTGTTTCCATTTAGCGGTACAATTTAAAAAATGTGTATGCGATTTAACTAAATGTTACCGCGTTTTAGCTTTTTTTTTTTTTTTTTTTTTTGTGGGCTTTGCCCACTGTCTGGGGCCTAACCGTCCCTGATATAAGTTCGAATTCCGTTTTCAATTTTCAAATGCCTAGGCTAAATGTGCGCAGCAATGCATTAAAGCTAACTCGCCCTAACGACGGTGTTCTGCTATCAGAAGCTCTTACAACACCTTTCAGAAGGAAGTACGAGTAGCTTGTGGTACATTAGAATGCGCTAATACACCGCTGTGGTCACCTCGTTTGCATATGCCAACTATCTCGTTAGCAAGCCGCCTTCTCTCGGGAGAACTTTTCGGAGAAACTTTACCTGCAGGAAGAAAAAAGCAAAGCAGCGCAGGAAGTAACCCATCTTTTGAAGCAAAATGCTGCAAGAACAATAGAAATTTCACTGGCTCTGTTTCCAGCGGAGCAACCTGAATTATATAAGTGATACATGTCTGACATCCAAGTTTTCACGAAAAGAAGTGCAGAAAACTTCCCCCTTCTTTTCACTTAGCGCGCCTAAAGAAAGCGACTGTTTCGCAACAACATAATGGCGCAGCTGACTCGGAACACGGTTAGTTACTCTGCTAAATAAGGCTTGCATAGTCACAGGCTTTGAGGCATGTCAAAACCAAAGCAGAACAACAGGAGCTGGTGACCATAGGACACTCGAGAAACAAACAAAAACGTCGCGTCGTGTGTGAGCAAAATTCAAAGACGCATACTGACTGCACTGACGTCATCGTGATGCCGTCGAGGCATTCTATGGCCTGACCGTGTTCGCTGATTATGTTAGATTTACCTTCGCTTTAATTGCTTCTTGTTGTTCGAGGTTAGCGGCATCCCAAGGCAGAAAGTGGTCGCAGGCAGCTTGAAGATGCCTCGCGATGTGCCGTTCGAGCCGCAGTTTATAATGTGGCACGATATAATATTATTAACTTTGAAGTATTCTACTCCTTCAAAGGAAACCGCATATTTCACAATTTCCATTCGTCCAGAATTTCATTACAATAGCCAAGTACAACAGAAAGAAGAAGGCATCGATAATCGCAATGACTATTACTGGCCTACTAAAAAACATCTGTAACGTTTTAATTGAGTCTACGAAATGATGAAATGCCTCTTTTGAATCAGTTCTGTCCGTGATTAAGGGCTGCCGCATTGAGAGGGAGAGGGAAAGGGAGAGAGGGAGAGAGATATCAACGGGTGCGTCTGCATTCACTTACACGTCACGTCGAGGAAGACGGAGTCATGTACGCTCAACTGCAGCGCCTTGTTGGTGGCCTGGCACATGTAGTTGGCCTCGTTGTCCCCGGCGGTGACGTTGACCACGAGGACACTCTTGGAGGCCTTGCCGCCATACGGCGCGTCCACGGGCGCCTCGTCGGTCGCTCCGGACAGCTGCAGGCCGTCCTTCCACCAAGTGATCACAGACGCCGGATTGCTCGAACCGGTCTCGCACGTCAGCGTCAGCTGCGCGGATAACACGTGCGAAGGCTTTAGCGTTTGCGGACGACGAGCCAGAAAACTCGTTTTCAAAAATAAATAAATGAATAAATAAAAAACGGCACTGGACTTAGTGACGGGCATGTCCTTAACAGCGTGACGTCTTGTCATCCCATGACGTGCCTGTCATCCCATTCTCTGAAGTCATTCACTGCCGACATGGATTTATCGATACAATTTTACGGCCCCGCCGCGGTGGCTCAGTGGTTAGAGCGCTCGAATACTATTCAAACTCAAGAATGCGGGTTCAATCCCTGTCACGGCGGCCGCCGCTTTTCAATGCATGCGAAAAGCAAGGCGTCCGTGTGCTGTGCGATGTCAGTGCCGATTAAAGAACTCGGGGTGGTCGAAATTATCAGCGGCTCTCGACTGCAGCGTCCCTCATAGCTTGAACCACTTTGGGATGTTAAACCCTATAAACTAAACCAAACAATTCTACGCAGCCAAAAAGTAAGTGCAGGCGTGAAAACAGCAAATGCATTCCAGCCATATAAATAAAAAAAAAATTACTCCTTCCTGCCAAACGGGCGCACTCAAAACACCTGTAGAGTTTGGCTGCTGACGCCAAGGAAGCAGGAGGTAACCCAAGTCGTGGCGGTCATATTTCCATCTCGAAGAAATGCAAAGGGCACAGTGTTTTGTGTGAAGCCAGTGCACGTTGAAGAACCACGAGTGGTCTAAAATACTCCGAAGCCCTCCGAAACGGCGCCTATGTTTCTCTTCCTCCAATCGACCCTTCCTCCATCCATTCTCTAAACACGAGTTTGAGGTTTGCATTGAGAAGCGAGCAGCTACTGCGCCTCTGCTCTTGTCTTTACAAATTTTCTCGCGACACAGAAGGCACGACAGAATCACTATAAATGCTGCTTATTGTTATCATTTAAGTGTTACTTTACTAAACCAAAGTCGTCACAAGTAACTGTCTTAAAATTTTGAAAAAAAAAACAAAAACTAAAAATAAAATTGATATTGCGGAATGATAGCTGTGTGACGTTTAGGTGAAAATCTTGACGATAACCAAAGGGAAGGAAGGAAAAACAGAGGGAGAGAAGAGAGCAAGGTGCTTCGCAATAGAGATTTCCGCAGTGATTTATAACATGTGGGTTATTTAACGTGCACATGCATCGCACAGTACACGGGCGACTTGCATTTCTCCACCACAGAAATGCGACCTCCGCTGTCAGGATTGACGGTTGCATTAATCTGCGCATGCGTGAGACAGAGATAGTAAGAATGAAGCGAAGCGTATTGAGTTCTCGTTCTTACCTTCTGGCCAGACCTTGGTTTTCTTGGTTTTATCTTGATAGTCACAGCTGGTGGTGGGACTGCATGAAAAGGGTCACATTGTAGGCTTATTAACTCCACTAGAATGTCATTAACTGGGCAAAATGGCTGTGGTCGTGTATGGAAAACAAGCTTTTGATTCCCTCGGTGGAGTGAAAATAGGTTGCGGGAGGAGGGCACACTCACAGTGAACCGTGAGCTTGATGCTCGTCGTCAGGGCTTTCTTAGTCGCCGGGTTGGACGCCTCGCAACGATACTCGGCCCCGTTGTCGGAGTCCTGAGCGACGATCGCCACTTCGGAGGTCACCGAATTTCCGTTGGCTTTTGAGGTGGAGTTCACCTGGAGAAATCACAGAAGCGGCGTTTTCATGGTCAAATTTTCCTTGTAATTTCGGCCTCCCGCTTTTGTAAATGGCCTTATAAGAAAAAAAAAAAAAAAAGGCAGAGTACATTCTTGTTTGGTATGGCACAATTCCACAACATATAGCTTAGAAAGTAAAAAATAACAACCACTCTTAATATGCATCAATGTGAAACAAAAGAAAATTACGAAATGAGGAGGACTGCAAATTTACGCGAACATTTTAAAGAGAGCAAGCAAAAAGAAAGGCAAAGAAAAAGAACTATCCTGGATGCAGAAGTATCATATATGTTTGAATTCAACAACCAGAATCCTAGCGTCGGACGTTTACACAGAATAGCTTTTAACAAGCAAAGGAACGCAGCCATACCAAGACGACAAGGAAGGTGAGTGTGTGGATGTCATTGGTATAGTTTACGTTTTCTTTCCATAAGATGCTCTGTGAGTGTTCTATTTCTAGAATGATTTCTTTGCTGAACCGATTTTTTACACTATTGCCGTCGAAGGATCTTGCGCGGTTTTCTAAACCTAGCACCGTCTGTCATGTAGGGGTCGTCTCTGAGGCTATCCACGAACGGCGCCAAGCAACAAAAACTTGCGGCCAATCTCGTTTAACAGACAGTATTGATCCCGGTGTCAGCTCTCTCCGCGCCGCGCTCGCCGTCTTGGAAGAAAAGCGCCCAACGACGAAGATTCGTTTTATCAAATTACCTTTTCTTGCGTTCTCAGATAGGGCTCGAGACCCATGCAATCAACCGAGTGAAAGTTGCAGCCATAAATGGCATCCACCAATTTCATTATTTTTGTCATTTTAAGAACGTATACGGCTAGCAAGCCCTCACAGGAAAAGACGTTAAGCTAGCGATACATTTTGTAGTTTCCAAAGGAGCGGCGAAATGAAAGAGACACTGTCATTCTTTCCATTTCCATTTGAGCTGAAAGCAGGTAAAAATCCCAAGCAGCACATCTGCGGAAAGCCACTTTCAGGTTACGCCCAGAAATATATATCTTTTTTTTTTTTTTGCTGTCTGGTGAAGAGGATTTAGAAAAAAAAAAGAAGAAAATACAGAAGGATTATTACAGAAACACATCGGAACGGCGCAAAACGGGGCTTTAAAAAGCCTGCATTGAAAAACAATAGCAGATAGCATCTAAATCAGGATAGACAGGAAAGTAGCGCATCGATTTCACTAGAGAAAATGAGATTATTACTTTTTTAAGAAGGTCTCTTTTCGTCTCTCACAAAGAGCAACCTCAGTTTCTCCTGCCCTGTCTGAGATTGCGCTATGTCAATGTGTCATTCTTCGTTTAAAGGTTGCGAAAACCTTTATTCAGCAAAAAAGAAACAAAAAGCTAGCTACATACACTAAATAAATATGGTGAAAATATATTAAGTCATTCTCATCGTTTCATTTTGTGCTTCCTTACTACAAAACATGCCAACTTCGTTCATTAAAAACGCGTATATGAAAAGACCGAAGTATCCTCTACGCGAATGCTTCATTGAAGTTTCTAAGTAGCGTTCTTTATTTTTATTTTGCAGTGAGCTTTCATACATTGCTGAGCTTTCGCCGATGACAATCGCTGTGCGCAATAAAGAAAAAAAAACATGGTAAGCCGACAGAGCCAAAGAGTTTTTTGGAGTTTTCGGTGTGCTTTTGTAAACTTTCAGTACGCGTCCACAATCAGGCTTCTGAAAAGCTGGAAAAAGCGTGGCTTTTTGGAAATGAAAGCATCGTGAAAAAAAGAAAAGAAAGATAGTAGTAAACGAAACATAATATGGGCGCTTATAGTTATGCATATTATGTCTTCGTCTCGCTCTGACGTAAAACACAGTTATTAGCAGTTCCCTAGGTGGCTTTAATCTCCTTTGACTATAAAAAAACAAGCACATCACAATATGAATGGCCCTGAATAATTGGCATCCCTATTACTTTCTAACAGGATCGCCTTTTTTAGCTCATACCACAGCAGCCTAAGAACATTGGAAAGCTGCTCGTCCCCTTAACTGCAACACATTAGCAGCATGCTGTTTTATCCGAAGGCCATAAGTTAAGCCTTACCCTGTCACTGCGAAAGCAACCGAGTGAAGCCCATAGGAATCTAAAACTGCAACGCCTATATATAGCTGTTTGACTCGCACCGAGGGTCAGTGCAGGCGATAACTCGCGTCCGCAGTCTGCTCACAGCGTCGGGGTGCTATAAAAATGAACTAGGGCTAAATGTATTCCCTAACCTTTCGTCGAAGCGGTCACAGGTTATTACTAGAATCTTTCGAAACACGTCTCGCTCTGCTCGCAAGGCTCTCCGAACTGGACGGTAATTCAACCTCTTCTCTCCATTCATGCGCGAGAAATCGAGGGTGCGTGCAAAAAAAAAAAAAAAAAAAAAGAATACAAAAGCGTGAGCTCCGCTTGAAGACGAAGAAACCGCGACAGGTTAAAGCTCAAATAGGAACCAGAAGAAAGCTGCTCCTCATTTGAATACGCGGTGGTCAAAACCGCTTATTTCTCGCGGGTCCCGTTTCCGTGCCGGTTTACGCTCCTTGCGACTTCGGTTCCTCTTGGCTCTGAAACGCTTTTCTTGTAAACTGTCAGGCATGCTTTTTTTTTTTACATTTTTTTTTTACTTTTATGCATTTCTTTATTCATCTGAGTGTAGGCGGTCAAGGCGGGAAAGAACGAAAGCGCTTATATAAAATCCAAGGCGGGATCATTGACGTCCATTTTACAGCGAGTTTTCTTCTTCTTTTTTTTTTTTAGGTTCGCCTTCTTTACGTGCGCGCGCTCTTATATGCAAGCTCGTAAAAGAAAGGAGTCGCTCTTGTCGTAAAACGGAGGACATGCATCCATGCTGAAGCTAGAATAAAAATAGCTGAAACCAAGAGACCTACAGAAAATCGGGCAAAACGAACAAACAAGCCAAAAACCTAGGCAGAAGTGTTACAGCCTGGGTGTGTTAGGCACGATGCTGGGACAGGATAAGCAGCGTGCAAAATGCAGAACGTACCGGTGGTGTAGCTTATCTTGATCTCTGTTTTGGTTCATAAAGATCTTTCACTTTTCTTTTTTTTTTTGTTCACAATGAACATAGAAATCAAGCGTTCACTGAACCCGCTGCTGTTGTTATACCTGTACGCAATGTTACCCGACTTCCGTTTCATTCAGCGAACAGCGAGAATAAAGCCCGGGCTGCTCAGAAAATATTTCAAACAAAGAAGCGCGCGTAATCGCTACCGACGCGCTTTGAGTGCATCAAATTTAGCAGGCCAGAGCGGAGGCAAGGAAGCAAAATTAAAGAAAGAAGCCCTATCGTCTCGTGCGCACAAAGAAAAAGTGAACTGCTATGAAAGAGCGAAGCTGCAGAGTTCACAAGCCAGCCGATAAGTAGCAGGAGCGCACGCGTCGGATACGTTGCGAATACCTTACAGCGCTTTGCTTCTACCGTGACCGGAAGAAATACAATACGCTGAACAGATATTGCCGCCAGTTGTTGAAAAACGAAGCACAAAGCCGAACCTCGACGTTGTGCGGGGTTTCCTTGTCACAGAGCGAAAAAAAAAAAAAATACACATTGCACCCTCGTTCTAAATTTAACGTAAACAAAAAAGAAAAAAAAAAAGTGAGACGCGAAAAACACGGAACAATGCGAGTGGTGAAGCGGGCTACTCCTCACAACGACTATTATTGCGGAAAAGCACGCTTTCCGGATCAGCTTACGCTCCGTTTAGAATTGCCGCATCGATCGAAAGGACAACGTTGAGCTGGCCGCGTAATAGGGAACGGTATTTTCTTTGTTTCGGGAAAAAAAAAAAAAGAAGGATAACTGAGTCCCACCAAGCTCCTCGGCCTCTTCTCGAGAAAGAAGTATCATTAAGGGCTATCACCCCCCCCCCCCCCCCCCCCGCTTCCCCCCGCCATGATCCCCTTTTGAAAAGGAAGAAATTAAGAAGGCAGGAAGGACGGAAACAAAAAGGAAGAAAGACGCGCTACACCTATTTAATTTCAGGAACACGGTCAAGTTAGTAGTGCGCTACTCTTGAGAAGGCCGCTTTTAACAAGACCCGCCGTGGTGCACCCATAAGAGTTGAACCTCGCGCACGCTTTCAGGTAATTTATGTCCTCATGTCTGCGTCGGCAATCAAATTTGACGCCCTCATCCAATCACGAGTGACTAAGCCGATCTTGGAGCCTCTCATTTTGCGTCCTGGCGCTCATATATGCTATCTTCTAAGTGAACAGTTTACTTCTCTTTGACGTAAGGAATGAGCTACCTGCCACTGACACGAAGGAAAGCATAGGGATAGGGGCATCATGTGGCTGTGCTTTTCTTCCACTTTCTATCCAATTACTTTAACGATTAATTATTACTTCACATTCATCAACACCCCCTTTGCTTTCTGTTGTGTCAGTACGTTTTGGCTTCTTCCTTGTGCATCTTATTACGAAGACTCTTATTTTCCCCGGCATCTGTTTGTTCATTTGCTCTTCTTAAAAGCATTCTTGCCTTGTACCGTGCAAGCAGCTATGCAACTACGTTGATCATTGAACCAGCGCAAAGTTTTGCTGTCGGTAGTAGTGCCGTGGAGTTGATTTATATGCCTTACGAGTGATAGGATTGATAGATCGACCGATATATAGTTTTGTTGAATGGAAATGCAGAGATGTCGACCAGAAATTTGGATGTATGGCCTGCGGTTGTCTGCTGGGAAAGAGGAGAAGAAACAAGTTACAGGCACGTCTGGTGCCATGATGTAATCGAAGCATACAGCCCTGAGGAAATAACGCTAACTCACCTTCTGAGTTCCTTTGAACCAGCGTACGGTGGGCAGTGGGTTCCCTCCATTGGTGACGCAGGTGATATGCTGCAGCGTCTTGGCACGAATCGGGGTTCCTTCGGTGTACCCAAATATGCGAGGCGCGTCCGGGGCGTCTGAAAAGGCGAATGTATAAATTCTAGAGCGAAGGTACTACTCCGGAAGTGAACACCCCGAGCAAAATCGCATCTTGCTTGTGAAGCAGCTGTGATTGGTCAACACCATCAAGACGGTGTTATGAAAAGAAAAAAAAAAAAAAAAAGAGGCGCACTAAGACTAAACCAACCAGTCTATTACTGCTAAGCGTACTAAGAATATGGCACTAGTTCAAGATCCATATTCTGCGATGCACGCTACAGTTGGTACGCCGAAAAGGTAGTACTCGTAGCCAGAATGTTCGACGATGCATACATTAACAAAAAACAAATTCGTGGTTAAATTGGACCTGGTGAAGGTTGAAGTAAGAGCACTCACCTCCTCATTACTTTACTGCAAATGGATCCACCCTATCTCAATACTTCTAAATCACAGAAAATAGCAATTTTTAGTGCAAAAAAATCTTTAAAAAACGAACTAGATGAGGACTCCAATATTTCCTCCGCTGGTGAACGTAAAGAGAATTTATGAACATTGAAAAAGAACTGACATCTGAGCTCAGATTTAGATATTTATAGAGCCCCGCTGATCGGCTCGAAATACGAGCAGTGCAATACGCCGACGTGATTACTTACACAAAATGCTGACGGCAGCAGTCTCCACGACCGTATCCCCCAGAGCTTGATTGACAGCGTAGCAGGAAAACATCTTCATGTTTCTCTCCTGCAAAACATGGAGTGCAATAGAAGTTCGCATCATCAGAACCGTCAAGCAGGAAGCATTGACAAGCTGCTGAATGAAATTGGCTACGGTACCTTTAAAGGCGCCTCATTTTACGTAGTGCTTACGCACGTACGGAAGCGTTCAGTACGTTTGTTTCTGAAGGGTTAAATGCGCCCAAAACGGGCTTGCTACGAGAAGACAAGCGTCGCGAGCTTTTAAGTGGCTCGAATTACGAACCGAGATCCCGCTTTGTGTCGCAAAAGTCCACGACACAAAGCAGGAAAGGAAGGAAACTCGAAAGCGATGGAAAGAAAGGGGAGAAAAAAGGAGAAAAGAGGAACACGTGCTTAATGCATTAGACGTACGACTTCAAACATATGTCTGAAAGGCGCGGTGCACTTAGCGTCACTTGTCAAAGAGGCGGCGAGACCGAGAGAAAGGAGAAGGAATGGGATAAGAATAAAAGAGGCGGTGAGAGCGACTCGGAAAAAGTCCCGCAATAGGTCAACAGCCCGGGTCCAAAGAGCCTGCCGCCAAGGACGTAAAATATCAGCGCGTCGCAGCGAATCCGGCTTGCCCTTGCCTATATGTGTGCGTGCACTCAGAGAAATGAAATTTCGCTGCCAGTGCCGCCGACGTTGCTATCGTTTTCTAAAAGGAGAGTGGCTGGAGTTTGAAGGAGAGGGGAGGTGGCGAGAGGGAAGTAGGGATGAAGGGGATGAGTCGCGAGTCCATGCTTGCCCCAGGCCAGACAGCGGCCCTCGTGCCGGCGGCGTGCAAGCATCGGGCTCCAAAAAAGCTGTCTTCGATTCGTCTTCTTCTCTTCCTGATTGCGACTGAGGCGAGGAGGCGCAGTTTGAATAGTAAAAGAGCCGCTGGCATAGATGGATTGCGTGCCGCCGCGGCAAGGCCATTAGAAGAGCCAGCGGCGGGTCGCGCTCCGGTTTCCAATCTGGGCCAAGCGGAGGCGACGGCGCGATATTTGGCGCTCGCTGAACTCTCTCGCGCGCCTGTGCCTCCCCGCTCTCCACTCTTTTGCTCACTTCGCTGTCGCGCTGCTTCGGTGGAGCGGCGAGGGGTGGACATTAGTTTCCGTCATGTCGGCGCGCCATGCATATGTGATGTGCCGCGACAGCATGCCGACGGCTGAAAGGTGGGAACACGCCGCTTTGATTCGTCCCTAGATGGCGCTTCTTTTGACGTCGTCGGCGTTATCGTGTTGACTCGAAGCTTTAGTAGTTTTGATTTAAATGCGTTGAGTTGAAACGCGGGAACGATGCGCTTGATCTTCTACTTTGATTTTCTCAGGGCGTCCTCCTGCTACTCTTTAACAGGCGGAAAAATACGGAAGGGAGAAGTGAAAACCAGGGACGGATAATGTTTGTGAGGAATAAGCAAAAGGGAAAGAAGCCATTGTTTCGGATGATGAATGTATGACGGAACGGATAAAGAAACAAACGACACAATTTGATGACAAGAAGAAGGTAAAATAAATGTGTTTTGTTCGTCGCTGCCAACGCAGGTGAAATAAAAGCTTAATATTTGCATCAAATTCCAGACCAGTCCTAATTAAGGAGTCAATTGAATAGAAAGAACATTTAGAAGCCATTACTCGCGATTCATGCACCCCCCCCCCCCCCTCCCTCTACCGAAAAAAGAAGAATATAATAATGTACCTTGCTCTACGGCGGTTTAGTATTAGTGTAATTTATGATCAAGCAAAATAATCGAAGTTACCATCATCCTCCTCTCGATCAACCGTTTTCATGGCAACCTTATTATTTCGCAGACCTCTTGAAGATAAAGTTTTCTATTTTCAGCTAGCAAGACTCTGAAACATATCCGCAAGAAAATTCGCACGATATAGATAACAAACTCGGCTCATTCTGCGTCGTGTTCCTGTTGCTATCTCAACACGACATTCAATGCTAGCTTACTTTGCGGCTGCACGTAAGAAAAACTCTAGCCCTGCGCAATACCCACGAATTACTCCTGACACTGAAAGGAACAATCCTTGTGCAGTTTAACATTACATCAAGGGCACAGCATCCAGGGACACAATAGTTTTAAGAATTCCGTCTCCGATTTCAAACGTGACTCAACGGACTCGGCTAGACGCCCACTTCGCCGGCAAAATATATCGTTGCGCCTCTAATACGTCGACGGCGAGCTCTGTCCCTCGCTTCATGCTTCGTTGGCGTCCCCGCTGCGACGACGGGTAGACAGTAGCTGCCCGTTATTGTCTTTCGAGCTCGTTTGGTGCTGCTCCATCTTTCGGCTTTACTCTCGTTTCGTGCTTAGCTTCATTTCTTGCTCAACTATAACGTAGTCATCGCAGCGCGATTTCACAAAGGCGCGCTGAACTGCGGGGACATTATATTTAGCGGGAGAAAAAGACGGATAAGGGGAAAGACATAAATGTCTCGTCGTCCGTCTCTGCCGCACTGTGCCTCGGAGCTGCGCCTCACACGATAAAAAAGAAAGGAAGCTCGAGATAAAAAAAAAAAAAAATAACCAAGAGGAAGAACGGTTATATAGGAGATATGGAGAGAGCAAGAGACACAGATAGAGAAAGTATTACCCGTAGACGGGAACAAAACGGCGGACAAGCATAAAACGTGGGACACAAAATGTGGAGAGGAAAGGCCCGAAGCAGCGGCAGCAGCAGCGAAAGAGGCGCGCGCGCACTACCCCTCGAGGCGATTGTTGCAGCTTCCGCTCGCGATTTGTCCATTTTCCCCATCGTTTTCTGGATGTCGCTTCTTGATGAGATTTTAATGGGACCGAACCGACGAGAGGCGAGCACGCGAAGAGGAGTAGTCGTCGTCGTCTTCGGCCGGCGCGGTGTTGCGACGGCGGCACTCGGTCATCCAATCGGCGCGCGCGCCGCGGCGGCTCTCCCGTGATTCCTACCCCCCCCCCCCCCCCCCCCCCTATTTCCTCGTCGTCTCATCTCGATCTACTACTTCCTCTGTGCCGTGTCTTTCTTTGCTTCTCTTATCCGCTACCAGGTCCACGCGCGTGCGGGCGGCCAACTCCGCCGTTTTCTTCACATTTTATTTCCTTTGCTTCCTGCTACCGTTCACGCCTGCTATACCTCTTTATTTGGTCATTTTTTAGACGTAGCGGGCGGAGGAAGAGGTGCAGGCAGCGTTGCGCTCGTTTTCTCCGCACTCTCTGGTTCGGACCGCGGTTCGCTCTTCGTTCTGATTTCTCACAGTTCCATCTTGGAGCGAGGAGAACCAACGCCTGCCTCGCCGCGTCCACCCAGTAGCCCGCCCCTTCACTTCGAGCAGCTCTTCGTTCTAGGACCCAGCCCAGCCCCGGGCGCTTAATACCTAGGCGCACGCACACACACACACGCACCCCGGTGAAGGGCGCGGAATTCGCGTCGGCACCGGAGCGCGCTCGGACAAATCAAGCGTGGCGACTTCTCTGTAGCTCTTCAGCAGCTCGCGTTCTCCCAGCATCCTCTCCAAGAAGGAGAAGGAGAGGTACCGTGTCGGAGGACGAGAGGTTTCGCGCGCAGCATTGTGGGAGAGATGGAAGAGGACATTAACAAAAACAAAAAAAAAGACAGAAATATTGTAAAGAAAAAACAAACGCAAGAGGCTGTCGGAGAAGCTCCTCGACACGGGTGAAATCAGCTGAAGATGCGAAAAAGGGAGGACCGCTGCACGGCCGTCCCTATCACTGAGCCCCATCTCCGGCCTGAGGAGCGGCACGAAAGGATAGCCCCGGGGCATCCTTTCGCTTGTCTGCGGGACGAAGAAGGACCGAGAGTGTCGGCCGCACAGGCAGCGACAGTCGCCGCTTGAAAGCGGAGCGAGACTTTGAGAGACGAGAAGCCGAAAAAATGTGGAGCGAGGAGTGTCAGGCGGAACAAAGCGAGAATTTTCGCTTCCTCGGGTGATTTATTTGCTACCGTGACACTCGCACTCTTGTTGAGCCACCTTCCTTTTCCAGTGTCTTGTCACCCTCCCCGCTCTCTAGCAGGGGCGTATCAAAGGCGGCTTCTATTACCGGTTTCTGTCTTTGCCTTCCAGTTCAAAAAGAAAGCCGAGGAACAACGCACTTAGTCTGAGAACAGACTTCAAGGAACGGTTCCCAGCAAAGGACGTGATGCTCCTCTGATTGGTCGTGTGTTTGCCTCTCGCTGCCATTGTCGCAGAATTCGAAGAAAACGTTTCGCGACGAGTGCATCAACGAGACTTAGCAGAAAGAACGCATGTGGAGAAGAAGATGAGGGAAAGGAGGTACTACATCTCGCGAGCCCTTTAAAAACTGGGATTTTAAATGCACTGGTGCAGCAAATAAACAACGAAAGCTGAATGCTGTGAGGGTAGGGGAAGGCATGCGTGAAAGCAACTACATACCAGTTACCTGTGCTTCAAAAGGAGACCGCTCACCTGTCCAGTGATATTGGCGGTGATGTTCGAGGTGGTGACCCATCCGCCTTTGGGATCGGCGGTGATGGTGGAGACGGACTCGAAGGGCCGGCCGTCTACCACCCACGAGACCTCGGCCGGCGGGTTGCTGCGCTCGGTGGAGCAGCGCATGGTCACCTGGTCACCCGCCTTGGCTTCTTTAGGGCCGCGGACCTTCACCTTCGAAGGAGCGACTGCATTCGCGTGCGAAACCGCAGTAATTTTGTTGAACTCCTTGCACCTGACCTTCGTGAATAAACACAGTCCATAACACCCCTGACTGAATTTATAATTTAGCTTTTTTGCTTCTGCATGTTTCGGCGTCCTAGCGGCCAAGAACAACCAAAAAGCACGTCTTGGCGCTATCCATGAAGGCCTTTTTACTCTTCTGTCAAGAGAATAATTTTCAAATATTCTTGACGAAGACGCTTGGTCTGCACTCAATATTAAGCGTAAGCTGACCACGCTCATGTAGCGGCTTTGTGAGAAAGCACGTTCTCTGGCTGCATAACCACAATTGTCGCCGGCTCCCTTTCGGAAGCCGTTTAGCAGGGAAGCCTCTGTGCCTGCGCTTATCAATACACCCTACGTTTGGGTGTTAAATGCTCAAAGAAGCAGAGTGAATAGAACCCTTGGTGTAAAGAGCTTCATAGTTCAAGATTCAGAAAACTCAAATGTTTTTATGAAATACAGTGTTAAGATAAGGTTGAAGGGTAACATTAAGGAGAAAAGTAAAACGAGTTACGATAGTAATAACATATATAGCCTGTATGCGGATCCTCGATGTCTGCTACAGGTTTTGCCAACGTCACCCCTAGTGTTCGTTTGCATTATAGCAACTGTGGTTGAGGAATATACGTATAAACTTGGAGGAGCACTCACACTGCACGGTCAGGCGCACAGATGCTGTCATTGGCTCCGGCGCCACCACGTTGGTGGCGGCGCACTGGTAGACGGCATTGTTGTCCGACGAGTTGGCCACGAAGGTGAGCGTGTTGACCGATTCGCGCCCACTCGTCGTGTACGAGCTGTCCACCACGCGGCGCTCCTGGTTGCGGTACCAGACGAGCTGCGCCAACGGGTTGCCGCCCCGAGAGATGCAGCGAAGCGTCGTCGTGTCGCCCATGCGGATCGTCTCGCCCTCCGTGTAGCCGTGGATCTCGGGAGGTCCAGGGGCGACTGTAGCCAGAAAGACGAGTCCGGATAATTATTATCACGTCATCAGATAGGTATTCGTATGGTTTGGTTTTCTAGCGGTGTGTGTTGTTCACTCGCATACCTGCTCTTGTGACATTTCGAAATCAGACCAGCGTCACCTCTGTCAGCTTTCGGGAGGTACCAGGCACTTGCCTGCCACCTTCATCAGAACTATACTTTGGGGTCGGAACACGAACGCTTCAACTCTTTAAAAAGTGCCCCTTCGCGCCGAACTATGAAAGCACATGTGTTATATTCTGAAAGTTCGAAGCTGGAATTTGCAAAGCCCATTTGAAATTACAGCGGCTCTTCTTCAATGTAACGATCTCACATAGAACGTCCCAGAGCAGTTATGCGAGCGCTTTTTTTATTTGTTGTTTCTTTTTTTCATCAAGCCGGAGTAATAGAAAAGGTTCTTGCGGATAAAATGGTCGTTATTGTTAGCGCTTTCCGAAACGCGCAAGAAAACAAAATGACTCAGTTCTGTTTGCTTTTCCGCGAGCTATATTACCGACACGTGTGCAAGCAGCTCGTGAGAGCAACGCATGAGGTCCGTGCATCAACCTGGCACAGTTGCTCGCAATAATGTGCTATTGCAACCGCTCTTCTCAATACAACTGATGGTCCCCCCCCCCCCCCCCCCCCGCCCTCGCTTGAAAACGAAAAATTCCTCGACGAATAACTTCAATAATATAATGATTATGAATATTAATTTCGGAAAGAAAGGAAAAGTCGCACGACTGATACGTTGGTTGCTTTTAATAAGCGTAAGTGGTGACAACTAATAAGACCTGCAATTGCATATTTCTGGTGACCACTGTTTCAGAGTTAATGAGGTGAAGAAATCAACATGCGAGAATTACGTAACGAACAGGCAATCAAAATTATGCGAGAATTTCGTACCTCCCCTTACCCTTTCTTTATATGTCCCAACTCATGTCAGTAGAGCAAAACAGAGCAGCGGTCACAACTGGTAGTTGGAACAGATGATGTATTTAGTATCTGACCGCCTGCATTATACTTCTGAAGAGTTCCGCACAAGCAACCCGCAGCGTCTTCGTACAGGCTTGAGTATTTGCTCGTTTATACCAATGTAAGCATAACTGCAAACTTATGAAGCCTCTTGAGCTACTCGCCACATCATGAAAGCGTAACAGTGTAAAACTATGATCGAAATACGTTTGGGTAATCAGCATCGCTCCTTCTCTAGCCTTATCGACTGCACAAGTGCATTCGCCTCAATGACGTCTTCACAACCGCTTCATTCAAAAAAAAAAAAAAATCCCTATCGGCATCATGACGAGCCAGCCGGCGCCTCATCGCGAATCCGAGCCGTTCCCGCAGCATCTTCCATTGTCCAGGCTGCCACACGTGTAGCAATGACGATGGGCCTCATCCTTTTCACGGCGGAAGAACAGCATCGTCGTAGGCGGCGCGGCCAGGGCACTCAGTGGGCGCCAGAAATCGGCTCGGCTTCCGAAAGCTGATGCGGCCTCTGCGGCAGCCTTCTATCGGGCACAATCTTCCTCTCTATCCCTCGCGCGCAGTACGGCCGGCACAGAGAAAGGTGGAAAGGAGGATAAGGAAAGGGGAGAAGAAACTCCCGAAAGTGATCCGGTATCCAGGCCACAGATTCGACGAGGGACGTGGCCTCCTCGGAGGGGCGACCCGTTGCGGGAAAGAGAGGGTAGAGAGGGCAGGGCAGAAGAAGGGACAGGGAAGGGTGCAATGGTAGGGGATAGGCGGCGGGTATATAGAAAGAAGACTGGACGTTCGGGAGTTCTTTCATCTCCGTGCCATCGCACGTATTGCTGCGCGTCTCTGCACACTGTTTTCTGCCGTATTGGTATGAGCTCAGTTTTTTTACCCCCCTTACCTTATTCCTTTCTCTTTTCCCAAACTCCTCCCGGCTTTACTCTTTCCTCACGCGTCTTGGCTCCTGTCCGGCCATCTTTCCTGCTCCTGAAAAGCGATCCTTCATCGCTTTCCCTTCCGCCTGCCGCTTCTTCTTGGGAAGCCTTTCCCCGTGCCTTGGTGGCGCGGTAGAATGTAAGCAGATCACGTTTCATGGAATTCCGTTGGGCTGCGTGGTATGCCGTCTGCGCAGCGCGTAGCCTCGAAGTGAACGCCTTCTCTGCATTATATATGACTGTATATACGGCCGGGGCCAACCTTGCTGGCCCTCTCCTCTTCTTTGCGTTTATCTGCGATTTCAAAGCTCACTTCGCCCTGAGCCCTTGACAAATAAGGAAAATGGCGATACTGTCCCTTTTCCTCTGATCGCTCACATAGAGGAAAAAGAAAAAAAGAAACGAACGACGAATCTTTCGAAATAGGTGTTTGTACGAAGACTTGGCGGAAAATTGGAAAATAAAATGCAACCATATTATAAAGCCCTTTCAGGTCGGTGAACATTGAAGGATTGTTTTATCTCGCTGTAGGAAGACAGTAGAGTGAAGTATCTTTGCTAAAAGATGCCTTATAGGAGCGCTAGATGGGAATATAAAATAAAATATGCAGAAAAAATCGGAAATAAGCGCGTTTCGTAGCGTGGGCTGCTAAGCCATGACTCTGACTGACGGATATATATAGTAACGGATGTTGGTATACAATGAAGTAATCCTAAGTTGTGTTTTTTTTTTTTTTTTTTTTTTATAGCTTCGCACTTGACACCGAAGTCAACCCTTGAGTCCACAAAGAAAAACGTTAAGTCGATTAGAATTCCCCTCATCGCTGTTTTCCTTCTACCTCAACAACGATGTACAGTGTTCACACAATGAGACATGTATCGCAACAATACTTCAATGGCAATTTTCTTTTCTTTTTGTGAAGACAAGGTTCATTTCACGTGTACTTCGGTAACATTGCGTTATCTTTAGGTTAGCCTTTGTTCCGAACAAACGCCTCTGAACTTTTGCCGTATATATATACGGAGGGGGTTGAAGCTCGAATGGGTCCGGTAGGGCATAAACGTGAAGGAGATGACGCACGGTAGAAAAACAGTAAACTTTAATCCAACGTTTCGGCCGGGGTCCGGCCTTTGTCAAGGAATGTACATTCCTACATTCCTTGACAAAGGCCGGACCCCGGCCGAAACTTCAGATTAAAGTTTACCGTTTTTCTACCGTGTGTCATGTCCTGTACATTTAAATATATCATGTGTGTGCGTGTGCGTGCATGTGTGTGTGTGTGTGTGTGTGTGTGTGTGTGTGTGTGTGTGTGTGTGTGTGTGTGTGTGTGTGTGTGTGTGTGTGTGTGTGTGTGTGTGTGTGTGTGTGTGTGTGTGTGTGTGTGTGTGTGTGTGTGTGTGTGTGTTGTGCGTGCAAGACTGTGCGTGTGTACTTTGCAATTGAGGGCATTTATATCCGACGCTCTTGACTGGCTTTTAGTTCGTTCAAGTCCACCCGTGCTGCCAGAACACGCAGCGTCAATAACTGCAGCCCATCAACCAATTCAAACCGCAGTTCGACCGAACTTTGAACGGAGACCTCGTGTTCGCACAACCACGTCCCACTCATTTCCGGTGATTAGAACCGTTGGTGCGCCACGTCCGCGCGTGACGAGTGGATGTATAATCAGCACTCGTAAGGTGACGCAGGTAAAGTGCTGCGTTCACAGGGAAAACAACGCGGGGGCCGGCAGACAGACTGACGAGGATGTGGGTCGCAGTGCGGGAGACCGCCGCCGCCAAGCCGCGCATTTGCAAATTAAATTTCGGGCCTAAACGCCGGAGGGTCGCACTCTGCCGCCCGACGTGGGAGGGGAAGAGCCCCTTCCAATTTTCCTCGCGGCGTAATTTATGCGATTAAAGTCTGAATCTGCGCCGCCGCCGCCTCCACCACCATCCCGCGGCTTGCCGCCGATGGGTGCACTTTGCAGCCACGGACGATGTGCGCGCGCCCTCAGACCGCTGTCTCGTCCGTCGCGTTCGCCGCGAAGTCGCTTAGTCCCGTCGGGAACAAGCAACGGAAAGTTTGCTCTCTGAGAAATGTCGGCTAAACGCGCTGCTAGCGAAAACTTCTAAATTCCAAGACTGGTGAAGCTGTTTCAGTATCGCATCAACTATTGAAGTTTGAGCGTTAAAGTGACAATTTTGGTGTCACGTGCGGTTCTCGGTTCGCGGTCGTGAAGGAACGTTGATTAATGTCACGTGCTTGCGAAGACAATGCATCACGAAGAAGGAGCACTGTAAAGCGAAATCTAACGTTGACAGGCTTGTCTCGAAACGATGTATTTACAAGATCTATGAGGTGAACATATGGCGCCAGAAAATTATTTCATTGCCCATTTTTCATTCAACTTTCTTCGTTGCAAGGCGTCAAAGTTTGACGTCGGAACGGTAGCACAGAAGTTAGAGCTTGTATACAGGATTTACAAAAAATGACCCGTGACGCGTCGCCTATTGCGGTTGAATTCAACGGTCGAATAAGGCGGTCTTTCTTCGTACACAGGCGTACGTATATTGAGACATGTTTTACAGCTGTTCAGATCTTCTATTCCGCCGGATTTGAGTAGGGGCTGGGCACCCTTGCACAAAATAGTCGACTGATTTACAGCTACAATCACGCGGACTTTGACCCTCTACGCGAGAGAGGAGCTCTGCACCGAGAATCAGGATGCACTCGGAGGAAAGTGGGGCACAGCTGACCGAGTGCGGCTAGCTGCCTCCTCCTACGCGGTTATTTCGTGCGCACACTCACAAAGCACGCCCAGCTTGACGGAGGTGGACAGCGGCGTCTGTAGGGCCGGGTGGACCGCCTCGCAGGAGTACGTCACCCCGTTGTCCTCCGGATGCGGGGTCAGCGTCAGGCTGCTGATGGCGTTCTGGCGGCCACCCTCGCTCTCCTCCACGCTGTAGTGCACGTTGTCTGCCACGAGGGAAAGGAGAAATGGCACAGACACACGTCATCAAAACGGGCAGCCGATGGATTCGGCATGCTCAGATACCGGGAAAAGTAACATCAGAGGGCGGTGCCTTAACTCAACAAGATGGAAGGTTTATTTTCATATGCAGTGCAATGCTATCTACTGCTCTGATTCAAAGATAATATAATAAATTCAGCATTTCATCTACAGGATGTATGAAGACGCGCCGTCGTAAGCGCGGACGCATGGACAATGCTATCTGCGTTGTCTCACAACATCGTTGCCACTACGTTCAGTGTCCCGAACTTTGAATGAATTGCAATGGGCACTGCGAGGGCAATGACTTGCTGCAGTTGGCTCTCTGGCGTGCCGGGACAGCAGGCTTGTAGGGGCCGTCGCCTGGCAGTTATAGTTTAGGCAGCGCGCAAAACCGGTCCCACCAGCGCTTTTTAGAACTGACCGGTTTCTTCGGCGGTTGCACACACTACTATAATGGGAGCGGAGCAACGTGATTAAGAAGGAAGGCGATTAGAGACGACACTGAAACACGCCTCTTTGCACGCGAGGCTTCAGCTCGAGTCTCCCGACAGCTCCTCACCAACCATCTTGTATGGCTCAACATTTAAACGCTTATGAAGAATTCCCGACCCACAAGGTCCTGTCGAAGAACGCCGATGTTAGTGCGCGTAACCCTTAACTAAAAGAAAGCGTGAGTAAAAACCTGAGACAACTGAACTCGCGAAACAACTTTGCATGGACAGTGCTGGTCCCGCGAGAAGATTGCAGCCTTGACCTGAATACTCCATTCGACGTAAAAATTTCTCGTTTGCGTTCTTGCGTTGCTTTGTTTTTGTACCGCTACACACGTGGGACGTAAAAGCAAACCATAAACATTCGCTTCTCGATGACTGTGACAAGCCCTGGCAGGCAGAGTGCGGCGTCGAAGCTAACGACCCCGTCCTGGCGAGGCGCAATTAAGTCGCAGCAAACGAGAATCCTTTAGGCGTCGTATTTGTTGCACCCTCGCTGCCTGGCTTGAGCTGCAGCTAATTAGCATTCCCGGTTTGTTTAACTTTTAATCTCGACGAGTCCAATTACCCCCGCGAGCTCTTGTACAGTGGTTTCGTGTTTCACTCTGGCGCCGCTACAAAAGGCGGTCCCCTCTTACACAGCTGCAGTTCTTTTGTCTCTCTTGCGATTTAAGCACAGGGGAAAGATGCTAACTCGGACAAGGAGACGCACAGAAGAAGTTTTAGCAGATCGACCAACGTCATTGTTGAGGCGCTGTTCGCGGTGCGCTATGGGCGCGCACGTGTAAGTGTGCGCTAGTTGATGCTCACTCTGCACGTACCGCGGGCCGGAGAAGCGCAAGATTTGTGGTTTGTAAAAACTCACTATTAGAATAAGACAAGCAGTTGTCGATGCTGTGATCTGACACCTGAAAAATTCCGTCGGCAACTATAGGGCGCCGGATAAACGATATGATAACGCATTTCGCCAGTGTAACAGACGCTGGTCAATCCAGTTCAGTCTTTCTCGAACGAAAGCGGTTCGCGGTTAACCAACGCGTCAGATATTGTCTACATCGTTGCCGTGAATTGTTTAGCGAACCGACGGCCATCAATCACGAGCTAGTTTTACCCGCATGGCCCTACAAATAGCTGATAGTTTGGTTGCGATTTATAAGGTTTAACGTCCCAAAGCAACTCAGGGTATGACGGACTCTCCAGTGGAGAGCTCCGGGAATTTCGACCACCAGGGGAACTTCTTTAATGTGCACAGTACACGGGCGCCTTGCTTTTCGCCTCCATCGAAATGAGGCCGAATTGATTTGATAACATAGCTTCCGCAAAACTTATTCACTGCGAGATATAGTGCACGTAGTTTCAGGCCACGTTTTTTTATCGCAGAGGAAGTACCAAAGGTAAGAGTATTCTGACAAAACAATAATGGCGTCTTTCACTTTATTTTCCCTCATTCGTTCCCTCTCATTTATGTCATAACAGCGTGATCACTGTGCGTAATGGCAATATCTTGCCTTGACGCAGTATTCTGCTGCTCTGAACACCCGAACCGCTTACCACACACAAACGCAGACACTGTTCTCAGCCGCCCATAACTGCATACGCACCGGGTCGAAGCTCGACGTTCTTTCGGTACCACTTGAGCTGAGCCGCCGGTTTGGCCTGGGAAACGACGCAGGTGAGCTTGACGGACTCCGATTGCCGCACTTCCACGCTGCTGCCGTTCGGGTGGTTTGTGATGGTCACGGAAGCGGGGGGCACTGTGCGCGGAAAGAGTACAGACACTTAGAATCACCGGTCACCCATCCATCTTCGCGCACTCCTTACGCTCCAAAGAAGGGAACGGCGCCTCGCTTTTGCCGACTGCACCGTGATTACGGAGCAACAGGGACGGGCCGGCGGAGATGACATATTTTTCTAACAAGCACTCAGAGCGTGCCCTAATATTTGTTGATTTTTTACAATCAATTAATATTCGTTTGCCTGTGCATCCTGCGAAGAGTGTTCTGTATGGGGACGCGTGATACGACTACTGATATTATTTGCTGCATATCGGGACGTCAAGGCTGACGGTTGGCAGTACAATTGAAGGCTGTGGTTTCGTATTAGGGGCTAACCAATAACGAAGACGTAAACGCAGATGAAACACTAATGCAGCGGTTAGAGCGCAGACGCTTGTAAGTGTCCTGCCGAAGAAATGAAGAAATTAAATGATTAATTGAACAAAAAAAAAGTTGATTTATCCTCACTGCATTTTCCTTGAAGCGGCACAGTGAGCACTACCTACAACTAAGTAAGTTAATTGTTAAACTTTTTTTTGTGCATCTATTTCTTGTGGAAGGGAAAGGAAAACGAGAGAGAAAGAGAAATGGATTATGATGAGCAGACTTGTGCAGACTCCACTGTGCAAGTACGATCTGCCTCGTAAGGTTTTGGTTAGTGTAGTGTGCGTTCTGGTTAAACAAGAGAGGCCACATTTGATGAATCTGCTGCGGAGATGAACGACAAGAACTCGGCAGATGTTTCTTGCCATTCTTTTCCAACCATTCATTCGGATAATTACAGCCACTATCGCTGTTAATGCAACTCGGCATCATCAAAAAGCACAATAAATATCTTACGTAGAAAAAAAAAGAGAACCTCTTGAAAAGAGTCCAGGCGGAAACTTCTGTGAGGTGCACTGTGCTGAAATATTTTACTGCCCGCTATGAACGCTTAACGAGGAGAAAGCAGAGATATGCTTCTGCAAAAATTAATGTAAAATAGAAGCTGTTAATCTGATTTTTATTCCTTGGTCAGCATTAGACACAAGCAGAGAGAAGATTCAAATTCTCCGTAAGCTATATATATCAATCTGGTTTAAACCCGAACAGCGCGTGCACGTTGATAACGCCATTTACTCTGAAAGAAAAGAAATAAAAAAAAATAATCTCCGGAAGCTAACGATTCCTCGCTTAGTTACTTTACGTAACAGTTTCTCTTTTTTGCTTGCACTGTCACGACATCCTATTTTCTTGGTGCAGGAGGGAGGAAATGTTTAATACATTCAATACTTCGCGAATAGCTCCAAAGTTTAAGTATCAATAAATAAATAATAAGCGAGGTAAACCCCTCCTCACTTTTAAGGAGACGAGATCACCTCAGTCAAAACCGGCCGGCGATGCCAGCTAGCGTAGAAAGCGAGCAACGCTGCCAACACTGCCGTTGCCACAAGTGCGATAGAGCTCTTCTTTTCGCCGAGGGCAGAGAAACGCTTGGAAGGCAAGAAACGCAAAGTCGGTTAGGGTCGTGCTCGCTTCGATGACAACCAACAGCAAGAAGAAAAGAAGAAATAAATAAGGAGCGTGAACAAGGAAGCAGGCAGGAAATAGAGAAGAAGGAAGAAGAATCTGCCGCCCCCCCCCCCCCCCCCTCCCCTTTTTTCCTCCGGCTTAAAAGTTGAAGAATCTTGGGGATCGGCGGATGACTGGCGTAATGCGCCTTGACAGAAGATGATGAATCGTCTCCGCGGTGCGCTCCTACGTTGCAAGATCGCCGGGAGAACGATGAAGACGGGGAGAGGGAGAGGAGGCAGGAGGATCGAGGATTTTTGCGGGCTCTCGCGGCACCGTTGAAGGCTCCACTGCGGGCCAGGCTATCCAAGGGCTAAAGGATAGAGCGCCCTGTGCTGGCGCCTTTTCTGCGGCGTATACCCGTTCCTTCCTATTTACTTTTTCTTTTGCGATCGCTCTCTCTTACTTTTCTTCGCTTCTATCCGCCTTTCGAGGCCTATTCTTTCTCCCCTGATGACCAGGGTAGGCGGAGCGACTCAGCGCGTTACGGGTCGCGGTCGCCCATAGCTGCCCGTCGACGCTGCTAGGTTGCGCGGATGTTCTCAGGCACAGGCGACCACGTATACGTCTCGCCGCTGACAAGCTGCCGGGGACGCCGTCTTCGTTGGCAAGAGATGGACGGATGGGGAGCTCTAAGAAGCGCGCACTCTCACCCTCTCCGCTTCCTCATTCTTCCATTCCACCTCCCCCCCTCACTCATGTGTCCGGCCCCAAAGTTGTCATTTCTCTGTCCTCTTTCGCGGTCGTTGTCTCTTTGTGTCGTTTTGTGCCGTTTCGCCTATTGGATTTATCGCTGGGCGTTGCTCAACGGGGAAGAACGAATGAAGTGCTGCTCCTCCCGCGCCGATAAAGAAACTGGAGGCGGCGTATTCACTTATACTCGATGTTCTGGACTTACATCACGGCGCAAGGAAGCTGCGAGCGCGCTCACAGCTCGTACACAGCGTTTAGTCTTGGTTCCTTTTAGCTGGACACCGAACTTTTTTTGGCTGTGCGCGGCTATGAAGTATGGGCTTAGCTCAAAGAAGACGACGAGACAGTTCGGTAATCAATTGCACTTACGTAACACTGTGACGTGAGCGTCCGCACGAATGGCCTTGTGGTCTGCGGTGGGGCCAACCTGAAAAAAAAATTATAGTGAGAGCAGTGAGAGAGTGCGAAGAGAAATAGGGCACTGCCAACATGGAATAAAAAAAGATAAGATGACAAATATGAGTCCTTTGTAGAGAGTGTGTTGCGAAGTACTACAGCTGCTTTTAAGGACCAGTCTTCACTGAGAGCAGCACTTTCCAGTACGACTTCATTTAGAGACAACTGGGTTAGGGACGAAACTCTTTCATGCATATAAGTCTCATAATTACAGGAACTCGCCTTCTTGACAATGACCAAGCGGAAAATGCACAGAGCCCATCGTGATCCATGCGTCTTTGTCGCGTTTAGGCGGACAGCGATGAAAACAAAACCTGTAATGCCGCAACCTGGTGTCTCCTTTTCTACATTTTGGGTGCAGAACGCTAGAGGAACGCTATTAATATTAGAACAAACGACTGGGCGATGACTTTTTTTTTTTTTTTTTTTGTGGTCTTGCTCTTTACTGTGCGAAGTGACCCATCTGAGATTCATCTTACCATTTTCCATATTGAATAATTAGCCGTGAAAAACCTATACAACCTGAGCAACGTAAGTCCCATTGAGGAGCTCTGACATGTACAAGCGGTTCGCAGGTTCGCAGGATGTGACTGGGTTGTAAAAGTTGTCTTTTATCTATGAGACGCCATGAAGTATATCATCGATGACCAGATGCATCATATTGCACCACATTATTTCAGGCATTATGGTTACCGGGAAGATATGCTTGTAGTTTACAAAAATTGCCTAATTTGAACTTCATCGGCCCCTATTTGCACAAAAGAAGACCTTAATAATAGGGTGTTCTGTTTTTGTATTTTTTATTATTGTTGTGTTTCTGTATTTTCCGTAATAAACCAATAGCGAAGAAAAAAAATGATTTTCGCATTTAACATCCCAAAGTTACTCAGGCTATGAAATACGCCGTAGTGAGGGTTTCCGGATAAATTGAACCTTCTCTGTTTTTTTAGCTTGCACTGACATCGCGCAGTACATAGGCACCTTAGTTTTGCCTCCATCGAAATGCGGCCGGCCACGGTGGCCGCAATTAAGAAAAACTACAGCCAACGGCCAGTCAAATGAGACCGATTGATGGAGCGCACTTGTTAACATTGCCGATTTTGAACGGGAAAATAGCGTTCTGCACGAGAGTTCGTGCTCCACACCAGTCCCTGATAAGTTCTTCCTCGCTTGACAAACAGGTAGAAAAACTCAGACATCTCATTCGGCTCACTTGGCATTGGTATTCGGCGTCGTCTTCCAGAGTGGCGTTGTCTATCCTCAAGTTGTGAACGCCTTGGGAAGGATCGCCTGTCATGGTGTACCGGGGGTAGCCGGGTATGCTCCTGTTGAAGCCTGCAAAACAGAGGAAAAAAGCACGAAGTCAGCGCCTCAAATAATAAAGAGGAAAGAGGCACGACCAAGAGCGGTCTCGAGGTCTTTTACGAAATAGTTTTAGGCCTCAGTTCACAGCAAAATAATGTAGCTATGTCTGCGCAGAGCCACCTCAGTGCTGTATGACCGCTCGATACGTCGGTGTCCTCCTCTCTATATATCTATTCTTTTTTTCACTCAGAGATAAAAAGGAAAACAAAATGCAAGAAATGAAGTAGTCCTAAAATCTAATGTCAGTATCTGAGCTCGTAGGGAAGCAAAGTACCAAAAGTGAAGTGATTGCCTCGATGAAGACAATAAGCTTTCCTAGCAGAACGGCAAATGGCGCATCTGATGCAGTTTGGTTCTTTCCTTGCATCCCTGCCCTTTGCATTTACAATTCTTTTTATTTTATATGAGCAGATATACTACGCTTTGTTGGATAAAAAGGACGGACGAGGATCTCAACTGAAGCGGCAAAACAAGTGCGTTTCTCATTACACCGTGTATTGGGTTCAAGTATTCAGGATCCAACATTTTTGAAAATCCGGGGCAAGATCTGAGTGAAAGAAGCTATCGGGCATCAAGGGGGTGGTTAGTGGGCAATGTTCCCCTTGCTTAGCCAAGACTGATTTTATAGAAAGGGAGGGGGAGAAGGGGATGAAAAAGGTAAGATGGCCGTGGCATTCCCTTTCCAGAGCTGGAAATTTTAGAAATGCAAATCATGCTAAGCCCAATTTTTCGGCGAAAAAAGTCAACAAAGTAAGTCATTCCAATCTGGCCGGCCTCCCTAACCACTCCTCTATACAACCCCCCCCCCCCCCCCCCCTTCCCGCGCCTCCTTGGAAGTGCCCTTTAAAACCGTCTCTGCGCATAACGTCATCACATCTGGGAAAATCTTATACGTCGACACCTGTCCATTCAGGGAGGCAGGCCTAAAAATTGGCTTTTCTTTTGACCTCCTTTCTCCCTTCGGTTCGCAAGATAGAACCGTTTGGCCATCGCAAAAAGTTGTTTTTTAGGCAGGGTCTCCTTATAACTTGAACTCTGACGTTACCAGTAGTTTAACGTTACGTTTGACGTCTACCATTTGATATTTATAAGGCGCTATAATCTTTAATTGAAACACCTATTGTCGCATTGCATACATTACAGAGGCGATTATGGAAATTGCATGGTTCTTTAGCAAGCAAGTAAAGTTAGCCGAATGAATTTTCTGCGCATATATCGAGCGTTTAACTGGAAAAAAGAAAAAGAAAGGTCACGAGGGGGTCCACCCTGCGAATTGCACACCTGTCTTCGATTATCGATTCTTTGTGTTTGTTTTCCGTTATTGTTGCTTATTAACTGCAGAAGTGTCACACTTTTCGACATACTGCAGCTTCTTGCATGTCTCCACAATCGACAGGAATCCTCATCAGTATAGCACAACCACCGCTTTTGTTTTTTTGTTTTACCGTTATTCACATAGTGACAAACAGCGATTTCTCCTGTTTACATTATGCCACCTAAATCGCTGAGTCGCGAACACGCGCAACGCTAGTTTATTTGCGTTTGCGTGAGTGTGTTTGCGAAACCCGGCGTACTTTGTTATCGCTTATGGAGCCTCGCCGGCTCTTTTAAGACGCGCGCGCACGCCTCAAAATAGCCTCGCCCACTGCAGTTTCCATTAGAGCAGGAGCTAGGGCGGTAACGACCCAATATATAACAGTGCCGTAAACGATACGGCGGAGAACAAAAGGAGAGAAAAAACTTTACCACTTAACTCTCTTAAGGCCACCTCCCCCCCTTTCTCTGCCCCCAGTGACACAGAGGGAAATAGAAATTCCCAAGGAAAGAGAAATCGCTCGATTTCCAAAGAAGACGCCTCGTTGTCTTTCGATTCACGACCACCGATCATGCCTAGACGCATTTAAGTCACCGAGGGGATGCGCTTAGTGTGAAGAGCGCGTACAGAATAAATGGGGGCGCATCAGGGGAGCGGATGAATCAAAGGAGATTGAATTAACTCAGCGGAGCGCATGAAGGACTTAATTTTACAGGAAACCGCAAAGAAAAAAAAATGGAAGGGGGGGGGGGGGAGGGGGGCGGACAACATCCATGAAAGATAAGTCCCACTAGCACCTTTCATAGGTTGAAGCGGAACGAATAAAGGAAGGAAATGGGAAAATATCTTTACAGGGTGGAACTTGCTAAAAGAATAATATTTCATTTTATTTGCTAGCGTAAACCGGGTAGAAGTGGCAGAATGGAGGAGACGAATAATCCAGGCTAGCGAGGAGGCGCGCGGTTTTTTCTTCTGCAAGGCTGATACAGTAGAAGGTTGAGCTAGTTGGTCTGCACACATCATGAAAAACGCAGCTTGATATTAGTTGTCAGTGCAGCATCGTCCTTGTCTCTGTGTACGTGTGTGTGTGTGTGTGTGTGTGTGTGTGTGTGTGTGTGTGTGTGTGTGTGTGTGTGTGTGTGTGTGTGTGTGTGTGTGTGCGTGCGTGCGTGCGTGCGTGTGCGTGTGCGTGTGCGTGTGCTTGTGCGTGTGTGCGTGTGCGTGTGCGTGTGCGTGTGCGTGTGCGTGTGCGTGTGCGTGTGCGTGTGCGTGTGCGTGTGCGTGTGCGTGCGTGCGTGCGTGTGTGTGTGTGTGTGCGTGCGTGCGTGTGTGTGTGTGTGTGTGTGTGTGTGTGTGTGTGTGTGTGTGTGTGTGTGTGTGTGTGTGTGTGTGTGTGTGTGTGTGTGTGTGTGTGTGTGTGTGTGTGTGTGTGTGTGTGTGTGTGTGTGTGTGTGTGTGTGTGCATTGTCGCCTGTTCAGCTTCGTTTTTCATCATATGTCTTCTCAAAAGTGTCGGAACCAAGTGCCACTACGAGCAGCCTACAAGGCTTATCATGGTATTGGGAAAGGCTATATTCATATCAGATTATAAGCCACGTTAACCTACGTGCTATGAAGGCAAGCTTTCATTTTTCATTCCAGGAAGTTGGTATGCGTGCATCGGTCCATTAGTGCTAAACGATGCTTGGCGACTTCGAGGTTTGTCAGCCCGGAACATATGACCAGTGACATAAGGGAGCCAGGAACCTGAGCTTGAACCTCACTTAATTCGACTCCAGTGCGAATATATTTTATATTCACTCGCCACCATGGCGCAGAAAAAGCTTCCAGTGAGAACTGCGAGTCCAAAGCTTATGAAAACGCAGAAAAAGAAGGCAAGAACAAATCATTCTAACTGCCTGACTTTTTTTACAGAGTGCCGACCTGGGCGCGAAATCCTACACGCAAGGAGATTCAGAACGCGCGAATGAGCCGACCAACGGCCACGCGAAGCCGTAAAGGTGGAGGTAGGAGGAGAAGAAGAAAGCGAACATCAAGCGTCTTGCTCAAGAAAGTAGAAATATGGCGAAAAATTATTCATCCTAGCCAGGAACTTCCGCCCGGTCTAAAAGTAGCCATGTGAAAAAAAAAAAAAAATAAATAAATAAAAGGAAATATCGAGTGAAAGGCGCAAAACAAAGTCGAGGTTTGAAGCAACGAGCGGCGGCCAGCACTACCGCGTTGAGGATCTCGTAAATCGAAGGCATAATTTTGCTCCCGGGAATTGAGCCGGCGCATGCCCCGACCGACACTGCCCGCGCGAAAACGCGCGCGAAAGGGCTGGGAGCTAAGTTAGGCTTCGCCGCGAGGCACCGCTGCGCTGCGGTCGGCGCGCGAACGGCGGTACGCTGCTGCTACAGCCCAGTATAGGACGGCCATAACGGAAGGTTTTGTTTTCCCCTCTTCTCCCCGGTCTCTAGCGCTTTCTCTTCCCTTCCTCTTCCGTTTCCTTCTCTCTTCTCGTTGCCATTTAGTCCCTGGTTGCCTTCTCTTTCTTTCTCCTTTTAGCACGCGTGTGTGAAATTGGAAGCACGTGTCTAATATTTTGCGTTTTGTTTGTAGTTTTATTTTGTTCCGGCCAAGCTGTTACAGAGGCACGCGCAAGGATTTTATTGCGTGTTCGGTTTCGTCAATATCCGGTGCCGTGTTCAGTTCCGGCAGGGGCCGCTTTGCGGATGTTTCCCTCGTATGCGCAGGCACGTCGCGAGTTCAGATCGAGAGACAGAAAGCGACAGATAAGAGGGGAGTTGAGAAGGTGGAGGAAGAAGAGGAAGCGGCGAATGAGGCTGCTGGGCGCAGAAGTGCAAACAAACCCGTTAGATGCAAGGAAGGGAACAAAGGAAATGTAATAAAAATAATGCCACTATAAAGAGGGGGGGGGGGGGGGGGGCTGGATACAGAAGCGCAGTGTGTGTATCAAACGAGACCCGGCAGCGCAAAACTGGTTCAGAAACGCAGTCTCATCGTGTAACAATTTAAAGCGCAAGATGTTTTGTTACTTTTGCTCTCTCGATAGCCCTCCTGTTTCGCGAATTCCGGAACGAAGTAGAAGATCTTTTTCTTATTCTTTATTTTTAATTATCGGCGCACTTAGGGTTTCCAAAGTATTGCCTATTTCTCAACTATGTTGAGTAGCGCTGCGAAAGCTTGAGGTTGTGTACAACGCATGCTGGTATTTTATCTTGATATAACACTAATTGGCAATTGACACGCTGCTTCATGTGATGCATGATCGATATATTGAAGAACGTTT